>NC_051272.1:30018411-30664357 GCF_015220745.1 Sebastes umbrosus | reverse complement strand
GTGATGACTTGGAGCCAGCTGTTTATCAAATCCTGCTTTTTTGGCTTTCACTGTTTTAATTTATTTTCATAAGATGCCAAGATTTCATCTGCAGTCTTCACACCTGGTGGTGTCAACATATCATAAGTTTAGCATAGCGTAACTTTAGGTCAGTTGCTAAATGGAAACATTTGTTTGTCATTTCAGATGATATAAATAAAGTAAGACATCAATAAAAAAAAAACATATCTTCAGTCAGCTACAGTATAAAGTCTCCTTGATGATCTAAATGATTAACACGTCGGGAGAATATCCGTAACAGAATTAATATGCACTGCACTGTACTGAAGTGAGATCAACATCATGGCTTAAAGGATTAAGTGAAGTTCAACAGTTTGTCTTTCCTTTTTAATTAAAAGTCCCTCGCAATGCGTCAGATCTTTTATATAACAAATAATCAAAAGCTTTGTAAACTTGCCCAAGCAGAGACACTGATGTCTCTCAATGATCTCATGCTCCCTGACCTGCTGTAATGTTTAATGAAATACTGCTACATTGACTGTATGTTTATTACTGATGCTAAAAAGCTATAACGTTACTCAGAGTTTTTATTTCTTTTTCAAAGACAGTTTTTATGTGCAGATGCTTTATCACTAATATCAGCTTCATATCCATTAAAGCCAAGCAGAAGGCAGCACTCATATACTTACTCACTATTGCTATTCTAGCTCATTCTAGAGCATTTTAGAATTTCCATGCAAATTTAGCTTTAAATTTTGCATGATTTAACTATCGATTCATTCATTTATTCAGTTAGTCATGTTTGGATGTTGCAGCCATAGTTAGGAGACTATAGCCCTCGGCATATAGCCTATAGTAGCAGAAGACTAAATGGGCAGCTATGAAATGAGCTTTCATTCACAAGACATGAGCCATCAGCTCTATAAATGGGCAGTGGATAGAACGAGACCAGCAAACTGGGGAAACGCTTGCGAGATTGTTAAGGTTAGGCATTGATATTGAATAGTTAAGGTTAAGATAAGATAAGATAAGATAAGTTAAGATATTCCTTTATTAGTCCCGCAGTGGGGAAATTTGCAGTGTACAGCAGCAAAGGGGATAGTGCAAAAAACAAGATGCATCAGCTAACACGGTAAAAAAGAGCTAAACCAAGTGTCCATTTAAATGGAAGGAAGTATAAAAATAGGAGCAGTATATACAGTATTGACAATAAACAGACTAATGATAAAATTGCACAAGTGGAAAATGATATTGCACAGTGAGAATGAATGAAATTCCACCTGAAAATATCAGGTTATTGTCAGTTTTTGGTGTGTATATGGTCTACTGGGAGCAGTGCTGGTTGTGGAGTCTGAGTTAGGCATTGACCTTGAATAGTTGAGGTCAGGCATTGACCTTGAATAGTTAGGGTTAGGCATTGACCTTGAACAGTTAAGGTTAGGCATTGACCTTGAATAGTTGAGGTTAGGCATTGATCTTGAATAGTTGAGGTTAGGCGTTGACCTCGAATGGTTAAAGTTAGGATAGGTCGTCGGGCAGCGAGTCTCGCAAGAGTTTTTGCAAGTTTTTTGCAGATCTCAGATCAGAATTTGCAATTTGCGCACTCTCCCTTCTAGACACAACCCTATAAATAGGCAGAATGCTAATGTTAGAATGCAAACATGCTCACAATGGCAATGCTAACATGCTGATGATTAGCATGTATAATATTTACATGTTCACCTGAGTGTTAGCATGCTCACATATGCTAATCAGCTCACAACACAACACACAGCTGAGGCTGATTAGCTTTTTAGGTGTCTGCTCATAAATAAAATTACAATCTTGACCTCATGATTGCGCGAAAAACTTTTTTTTAACCATTATTTATTCAGGGGGGAGTTTCACTGAGAGCAATGCTCTGTTTTTTCAGGAATGCTCTGATCCCATTCACACAGTTACATACATTCATACCTGGAAGCTGTCCAGGACAACCACAGTCTGATCTGATGGACACCGAGCAGCTCCACTGGAGCAGTTGGGGTTAAAAGTCCTTGCTCAATGGCATCTCAGTGGTGGTACTGAGGGAGGGGACAGCGCTGCTTTTCACTTTCCCCAGCCAGATTTATTCTGCTGGTCCTGGGGATTGAACCGATGACCTTCCGGTCTCAAGCTCGCTTCTCTGACCTTTAGGCCACCACTGGTATAGATGGAGGATCACCCAAGTCAGTAGGATTCACCCTCTGGGGACCATGACTGTCTGTAGAAAATGTCACGCCGACCCAATAACTGTGGAGATATTTCAGTCTGGCCATGAAGCTAGAAATGGCTTAAAACGCATCCACAATGCATCATTAGTGAACACCTGCTATGTAACTGGCCCAGGTCAGCTTTAATGCACTATGTTGTAACCAGTCATTATTCCACATCATTTTCTCGGTCACTTTGCCCCAGTCCGTGGCATTTAGGCCCAGCAGGAGAAGAGAGGACAAAGATAAAAATGATGTCCATCTTAAAGGGATGGATACAGATAGGAGGAGGAGGAGGAGGAGGGAAAAATCAATGCCACTGATGGATATCCTACTTCAAGTTAGATTAAAAAGAATAAATGACAATCTTCAGTGAAGTTTAAATTGGGACAATTATATCTGAAACTACTTGAAATTATAGTTGTAGAGTCGGATGTACTGCTGTGGGTTATTGTTGTAATCTCAACACCTAAAATGAACATGTCTCTGCAGTCCATTGCCTCGGCAATGAGGATGAAAAACTGCCTTTTGAAAAGCTGAATGGTCTCAGTTGGAGATTGAAGCTCTGAAAGATACGGTAGCAAAAATAAAACATGCAAGAAATGGTATAAATTCCAGCAGTTTGTATAATATAATATATATTTGCACTTGTATAATTGCAAACTGCAGAGGAAATAACAGTGGAAAATGCTTCATTCTTAAAATTACAGTATGTGGGTTTCAGATTGAACTATGTCATACCTTCATTACCTTTCCTGAGTCACAAGCCTTTTCATCTTTTCTTCTTTTTTTGTTTATTCTCCAAGATTAAAAGTGAAATATACTGTTATAATACTGGAGCATCACTGTCAACAGCACCTATTTCTGTCCACTGCAACAATTATTTATAATTTATTTTTAGAAGGGCTAAAAGTTGGAATGAGAATAAACACCAGAATGGCTTACTGGCTCAAAAGTGAGATGCTGGGAGTCCATTTCTCAGTCTCTCTCTCACACACACACACACACAAACACACAGCATGGCTAGACCTCCCCAGCTGGCTTTAGAGGTGATAATCAGGGCATTATGGGCGTACCGTCTGTGCAGGGATGAGCTCTCTTGCCATCTCGGCCTTCTGTTGACAGACTTCATTTCAGTAATCAGAGTATTCTCCAGACTCAATAGACTCCCTGGACCCTGTTAAAATCACCAGACTGCTCCATGGACCGGTAGACTGACAGTTGAGCTGAGAGGGATGAGAGCAGATGAAATTGTTAAGGGGAATGCTTGATGAGTCAAGCCAATCACTACTCATGAATGCAAACCGCTTTGTGCTATGCCAAGTCGCTGTTACATCCTCGTTTTGTTTCTTACTCGGAAAGTGATTTGAATAACAAAAGCCCAGAGTCCTCAGCCTCTCGATGAAGTGTTTTCCCTCTTTATCGCTCTCTTTCCAGCAACCACAGCCACAGCCGCGGCCAATCCGGATAATTCCATCCCAGTCGGCACAGCCCACCTCGTTGCCCAAGCCGGTGCCTTCCATCCAGCATGCCTCACGGCCTCCTCTGCCGCCACACACGCCCCATGCTGCCAGCCTTTCAAACTGTCCCGGGCGGGGGAAGATGTCCAAGTTCCTCAGCCCAGAGGAGATGACCTCACGAGACTACTACTTTGACTCGTATGCCCACTTTGGTATACATGAGGTATGTCCTGTCACAGTGAGGATCACTGAAAAAGACATGTTTCTGTTTTCTTGTTCCTGTGTCTGTTCTTGACAGGGATAATTAGACATGCATGACGACTGTTTTGGGCCAAATAGCCTCAGGAACAAATGTCGGGAACTAAAAACTTCAGGTTGCCACCACAGGCTGCAGGAAAAGCATAGGCTCTTGCACGGCATGCAGTTACTACTTGACTCCGACGAAAAAGCGTCGCTCTTGAAACACTAATTTTTCATCAGACAATGGTAATCCGAGCTCCGCATTCATCTGCACATTTTTGCAACAGTGTAAATTGTAGGGCTGTCAGTCGATTAGAATACTTAATGGCGATTAGTCGCGTGATTGACCATAGTTAATCGCGATTAATTGCAAATTAATCATACATTTTTTTGTCAAGTAATTAATACTCGTATCAACATGGGAGTGGGCAAATGTGATTGCTTTATGCAAATGTATGTATATATTTATAATTGGAAATCAATTAACAACACAAAACAATGACATATTGTTATGTTATGTTATGTTAAAATTGTCCAGAAACCCTCACAGGTACTGCATTTAGCATTATCAAATCATAACATGGCGAACTCAAGCCCAGCAGGCAACAACAGGTGTCAGTGTGTCAGTGTGCTGACTTGACTATGACTTGCCCCAAACTGCATGTGATTATCATAAAGTGGTCATGTCTGTGAAGGGAGACTCGTGGGGACCCATATAACCCATTTTCATTCACATATCTTGAGGTCAGAGATCAAGGGATCCCTTTGAAAATGGCCATGCCAGTTTTTCTTCGCCAAAAATTCAGCATTAAGTTTGGAGCGTTATTTCGCCTCCTTCGCGACATCCTAGTAATGACATGGTACCAATGGTTTCCTAAGATTTTCTAGTTTCATATGATACCAGTATCTAGCTTTAAAACTGAGCCCGCTACAGCCTGAATATTGCAAGTTGGGTTAAAGCGTTTAAGTAATTAGTGGCATTAAAACAAATTACGTGTTATTATCTCATTAACTTTGACAGCCCTAGTAAATTCACAAATAAAACTGACAAATATACTCATATTTATATTGCAGTGTATCAAAGCTGTCATAGTGCTAACAACTGTTTTTTTCACGCTGCACTGCCATAAACCCTTCTAACTGTTGCTAAACACTATACCTGGAAAGGTTTAGCCGATCAGAAGCAGAGTAGCAGCAGGTCGTAGGGTCACCCAGCAAGTCGGTTTAGTCTCTCCCACATACAGCCAATAGTAATGTGTGACATCATTAACGCAGGACCCTGGGCCAATCTGCCAGGCCGAGCACATCTGGTACCTACACCGTCTCTAAGACAAATCCAACAAATAGATGGGAGGGATCTGTAAAGTCAGTAATGTAGGGAGTGGATGAATCAAAATGTGCTGCACGGGTGTTGTGCTGTAAAAACAAGGAAAAGGAAACCAAAAGACATGAAGCAGAGATGTGTGGTGAGGAGATTTGCCACCAAACTGGCTGCTGCTCTGGTTTGTATTCATGGGGCACACCGGGCCCAGGTGTGTCCCATCATGCCGCTGATTAACCTCCAGGTCTGCAGCGCTGGAGGAGAGAGGAAACACGACAGCAGAGCCACCAAGCAGAGGCCTTTTCTTTCGCCTTTTCACTTCCCCATAAGTGGCTCAGATAATATAGTTAAACCGCAGACTTCCTTTTTGATCTGTGATGTGGTTTCCACAAAGGAGTAATGGTTGATGCAAGTCCCAAGTTGTAAAAAAAAGAAAATGTTATTTTCCTTTTAAAGGAGTTCTGAACCATTTTCCCATGGATTTTGTCCAAAGTTTCTATTATTAATTTGGATTGAAAGTAGAAATATCAGGCAAAAACAACTCATCTGCAGAGCAGTCCAGTTTAAATCATATTCCAGGAGTAGCTGACCAGCAGACCATGGCACACTTGGGCAAATAACAAAATTTACGGCATGCGGCCCCTCGTGGCTTCGCAGAAATCATGGCCTTAATGGTTTTGTCTGACGGTCTCCAGGTCATTTTTTTTGTTTGCTTCTTTTTTTTTTCTCTATTTATACCTAATTATTTCAGACTCCTCTATTGTGTGTTTGGTAAGGCACTTCAATGATGATCGTGTGTGATATTTTTCCTGAACTGAGCCTCCCAGCCTTCTCCTGCTCTGGACTACCCCAAAAACCTATAACAACCCAATGATGTCATAGACAGTTAGAACCATGGGCCTGCCTGGGAGACTTAAAGGGGAACTACGCCCATTTTCAAAATTCATCCATGTTATTCCTTTGGTCTAAGACAGTCCCAAAAATATTAGTAAACATGAACAACTCTCTCCCAAATCCAAAAACTAGAGTGTTAAAACTCAAACTTGTGATGTCATAGGGTATAAAGTGTGAAACTGCTCCATAGACAATGAATGGGAGAGATGTTCTAGATGACACTGAGAGCACCCAGGGGAATGTTCTGAGTATATGGGAACATTTTCTGTTTCACAAATGAAAACACTACAATAGAATAAAGCTCATTTGGGTATAAAAAAGAAAACAAACATTCTCCCATGCATTGTCTATGGAGCATCTCCAGACTGTAAACCCTATAGGCCTATTCAATTACTTTTTTATAAGGGCCAGATTTGAAAAACAGTGAAGTGCCAATGGGCCACACATTTACATTTCCTATCATATCTGCAAAGTCGGAAATTTAAATGTGAAAACAATACACCTTTTTAATCTTAGTAGATTAGCATTTTTAATCAAAATGTTTAATTTAACATCTTTTTTATTCAGTTTGACTCTCCTAAATTCCCTCTGCTTAAACAGCCTGGGTTACAACTTTTTAACTAAATAAGTATTTATGTGCTTAAGAAGACGTAACTAAGGAATGGGATAATTATCCTACAAAAAATAATAAGCTTCTAATAATCAAAAAATGTGAACACCCATAAACTTGGTGTTATGTAAGCAGGTTATTTAAATAAATAAACAATGATATTGCTTTTAACAATCCATAATAGCGTAGGTGGTAACGTTGATGAATGGGAATAAACTCTCTTATAGGAGGAAATTATTATTATTATTTTTTGAAATACTTTTTTTTCATCATTGTAAATGATCAAAGGGATGGTTTGAGGTTGTTCAGTTCAATATGTTTTTTATATAGCGTCAAATCATAACAGAAGTTATCTCAAGACTCTTTTCATATACAGTAGAGCAGGTTTAGACCGTACTCTATGATTTAGAGACCCAACAACAGATCCTCCATGAGCATTCTTATGGAATGCTCATGGAATGCTCTTACAATGGCAAGAAAAAACTCCCCTTCAGCGGGTAGAAACCTTGTTAAAGGGCCGGATTCGGCCAACGGGCTGCCAATTGAATAGGCCTGCTCTATGAGATCACAAGTTTGAGACTTACTTCTCTGGTTTCGGACTCTGAGAGAGAGAAGTTCATGTTCACAAATATGGTTTGAACGGCCATGGAAATAACATATTGGAATTCTTAAATTTAGGTTGTTTCCCCCTTTAACTATAGCTTAGACTGAGAGAATGGTGGAGGAGTGGTGCCACTTTGATTAAGATGTACTTCAGTCTTGATCAACAGTGAGCCATTATTAAACATCTTGATTTTTAAAAAAAATCTTTCTTTATGTGTCTCATATTTCCACTATTCAAGATGAGAATCTTTCATTAGTTTCGGCTGCATTGTAAGGAGAGGAGACAGAACGTATAAAAAGAGCACGTTCCTAGTGTGACCTGTGAGATGAATCTTTTATGTTTCTTTTATGAAAGTAGGTCAGGTGTATTTTTTTGTCATTTGAATATTCTTCACACTCACACATGCTCTGCACTCTGTAAGAGACGCAGACAGGCTGAGCCTGGAGGCTCATGGGGCTTATTCAGAAACAACCAACTATGGATTTGAATATAGAGCCATACGGCGGATGGCGTAATAGAGTGAGATTAGGTGAAGGCTGTGTGCTATTTGTCACCACTCCACTGCAGATGTCACAGCAAATCCAGACCCCCGTTGTCCAGCCAATGTTTTCAATTCAACAAAATAAATAAATTGTCACCCTCCGCAGCTGTGTCAACATTTTCCTGATATTATTTGTCGTACGCTAAACCAGGAGATGCTGAAGGACGAAGTGAGGACGCTCACCTACAGGAACTCCATGTACCACAACAAGCACGTCTTCAAGGACAAGATAGTGCTGGATGTTGGAAGTGGGACCGGGATCCTGTCTATGTTCGCGGCCAAAGCGGGGGCAAAGCACGTGTATGGGGTAAGACGTGTTTCCTTTAAGTGGAGCGTTATCATGCTGGACCAACCCGGCCTGACAAGCTGCTCACACTGTGTTCATCTACTGTATGTATGACTGATTATCTGTATGTTAACCATGTTTTCATCAGGCCTCCCCATAATCTTCCCAAGAATATCTCGTGTGACAGGCAGGTGATAAAAGTGCGTGTGGCCTCTCAGGCAGGTTGACAAGCTGAGCCGTAGCGCTTTAAGAGTTCTTCTCTGTTATCGTGTACTGGAGCAGAAGTAATTGCTAGTCAGGGCATGTCTGAGAATACATGCCGGATACACACCACCAGTTTGGGATAAACCACGTGGAACTTTTTTTTTTTTTTTTTGCTCCAGACAAGTATATTTGCTTCAGGGGAGGAATAATTGACTTGGAATTGCCAAGAGACTTGTTCTGAGCTACTGCTTGACATTATGTGTTTACGTGCGACTTTATGTGCCACATATTTGTTTTCCTTCCCTTTTCTGCTGTTCTCGCTCAGCTCCCCTCCATCCCTCTCCTTGTCCTTTAAACTGAAATATCACTTCAGTCCGTGCTTTGCCACAACACTTGCGTGACTGCTGCCCATCTGGAAGGAATTTATCAACATAAATGGGGCTAATATTTCAGGGATTTACTTCACCTTTGCCTTTAGATGCTCTCAATATGAGCTCTGCACCGGTGCGCGATACCTTTATCATACCTAAAGCTCATAAAGCTCCATGTGAAAGATGGGCTTGTGAGGTGGAAGGGCTGGGCTTTGGGCCAATAATAACATCACTCTGTCATATGGACCTCGTTACATGAAAAAGGGAAAAGTGATAACCTTTATTCTCGCTCTACAGGGTACCCGTAAAATACTTTTTTGCCGATGCTGAATTCCATATGCCTCAGAGCCATATAATCACGATACACTGAGTCTTGATTTAACATATTTTATTGCTCATCGTCAATAACTAATTAGAATGAAAATAAAACTCAAATGTCTTTTAAAACTAACAATATTTTTTTGTTTGTTCAAAATATCTAATAATGTTATTTGCAGAAGGAGTGTACATTAAAACACACAGACCTGTAGCATTAAGGAAACGTTTACCAGCAGGAGAGCAGCAACAAGTCCAGTAAATAAACAGTGTGTTTAGTCCATATGAATCATTCCAGCTTTCAATAACCCCCTGATATAAAACCAGCTAACACGTAAAGACTGTAAGTTGCCCGCCCAGCATGAAATCACAGAGGACCAGTGTAAACTAGATCTGCAAGCAGGTATACCTGTACATCTCAAAGCGACACTGAAATCAAATCATCGTGGAATAGATCTGCAACAGGTGGTTTATTATGTGTCGGGAAGGCTCAGAGGCCAGTTTGCCGTGCACAGTGACAGGATCTGATCCAGCCTTGGACCACAAGGGTTCAATAAATCATTTTGCATCTCATTCACGAGTGACAAAGGGTCTTGTCTTTTAGATAACTGCTCTCTGCAGTTAGTTGAAATTCTCATTACACCCCGACAGCAATCAATAAATCAAATGCTCTGACAAAAGAAAGATAAGAATCCAGCTCGAATAAAATAATTGGACGTACTATACCTGTATACCTGCGTCCACTCTGCCCCGTGCACTCATTACGCGTCACCGGAGCTTGACAGCTGTGAGTACTAACAATTGCCATGTTCGTTGTTTACGTTGGGGCAGTGTCTTTGGAGGGAGGCCTGAAGAGACGGAACGTCAGTGTTACCGACTTGGCGACTTTCTCCCTAGATTTAGGGGCTTTTGGAGCTAATGCTGCTACTTTCATTGGAAAAGACTAAGCAACACTTGGCTGTGTTTTTCAGTTTAGTTTTTTTGGTTGGATCATTTTTAAAATCTAGTGTATTCTTGCGAGTTTATCAGCATTATCGACCCTTCCTTTAAAGCCTAAAAGACAAAAGAGCCAAAGTATATGAGCGGTTGGTGAATTAAGCTGTAAAAGGCAAAGAGAGTTGCCAATTTAACAACTTTCTTGCTAGATATCACAACTTTTTAGAGCCCTAAAGCTAACAAATCTAACCTTTCTTTTTGTTCTAAATTATTTAACTTGACTAAGTTTTGTTTTATACAACAGCATTGATAAAACATTTTTGAACTTAGAAGAAGATTTAGATACATATTGATGAAATGATAGCAGCTTGATAAAAAAAAAGGATGGCTAGTGATGCGCCAGCTACAGTCAGATAAGTTTAGATTTTTTCTAAACTTTGTTTAAATTTTGTATGTAAAGTATGTAAACAGATATGCAGATATAGCTTTAGCTACTTTCCATTAGACGTACTTTCCTCAGAATTTGATAGACCATAAATGAGCCAGAATCATAGACTTTATATAAGAAGTGGATGTAATTACCATGGCATCACCCATTGGTTTGTGGACTGCTATTTTGAAGACTCGAGTTCGGCATTTTGGCTGTTGCCATCTTGGTTTCTGCAACCAGAAGTGACAAGAGAGGGTGGACCTAAGTACAACCGAACAGTGAATAAGACATGTTTAGGCGACCAAAATGTTACAACTAACTTTTTATAAACTGAAAACACACTGTGAAAGGGTTAAAGTTGTAAGACGAAAACACAGACAACTCCCAGACCGGACAACGTCGTGGTAGCTTCCTATCAATCACAAGGTAGCCACGCCCTAAAGCATCCCCTGCTTTATGGTCTATTTGACTCTAAATGGGACCATAATTTACTAAATGAACATCATGCTGCATTGAAGAAGACTTGAAACTAATGATTGAGATCATAAACTCATTTTTAAAATGTTTACAGAGGAAATAAATGAAGTGAGAAGTAGGCTCATTTTCTCATAGACTTCTATACAATCAGACTTTTTTTTGCAACCAGAGGAGTCGCCCCCTGCTGGCTATTAGAAAGAATGCAAGTTTAAAGCTCCTACGCATTGGCTTCACTTTTCAGACCCGAAAGTTGCTGACTGGCCAGAATTTGTTGAATTTCTCCCGAATGTAACATTAGGCTAAATGTTAAATAGTTGATAAGTTAATAGTTTGTCATAGCTTGTTTGTGTGAGTTTGTTGTAGAATTTACCATCAAAAATAGTTAGGATATTTTTAAATTCTCATAAACTAAAGACATCAAACTGAAACTTAAATGCTAAAAGAATGGAACTAAAATTTCATTGACTAGTAAATTAACAAGTGTGGCTCAACTTATATCCGACTCACTTTACTGTATGACTCACAGGTTAAGAGCTCAGATAGAGGGGAGAAGTGCATGACACCTGGGCAAAGTTAGAGACTTGTACTTTGCTGTGTCTCTCCAGAGAGCAGGACCAGTGGGAGCCCACAGGGATGACAAACAGTGACAGTGACTGTTCCTGACACTAGTGAGAGGTGCAAGAGGCAGCGCGTGAGGGTGTGTTGACTCTAAACAAGCCTCGAGGCCTCAGCGCTCCCACTGAAGCATGACTCTGACGGACACATGGCTAATGGCTGTCCCTTCTCACACAGATTCAGGGAGGGACGAGGGATCATTGCCAATTAGAGGGCTGACGTTGGCGGCCCTATTATCACAGCAGCGCTCGCTTGCATACACCTGGTGCAACAAGAGGCGTTCCTGTTTGTTTACGCACTTGATGCAGTCTGGTTTTTAATGGGCAGGTGAGTTAGGTGTTCGGTGTGAGCAGTTGACAGACAGAAGAGTGTGGGCGCCACCAGCAGCCTCCTAACCAGCCCTCCACTAATAGGCAGCAGAGAATAGGGCTGCACCAGGGAGGCAGAGTTAATGTCAAATCCCTGCAGCCCGTATGCATGCTCAGTGGGGAAACTGAAGACCTCAGCTAGAAAGCAGAAGCCAGAATTTCATTTCAGTATGTATATTATACCACAACAAAAATAATTTATATATACACTGCAAATTATTACCAGGATTTCACAAGATGCAACTGTAATAATTCACATTAAATTACATTATAATTACATCACAGGCCTTAACTGTGATATTCACAATATAACACAGTATTCATAATGTTATTGGGAAAATAACGCAAGGCATGGCTATCGCAGCCGTGATTACTGGAACTGTGAATTCATCAGGAGAGGTTTCTCTCTACATGCCAAATAAATGTGTAAAATTGGTCATATTTTTGTGTTTATTTGAATTTAACCTAATTTTCAATGTTTTAAGTTATTGATGGGTTAACAGATAAAACTGTTTTTCAGCATTTTACAATGGTTTTTAAGTGTAAATTTACAGCACAGTACTGACTACTGAGTTGCATTAATGTAACTAGTATAGCCAGTAATTTACTGTCAGTCAAATATTTTACAGTGTACCGTTTACACTGTAATTCTACAACAGCCTTTCGCTAAATCACAGTAATCTAAACATTTACTGTGAAGTTACAGTTAAATACGGTAATTCTACACGCAGCATACTGCTAAATTGCAGTAATATACTGGCATAACTATACTGTGAGCTCACAGTATACAGCTGTCATTTCACAATACCTTACTGTGAAAGTAATGCAACTAGTAGCCAGTAATTTACTGTGAATTTACGGTGAAATAATTTACAGTGCAACCAAGAGGATATCTCTGAATTTGTCCACCTCACAGTTTTTGCTCATAGAGCATGTCTAATCCATCTCTCCCTCCAAAATAAAAGCCCTTTGCAGACCTAATTGTTCCACGAGAGTCTGAGGCAACAGCTGAGTGCTTCTATTTTTCAGCCTGCTCTCTCCACAAGGGTCCCTGCCAGGCATTTTACCATCCACAGCGCCTAGAGTTCATTCAAGAATCCCGTGCTTGATTACGACCAGATGGACCTCTTGCAGCATGAATAAGTCCGCACACCTCTGACAAACCGAGTCCCAGGGGGTAGGCGGAACAGAGTGTACACACTCGGGTGAAAATCTATACTCTCAGACTCCCTGATGCTGTAAGAGGTCGGTATTGACAAATGCCTCCTCTTGAATTATGTTCTCGGTTTTGTTTGGGAGCTGCTTACTAGAAGTGTCCAGACGTTAGTCTGATGAATGAAGGAGTTTTATTTCGTGATAACTCTGTAATTGCTGGCACCTCAATAAATCAAGTCCGGCATTGGTGGGCAGATCGGGAAGTGCATAATATGTCAAGCAAGGAGCTCAGGGCTCAGAAAAGATATGGTGTAACAGAGAAGGCGTGGAGGAAATTGTGACAGAGATGTGCAGGGGTATAGAGCAATGGGACAAAGAAAGAAGCAGTGGGGTGAGGATAATTTAAAAGAATTTAAAATGTCAAAAGACTAATGAAAGTAGAAGTTGAAGGTCCCATCGTAGCTACACGGCTGGTTGCAGTTGAGCAGCGTCTAATCTTCACCGTAATTACTTAGAGTAAGATGCTCTGGTGGTGTTTCACAGAGGCTGGTCACCCTATAAATTCTATTCCCCCGTATTGTTTTATCTTCCACTATTTTCAGCTTGACCCTTACAATGCAAAATTAACCTCCCTTGTTAGTTACCTGCTGCTGTCAGGCCAACAAAGTCACAATCATACTGTAAGTGATCAAAAGCTTCTTATCGCTATCAAACACTGCAGACAGGAGACAATCCCTTGACAGAATGCCTTCACAAACTCAAGGCTGATTAGCTATTGTATCTCACTCTCCCCGCTTTTTCTTAAAACTGGCAAAGATCCAGCCGCCCAGTTTGCAATTTTTGAAATCTTATGCAAGCGGTGTTGTATTCAGGACTGCAATGGAGGCCACCCACAGAGAGATTTTAAACAAAGATGACCTTGTTTCCGACACCAGAGAGCACCCTATGGTGGATGCAGTGTTGGACAAACATCCCCGCAAGAAGCAGTACATCAAAAATAAAGATTGGAGTTCACTGTGATAAATCCCTGGATAGCGATAGGAGCCATATCAACATGACGGAAGGGATTGGCACCGCCTGTAAGGGTCTTCCACTAACCTTCTAAGGAAAAAAATAACATCCTGGTACAGTATCTCATCTAAAAACAGCATAATCTGTCTTAAGCAGTGGTGGAAAGTACATTTACTCAAGTACAATTTTGAGGTATTCACACTTTGCTTGATTATTTCCATTTTATGCTACTTTATACTAGGAAATATTCTACTTTTTACTCTACTTAGCTTCAGCTCTTTTTCAGATAAAGATTTCAGATAATGAAAACTATAATAAGCTTATAAAATACAACACATTGTTTTAAACATTAAGCCAGTTGTTTCCAACCTTTTTGACTCATGACTTGTCATGACCCGAATCCATTATTTACCAAAACAAAAGAAGAAGTCTCACCAAAAAATGATTACAATTTTTTGTAGCAGAACATGTTTTTTCTCCTTTCCTTTCCCATTAATCGTCCTGTGACCCCCCAGATTTATATTGTGGCACTTTGGAGGGGTCTCGACCCCTGGTTTGGGAACCACTGGACTAAACCACCTAGCTGTATATCAGGAAGTTAAAACTAGCTACACCTTGACCAGCTACAACAGTATACGCTACTTTCAGTCCAGCAGGTGCAATCAAACAGTTTTTACTTGCCAAAACAGGTTCGGTACACAGGTGAGCAGTCAGATAAAGGCAACCAGGGCTGACAAGGGTAAGACAAAAACGTGGTCAGAGAGAAAAAACAGGCAAAGTTCAGAAAAACAATATAACTAACACTAGGAAATCACTGGAATGCTTGGCTCGGGGAACAAAGACGAATTGGCACAGAGATAGAGAAACAGACAGATTAAATCCATGGGGAGGTGAGGCTAATTGGGCGGAGGTGAAAGCAGTAGGGGCAGGGTAAGTAATCAGACCGGTGGGAAACACACAAGTGCAGGAAGTGAAGTTTCTGAAACAAGGAGGAGAGGTTTTTTTTTTTTTTATTGATGATAATTCATTCATTTATAAACATTAAGGCATCATAACCTAAACAAGGAAAAATTGGATAGGAACGATTTTAACTTAAATTATATAAAAAAAATATATAATAACTAAATTCAAAGAGAGTAAAATAATTAAAGGAAAAAATAAAATAAAATAAAAATAAGACGGCACTCTTCCATAGTAGCTGTCAAGTTATTGTTCAAATATGTGCAGTATCCCAACTTGAGAGAGATTGAAACATCCACTCGAAGATTTTAACTGGAATCCACTCAATGACAAACAGCTTTAACTTTTTCTCTCCTTGATTTTGTAGGTTGAGTTGAAGGTTCATTTCATTTTGGAATTATTATCCATTAGTCATTTAGTCATTAGTCATTAGGTGAAAAACCTTTGAAATAGAAAAAATACAGAAAATAAAATATACACATTATTACAAAATAAGTATAAATAAGAACAAATTCGTTTTTTGAGACTTTGCAAAATTCATTAATCCTTATTTAATTTAATACACACACTCCTATTAAAATAAACAATAAACAACAGCATCAGCGATCTCCGCCAGGTAAACCGTCTCTCAGTCTGTGATCCAGTGTTCTTACCGGCTGCCTCTCACACTTTGTAGATGCACGTTCTGCACATAGTCTTACTGCAGATCGCATCGCTGTTTGAATGAAAGCCCTGCTTGTTAGCGCGCTGCTAACTTTTCAGGACCCTTTCTACTGTGACACTGAGAGTGTTACTTTTGGGCTTAATTAGATTAATTAGTCCCCTTTGGTTTACTCCATGAGCACTCAGTTTTTCTAGTGGACTTATTAATTTACAAATTACTTTCTGATTTATTTATTTTCTATTTTTTCTTTCTGATTTTATTTATTTTCTATTTTCTATTTTCTATTTTTCTATTTATATTAATTGCTATTTATTAATTTTTATAAAGCTTAATTTCCTAAAACCTTCAGTTTGACTTGACAGTAGCTCTAGGGGTCATCATATTATGTTCAGTTCTTCATAAGCTCTGAGGAGACACTTTGCGTGCTTTCCTTTCATTAGTTTTACAGCACTGAGATGATTAATCTCCACAAGATCCCTTTTGAAAACGGAAAATAGGGGTTTAATTTTCCTCCATTCAGATGCATGAATGAAAAATGTTGCCAGGAGTATCAGATTGTTCAATATCACGAGAATAGAGGTAAGTAACACAAAATAAAACAGGAAATAATAACTGAATATAATAAACAATAAAACACATAACCTAAGGAGCAGGACGAGACATGACACATGTCTTTTTTGATTATGAAACAGGTTTAGTTGCTCTATAGATACTGTGAAAGCATCAAAACGATATCAATCCATGGGGAAATGCACACAGCCCGTATTCAGACACTGTGCTTTTAAACGAGCCGTCAGGACGTCCATAAGGTTATGATGTCACAACTATACAGTCACCGGTAGAAGTGCCGCTAAATTTTGTGTTATTGACACACACAACGAGTCACCGGCTGCAGTGACGCTGTGAAGACGGCGACTGTACAGATAAGGAAGACCAGAAACTGACCAATCAGAGCAGACTGGGGTTTTTTTTTTAGGCGGGGACCTTAAAGGGACAAGCGCTAAAACGGAGCGTTTCAGCCAGAGGGTGAATACAGGTACATTCAGACAGACAGTATGAGAAAAATAATGTTATTTTAGAACATTAAAGCATGTAAGCATGTTCAAGTAGAAAACCCAAATACAAGAATGAACCTGAATACGAGCATAATATGTCTCCTTTAATACTTTAAGTATACTGTGATGCTAATGCCAACATTTCTATACTTTTACTTAATTAGGACTTCTCATGTAGGACTTTTACTTGTAATGGAGTAATTTCACGTTGCTGTATTGGTATTTTCTTCCAATGCGGGTCTTTAGAGACTACCACCACATCTATATGATCAACTTGTGCTGATTGAGCTTTTATCCGAGGCATTCCAGTCAACATCAGTACAGCAGGAACATTTAAATTCCTCTGAATCTGCTTCATAGGCAAACTGAGGACATGTTATTGTAAGTGCTGTAGACATTCCATTAAAGATATTCATCCCAAAGCAGCACAGTCCTTCATCTACGGTCATTTTATTCGCTTTTTCCTTCCTTTTTTCTGCCAGATTGAATGTTCCAGTATATCAGAGTACTCAGAGAGGATCATCAAGTCCAACCACCTCGACAGCGGTAAGAGCTGCAGCTGTTCCCCCTCTCTCCATTCTGATGACACTGCACTTCATCTGCAGTGAAGGGAGCAACACACTAGCTTATACTCGTGACAGACGTAGTGGATGAGGAGGAGGAGGGAGGGAAGGCTGGCTGATACGCATGAGGAGAAGAAGAGGAGGGGTGGCGATGGGTATCCCACCGCTCAGGATTTTGAATGATTGTGAGGACGGCCTCATTTGTATTCATTTGTGCACAAACATGCTGCCAACTCATGAAACTTCAAAGCGTATGTTTAAATCATAACACCGCTGTAACTACTGACGGTGCATCTATAGCTCCATAAACCACTCTGTCAGCCAATGTTGTGTCTATAAACCTATGAATATCAAGTATGCACAGGTAATTGAGAGGAGAGTGAACACTATATGTTCACTCTTAGGTTCAGACAGTGAATAAGCAGGAAAGCAATCACCATTTGGAGTAACAGAGGTCGCATGTCATTCTGTAACAACACATTGTATCACCAGGGACACTCTTCAATAACTTCTTGTCAAGGCAGAACAAAAAAAAAGCTGAAGTCATCTAATCTCGTCAAGGGCAAAGATCCTGTTCTACATTGTAAACCCCAGCTGGGTTGATTTCCATAAGAACACCATGGCAGAACATGGTAGCAGGGCCGGCTCTAGCCCATTTGGGGCTCAAGGCAAAATTTGGATTTGGAGCCCCCACAAATCGTAGTTTCACTACAACAAGAGTTACAGTGGTGAAAAATTTATTTATTTATTTATTTATTTATTTATTCATACATTTTTACATACTTTGTGCAGAAAATGAGGAAGGGCACGCATTTTATTTTTTTTTAAATTTTTAAATTTAAATTTACTTTTTATTTTTTAGAGGGCGAACAGCGTCCCCCCAGAAGGTGGCGCCCTGAGCGACCGCTTATATGGCATATGCCTTAAGCCGGCCCTGCATGGTAGCACATACTGTACGAACTGATGTATCACCACATTTTTCTTTCTTTCTCACACATCAATTTATTTCTTGTACACAGTGATACAATATTGTCTTATATTTCACATATTTTACATGTAAAATTGATGTATTGATTTGAGACTTGTGTTTTCAACATGTCCTACTCAATTATACACTTTTAGGCATTATTATTCCTACATTTTAGTGTTAAAGGTGCAGTTGGTAACTTTGAGCAGACACGATGAAAAAAAGGTATTTTTATAAAACGGTCACTGTATCCTGACAGTAGAGCATGAGAAAGATAATCTGAAAAGAATCCTGTTCCTCTGTGTCCTCCGGTGCTCCTAATGGCATCTGCAAAGAATTTACAGCGCTGAAGGAAAACAACCAATCAGAGCTGAGCAGTCTCTGGGCAGCTGTCAATCGCTGCTCGCGAAACTCGCAAACTCTGATCAAACTGTCAAACTAGGCAGTGCTGATCAAATATGAATCAAGATTCTGTTACTTGTTAAACTTTCTCATTTTACAGCTAAACAGTACTCTAAAATATTTATCAAAAGTTTTTGAAGACATTTATGGAGAGAAATAGGCATTAGAGTAACAGAATATTGATTCATATTTGATCAGTGCTGCCTAGTTTGACAGAGTTCCCGAGTTTCGCCGGCAGTGATTGACAGCTGCTTAGAGACTGCTTGGCTCTGATTGTTTTTTTGTTTTTTTCAGATTACCTGTCTCATGCAATACTGTCAGGATATAGTGAGAGTTTTATAAAAATAACTTATCATATTTGCTCAAAGTTACCAACTGCAGGCTGGAAAAAACACTTTTTTTGTCATGCCAAAACACGAGCGTTGATTATGACTTAAAAGATATGATGTGTGTTACAGTGATCACCATCTTTAAAGGCAAGGTGGAGGAGGTGGAGCTCCCTGTTGAGAAGGTTGACATCATCATATCTGAGTGGATGGGCTACTGCCTCTTCTATGAATCCATGCTCAACACCGTCATCTTTGCCAGGGACAAGTGGCTGGTAGGATGTGTGGAGTGTGTGTGAGTGTGTGTGAGTACAATATATGTAAGTTATCCTGCAGCAACATCGGTAACAAATAGGGAAATAAAATAAAACGATCACTAAAATAAACATGAAATAAATCGTAAATGTAATATTATTAGCACATAATGTAATTATACAGGCAACGTAACACGAGTATCTAGAGATTTAGGGCTGAAATTTATAGTAAAAACAGAACTGATAATCTAATAACAGTCAAAATTAAATTCACGGCTATTGTCCTTTAGATCAGTAGCTCCTAACCTTTTTGGCTTGTTTGCCCTTAAAACAAAGCACTATCTTCTTCCCATCCCTCATCATATGAAGAATTTTTAGAGGCCTTAAAACATAAAATTATCCAATTAATTGAAATAAAAACAGCAAGCAGTAGACCAATGTCTGAAAAATGTAATTTTGTGTAGCCTGAATATGTTTTCTGCTTTGCTTTCTTGTCAGTCAACACGTTCTCATCCCAACTTGTCACATACTAACGCTTAATCAGGACCCCCAGCGTGTCAAACTATGACGCTCCACTATGGTCGCAGCAAACACGTGGTTAACGTTGTGAATTCAAACAAAAACACTTGCTTAGGTTTAGGAAAAAAACATCATGCTTTGGCTTAAAGGTGCTATTGATAACACTGATAGCATTCAGTCGCTAGATTTTGCATTCTCCCTCCCCCGTTCCATTGCATTTACTTCACAACAAGTTGTTGCCAGGCACTTACTGTCAATCTCAGCCATTTATCCATTTATTCCATTTGTTAGAAATGGGAACCAAACGTCATATATCTTCCACAGAGATAAAAAAAAAAAACATTCATTTTGGACCAGCCAAAAATGTTTAAATGCTTAATTCACAGTCATAATAATTTTTTTTTTTAAGGAAAAGCCATGCTTCTATTCGGCATGTTTCTAAAAACTCTGTGGATGTATTATTATTTAAAAAAAAATGTCTACATAAAAATGTTACCAATAAGATCTTTAAAATTACTATGTTTGTAAAGTTAAAGTGAAACTTAATGACAAGTGGTTTCACACAGAACACAAACACCCCTCCCACCCGCCCTAGGTATGTTCGCTCTTAAACTACGTCACCACACTTTGAGCTGCTATTCCATCCATCTCTTGACCCCTCAAAATGATCTTGCTTAACTTGCTTAACTTTATTGTTAATTTAACATGCTCAATAATGCAATGGTCATTATTATATTAACCGAAAGAATACCTGCAAGGACAGGGAAAACATGTTATATTAATAAGAAGTCTATAATATTAGCAGGAATGTTACATTATTAACTATTTTATTTTCTGTAATTGGAAAATAATAGTTATAGTCTTGTAGTTATACATCATGAACAGCTCTGCTATTCCAGTCTGCGGCTAGAGGGAACAATAACACCTCAATAATTTAAACTTGTACTTGGCTGAGGAATGAAATGTCACCGGCGCTGTAATGTAGACCTTTTATAATGTGTTCAGGATTAATTGCCGAGTTATTTCCTTGCCTCGTTTGTCAAACAGAAACCCGGTGGATTAATGTTTCCTGACCGTGCCTCTCTGTACGTGGTGGCCATAGAGGACAGGCAGTACAAAGACTTCAAAATACATTGTAAGTTCACTGTGACAGAGTGTGTGTGTGGGGCTGAATGTGTGTATTGCCTGAACCTTGACTGTGGACTGATATTGGCACTGTCCCTCATGTACCAGGATTATGTCTTTGTATTGTGAACCGTGGATGTGGAACGCCGTCCACACCTCCGCATTGTACTCACAAGAGTGTGGGTGTACTCACACACAACCTTTCCAGCTCTGGTAATGATTTTGAACTTTTCCTCAGGCATAACGCTGGGGGTGATAATTTATATTATAAAATAACGAGCCTCTCCATCTCTGTATCATCCCACTCTAAACCAGCCAGGAGGACCGTGGGCGAAGTTTTGCTGCCGGACACAAAGCGTTAGAGTCAGTGTTAAGCCAGTGCACAACCTCGATGACAACAGGCAAACACAACAATAGCCAACAGGCCTCCTACTCACACTCCCCCATACATCTGGGGAAATTATACAAGCACACTGTACCATGAGAAAGTCATAATCACATTGGCTAACTGCGTTGCAAAGCTTTTCCAGTGATGTCTGGATACCATTATTCTGTATTTGAGGTTTACGCATATAGCCGGACCGAGACAAGTGGTGAGACAAGTGCATATATTGACCACAAACTTCTTTCTCTCCGGGCCAAGATGACCTTTAAACTGAGTTGAAGTGGCCTCCTGAAGCGCTCCGGTATTCTAAGAGCATCCTGTGGTCATTAGTGATACTCTGGGCTGCACACTGCCTTAGTTACGTGGGCAGCAAGGAATGCAAATACAGTACATTACAATTCCCCCGGGGGTTTGTGACCTGTTCATTATCACCAGCTTTCCTACGCTCAAGCAGTTCTCTCTCTGCTTTTGGGTCATGATAGAGATGTTTGCTCACACACTATTTTAAAGGAGCTTAATGAATAATGTATGGAATGATTTAGCCAAAGCTGCGGGGATATTCGAGGCAAGAGCGCAGGCTGCGTTCAAGGAGGCTCATGTTTGCAAATCATCCAGAATACAATGTGACTTTCATCCGTCAAAATGAAAACGGTTCCAAACTGACTGGAGGTCCAACTCTGGGGTCGTGTATCAGAGTAAGACCTGGGCTAATGTTGTTATACAGCTGTGAGTGTACTGTTTTGCATCTCCTGTGGCTTTTTCCCACACTAGAAAACTGAATAAATTGAATCAAGACTTGGAGAGAAGAAAACCATGTCATTTGTTTGTATTTTACAAAGATTAACTGAGACCATGCTGGCAGAGTGACTGAGTCATGCTGTATTTACCAGGGTGGGAGAACGTGTATGGCTTCGACATGACCTGTATCCGCAATGTGGCCATGAAGGAGCCACTGGTGGACGTGGTGGATCAGAAACAGGTGGTGACCAACTCCTGCCTCATCAAGGTTAGTTGGGATAGTTGATGATGAATCCTGATGACTTTGGTAATCCCCTGACTTTTCTTTCTAGCGCCACCAGCAGGTCGATTTGTGATTTTGAAAAAAAATGTCTCACAACTATCGGAGTGATTGACATTGTAACAATTTTAATAATTTTGGTGATCCCTTAACTTTTCATCTATCTGTCTCTTTTGATCGAGATTTCAGTGTGTCCAATACTTCAGTTTATGACCAAATATCTGCTGAACTAATGTCTTCCCCATGAGCTATACTTTGAGTTTAGTGCTAGTTGGCACATGTTAGCATGCTAAGACACTAAACAAAGATGTTTATCATGGTAATGATTACACCTGTGTAGCATCAGCATGTTAGTATTTATTAGCATTTAGTTCAAAACACCACTGTGCCTATTAGTACTGTAGTAGTAGTAGTAGTAGTATATGTTCAGATTTCCATTTTTCCTGAGCACTTTAAGGATTTCTGTCCATGGTGGCGTATAAGCTGAGATTCAAAGTTCAGTGTTGACAGCAGTTGAGAAAAAACTACGAGGTCCATTTAATAGCTTTTCTGGAGCTTTCAGTCATATCCCCACAATGATAATAAAAAATAATGGAATTATGAACATGTACGTTACCATGACAATAGGGCAATTTCCATCTACTGATGAAGCTCATGTGATATAATCAAAAGCCCCAAAATGGCTACTAAATGGACCTTGTGGTGAGATTGTTTCCTCAACATTTACATTACTGATTACCAAGGTATTCATAGTAGCCTCCAACAGCGGTTCTCAACTTTTTCGAGTTGCAACTCCCCAGAATAATCAGGGTTGGTGTTCGTGAGCCCCCGTTTTGTTTAGTTTGAACAGCTAGCACCTATAGGCATTGTCCAATGTGCTCCAGGCACTGTGGATTTTTGATGCGATCCGTGACTTTTTCTCTCCCCCTGACCAACCAGAAATCCCCCGTCAGAAACTCATATGCTGGCACATTTTGACTCTCACAAACACTGAATAAAATCTATTCTGAGGCAAATTATATCAGTGGTACAGTGCGATGTCATGTCAAAACCATTCCCCCAGTCTAAAATATGTTTTTTTTTATTTTGAATATGCTCTATGTGTTTTGTTTTTTCTCCACAACCATCTGGCGACCCCCTAAAATTATCTTGCGACCCCCTTAGGGATCCCGACCCACAGGTTGAGAACCACTGGCCTACAACACATCGTTACCATCATTTCCTAATGCTGAATCACTTGTCAAGCTGACTATACAGTATGTAATGAGGAGTGATTATACTGTACAATGTCAATACATTAGCAGGTGTCCCATAGAGAATACTGGCTATTAAATGCAGAGATGGCAGCATGATTACAGTGGTAAAACACACACACACATACATTAACTATAAGTGACATTGACAGATTGGTAAACATATTGTAGAACATGCTGTGGCTGGTGAGTACAACCTTGACGTGTGGCTGTAACCCTGTCTGTGCCTCTCACTGTGTGGATTAGACTGATCAGGCTGCTGTGCCATGCATGTCAATAGCAGCCCGTCTAGTCCTTCTGATTGTGCTCCTTGTCATAGTGACCTTCTTATCGCTGCTATTGATTGGACGTCTCTGCCCTGTCTCACCTCTGTCCCGGTGAAAATTGCTGTGTGATCATATCTTGACGTCAGCGTTGCTGATTGTCAAGCACACAGTTTTTCTTTTAAAATGTTCTTTGATATCAGATAGCCTGTAATTTTAGATGCAGCGAGATATTACATAAAACCAGATCATGAGAGGTTAATAAAAATCTCTATGAAGCTACGGGCGCGCTGCTTGTCTTGGGATCTTGTAAAAGAAAAAATAAGCCTTACAACAATGATACCCCGCTGACAAGCTTTATTGTCTCTAAATGGATTACTGACTGACCTCATTAAAGGAGCATAGCCGAGGAGTAGTACACATAGGACCTCATGTTATTAAACTAGCCTACCGCTTGAAACTCTGGTATCAATACTGAGTGAGGATCATAACATGTATAATCCTGCAGAAATAACCACCTGCATGATAGGGCTGTTAAATGTTTTATTTTGCCTTCAGAGTAATTGCAAACGTGTAAACATTGCATTATATTGCGGTCTTAAACTTTGAAATGTGACTTTGAGAAGTTTATACTGCATGACCAGAGTAAATATCTGGTAAATGTTTTTTATGGGAGTGATCATTTTCCCAAAGACAGCAGGGGGAATCTGACATTAATATTGCATTGTTTTTATTGCCAGCAAACATAAGGCTCGTTCCTCCACAGCAAATGTGGCATCTGGCACCAAAGCCAGCAAGCAAGCACTGAATATCTAATAATGCCGATGGTACATGAAACAAGATTATCACACCTCTGCCTACACGTTAAACCTGCAGGGTAAATGTGGGTTTTCAGGTGAGCTGCATTCCCCTCTGTTACTCCGTGTTTAAAGCTACATGATATGTTGGCACAGTGCCGCTCACCCGACAGTAAACCAGGATCTGGAACAACATGTTCTTCTCTGAATATGGCCCAGTGGGATGGTGGGTTATCAGATACCCTGTTAAACTGACAGAACCAGAGGACATTTACAGATTTGGAGTTGCTAGAACCATGCACGAACACCTGGACCCTCATAATAGTTGGAGCTCCCAGATGACCCCAGTCCTCCTATCCTTGTCCTACCTACACAACGCTTACTGGCCTCATTCTTGATGGTTATTAGGATCTTGGCGTCTAACGTTGACCTTTTTACTTTCTACAGGTAGAAACTGTAGCCTAATGTGTTTCTCGATGTTGTTTTTTTGGTGTCCTTAATGTAGGCTATTGCATGTGGCATTACATGTAGAATTTGGTTTTGGTTGGTTTTAATAAACAAAGGTTGAGGTCAGAACTACTAGTTTGGCATTTTGGGAAATATATAGCCTATATGGTTTGGCTTTTTACTCTTTTCCCAAGAGTTAAAGGGGAACAACGGCCATTTAAAAAGAAAATATTTTTATTCTTTTTAAAGATTTTATTCTGGAGGCTATATAACATGATGGAAAAAATACTGCAACTCGCTCATGTACACGCATATTGCGAGGGCGCGCTGGGAAACCCAAAGGTGGCAGCAGCAACTTTTGCAATATAAATAAACATGCAGTCACTATCTGAATCTATTTTATGTTGACAATAAACACTTATAAGACTGGGAAAACTGTGTCATACCTTTCTGACTTCTTTCGTTTCAAGTTGTGCTGTCCCTTGGAACAGAGAAATCCACTGGAATGGAGTAATCCATGACAGGATTTCAGAAGCATGTTGTGACGGTCATCCCGTGGCTAGCAACCATGCTAGCAACAGGCACGACATATTGGTAGCTATAGAGTTAGATAGTAAAATTACTTTGGCTATAGCTAATAAGGAAGTGACAGCATGTTTATTTATATTGCAAATGATGACGCTGCCACCTTATGGTTTCCCTACATGCTCTTGCAATATGCGCGTACATGAGCAAGATGCAGTATTTTTTCCATTATGTTATACAGCCTCCAGAATGATGTTTTACAAATGGCTGTTGTTCCCTTTTAAATGAGTACGATATCACTCATATGTCTGTACCCTAAAAATCAAGCTAACGCCAGCCGTCTTCTAGCTTGGT
This sequence comes from Sebastes umbrosus, assembly GCF_015220745.1. Taxonomy (NCBI): domain Eukaryota; kingdom Metazoa; phylum Chordata; class Actinopteri; order Perciformes; family Sebastidae; genus Sebastes; species Sebastes umbrosus. The sequence goes on along the minus strand of NC_051272.1, from coordinate 30,638,414 downwards.
TTAGTACAAAGACTGGAAACAGTGGAAAACAGCTAGCTTGGCTCCGTTCAAGTACTGTAGTATCGACCTACTATCACGACTAAAGCTAACTAATTCAAATGTTGTATCTAGTTTGTCTAATCCAAAACATATTGTTTCAACACTTTAGTTTTTATGCGTTTTTTAAGCCAGATAGCTGTTTCCCCATTATTAATCTTTGCTAAATATTCCTTTAAAGGTACTGTTTGTAACTTTTTACACGTATAAATCACTCGGGTCGGTGTCCCATGCGCGCTCGCATATGCGCGCTCGCGTGTGGTTATGCTGTTCAGACAAGACTCCAACACAAACTACACGGAAGCACCAAAACCGCAAAGTTATTTCTAGCGAAGCCCATCTGTTAAACAGTGTTGGCCCCGGTCGGAGGACCGTAGCTTTGGTCTCCAAGGCCGGAGTCTCTGCTCCTCTGCTCCTCTGCCTGCTTGCCTTCACTCAGCTCGCTCCACTCTCACATTTATGCGCGCACACTCCACACTGCAGAAGAGTTAGTTTAACTCTGAGAATATCTAGTGAATGTACAGTGGACGTTTGTGCAGAAATAACTGCTGCAGCTCCTCCAGACCAACAGAGGTTTCCCGTCTCTTGTGAAGTGACGGAGCACCGCAGCGAGAAACGTTATCGTCTCAGACCGGGTGCCGGTGTCTCCCCCGGCCGCGGTCTGGAGGCTGAAGCAGGAAGCCAACACTAGGATCAGCATTGATTCATGAAGAGACCTTCGTCTGATCAGCTAACATTACTGGCAAGCAGGTGAAATATAGAGTGATATTGTGGTTTTAGCTGACGTGTGTCGCCTCACTGTTTTGACCAATGCTCGTTCATGTCTATTTAGAGCGAGCACAAGCGCAAGCTCAAGGCTGACTTTCATTGACTTAACTGCCACAAGTGTTGCTGTTAACAAGCATTTCTGATTCTTACAAACAGTCCCTTTAAAAAAAGAATGAAATGTGAATAGGGAGAGCTCAATGTGACCAGATATTTGAGAAGACTCCATCTCTTTACTCCTACAGGAGGTGGACATCTACACAGTGAAGACTGAGGACCTCTCATTTACCTCAGCGTTCTGCCTGCAGATCCAAAGAAACGACTACATCCATGCACTGGTCACCTACTTCAACATCGAGTTCACCAAGTGTCACAAGAAGACTGGTTTCTCCACCGGTAAGATGCCTCACACAGTGTCTCTCACTTTACATACAAGGATCTGGGTGTATGTGTGGGTACGTGCAGCTTTAAAGCACTAGAGCTAACAGGATATGTATTAAAGTGATGGTAATGATAATCAAAATAAATATGAATCTCCTTTTTGAGTACCAGCCTTCACAGCAATAAAACAGCACCACCCAGAGGTGCAGATTCTGTATCCCCTTCAACGCCACTGCCGGCACAGCAGAGTAGATACTTTACTGAAACTGTGGGTGCTTTTGGTTCCTCATTAAAAAGCTGTCTTCCCATGATGGCTTCACTGAGCCCTGTAGAGATGAAATTTGCAATGTAAAAGAGGTGGGCCCCCCTGATTCTCAGCAAGGGAACAAGGGAAGGTTATGGCCTGAACTTGAAATCAAACAGCCCAATTTGAATGCATGAAAGCACAGACCTCTGAACAAGTGAACAAAAAAGTGCTCAGCAGAGTATTTTGATGTTTTATTAGGTTTAAATGTGCTGGTAGGTACATGTGTTACCCTCAGACAGAGCCAGGCTAATTGTTTCCCCCCTGATTTAAAGCAGCAGTGGGTAGAATGGGAGCAAATATGATTAAAAAAAGTTATTTTTATAAAACGGTCACTATATCCTGACAATAGTGCATGAGACAGGTAATCTGAAAAAAAATCATATGCCTCTGTGTCCTCTGGTGTCCTCCAGTGCTCCTAATCCTAAAGATTTCACAGACTGGAGGAAAACAGCCAATCAGAGCCAAGCTGGAGCCTTGCCGTCTCTAAGCAGCTGTCAATCACATCAATCAATCCGATCAACGGTCAAACTAGGCAATGCTGATCAAATATGAATCAATATTCTGTTACTGTAATGCGTATTTCTCTCCTCAAACGTTTTCAGAAACATCTTGTAGTGTACTGTTTAGCTGTAAAATGAGAAAGTTTGTGACGCCGGCAGCCATGTTGAGCTCAACTGAGGAAATACCAAGCACCCCCAACCAGCCGAGGCACACTCCATTTGAAATGACCTGTGATTGGTCAAAGTCTCCCGTCTCGGGCTAGATTTTCTAAAGCCTGAAAACAGAGCCATTAGGAGGTGCAGAAGTGTAGTTATCTCTTAAAACATTTAAATTACAATATGCTGAAAGGTTATTATGGATTTTTTGCCCAATGATGCCAAAATATTCTTCCTACTGCCACTTTAAGTTATGCTGAACTAAATTAATCGTCTGCTGGTTGTAGGAGGCAGATTGAGAGTGGTATCAATATTCTATGAAAGTGAATAAGTGTATTTTGACTACAACATGTCCAATAGCCCACTGGAAACGAACAATGAGAGTTGAATACTCACAAACTTTAACTTTACATTTTACATCAACTTATGTTGTCAAGTTTTCTTGCGAAAGGGAAACCAGAGCATCTGAACTGTGGGGTATGGTTCATTCTGGTAGCAAGCACTTCATACACAAGGCTACTGCAAGGGAGTACACAAATGAAAGAATAAGGGAGAATATAGCTGGACTTGTTTCATACCAACTAGTATGGAATTACACTTCATTGGGCAGACAGAAAACATCCACAAGCAAACATTTCATGTGGAACCAAGTGCTCCCAGGAGCCTGAAATCCAGACCCCCAGTTGGACAGCCTCACTCGGCACTTGCAATATTAATGTAGCTCGAGTAAAAGAGGAGTAACAGGCTCCCAGGTTATACAGTGGCCCTTCTAATGTGGTCTGTGCTGAGACTTTGAAGGCAGTTATCACAATTGTAAATGTTATTTTACTTTACATCAGAGCAGTTCAGATCAGGCTGATTGACATGATCCCACCAGTGCTGGATTGGAGTGAGCAGGGGATGTTGTGTCAAAATTGGTGTGTGACTGACCTCTAGTGGTGGTGGTGGTGAATACTGTGCATTGAAATGATATGTAAAGCAACAATCACTGTAAAGGCTGGTTTGAACATTAGATGTGTTGGCCTTCTGGCACTGATAATCTTTTATTTAAAATAAGCTAAACCATGGCATCACCAGGACCTTGTATATTCTCCAAAAAAAATCCATCCATCCATCCATCCATTATCTGTAACTGCTTATCCCATTTGGGGTCGCGGTGGGGGCCGGAGCCGATCCCAGCTGGCATTGGGCGAACACATAGAGACAGACAACCATTCATGCTCACATTCACGCCTACGGGCAATTTAGAGTCAACAATTAACCTGCATGTCTTTGGACAGTGGGAGGAAACCGGAGAACCTGGAGAAAACCCACGCTAACAAAGGGAGAATCTGCAAACTTCACACAGAATGGCACTAAGCCGGGTTTGAAACTGCGACCCTCTGGTTGTATATATATAATAATTTCCTAACCTCAACTTTCTCTGCCCTACCTACGTCTCCTATATTGATTTTCTGTAAGCTTGTCTGTCAAGCAAGTTTTCCAATGTCAGACCCTCAGACTCCTCGTCCGCCAAAACTTTAAGATACGGATCTAAACTTACACACAGAGAGCCAAAGTGTGCGACTGATCCCCCACTCGACAGTCGCATCAGACACACAGAGACTCTCAGCCAAGGAGACAAAAAGGAAAGCAGGGGTCAAAGATTGCGGTTCCTGCTGGTCAGTAGAAATGCAATCTCATCTACTGAATTAGCATGAGAAACGCAGCCATAGCCTGTCAGTGTCTTTATTGAACTCGGCCCAAAAGAGCTGAGAGACCGGCCTGTGCAGCAGATTGGCAGCCCCTTTCATCTGTAGACTCACAAAGAGCTCGTCTTTAAAGGCAGAGCTACCCGGCTGGCAGAAATTCAATTTAAGGGCTGTGCTGACCTTTTGAGTCTTGGCAAAGCGATCAGTGATGGTGAGGGCACTGGGGGATGCTCACACTTATTTTGGGGGCTGGGGCATCAGACTTTTACCTGTCCGTGTTTCCATGCACACACACACAAACACACACGGGTGAGTACACATAAAGTGGCACAATAGATACAAAGTGATGAAAGGAGATTGACTCGAGCCACAGTGGAGAGGTCGAGAATGCAGTCATGCATTTCCTGCCTTTTACCTCAACGCTGTCATCTTGAACTCGAGTGGAGCTGCCTGCTCTTTTTGCACCATTGGAGGACACAGACTCAGTTCAGTGCCTCTGCTCTTCCTCTGTAGCTTACAGTTTGTGTTTATCCTCATCTTGACATTCACGCCAGGTAAATAGAAGACTGTATTATTGTCTCTGTTAGCCCCGTGATGGACTGACAACCTGTGCAGGGTGTCTCTCTGCAGCCTTCTGTTTGCTGGCATAGAAATCAGATCCTTGGTGATACTAAAGAGGGTTAAATGGGTGGAGAATGAAAGGAAGCATCATTGACAAGAGGATGACATATTGACTGTTGCTGTGTGCTGCCAAAGTTTAAAACGTTATTGGTACAACTTTCTTATCAGGAACCCTTTATAAGGGATTTAATTAATAACTCACGACTAGTTAAGTTAAGTAATTAATAAGTGCAACTTTTGGGTTGCCAGATGCTCATGGGTCTCTCACATTATAATAAGTCAACAGTTATAAATGTGAAGTCATTGATTAAAGGGATAGTTCGGGTATTTTGAAGTGGGGTTGTATGAGGTACTTATCCATAGTCAGTGTATTACCTACAGTAGATGACGGTCGGCACGCCCCTAGTTTGGAGAAGCAGACAGGAGTTACCGCACAGGGGCAAACAAATGTACTGCTGTGGATGGGGGTAGCAGCAAAACGTATTTTAGACACCTAAAAGAATGGCTCACCTAAAAAAATCAATATCAGTTTAGATGTACGCTATATTTCGAATATTTTCCGACAGGGAACTGAACTGAAAGTGAAATGTATCTATACTGTTTTTGGTGGTGGAGTCTGGTGGCTTTGAAGAGAGCATAGATAAGTTTCACTTTCAGTTCAGTTCCCTGTCGGAAAGGGCTGTCTGACGGCAAGATACAGCAGTGAAAATATTCTAAATATAGCGTACACTTTAACTGATATTGATTTTTTCAGGTGAGCCTTTCTTTTAGGTGCCTAAAGTACCTTTTGATGCCGGCATCCGTCCACAGCAGTACATTGCTTCGCTCCAATGTGGTAACTCCTCTCCAATCTGGATGAATGCTGACCGCCGTCTACTGTAGGTAATAGGCTACACCTACTATGTATAACTACCCCATACAACCCTACTTCAAAACACCTGAACTACCCCTTTAAGGGTTTATTGTAACTGCAGTAATAAATTGCAAGTAACTAAGTTTTGGTCCAGATTCTCTGCAGCCCTTTCCCAAGAGGTAAGTTGTCTAACAGTCATTGTAGGCTAAACATGAGCCAAAGGGGTGTTTTTTCACAACCTGGCAACCAGTAAACACTTCTTAATGGCTTATAACTGATCTATAAAGCATCAATAAAACAATTTATTAGCCATTACTAAAGTCATTACTTGTTAGATCTGGGCGGCTATGGGTCGTCAGAAGATCGGTAGTTCGCGTCACGCCGGCTCCTTGAGTCTGCATGTCGAAGTGTCCTTTGGCAAGATACTGAACCCCCAAATTGCTCCTGAAGGTCGTGCCATCGGTGTGTGAATGATAAGATTATAATCGGATGGGAAGGTTGGCACCTTGTATGACAGCCTCTGCCAACAGTGTATGAATGTGTGAGTGGATGGATGGGAGAATGTTGGCATGTAGCTGTAGTGTAAAGTGCTTTGAGTGGTCGGAAGACTAGAAAGGCGCTGTATAAATGCAAGTCCATTTACCATTAGTTACAACTTCTAAATCATTTATAAAGGCTGCTTTAAAGTGGCACCGCTTCGTTATAACATGTACATTTTATAAGTGTGTGTGTTTCTGTGTGTGTGTGTGTGTCCCAGCACCAGATGCTCAATACACCCACTGGAAGCAGACGGTGTTTTACCTGGAGGACTATTTGACGGTGCGGAGAGGAGAGGAGATCACTGGCAGCATTGACATGAAGCCCAATGAGAAAAACATTGTGAGTATTGTACCGTCTAATGTTCGTATTATGCAAGTAGTTTCTGCCTTTAAGTGATGTGAAGTAATGTAATTTATTGTGTATATGCATATATATATATATATATATATAAGAAAATATAAAATGTAAGAAAATATATAATAATATCATAGAAACAGTGTGTCACATTATTATATGAGCTCTTATCTTTATATCTTAGCTAAGAAATGACTCATGCCCTCGACAGATTGTTTTTTCCTCAGCGTTGCACCGCAGACAAACAACAACCAATTCTATTGTTGACCTTGTCCATGTCCTCTCCTCCCCCTCTGGGATGGAGAAGCGGGGTTTGCTTCCTCCTGTTGTCTCACACAAACAGTCTGTGCTTACTTAACACTGTGTTCTGCTGTCAGGTCAAAATGGAAAATCTGACTCTCTGGTCATACATATTTCTTTTCTCAGTTTTTGCAACACATTATTTGTTTAATCATCACCTCCCTATCTCTCTCTCTGACAACCATCTTTCTTTTCTCCCTCTCTCTTGACCTGCAGCGCGACTTGGACTTCACCTTCGAGCTGGATTTCAAAGGGCAGCTGTGCGAAGCGGCCATATCCCACGACTACAAGATGCGTTAAGTTCCACCGGGGGACGTTGGTGCCCCACTGAGTACGACCCCTGAGCACCAGAAGGAGACAGAGACACTCCCATGACTCCCATGGACGGACACATGGTGGGTGGTAAGCGGGGCAGAGAATAAGAGAAAAGACCAGGCCAAAGACCAAGCAGAGGTGGCCCCAGTGACAACACAACTATTGTCACAGCAGTGTTTGATGAAAGCAGAAAGTTACTCATGCTGACTGTTAAACAAATCTGAATGTAACGCCAACAAAAAGAGGTCAGGAACATCTCCTCGTCTTGATGAATGTTATTGATTATTGATGTGCGTATATGTGAGATGGAGTGACGTACCTGTGTGTTTTTGCTCAGTATTTGTTTTTCCACAATAACCTGGACCTTATGGAGGGATAGTTGCCATGTTTTTGAAGCAGAGCTCATGTAATCAATTACTGTATTGTCCTCATTCCGCTATAGGTAGACAATACATTTAAGGTGTAATTCTTACGTCATATTAGGGAATGATTATCAGAGTAACACTTTCATTTATAGTTGTGTCAATTTAGCAATGTTGGAACAGCAATCGAACGCCTCAACCAAGGACGAACCTGCGTATATGTGTAACGTGAAAGGTGTTTGCATAGTCGGTGTACTAGTAGCTTTCTGTGAGCGTGTAATAGAAGGTTGCACAGCTTGGACTCCAGATGTTCCCTGTGTTGTCAGTTTGAGCAGTGATGTTGACATGTCAATAACATAGTTACCCCATCCAAAATGCCTTGACCAAGTGCCGAAGTGTTAGTTCTTTTCAGCTTTTCCGCTTTTTTTCCCTATAGTTTCCTATACAATAGATGCTAGCCACTCTCCTTTGATTGGTTGTTTAGATATTAGAGATTTCTTAAAACACAGACTCAAGCCATGAAACTTATTTGGTCTACATCTGATCTATGTCAAGTCACCCGGTTTGACTGTTATCAGGCCATTAAATAAGCATTATCGGTCACTATAAGCCCCATAGATGTGGGTCAATAGGGGCCTACTACGCCTACTATGTCTACTACGTTGTAAAAGTGAAAGCAAAACTTAAAAGCAACACCTTCTAACACGTTATAAAACTGTATGAAACGTTACGTTTTGAACAATAACATAAAGTAGTCTTTAGGTTTAGGCAACAAAACCACTTAGGTAAGTTTAGGGAAAAACATTATGTTTTGGCTTAAAGCTTCAGTAGGCAACAATTTTTTGGCATCATTGGGAAAAAATTCCATAATAACCTTTCAGCATATTGTAAATCAAGTGTTCTGAGAGAAAACTATACTGCTGCACCTCCTCTTGGCTCTGTTTTCAGACTTTAAAAAATCGAACCAATCACAGGTCATTAGCTATCCTATTGGCAGTGCTCGGGCCATGTAAGCTGTGCTTGGTATTTCCTCAACATGGCTACTAAACTATGCACTACAAGATGTTTCTAAATACATTTGAGGTGAGAAATAGGCATTACATTAATAGAATATTAATTCATATTTGATCAGCGCTGCCTAGTTTGACTGTTTGATTGGATTTCGCTAGTGACTTTAAACTAACTACGGTTCAAAAGTGAAAATGAAACTTGACACTTGTGAAAACACTGACAACTACTTGCTGTTGGTTTCACACAGGATGCAAACCCCAGTCTCCTGGGTGAAAACCCTGAGTATTAGGTCCAATCCATCATCCCGGACCTCCACTCCTTAAGGAGTTTCACACATACTACAGCACCTGACTTCCTCTTCTGCTCGTGTCATAATTACTACAGTCGCTAGAGGTCGCTGTTGACTTTTTCTTATACCTTCTGTCAGTGATCTACCATGTAAATAGATGATAAAACCTGATATTGGGTGTAGTAGGCCCCTACTGACCCACATCTATGGGGCTTATAGCGACCGATAACGCCTATTTAATAGCCTCACAACAGTCTAATCGGCTGGTCAAGCAATCTAACCCCACACATCTTATTATTTAGTCCTAGCAACTAGATGACCTGCAGTACCCCTGTACCAATATCTTGGTTTGAAAATGACGTTTCTTGTAACATGCATACAAGTTTCTTGAGTACTTTGACACAATGTGGTACAAGAGTTTACAGACTGTGCATGTATCTCAGTCTAAATCTTTGCACTTCACCTGTGCTCTTACTAAGGTCATTGCCTATAGGTGAAGACGCGGATCTGGGCAAAGATTACCTCACATTAATATTCCTAGTATAAGCCTCAAACTACTGCTACTATCAAAAAGGGAAACAATATATAATAGAAGTTTGAAACCATCTGGTAATGCATTATCTTTCCCAGATTGTAATGATGTGTTCCGTAATATTGTTGTGTCCAGAGACAGCCTCTATTCCCATGTCTACAGACCCTAATGAATATTTTCAGGGCTGAAACCAAAGTGTACAGTACGAGCACTTGGGACCAATAGGAGGAAACTACATTTTAAAGCATGCAACTAATGCTAGTAACAATCAATAACTGTGATGCTGACTCAGAGCTCACAGTTTCTGTATATTTTACAGGGTGCTGGCTGGCACAAATAAGCAATACAATGTTATGAATCATCAATGCTTACAATCAACTATACATGATAAGTAATCTTATTTATTTAGAATAATAATTGTATTGAAAGAGCACTGTTGGAATCTATCCAGTTACACTTTAACAGAAAATATATTCTGAAAGTTGGCTGCTCAAATGATACCCAAAACTTGTTTTCCTTATAGTTTATAAGTCATACAAATTGTAATAAATTGGCATGTTAATTCCACAAAATATTGAATATGTTGTTTCCCATATTGTCATGTCAACTTAAAAATGGAATAAACAGCAATGTCCAAACTCATCCACTGGGTGATGCTGTAGAACTTATTTGAATTTCATTGTACCAGGATGAAGAAGTCATTCACACATGATATTATTAACATTAACAGTTTATTTATGTATTTGTTTTATGTATTTACATGTTTACATATACATTAAAATTATGTGCAAGACACTGGCCGTAGTGGAGCACTATAGTGCAATATCAAACAGTAAAATCTGAACTTTTTACCAGAACCTTTGTGTAAAATACAGATTACATAACATACATACATTACTTAACATGTTAGAGTGATGCCATTTTCATAAAATACTTGGCACCGAGGCAGATTAAGGTGATGTGAAATAAATATATTCTGTGCTAAACTTCATTTGTTTCTATTGGGGAACATAATTATGTTATTTTCTAGACACACAACTGAGCCAACCTCCCGACTAAATGCAACCTTCAGCACTGTCACAACAAAAACAACGCAGAATTACAGATCGGTGATAATGTATAGAGGACAAAATAACACAAAGGCTTTTAAAATAAAATACTAATATGACAGCCCTGCAGTGTTTCTTAATGCAACTATAATATTTCTGTTTATTCACTATACAAAACACAGAAGCACATTACTTCTGTGCTGTGCTGCATGCTGGTAGTTTGAATTTGACTTTGTCCACCAGGTGAAGAAACTAAGACACCCGTGCAATATCCTGCAATGTCCACATTGTTATTATTACACATTATCATTAATATTTCCACCTCTCAATGTCTCAACACAAACCGAACACCAAAAGCTTCACTAAAGTAGTGTTTGCTGCAAGGTTGTTTGATAATGCGTTACATTTTATAGTTGTTTGTGTTGTTGTGTCATGTGTGTCTACAAAAGGTGAAAAAGCAAAACGGCAAAAAAATTACACATAACACTGAATGAATATATTAATACATAGAGTAAAAAGCCCACATGTGACAGATACAGGGTCTGTTGGGAAGCTAAATAAATATTTGAGAGCCACAGTCTCTACATGGTACATGTAAAAAATGAAAAGTATGACTCAAAGGGGACTCAGTGTATTTGTTCAGTTGTTCTATATTCTTTGAATATTGTTATTATTTAACTATATCTTCCTAAAAATTGCAATTTGAGGTTATTTTCAAACTGCAAACAACTTGGTTAAACATACTGCTTATAAATAGTGCAATGACATCCGTGACACGTGACATACATACAGTATTTATTCTGGTGCTGTGTTTACCCAGAGTGCCACGAGGTGGAAGACATCCAGAATAATGTGAGCTCATGTGGTTCATGTGGTCCCACTATCATGTTGTGTATCTTAGTAAAGGGTAGTGCTACATGTATGTGTTCACTGTTTTTAACCGTTAGCAGCAGGATCTCTTCTTCTCTGAGGGGCCTCCGACCAGCTGGACCGTCTTTTCCTTCTCTCTGTCCTCTTGCTCTTTCAGGATTCTACGGGACGTAATGAGGCACAAACAAATTAAGCAGTTCTGGGTCAGGACAGTGAGCTCACATTCGCTCTGAAAACATACACGGCATTTGCGGCTTTTACTGCACATGCGTCAGTTGTGCTCTGTTGTCTGTTTCAGGTCTGTATGAACCCTGTTGGGTCTTTATTTCACGCTGGGGGATTAGTTGCAACACTCCCTGCTTATTTGTCATGTTGATGTGTATTTAATGCTGTTTTCGGGTATTGTTACAGCATGTAGCAAATCTGAGTAGTAGAAGCATTATGTCAAGCAGCACATGTTTACTGTATACCTCTAATTGATTTAAAGAAACTCAGTGACATTCTCACACAGAGGAGGCAGAATATGGTTTAAACAATATGAATATTTGATTGCGCGCTTCGCACCAATGGAACTGTAAACAATGCCGGATATTTTCACTTAGGAGTGACTGCTTTCTGTTGTGTTCTCCGGAACCATCTGATAAGAAAAGGTCCTTTGTGCCTCTAACACAGAACAAAATAAACATTTGGCTCTCTATGATATGCCTTACTTAAGTGTAGAAATAACCCTACTTTGAAAGCTGTTCAACTTTACTTTACTATATACTTTATTGTCCGCCCCAAGGGGAAATTCCTTTCCACAGCACTGTACACATCAGACAGCAGTACATACAACAGCACAACAATAACGACTTTTGGGTGTATAGTCTTTCTAATTACGTGATCACTGATACTTCCAACTGTTTTACAACAAACTGTGACTTTCTTGACTTGCGAAATTATCTTTTCAAATTGACAAACATCATATGTGTGATTCATAGCGCATTCAAAGGGGATCAAAAAAATATTTATCTCTCTCCGTTGACTACCGTTCATATTTTTTCCAAAATAAGGTCCCATGGGGTCCACCGGAAGGGTTAGACTTGTCCCCTGGCAGGGATCCGTCTTTGCCCAAAGCTAACCCTTCTGCACCTCGGTGCTCTGTATTGATTGGGTGTGTGATGTCCTGTTCTATTGAGGTTGCAATGTGTGCAATGGCCTTATTTATTTAGCTGTGCGAGGTTGGGCGTGGGGAGATCAATTATCCTGGCTGCGTGTGTGGTTATGCGTGCGAGTTTGGCACGGTTAGTAACATGTTAAAGAAGCATCTGTTTTCCTGTTGCATAAACTCACGCACAAAGGCCATTACTTTTGCTCACCTGGCTAAATGAATCATGGACTCCACCACATTGTGTCCGGAGCACGCGCTGCACTCATAGAAAGCCATTTGGCAGTCCTGAAAAAGAGGTAGGCATGTTTCAACTTTTTGCACATCGATCAGAGTCAAAGTCAATTCTGTTCTAATACTGCAGTTGCAAAAGCACAAAACATATTCTCATGTAACAAAATTAGCTCACGTGGTCTTTTCCAGTCACCATAGAAACTACATGACACACCAGAGACTAGAGGAATAAAAAACTAAGAAAAAAAAACTGAATCATACTGAACTCGCTTCCAAATAAAACTCTCTATTCCGTAATCTTTAATTTATCATAACTAAAAGGAAGCACCACGTTGTTACTATGGTCTGACGGGCAGGACACCGATTTGTGCCGCTAGAACTTTGAGCTTAGCAGACAAAACAGACCTTGGCTAGTCTGTCGCCCACTCCTTTCTGAACTTGTCTCTCAATCTCCTTGTCCGTTTTGTTTCCCAAGAGCATGATGGGGATGTCTTCACCCGCGCCCTCCTGTGAAAGAAGAAATTAAAAATTCAACAAACCGATCTTAAAAGAGTCCTTTTCAGTTAAAAGACAAGGCCACCAGCTTCTCTGTTGCTATTGGCTCCACAGTGGAAAACCAGCCAGGTGTATAGAAGCATCGCTGCAAACAAATACAGCAACTGACCTTTATTTGTCCTGTATGAAATATATATTCCACACTCTGCTGTAAGGAATCAAAATAGACATTTCTGTGAAGAATGTGTGCAGCACAGGACGACTGTTACCGTCTTACCTTTACACTCGTCAGCCACTGTCTGACAGCGGTGAAGCTCTGCACGGCTGTGATGTCATACATCACAACCACGCCATCAGCCTTGCGAAAGAATTGTTTGGTGATGCTCCGAAACCTGCAGGAGGAGAGAGGGGGGAAGTAGATGAATAAAGGAAGTGTTGTGTTGTCACCGGTACTTAAAAAAAAATCCTTGAAAACTGCCTCTTGGCTTCACCTGCGTTTGTACAACTTGCAAAAATATAGGAATAATGTTTTCAAATGAGATCTTGCTGAGGTGCATCAAGTTCAAAACACGTATTTTACAAGGAGACTATTTGATTCAATGGAATTTCTAAGAATTCAAGTACACTCTTTTGAAAGAAAGTAGTGGCACTTATCAAAGTGCCACAGCTCAAGCTAAAGTAGTGTTGCAGTACATTATAGGCTCTTTCTCATTTCTCCATTTTGTGCCTCCTCATCTCCTCCATCCTCCAACATGTGACCCGGAAATCAATCTCAGCGCTCCATCGTGATGGACGTCCCAATTCCAAAAAATGCATCTCGAGGAGCGAGGAGGCTTGTTGGAGGAGCATTAAGCGAGGATACACCGGTGTATCCTTTGCAGAAGTGTTTTCGGCAGCCGCGACGTGTAAAAGAAGCGTGACACACAGCTGGAATAATCTCAAACCATGGCAGGACTCTACAAATGTAACAAATGTTCCTTTTATATTCACAAGTTGTAGTTGTATTTAAGATGATCAAACTCTCTGCCCTTCACCGTTTGTATAGAGCCACGTAAGGTGTTGCTCGTACCACATTCCTTAATGACATTTCACCTTGATATGTTTTCATCATGGAATGTAGGCTATACATCCAATTCAACTGCTATAATTGACAAACAGTGCAAACAGCTGCTAACGTCAAATTATTATATCAATAAGAACATTCTCTTACATTCAGGACTAATTTGTTGTGTTGTCATATAGATAGTTAGGACATTATGCCACGTTGTGAATTGAACTAAAAGTAAATATATAAGTTGTCATGAACACTGTTATGCTCATCTGACAGAGATCATAAAATACAGCGGTATATAAAAAACAATGGAGAGATGATGCAGCTGTGCCACACGTCATATTTAATTGACGTCTTTAAAATGACGGCTCCGAGGAAAGGATTTCTCATTTTGTTAAATACATGACTCTCTCCTCACGTCTCTTCTTTGCCTCCTACGCTCGCATCTCCCGTGGGCGGGACTGAGACGCGAAGAGAGGAGGCGAGGAAAGAAATTGAGGGTGTGGAAACTGGGAAATGAGAAAGGCCTATAGACTCTCTTTTCAAATGTGATAATGTCCTTACCTCTCCTGTCCTGCTGTATCCCACAACTGCAGTGCCACCTGGCTGTTGTCCACGGCTATTGTCTTTACACTGTAATCTATACCTGCACACACAGACAAGAAAAATGTGAGTCGGCACATTCTGTTTTATTATTGTTTACTGTATACATACGTACCAATATGCAAATCTATACATTGACCTGAATGCACGTGATTGTTGCATCATGTTAAGGTAACACTTTTTAAACGTGATAATGGGCCTCGTGCAGGAAGCGAACAAATTTCCTCTTATTTTTGTTCGCATCCATAACTCATTCTGAGTTTGTTGGTACCCATTGATTTCTGGGATTCACCAATGTTTTCTTATTTTTGCTCTTCCCTTAGTTAAGAGAATATTGTACAAGTGGTTGAGAGCACTCTTACCAAGATAAGAAAAAAACATTTTGTTTTCACAGTGCATACATTGTTTGTCCGACGCAAAGAAACAACTTTTAAATTTAAGGAACATAAAAAAATGCATGGATATCATAATGATCAAATTTAGATTTATGTATGTTTTAGAGTGCTTATATAGTGATTGGATTATTAAATTTGTGGGCTAAAGAAATACTATTGGTCCATTGATTGATATAAAAACCCCTGGATGATGTGACAGCCTTGTTAATGTACTGTAATTCTCTGTCTTGGCCTGCCTGTTTGACTCTTTCAGTCCCTCTGATTGCCTGGCCCCTCCCCTCTCATTAAGAGTTTGGCCATACCTGCTGGGAGCATGGATGTAGGCTAGGAGCAGATATAAACAGGGTAATTCCAAGATGGCCCCCCTCTCTCCCTCTTGGAAGGCTGGTGCCTTTCAGGCTCCCAACTTTAGTTTCACATTACCCATTACACCTCACTACCGACTACTGACTTTACACCCCTATTGACTTTATTTTGCATCAGTTAAATTATCTTCAATAAACTGACTTGCTTATTTAAACTGTTACTGTGTGGACTTCCCTTCTTTGTTATGCTCTTGAACGAGCTGGGCATAACAAGTGGGGGGTTCGTCCAATCGTGAACCTGAAATGTCAAAATTTGAGGTGAATTTGAGTAGTAGAAATGTGTTGGAAGGCCCACAGTGTAGTGATTGCGAGCTGAAGCTTCATGAAGCATTGAAGCTTTCCAGCAAATTGGTTTGGAAAAGGGTTCATTTCTTGAGGCTTCATGTGAACACGAAACCACCTGGTGGTCAAAGAGTGTAAAACAGGCAGATATGATCGTAACCATGTCATCTGTGATATACTGTATTTTGCGCCAGTAAAGGCTGTTGGGAATGACTATAAACAATGAAAAAAATATCTATTACCATGTAATCCATTTATATCTATATAATATATAATATAATGTCTATTTTCTAGTAAGTACATTATGAATATATAACATACATGTATAATAAACTGTAATTGTTTTGTGAGTAATGCATCTTAAGTGTGTAAACCAATCCTTTGGTCAATAATTGTATTGTAGTGCAGTGTAATATAATATAATAATGGGAGGAGGGGTAATATTAGTGTTCTGTGTTATTGATTTAACCAGTGAAGATCTGAACCACTTCCTGAACCAGTCAGCGGTATGGCCGGGCAGCGAGGCTTCGGGCGTCATCAATGACGTCATTGGTCTAAAACGATACAAGCCTCGATACACACATCACGGAAAACTTCCTCGATTACTCAACACACGCTCCGAAGCCTCGGCACAGCACGTAACATCACTACCACAGTGACAGTTTAGTTCTATATGGTGATAAGATTCAGAGAAGTTGTGTATCCGTTAAGAACGGTGCGTGTGGGTTATGCAATACATGCTGTGAGGAGGATTGTAGTGGGTTAGCTGCACTATTTATGCTTTCTGGCTGGAGCTTTCATTTGGTTCCACAGATAGGTTGTAGCAGCAGTTATCTCACAAGGAGGAATTGCTGGTTTGTTGTTTTCAGGGCTGTTTGTTATTTTTGTGTGTTGTCCGTGTGGTTAGAGCTGCTGTGCTCAGTCTAAATGAGGAAAAAACTATTTTTTCTCCCATGCTACATTCAAGTGCTTTGTAAGCAAACACATACAGAACCTGAGGTCAACAACAGGAACTAACAAGGGTGTGTTTGCACTGTACAGAACGTACCCACAGTAGCAGAAGTGCCCGGGTGGAAGCAGTCGTCACAAAATCGCCGAAGGAGAGAGGTTTTTCCTACACTGGAGTTCCCCACCAGGACGATCTTGAAGAGGCGGTCGGGCTGCGAGGGACCACCTTCCTCCTGAAGAAACGGGTAGCAGAGATTGAAAAGGGAACCTTTTGCAATTAAAATACATCACGTAAATACTTACAGTAACTGCCTTCTTGCTTACAGTTATACTGGTCTCCTTGCCAACAGGCTGACCCCTCGGAGATGTGGGGGTTTCCCTTTTCTCCACATCTGCCTTCGTCTTCTGCTGCTGGGCAGAAGACATGCACGGGTAAATATCGCTCATCACCAAGTCTATATTCTCCTCCTCGTCCGAGGCTTCCTCTCTTTCACTGCACTCCTGAAGTGGGGTTTGGGCCTGACAGTCATTCTGGAGCAAGTGCGGGAGGTGGTCCTCCTCGATGGAGATGATCCTCTGGAGGTGCCCTCTTGATTGGCATGACCCATTGGCGAGGTGGTGCCTCACAGAGCCGGTGGTCTGCTCCTCCTCATCCTCACTGCAGACAGAAAGTAACATCATAGCTCACACTGCAGTTCTGATGGAAACAACGGAGATCCAACTGTACTGTACAAACTGTGGCTTGTGGTCAATTTGATGCAATCTTGACAAAGACTGATGAAATTTGAATTTCATGCATCACTGAATGATGGTTTACCTTCTGAAGATATTTGTTTTTGTGTGTTTCACAAGATTGATTGAAGGCCTCTGCTTCATACTCAGTGTTTTCATAGAACTCTTTGGAATCTGCAGAAATAAAACATGATGTTTTCATTCTTATTGCAGCAGCATGAAATTCAGGGTTCAATCTAAATCATGGGATGGCTATTCTGGGCTCCGTTTATCACCTAATCTTTAAAAAAAGGACATATGATGTGCAGACAGAGGGAATTAAATACAGCATATTAATTTGCTATAATAAACGGTACATACCTGATAGCGTATATCCTTTTCATCACGTAAATGTTTGTTCATTTCCCTGGATACAACAAATAAAGATATTAAAGAGAGATTGAGAACCTGAAGTCTTTTCATAAGATTTAACTTTTACACAATTTTCAATATTATGTAATTGCCCTTGTTTGATATACTGTTACGTTTTTTCCCGAGTTAATCACAATACGTCAGTTAAGTAAAATTAGAAGTCTCTAGCTTAAATCCCTGGACCAGGAGTTTTTATTGTTGGCTAACAGTGGAAGGCTGCAGAACAAGCAGCTCCCACGTAGAAAACATTATAGCTAATTGACTGTTTAGCCGGAGATTTCTGAAAAGGAGCTGACATGCTCAACAAGTATTCCACCTAAATATGTTCTGAAGTCTTTGTACTGTGATCACTCCACTAGAAAGAAGTGAATTACTGACTGAAATGTTACTGTAAATTAGTTTTGGCTGAGCAATACTGTTTTTTTTCACTATGAGTACTGATTCGACTGTCGATTATGGATAAGGCTACAAGAATGAACTAACTGTGCTCAATGATTTCAAATCACAAGATAAACATCCACGTCACTTCTCTGTATTGCGTTTTGTTTTGTCTAAAGCGAGGCCAGTGCAGCTGCACCTCCACTGTGGATCCATACCTCAAAAGGTCCAGTTGTTTGAGGAGGCCTGCTCGCTCTCGCTGGAGTCCCTCAGTCAGTCTGTATATTTCACTGTGTGGAAAAACAACTTTATTACAAATAATCTATGACCAAACACACAAAGTAGAAGAGGAAGAGGAAATATGACCCAGAGCATATTCTCTTCAAGATATAAAGTATCACAGCATTTGAAATATAAGACTTGTCTTTATAGTATAATGTAATATAATAATGTAATAAATGATGTGCATTATACAAGATGTGGAATCAACATAATGAGATAGATAGAACTTTCTCAAGGACCCCTGGTTGAGAACCACTGGTATATAAAGTACGTATTATGTTTTACTGCCTCTCTATTTGTCATAGCAAACCATGTGATTGCATCCTGACCAATGAGCAAGAAATGAGAAATTGAGAGGCCAAATAATCAAGGCAGGCGTAATGAAGAAGACTGAGTGAGTAAGAACAGCTACGACTCACATCTCCTTCTCCTCGTGAAGCCGTGTGGACTGATCCTGCAGCAGACTCAGCTGGTCCTGGGCCAACATCAGTTCTTGGCTGGTGTGGTCCAGCTCCCGCGCTAACTCGTCATTCTTGTGCTTCAGCTTCACGTTCTCCACCTTGGTCACGTGTTGCTCACTGTGAAGCTCCTTGCACTGATGCTCCGTCTGGAGACAGACCGGTGGTCAAAAGAGAAACAAGTAGAGCAGGCCTATTCAATTACTTTCTCATAAGGGCCGGACATTTACTTTTCCTGTCTGATCTGCAAAGCTAGGAATTTAAATATAAAAACAATACATCTTTTTAATCTTAATAGGTTGTTGTTTTAATAAACACAATGTTGTATTTGACAACTTTTTTTATTCAGTTTGAGTCTCCTAAAGTCCCTCTGCTTAAACATCCTGGGTAATAACTTTTTAGTTAAGTATTTATGTGCTTAACAAGACATAACTAATGAATGGGCTAATTGGCCTACTAATAAATTTATGATCTTCTGATAATCAAACGATATGTTGATTGAGGCAGGTTTGATAGCAGGTCATTTAAATAAAATTATTAAATAAATTGTTATATTATTATAGCAATTATATTGCTTTTAACAGTCCATAGCAGCGTCAAAGTATGAGTGGTGAACGGGAATAAACTCCCTTATTGGAAGAAATTAAATTATTATTTTTTAAAGTAATATTTTTCATATTTATAAATGATAAAAGGGCCGGATTGAGGTTGTTAAAGCGCCGCATTCGGCCCACAGGCGGCCCACAGGCGGCCCACAGGCGGCCCACAGGCGGCCAATTGAATAGTAAAGATACTTTGGGATTTCTTTGGTTTAGATGAAATGCGTGTCATAGCGCTACACACAAGGATCGGGCCTGTTTATTGAGGCAGTACTCATTTTTAATTAAATATCATTGAATCACTGTAACACTATACGTAGGAAGATACAAGTGTCCGACTTTAGTGACTCCTAGTGGTACACATTCACACAATCTCCTCCAACCATTGTGCTCTCAGCTCAAAAAAAAAAGTGCATGGCTGTTAAAAATACAGTGACCTCTTTGACCCACAGTCATCAGATGAACGTAAGTAGACAGCACGATGTGAAAACACAATACCTTCAAACAGCTGACTGCCTCTAAATATTTTCCGTCAAACTGCTTTTGTAACATGACCTCCATTAACAGATAGTGAGCAGAGCCGTACTAAATGCTTTAAAAGGGGTGCCAGCCTGTGTGGACTGTTCACTTGGTAAACAGCTGACTTATTAATTAGAGGTGATAAGGAGCTGTGGAAAGAAGAAAGTCCTTGTTGGCGTGACCAGAATTAATTTCAGTTCACTAATTAGCCTTAAAAGCCTGAGTGCAAGTCTGTAAACGGAGGTGTGGCAGAACCTATTAACATCTAACAGCATCCATCAACACAAGCTGTCGTTGCTGCTGCTGCAGAGGAAGAAGAAGCTCACTGGAGAAGTATCAATTAGACTGTATTTGATAACAACTCCATATAAGTGAGTGTTAAAAGGAGGTTAATGCTGCTATGCACATCGGCTCTTTCAAGATAGATGGACTGTGGTAATGAGTATGTTTTGACATCCATACCAATCTATTTCTACCATGGTTATAATAGCTTTGGATTTTCAATTAGTTTTTATTTTATTTTAGTTTTGACTTTTCAATTTTATTTTAGTTTCAGTTTATTTTCAGTTTTTCAGAAAGGTTTAGTTTTAGTTTTAAAATATTTAGTTTTACAGTAGTTCTAGTTTGTTTTTGTTAGGGTCAGCTCATAGAAATAGAAAAATATTATTTTTCTATGGGCCGGCTATAATGTCTGAGAAGTATGTAGCTACAAATACATACAAAATACATGGTTGGAGAACTGTAAATGCCCATAATGTTTAATCTTTGCGCCACTTTAGTGAAGCAATTGCGGCATAGCACTATCTCCTGGAATATCAAGTCTGTTAAATTTCTGTGGTTCAATGTTACGAGAGTTGACGGAAATTCATGCGGTCTCCTTTTTTCGGTTGTGATATATTATAGCTAAAAAAACTAAACCTGAAGCCAATTTACATTAATATGTATTAAATTTGTACCCCTGCAGTATTGTTTCAGTTTAGTTTTTCTTAAAGGATATAGTTTTTATTTAGTTTCAGTTTACTAAAAATTGCGTATTAACGCAATCGATCTTTAGGAGGTTGTAGTGGGCTCAGTTCTAAAGCTAGAATATGAAATTAGGAAACCTAAGGAATCCATTCGTACCAACCATGTCATACTAGCTTGACGCGAAGGAGGTTAAATAACGCTCCAAACTTGTGCTAAACTTTGGTGAGGAAAAACTGTCATGGCCATTTTCAAAGGGGTCCCTTGACCTCTGACCTCAAGATATGTGAATGAAAATGGGTTCTGTGGGTACCCACGAGTCTCCTCTTTACAGACATGCCCACTTTATGATAATCACATGCAGTTTGGGGCAAGTCATAGTCAAGTCAGCACACTGACACACTGACGGCTGTGGTTGCCTGTTGGCTTGAGTTTGCCATATTATGATTTGAGCATATTGTTTTATGCTAAACGCAGTACCTGTGAGGGTTTCTGGACAATATTTATCATTGTTTTGTGTTGTTAATTGATTTCCAATAATAAATAAATACATACATTTGCATAAAGCAGCATATTTGTCCACTCCCATGTTGATAAGAGTATTAAATGCTTGACAAATCTCCCTTTAAGGTACATTTTGAACAGATAAAACAATGTGTAACTCATTTGCGATTAATCGCGATCAACTATGGATAATCAGGTGATTAATCGTGATTAAATATTTTAATCAACTGACAGCCCTACTAAAAATATTCTTCACTGCTTATTTTCATTTTAGTTTGAGTTTTACTATAATAACCCTACTTTCTACATATCAAGTATACAGAAACAAATACTCATGAATGTTATGTACTCAACAAATTGTAGACAATGTCTTTGTAGGGCACTGGGCACAGCCATCTATCACTGTGTTATATGATGATAGTTTTCTAGGTGTGTTTATGGTATAGTGGTACTAAATCACTTTATTAGCTCATTTACAGCATTCTGTTATCTGTCATCCTGTTTAAAGTGTCTCATGTGTTGCTGCTGTGACAGCTGGATTTCCCTACGGGATAACTGAAGTGAGAAAGTGTAAAGTGTTTCTCACAGGCAGTGAATACAGCAGCCACTCTCTGAGAAATCCTTTTACTGTCTCTATAACTCACCCGTCTCTGTTTCTGAAAGAGCAGATCCAGCTCTTTCTCCTTACCAGACAGCTGCAGCTCCAGGTCCTGACTGCGAGACAGGAAGCGCTCATAGTCCTTCAGTGCAGTGATAAAAGAGGGAGGCGGGAGGACAAAGTGACAAGAGGTGATGAGGAAGAAGATGATGTACGGTATTGATACTGATTATTGATTGATTGATTATTGCCATATTGATAGATTTAGCAACAAAGAGAAAACCTTGTAGATGAGGTACCTGCAGCACAATCCTGTCTTTTTCATGTTTTATTTGCTGCTCCATTTCCTCATAAAGGCACTGGATCTCATTATCGTGTGTTGCTGCTTTCCTGTATGGATGCAATTCAGATGTGAGGATGTGCAATGTACAGCGTGTACCTCAAAGTGTGCATGAAACAACTGCCTAGATCAACACACTTGAACTCATACAGAATAGTTTTGAACGATCCCGTTGACGTGCCCCAAGAAAGATGTCCCTCCCCTGACCTCTTTAGAGCGCTCTCCATCTCCCTCTTCTCTTGGTCGGCCTCTTTGATCTGGGACGTCACTCTGGCCAGGAAGTCCTCAAAATTGGATAAAAGGTGAGGTTCGTCACGGCGCAGCTGGGCCCACAAACTGCGCACCTCAGCGGGACTGAGGGGACAGAATGAAGAACCAGGGGTTACCGAGTGCAGCATCGAAGTCAATTTCTTTAAAGAAGACCTATTATGCTTATTTTCAGGTTCATACTTGTGTTTTGGGTTTCTACTAGAACACATTTACATGCTTCAATGTTAAAAAACGTTTTACTTTTCTCAAACTGGCAGTGCTGCAGAACCTCTTTTCAAACTAGTTGCTAGGCAGGTATTATGCTAATGTGTTACTTGGTGACATCACCACGTTATGGAAGAAAAGGTGGGACTTCAATCAAGGTGTTTCAGGCAGTTCAGGAGCAGTGTGGGGGAGAGTAACTCTCTTTGGCGCGGACTTTGTAACAAACGTGTATTGTAAAAAACGATATAACAAACCAAAGGGAAGGAGAAAAGCACAAAAGCATGATAGATCCCCTTTAATGACATTTGCAGTATTTGTCATGAGGTTTCATGAGAAATGTACTATTTTTTTTTTTTTTTAGATGACAAATAGAAAAAAATGTTTCAAGGACATAGGTTGAAATTCTAGCACAGCAACAGTCCAACACATAAACATACATAGAGGCAGCAGCTCAGGCACTAAATCATTGTGGTTTTTAAAAGGACATGATGTTCTTTGCCTTGAAAAATGTATCAATCCTTGCAGCAAAAAAATCTGACACTTTTGTCATAACTGCTTGTTTGAATGTTTTTATGTGTTCTTCAGGGTCTGCAGCTAACGCACTGACAAGATGGCAAAACACTGAATAAAAACAATGATTTAAGTATAGAAATGTGATGACAGAAATGTAACACTTCTGTAATTATGCTTCCACAAGAAGCAACATAATGTGCTTGTAAGCCATGATAAGGTGGGGAAAGTCAAACAAATCCCCAGAAGACTTTTCAATACTTACAAATACTTAAACTCTGGCCAACATCAATATGAGTTAGTGCTGCACAAACTGATCTGAAATCTAAAATGTCAACTGGAGCCAACCGGGTAGGCGGAAGCCGATAAGATGTGTAAATCTGGCATCCACCTCCGCCGCTGTTTACTTTTATTGAGTTGGAGTTGTTTATTAAAGGTGAGTCTAGTCATGCATTTTATAAGATCATTATCCAGTATATATCTCTCAGTCGAACAAAGCAATGTCTAAACTGACTTCAACAAGAGGTACTAATGCCTATTGAATAGTGTATGAAATCATACCAATGCAGATAAGATTGTGAAGGCTTTTAAGTTGTGACTGCTGTCTGGAAATAAAGCTTCTTCGCAAATCCTATGTTTCAAACACAATCCTATTAAACAGACTTGAATATTCAAGAAGTAATACAGAGAGGCAGAGCACAGATTGCTCAGAGAGGGAGCGCAGGAACAGCTTTGCTTGAGAGTGGAAACTTCCAAATCTTGTTTAGTTTGCACAGCTGATTATAGTCTCGGGCTAAGTCACTTAAAATCATGTGTAGACTCGAAGCAGAAGTTAACAAAGTGTACAAAGATATGACGTGGACCTACACGCTGTTAACACAAGAACACGCGCACGCTCTGTACAGTACTCACTCTTCAAAGACACTTTTGGCCCCGAGGCTCTCCATGAGCATGCAAAAGTGTTTTTCCTCTTCATCCTCATCTCCTCTTGCCAGGCTCTCCTCCCACTGGGTCTGGTACAGGACCTCCGCCGGGCTTTTACAGGCGCTCCTCTCCCCCATGCCTTCCTCCACAGAAATCTTCTGACCGGATAAAAACTCACCTAGAAAAATCAAGACTTTAAGCGCACAATCAAAACATCAGACTACACCTACTGGTGATAGCAGCATTGTTTTAAGTATAAACACAAAGAAAACGTACTAAAGCCAGAGGAGAACTCCTCCAGGGTTAGGTATCCATTGCCGTCCGAATCAAGGGTATCAAATACGTTTTCCATCTCCTCCGCACTGAGAGGGAGCTCGGCGTTCAGCCTCTGTTTAAAAAGACACAAAACACAGTTGATATTGGCAAGAACAAAGCCTGAAGGACATTAACAATACTGTAGCTATAATAACTGTCACTTGAGACTTATAAGGGCAGTCATTAGTGCAGTGGAACAGTTGGTGATTCTTTCCCAGTTATTTTTACCAATCAAAATAGTCTATAGTAGACTAAACAACTAGGGCAGTCAGAGTTAATGCAATAATAACGCATTAACGCAAATTTGTTTTAACACCACTAATTTATTTTACGCATTAACACAACTTGCGTTTTTTAGGTTGTAGAGGGCTCAATTTTTAAGCTAGAGTGAAGACATTCTGGTATCATATGAAACTAGAAAACCTAAGGAATCCATTGATACCATGTCATTCTAGCATGTCGGAAAGGAGGTTTAATAACGCTCCAAACTTGCGCTAAATTTTTCCAAGGAAAAACTGGCATGACCATTTTCAAAGGAGTCCCTTGACCTCTGACCTCAAGATATGTGAATGAAAATGGGTTCTATGGGTACCCACAAATCTCCCCTTTACAGACATGCCCAATTTATGATAAACGTGCAGTTTTGGGAAAGTCATAGTCAAGTCAGCACACTGACACACTGACAGCTGTTGTTGCCTGTTTGGCTTGCCATGTTATGATTTGAGCATATTTTTTATGCTAAATGCAGTACCTGTGAGGGTTTCTGGACAATATTTGTCATTGTTTTGTGTTGTTAATTGATTTCCAATAATAAATGTACACATACATTTGCATAAAGCAAGCATATTTGTCCACTCCCATGTTGATACGAGTATTAAATACCTGACAAATCTCCCTGTACATTTTGAAAAAATACAAATTGTGCCATTACTTGCGATTAACTATGGACAATCGTTATTAATCACAATTACATTTTTTAATTGATTGACAGTCCTACAAATAACACAGAGGATGCCGGTTATATTCCAAAATAGCCTCATTCTCCTTGTTTTTCCAACCAGAAAGTGTTTAATGGACATGCATCATCTTCAGTAAAACAGTGCTTCACACTCATAACACCTGGAATCTTCCCAGTGCAGCTTTAATGATTGACCACTGGGCAGCTCCACAGGAGCAGATGTTGGCTCAAGTGAGACTGTCAAAAGTCCTTTAACAGAATATTCTAAGTAGACTGAATACTATTTGAGAGGTGAGGAGAGACAGCTGCTCCTTAAACAAAGAGAAGAACCTCCCTAAACAACCTTCTAACCATGACAGTAACTGCTGGATTATTTTATAAGGAAAGCCAACACAGCCACACCTCTGTAAGCAGCCTGGGTTTTATTCTGTGTTTACACTGCCGCCAAAATGTTGACTGAGGTGACCCATACAATCCAGGGGAGGGACAGCATCTGCGTGACATTATCAGCTGTTCTTGTAAAGTGTGTTATCTGGGAAGAACATGTCCCTAATGTCAGCAAACAGTAGGATTGTAAAGCTTGGTGTGAAAACGTACATTTAAACTGTGGAAATCTGTTGTGCTTGAAAATGCTGCGAGTGCACATAAGCAGTACCTCTCATTTAGCATGTTAAATCATCTGCAACCTTTGACAGATGTGTACCAAGTGTAAAACAAATACAACTAACAGTATCAAGCGCTGCATTTAAGTACACATTTCACTCTTCAGTGCAAAATAGAGGTGGGAGGGACCGGCCGCTGTCCTGCTCGCCATCTAATTTCCAAGCCATTATCATAAACACCAGATCAAAGCGTCCATTCTGTGTATTTATGCTCCTCTGAGCGAGCGCCGGCTACAAGTGCTTCATCAAAGGATTGGCTACGGCACGGATGAATATCAGAGGGGGCAAGTGAATCTGCACAATAATGTGAGTGGAGGAGTTGCATGACAAAGCTTCCGCGTGTTTCAGAAGGTCTCTTTTGTGCCGCTTTGAATAAAGGTGCACATGTCCTACGTGTGTCCAGTTCAGCATCATTAATGAGTGCACAGAACGCCCCTGCATGTTATGCTCATTCTGGATGAATAAGGAGTTGCTATCCCTAAAAATTATGGGAAATGTGAATGTGATGTCCACACAGCACTGATCTGTTCTCATTTAGGTGTCTCCACAAGTAATTAAAGTTAGTAACAATGTGTTTCTATTAGTTTCTGTGGCATTAAGACACCAAATGTTATCCAAGCTAACATTAAATCATTGATTTTATTTTATTCTAATTATTTTCATGCAGCAAAGTACAGTACTTTAGACTTAGAGTTCAGTCATGTCAGTCACCCTTGCATCAGCAACCTCACCTGCATGTCACGTCGGTTGATGAAGCCCTTGTTCTCGATGTCACACATCTGGAAGAACTCGTGGGTTTTCTCCACGATAGTGTTTTGTCCCACGTCCCCGTTCTCGCATCTGCCCGCCTCGTCGCCGCTCCCTTGCCTCTGCCATGCAGCAGTTCGGGCCACCGTGGCCGTGGTCATCGTGGTAGTGGCGGTGGCACAAGGAGCAGTAAAAGCTGCCATGGTATATTTGTGAGTCTGTTGATACGAGAGCGTTTCCCGCGTCCTTCACATGAGCCGGGTACAGACGGAGGTGTGGAGGAAAGAGATCCTGGAGAAGTGGAGCTTCAGGCTGCTCTAACATCAGAGGCTCTCACCAATGTCACAGATTGTCATCTCTTAGCAACCGCCTCTTTAATTAGTCGATGAAACCTAGTAGAGAGACAGGAGGAGAGTCTTCAGTTGAAATAAGTACAGCTCCTTGGCTGAAATGTTAACAATATAAAAATGTATTGTATGTGTTATTGTACAAAATGTCGAGTCTATAAAAGGAAGCTGTTTGAACATAATAAATCAGAAAAATACTTTAAAAAAATACATTTCATCATTGTCTCCAGCATGTAAATAACTCAATTTACATGCCATCTCTCACACATATTATCAGTCTGTTTTACATTTAGCTGTACAATGTCAAACTGCTGTACACCTAAAACTAGGAACGTACCGATCCAACTTTTTCAGTTCCGATACCGCGATACCTGGGCTTTGGGTATCGGCCGATACTGAGTACTGATCTAATACCATTTTAATTAATTTAAATTAATAAACTGCATGCCTCGCTGTGTGGAAGTGACTGGATCAGGCTTGACATAAACATTACTTTCTCAACTTTGTAAAACAAAATGTAACAAATAAATACATAGATAATATCTTACGTAATTCTATTAAAATAATAAAATTGAATAGATCGGCCCCATTGTCACCGATTCCCGATCCAGCTATTTGAGTCCACCCGGTATCAGTGCTAAATCCTAAAACAACTGCTGCTCTTCTCCTTTACCTCAGGGACGATGGCCCTTACTGAGACTAATGTCATCTGACAAGTAAAAGCCAAAACTGAAAGGAAAGTTGTGGTATGACTACGAGGAGGGTCCTGTCTGCCTGGAAATATTGATTGCTATAACTCACTCAGTGGTGGGTTTCATGGGGACTACAGCTCTGTGTGCGCTGGTTTGGAAGACTGCCTTCCTGTCGGAGGCTGTTGAGCACCGTGAGTCGGCTCAGTCGATTCATGAACAAGAGCATCAGACAGTGTGTGTGTGCTGACCCACGCAAATGTAGACGTGTGGGACTGGTATAAGTCAAACAGAAAAAAATAGATATGCATGTAGGCAGGTAGAACCACAGAGGAGAATGCAGGGTGAGACACATGATTCACACACACCGTCTAACTCTAATACTGGTACGGAATAATTTGGTCCGTACGATAAAATAGAAATTTTATCAAAAATCGCAATACAGCTTACTACAACTTTCAAATGACAGTATTTCTGAAAATTGCAATATGTGTTAAAGGCGGAATTTGTGTCAAAATTCCATTTTAAATAAAATATTGTGGTGCTGCAGAGATGTCCTGGCCTACACATCATATTTTACAGAATTAAGAAAACATCTCAATTGCAATATCAGTCAAAATAATTGCAATTTTTCAAAATCGTGCAGAAATAATCCATATCATTTCCACATAAAGCTCACTGAAGCATTTTGAATTAATACATTTAATCTGAAATTGAGTTTACTGTCCATATCTCCCATTTATATGAAGATATACAGGACCTCAATAATAAAATAAACATCTAAAAAATATATATTAATGTTTATCAAACATTTGGTAGTCAGAGAGGTACTTGAAAATGAGTGTAAACATTTATATCTGTCTTGACATTTCTATAAAGTGGCGTAATACTTGTTTGTCATGCTTGGATGGAAGTTTGAGCTAAAACATTGTGCAACATATTGCAAAGCATGACAAACCTCATGAGGAAAGTCACCAATGCACAATGAGCAACGGACTAAGCTTAAGTATGAGAGAGGAAATAAGAAAGGGAACTAAGGTGAATTGGTGTTTTTGTCCCCAAGCACACGGTAATACATAATATTATCTAATCTTTACACACTGTCCTGTTGGCCAGAGGCCACAGAAATGTTTAAGGCTCCTTTGTTAAAACTTGGTAAGTGTGTTGAGACAGGTGGCCGGTGACCTAAGACTACAGTAGAAGGATATCAGACAAGAAAAACACTCATTCATGCTTTTACACAAATACTTATTATGCAATGGAAAGACATTTTGTCCAATGACCACATCTGGCACATGATTTAACTTCACTAAATTGCACTCAATTATAAGTTTAGGGAATACAATAATATTTGTACTAAAAGTATTTGTCATTTTCCTAAGATCTAACTTTTAAATGCTGGAGTTTGCTGCTTTGCATACAGTTCCCTTATCTCTTTTAGGGTTTGACATGGAACAGCTGTGCTACAGCAGCACTTACTATACCGGCTAAGTATAACTTCAACCAGAAAACTCTGTTTAAAGCAACACAAATGAACTCAAATGCATAAACATTTATATGTCAGTCCATCTGTTTAATATAATGATCAGGCTTATAAATGATTGTGCACATATAACCCTAAAAAGTTGCCACATTCTAATCTACAGGATACCTGCAAATGAGATTCAGTATGTTCAACAGACATGATGAGTTTCTCTTTGTCTACAGAGGCCACACACTGCTGCTGCTCATGAGGGGCAAATTTAGTTTGTGGTCTGCAGTCGTGACCACAACAGGTTTCTGCAAAAGACGCTTCTTTTGTTTCGTTTGCCCAACTCACTATCAACAACAACGGTATGATTTTAAAGAAAGCCACAGACAACAATGTCAGTCTTCTGTAACATAACCAGGTCTAAAAGAGGCACAACTGACTTATTGAATTTAAGTGGAATTCTCCTATCACATTCAAGGTTATGCCTTCTTCGGTTACATAAAGTTGGTTTATATATATATATAGCTATATTTTACAATATGTATACATATTGTCCCTTACAAGAATAACAAACAACTACTAAGTAAAATATAGCTGTAATATCTCATTGGACTACTGTATGTTGCATGACTTATTTCTAAGAAATACATGTCTAAATATGTCTAAACATTTGTCTGACACGCTGAAAGTATTTCAGGTATAACTTAAATCCACTTCCTGGAGAGAGGTCACGACCATTTCAACATAACAATCATCTTCGTCATCTGCAACTACTGGAGGTATACAGTAGGCTTTGAGGTACTACCATTTGCCTGTTACACCTGTCAAGTAGTACTACTTCAAAATCAAATCAAGTCATTAAAGCCAACAAACGCTTGCAGTGTGTAAACATAGTGGCAGTAGAAGAGAAGAGAGGTGGCAGACAGACAACAGGTTCCAGTTTTACAAAAACACGTGTATCAAGATAAAGAAACGTTCACTTCCTTCACTCCAGCGACTCTTTGTTTTATTGTGAAACTTCCTGTGACAGATGAAGCCTCCTTGAAACTCTACTGTTGTGTAAATAAAGTTAACATTAGCTAGAAATGTACTTCCCTTTAACATCCTGTAGCAGCTATAGTTGTAATGTTGGCTAACAGCAACAACCAAAGAACACACGGTCAGGTTCATTAAACTAAACTAAAGTGCTATAACAGCTATTAAGGGAATAAACGTGAGCGTTACGTACCGGTGAATGAAAAGTGAAGTTCAGGTTGGAGGGATTCATTGACTTGGTTTGTATCAGCCTCATCCGCTGTTAGTTGACCTCAGTGTTTACTAGTGAGCTGGTGTGTGAGTGCAGGAATGTGACCGAGCTCTGACGGGACAGACCTGGAGGAGGGACTTCAGCAAAGTCATCGTTGGTAACCATAGCAACGCTAACCAGGAAGTCCACGCGCAGTGAGGCTTCTCTTTCTTTTCTTCTCTGTGTGTGTCTTTAGCAAACTTTTCTCAAACACATGCCAGAAATGCTAAAGACAACAACACTTTATTCTTTTATAGATTTGGACACAATATGATAACAATATTATATGTGACATTGTTTCATTATTTTCTCAATTAAAAACCACAGGAGATATATATAGCCTATATATTTATTTCTGTTTGTTGAGTAAAATGTGTCACGTCTTCTACCTTATCTTTGTTAGTAACATAGGCCTATGAGGAAATAACCAAAAGCCTATACTGTAGCCTACAGTATAGAGATTAATTTCACCATCATATGGTGTCATCTGGATATAGAGCTATTGTTGATCGTGGTGCGATCAATGAGAAACAAGTTTTAAAGTGACTGTTTGTAACTTCTTACACGTATAAATCAATCCGGGTCGGTGTTCCATGCCGCTCACGTGTGGCTACGCTGTTCCAACACAAACTACACGGAAGCACCAAAACCGCAAAGTTTTATCTAGTGAAGTCCGTCTTGCAAAACAGTGTTGGCCGCGGTCAGAGGATGTGGGGGAGACCGTAGCTTTGGTCTCCAGGGCCGGAGTCCCTGCTGTACTCTGCTCCTCTACCTGCCTGCTTGCCTCCACACACCGCGCTCGTTCTCGCTCAGCTCGCTCCACCTCTAGACGTGCATGCGCGCACACTACACACTGCAGAAGAGTTAGTTTAGCACTGAGAATATCTAGTGAATGTACAGTGGACGTTTGTGCAGAAATAACTGCTGCAGCTCCTCCAGACCAACAGAGGTTTCCCGTGTCTTGTGAAGTGACGGGGCTCCGCAGCGAGAAACGTTATCGTCTCCGACCAGCTGCCGGCGTCTCCCCTGTTTCCTCCGAACGCGGTCGGGAGGCTGAAGCAGGAAAAGCCAACACTAGGATCAGCATTGATTCATGGAGAGACCTTTGTCTGGTCAGCTAACATTACTGCCAAGCAGGTGAAATATAGAGTGATATTGTGGTTTTAGCTGATGTGTGTTGCCTCACTGTGCACACGGGCGAGCGCGAGCAACAGGATGCTGACGTTCGTTGACTTAACGGCCACATGTGTTGCTGTTACAACCAATTTCTGATTCTTACAAACAGTCTCTTTAATGTGACAACGTAAATTCGAAATGCAGTGTTGACTAAAATCATATTTAAAAGTACGTCTAGTCTGTCGGTGACATTACACCTAACGAGGCGTCATGTATAGGGATATGTGTGTCCCGTCCATCATGGATGTATAGGCCTATCTGTTGTCCCTTGTCTGTTTGTAACATGTTCTATTTTTAATTGTCTGTTTTTGACGTGCTTTATTTCATAATTTTTGTAACATTGTAAATAAAGGTTAAATCAAATCAAAATAAATATAAAGGGAACGCCGTCTGTACGTCTAACTGTGGTTCTGGTACTGGTGCATGCTAAACTGTGGGTCTGCGGGGAGATGATATTGCTGCAGGTCGGGGTCGAGCATGTCGTCCGCAGGCCGCAGCATTGACTGCAGTTCACATTTGGTGCTGGATGCTGGATATAGCCTGCTAACGCTACAGGGATGCTACCAACCTTTTTTTACACTTCCCTGGAGTCAAAGAGTCAACTAGCACCACCGGATAGCCTACCTGTAACAGCGCCACTCTGCCATTGTGTAACAAATAGGTGTTGAATAGGTTAAGGTCATATATGGAGGACCACAAGAGTCACGTAAACAGCAATAAAGCATTTAATTGATTAATAACTAATTGTACAATAAAATTAGGAATTAATACATTTATTTACAAATTAATTTATTAATCTATGAATAAATGGACTACAATTAAAATGTAAAATAATGAATTACTTTGTAATTTAGTCCATTTATTCATAGATTAATGAATTAATTTGTAAACACATTTATTAATGCTTTTTTTTATTGTATAATTAGATATTAATCAATTAAATGCTTTATTACTATTTCTGCGACTATTGTGGTCCTCCATGGTCAGGGGTCAGCAACCTGCGGCTCCGGAGCCACATGCGGCTCTTTAGCCCCTCTCCAGTGGCTCCCTGTGGATTTTTAAAAATGGAAATGAATAGCTGTTTTTTTGTTTACATTTACATTTTTATTTATCATTGTTGTAGGTCGATGGTACGACGGAATATTAGGGCCACATTGAGGAAAAAAAATAAATCTGAGATTACAAGAATAAAGTCATAATATTACGAGAATATAGTCATAGGTTTACGAGAAAAAATCTGTAATATTATGAGAATAAAGTCATAATATTATAAAGTACTAATTTTATGTTATTTTCTTTTATTCTCGTAATGTTGACTTTTTTCTAGTAAAGTTATGACTTTATTCTCGTTATATTACGACTTTTTTTCTCGTAAAGTTATGACTTTGTTTTCGTTATATTATGAGTTTTTTCTTGTAATATTACGACTTTATTCTGTAAATCTCAGATGTTTTTTCCCTCAATGGGGCCCTAATACTCTGTAGTACATTTGCACTTTGGCCCTCACTGCATTAGACTTATATACTATATACTTAGACTATAAACTGTGTTACCTTCATCACATTGCTCAAATGTTTTGCGGCTCCAGACAGATTTTTTTTTTCTATGCCTAAAATGGCTCTTTAGATAGTAAAGGTTGCTGACCCCTGTCCATGGTCATAAGGTTGAGGTCGGTTCAGGTTAAATCCCGCAAAATGGGACAACTACGTCACTTCCAGTTGTAAAACTGGCACCTGCATGCATTGCGTTACGTTAGTAATAGCAAAGGATTGTGGGTAATCCTCATAGCAACGGAGGGTTGACAACCAACCGCTAGGTAACATGTGTGTGAATGTTAACTACATTGAAATGCACATAAAAGGTGAGCTGGCTTTATTTGGTTGGATATTATTTGTTTCAGATTGAATTCGCCATGGTTTTTGTTAAGCTAACCATTTGTTATTATGTGTTTTTTTTGCTAGTAAAACTCTAGCTAGCTAAAAAGCTAATATTAAGGTGATGCTGTCTTTTCAGACAGCGCATGCGCAGTTTGTCCACAAGCGATGACCATTCTACTCTGTCCTTGGTCATAAATGCAGGTATGTTATAGTATATGTATGTGGCTTTATAGAGTGTGGTAATATTTTAAACATGCAGATGGGGTATTTTCTATGGTGTACTTTATGTGTAATGTAACTAAGTTACATAACTGTTATCACAAAATGACAAAAGCTAAAAATATAAGGTAACAGTCTGGTGTGAGAAATCTGTATTAATAGCCTGTATTGTTTCTATTTTGTGTATTTTCTCTTCTTAAATTTAAGAGAGGGACAGTTTCTGTTTGTTTCATTTATTTTATTGACATGAATCTAAACCCACTGTATGATCACTGTGTCAATGTATTGTACAGAGTATAGATTTTTAAAAATGTAAACATACTGTAATCCTAAAAAACAATGGAGGATTTACCACAAGACAGAGCATGCGCTGTCTCTCCACAAGAGATGACCATTCTACTTTGTGTCCCTTGTCATAAATGCAGAATTGGAATAAACTGTCTGTTACCACAAGCCTGACGAGCTCCGGGTGATTCATTGAGACAGGAGACATCTCAATGGTCGCAATTACAACTCAAATTGTGTAAGTTTTTGCCAGACTAACTTCTTAACACTACCCCCCCACCCTCTCAGCATGTTGGAGACTATTCCCGGCCGAGACTGACTGAATCATAAATATGCTCTGAATCCCGTTTATAATTTATTTATAACTATTAAATAAACTATAAATGGAATTTAGATTAATAGTAAAACTATTAATACTGCACGGTAAAAGTCTTGCATTAAAATTTGTATTTCAAGTGACTCGTCAAAGAGGGGCATTATCAGCACAATGTACTTAAATTTATTTAACGTCTGTTCAAGGTGGATTTTGAATTCTAATATGATGCTCGATAGTTTAATGAATAATAATGCATTATATTTGAATTGTTATGTTTTGTGAGTCAAATCTGAATCTGCAATGTAACCAGTTGCATCTCTCTGTCAGGTAGTAGTACTACTTTTCCTCTGAAGTAGAAGTACACAGCAAGTAGCCAAAGTAGTATAGTTTCGGAGCACAATGAGTCAGAATAGTAAGATAATTCAATACTTTTCATATATAAACTAGGGCTGTCAATCGATTAAAATATTTAATTGTGATTAATCGCATGATTGTCAATAGTTAATCATGATTAATCGCAAATTAATCACACATTTTTTATTTATCTCCTCAGGTAGACTTCTCAAGTATTTAATACTCTTATCAACATGGGAGTGAGCATACAGTATATGCCTGCTTTATGCAAATGTGTATTTAATATCGGAAATTAAATAACAACACAAAATAATGACAAATATTGTCCAGGAACTCTCACAGGTACTGCATTTAGTATAAAAAATATGATCAAATCGTAACATGGCAAACTCAAGCCAAACAGGCAACAACAGCTGTCAGTGTGCCAGTGTGCTGACTTGACTATGACTTGCCCCAAACTGCATGTGATTATCATAAAGTGGGCATGTCTGTAAAGAGGAGACTCGTGGGTGCCCATAGAACCCATTTTCATTCACATATCTTGAGGTCAGAGGTCAAGGGACCCCTATGAGAATGGCCATGCCAGTTTTTTCTTGCAAAACTTTAGCGCAAGTTTGGAGCGTTTTTTATCCTCCTTGATTTCATATAATTCCACTATCCTCACTCTAGCTTTAAAATTGAACTCACTACAACCAAAAATTTGCAAGCTGTGTTAATGCGTTAATGAAATTAGTGGCGTTAACACAAATTTGCGTTAATGCGTCATTATTGCGTTAACTTTGACAGCCCTAATGTAAACATCATAATTTCTGACTATGCCTAAGGTGTGTGACTATGTCATGGCAGGTGTATGGCTGAGGACCCAAAGAAGTGCAGTGTCGAGTATGAAGTTGTTTGTATGAGCGGTTCTCGAGAAAGCTGCAAGCAGCAACATCACAGGTCAAGCATTCAACCCACTCCGAACAGGCATGTTTTGAATGGGCACTGCACTAGTAAATTGTTTTGCAGTTGTAATACAAATGATCCTCAGGTGAGGGCAGCAAAGGACCTGTTATGGATTCATTGAAATTAAATGAATAGCATTTCAACACCAGGTTTTTTCCACTATAAACCAGGAAACTCACGTTTAATCAGCTGCTTTTGAAGGAGTCAATATTATACTTATTGACCTTCTAACATTCTGCAGCAGGTTTTATACTGTCCATCTGGACAGATATAGTCTAATAAATGGCACAGATGAGCTTGGACCCAGTCTTGTAACAAGTGAGTCTAATCTACAGGGGGAACACTCTTATAATGTACCATAAAAATGTGTCTGCTCCATTGCACAGCAGCCAAGCAGGTGTAAAAACTCTCCCGTGCCACGTCAATGGCAGTTTCCCACTTCATGGACTGAAACTACATAGATGTTCCACATGTGTGGCGGTGATGAGGACCCTTGAGCTTTGACTTTCTCATCGTCACGTTGTTTTGGAAAGGCTGATTTGCAGCAAACAGATGTATGCGTGGCGGCGACGCTCCAGTTGAGATTTTCGGAGCCAGATGTGTTTACACTTTGAGACACTGAGTAATGGTCTTTGGAATAGCACTCATTTCTTGCATGAGTGAAAACAGACAACGGCAAGAAAATTGTTGTGATAATTCGCTATTTGATCTTGCTGTTTTTCAATTCTATTTTCAGTGAGTGTGATATTTTTCACAGTACATTATTTCTAACCATCTGCTTTAAAGAACTTTATTGATTGTCTCCTCAAGTTTTGTTGAGAGGGATATATTACTTCCAACCTTATCATCCATGGAGCTCACATGGGGATAGGAAACTACAGCCACACTGTAAAGTCGGGCAAAGATCCACTACTACAGGACCTCTGGGAGCCGGAGAGGAGAACTAGAGCAGAGTAGCAAGGAAGAGAGGAGAGGGAGAGACATACTGTAGGGAGGGTATGCAGCCAGTGTCACCACACTGCTCTGGTTTAAGGCCTTGGAAGGACTGACATCACACTTGGAGAGTTTCATTCTGCTCTGCATTTCAGAGTATGGGAGGGTGTGTGGTTGGGGGCTTGGACTCATCTGTGGCACTTCTTTAGAGGTCTTTCAGTGCCCCTGGGATCACGCTATGTGGCTGTGATCAGAGATATGCCAGTGCCTGGGGATGTGGACAGTTCTTCCATTCAAAGCCGTGGCCTTTGCTGAATCATTGTGTATCTTTGTGGCTTCGGGTTCGGGTTTTTGGTTGTGTTCTTTTGTGCTTTCAGTCTCGGGTTTTGTGCCAGGGATAACTGAAGAACTCATTCACATTTCTGCGCCGCAGCAGAAAGACTATAAAACTTTATGAAGAGTGCTTGATCTTTTGTCATTGCACCTCTTGCAGTCTGGGTTAACAATTGAAAACTTTCATGTAGGTCAGACCTACATGGAAGGGTTGTTGTCACCTACAAGGTCTCCAAATTTAGGCCATTTCTGACAGCTATGATACAGTGTGTTTGCTCCTATTTTCACCTAGTGGTTCCCAACTGGCACTCAGGCTTCATTTACTTCAGTGCCCCTTTTCTTAAGGTTCACTGGCAGCCTCAAGACAACTTTAGCCTGATTGTCTTCACAAATGCATATAACCTAATATTTGTACATGCATCATAAAAGATTTAAATAGTAACTTTAACAAAACTGACCTAATGAATGAACCTTTTTGTAATCTAGGAGTTTTTTCAACTCTAATTTCCTTGAATGGGAGCCTCCCCTGGGCTTTCACTTTCTCACTAGATCCTCTAGGTGGCACTCTAAAGAAAGTTAATGCTGTGAAAGAGTGCAGAGCTCAGCACCTGCGGACTTCATTTGCAGCCAGAACGCTCACACTAATGAGCTCTGGATATGGAGATAGAGTCCGTCATGGTTAATTAATTGTTGCTAAGTGGTATAAATTATTTTATGAATGGATAATCTAAGTTCTTCTATTTTATTATCTAGCCTACACATTTCTGCAAGACTCCAATGTGCTGTTCATTCATGTTATCTTGTGTAACAAGAATTATTTTTTAGACAGAAAACCAAATTCTTCCTGCTTTGGTTTACTGGGAGAGTAAATATGAAGCGTAAAATCTAGATTTGTTTTATAGCTTTAGTTTTTTTTTTTATGTTGTCTGGGAGCTTTGGTTAATTTGCTGTTACAGCAAAAATACCACAAGTGGCATTCTTCTGTTACAAAACAATTCCATCCTTCATGTTCTCCCTCAGTATGCTGCTATTTCAATTTCTTTTCTAAGTATTTTTACATTACAGCGACGAATGATCGGACCAAGCTGGCTTATTTTCCCGGGATGTGGTGATGGTTGGCGCACACTCATGTGGCAAACCGGCCTCTGACTGTTGCCGAGTTGGAAGCATGGCAGTGTGCATGCAAAGCAAGCATTATGCTGCGATCGCTTCTTATCACACAACGTCTTATTGTCTAAGACAAGCTATTACACGCTCCATTTACAGGATGGCTGCTGATGCACTGAGGGCCAGAATATTTAGCCTGATGTGTGACATAATGGAAAGCTGCCATTGTTGGATTACACATCCGTACCAGTTAGTATTATGATGAACACTTTACCTCCAATTGATATGGTCACCAGTGTTGAATATCAGGTATCCTGTAGTTGAATAACTGTACATTTGCTTCCGGGATTTCCATTCCCTCTTGAAACTGGATTCATGCCACTAGACATGATTGCATGTAAGTACCACTTGCTGTAGTCCCCTCCTCTAGGGACTATGGGAACATGTGTTTCCCATTGTTTCATGGGTTTCTTCATGTGTTCACACTGACCACACTGACTTTCCCATTAGCTCACTGAGCTTGTGTACCTCGACAGACTCTTTTATCGTCTTTGCAATTTGCCTTCAGATTATATCACCTGAAGGAGCTACACCAATAAAGAAAAAGAAGTAAATGAGTGTTAAAGTAACTGTAGCCTAAAGCTGGAGTGGTATGCTTATTCAAACAAACCCAAAGATTTAAAGGAATTAGGGATGTCACAATGCCAGAAATTTAGTCGTTGATACCAATACCAGTGAAATTCCACGATTCTTGATACCAATTCGATACAGGTCTATATTCCCTCTCTATTATCTGTTATGTTTGCTGTGAAAACATCTCCTTCAAACAGCTGTGTTTATTCAAGTTTCTCGCCAAAAACTACATTTTACAACATTACATTTGAACACATCATGATAACGTTCGACTTTACCTTCGCCCAATGCTCATTTTTACTAAATAGAACCTGCCCATCATCAGCATCATTATGTAAATCAATGGCACCTCCCATGTTGAAGTCGACAGGACAACTCAAGTTGAATCAACGTTAGCTGTTAGCTGCTGGTGAGCAGCACAGTGAGCACACGTTAACTAGCTTGCATCCTGCTGATTTCAACATGGATTTGTTGTTCGCAATGTAGCATTATCAGGGAAAAAATAGGGTGGGTCACCTGGACGGGTCGATACTGTGTCCCAACACATTTTTCTATTATCCCCATGATGACGGAATGCCGTTAGTTTCGAGCCCTGACGGTACCTGCGGTAATGTAGAAAAACGAGTATCGTCGCGTTTTCAGAATTTTCGCATCGGCTTGCTACCAAAGTATCGATTCTCGTGACATCCCTAAAAGGAACAGTTTGACATTTTGGAAAATACACTTCAGAGAGTTATATTTGTGTGGCGTAAAGACTGGAAGCAGAGGGAAATAGCGAGCTGCTTCATTGTTTGTACAGATTAAACAAACAAGATACAGCAATGTGTTAATTTGTCAAATTTAGAGGCGCAAGTATAGGCACATTTTTAAGAAGAGATAGGCTAGTGGTTTCCCCCTGCTTCCAGTCTTTATGCTAGGCTAAGCTAATCACATATGAAAGTGGCATTGATCTTCTCATTTAAATCTTGGGCAAATATGTCCAAAATATTCCTTATATTCCTATATTCAAACTATTCCTATAACCTCATAATCTTTTCACTTTCTATCCCTTAACTGATAGTAGCCTTAAAACCAACAAAGCTGATTCCAACCTTAATAAACTGTAATCTGAAGGAACCAATTGACTTTTAGATCTATAATAAAGTACTTTTTATTTCATAAAAGAACACTTGAGCCTTGCAGAACCATTTCCCCAGTTACTAACTAAATGTGGTGTTTGAAAAATTTATCTTCAGTCACTTTCATAACCTGTGCGAGTGAAAACATTATCTTTTTATCTTTTATTTGGCTCAAGCTTTTCACAAGTCCCTTTTTACAACCCACAGGAGTCAAATTCAGTACTCAGGGAAAAAAAGGGCCAATTTTCTGGCCTTCACAGCTTCGAGATAAATGCTGCTTGCAGAAATGAGTTGCGGGTGTTTTTTCAATCATGCCACGGCCCTGTTTTAGGATGAATTGTCTGAAATTGTTAAGCAAAACTGAGATTTTTTTGCTGTAAAAACACAGGAGAGACCATAATAAAACTACATCTCCATTCTTCATGTAGTATAAGGTCGTAGTTCACGCTTTACCTGGGAACACACTTCCTGAGCAATAATGTTTTTGAATTTGACACGTTTCACAGAGAAAGAGCTGGATGTGCTATTTCTGTTAGTTATCTTTTGCTGAACATGTTTTGCTTTTCAGATATACAGTATATTTCACACAGCAGTTTTACAGAGTGTCTCATTTTTGGCAAGTTGTCAGAACAGAATACAGTATGGTAGAAATATAGTCAAGAAAAGCTAAAAAAAAATGCATGTTGGTACAGTTTGTTACCTCGGTCTCACCTCATGAAATCAATTATCCAGTCTTCACTGACTCATCTGCTACAGTCACTTATATCCAGTATGTTTCCAACCACTCCCCCCCCATCTCTGGTCCACTGCCCAGTTGTGTGTGGAAAGGTAATGGTTTTGGGCCAGAGAGTAAGATGACATCAGAGGTTTCCCTTTGTAAAACGGAAACCTGACATTTGTCTAGTTCTGGTGACTGATAAAATAAAACAGGCAGTAGGTGGATAAGTGAAATGAAACATGCTTTGGCAGAACTAGCTGGCAAAGCACCACATTGTTTAACTAATCTGAATACAACATTGCGATAAAGCAATTAAACACCTTTTTACGAGTACACTGACACTTAAATTTATGTGTATCCGGTAATAAAATTGAATTCTGCACACCATTTTAACACCCACTTACTTTTTTATTGACCGTTGACCTCTGAGAATAGCTGGCCTCCCGAGTGTCTCCTAAACTTTTCAAACCAGCTTATATCAGTGTTATACAGAGCAATATGCAAGGTTGTATATATGTATACATATATATGCCTGACCATAAATATGTGATTGATTTATTGAAGCTGGTAGCCAGCCAGGTGAAATAGTCCACTTCTGTCTCTTAGTTCACACAGTCTCTAATGCCTGAGTCTCATTCCTCTGTTGTCTGTAGTAAATACACTTGGTTGGCCATAACTTCGATATAATATAAATGATCTTCGGGCCTATCACGAACAAATAGTCAGAGGATTTGATAGGGTCTTCTTGAGGATGACCAGATCTAAATCACATTGCTGAAAGATCAAGTATGTGTCAAAAGGAAAACACTTAAAGAGGTGAATACGATGAAGTAAAGTACATGTCAATATAGCATGCAGAGTATACCTCGTGCTGCGCTGCACATCTTGAAACGGTTGTGAAGTTCCCCTATATTCAGCAGTGTGTCAGATGTGTCTGTGTGCAGCAGCACCCGTTATTTGGTCAACAAACCCAGCATGTGACAGCCCTCTCTCTAAAATAGGGTGTTTGTGAGTACAGTGTCATTTTTCCTGTGTTCAAGAGAGAAAAATGAAAGGCTGCTCAGAAGTTCTGTTTGTACATCCCAGTGTTTCCTAGTATAAAGCTACTTGGCAACTTTTAGCCAAAATAAATAGTTGATAAGCTGCTCCAGCACTGGGAATGAAAGAACGAACTGAGCCAGCAGGCATCACCTCACTGTTGCTGTAAAAGCACAAACGCAGGGATTAGTGATGACAAACAAGTTCAATTATTTTACAAGACATAACATGAGAAAAATAATCTACAAACAGAAAAAGTTAGCACCTTACTGAGAAAGGAAGTGGAGCCTTTAGCCGATGAAGAGCCAGATACTTTACACATTAACCATAGCAACCTAAAAGATGATAATATATCAATGTCTTACTGTAAAATGATGGTAAAAGGTATAATTTTACCTTTCGGCTACCTTTCTGAGTGTCTGTGATTTACTTTTTGTGAATTCGAAGCTGCAGCTCTTTAAAATTAGAAAATTTGCTCCGGCCAGTGGGCGGAGCTTTGCTTTGGCCCGACTTTTTTCAACATGGCTGCCGGGTCACAAACTTTCTCATTTTACAGCTAAACGGTACACTAAAATATGTTTCTGAAAACATTAGAGGCGAGAAATAGGCATTACAGTAACAGAATCTTGATTCATATCTGATCAGCACTGCCTAGCTTTACAGTTTGATCGGAGTTTGCGAGCTTTGCAAGCAGTGATTGACAGCTGCTTTAGAGACTGCTCGGCTCTAATTCTTGCAAATGCCATTAGGAGCACCGGAGGAGGCAAAGGAACATGATTTTTTCACAGATTACCTGTCTCATGCACTGCCGTCCGCCCAGCTCTGGTGACATGCTTGTGTGTACAGTATGTGTGTGCGTGCTATGTGAGAATCTGCATGGGTGCAAGGTATCAGTGGAAATATGGTATGGCATTTAATTGATTTGGGCATTCTCTCAATAAGCCAGCAGAATGGATTTGATAATGAAGCACTAACACAGTGCTCTGAAGAGCGCAGATCGGACAGACGATGCACTGATTTGTGACATGGTAAAAGTTGGGGGGTCTAAACTAATGATTTTAAAAAGTGGGTGGGACTTGTCTTGACTCCCATGATTTTTGGTCATTGTTGACTTTAAAACAGCCCATACCTGTACCTTAAAAAAAGTATGCAGCATTACTTATGTTATAGCCAGCCATTCCAATAAAGATTGTAGAATTTTGTTTAGCTGTGTCACAAAGGATCTAAATCTTACATTTGCTCTCTCTTGGAGGAGACAATTAGATCAAAATAACACAAACGATGCAATTTAAGATGCAAAAAAATATTTTATTGTGGTATATTTCACATCATATTGTATGATTAGAAACCGCCCATCAGATGCAGTGCTTTACTCAGCTGCCTCTTTTCCCTGTAAAAAATAAAATAAAACAGTTAATATATACAGTGCATAGAGCATGTGCCTATATTCACATCATAATCTGTAAAGGTTTTGTCAGTCATTAATTTTATTAAGCTTAGGGCTATAATGGTCATTTTTTGCTTTCATAACAAAAGAATTATGTGACATAAATTAGAATAGGAGGAGTTTAATTTAATTTAATTTTCATTAAGCTAAAATATGTATATATTTACCTTGCCAGTGTCACGGCTCTTGGCTCTCAGCTTGTTGACCTGCGACTCTGCAATGTCAGCACGCTCCTCGGCCTCCTCCAGCTCATGCTGGACCTTCCTGCACTTGGACAGATGAGTGTTGGCCTGTTCCTCCTGAAAAAACACAGAGATTGACATTTTTTAATGCCCTAAAAGAAATAAGGTCTGTTTTGTGTGAAATAAATCTGCTACATTATCAAGTTTTCCATGATGAAAAGGAATAAGTTTTCCTTACCGCTTCCTCAGACTGCCTCTTGTAGGCCTTCACCTTGAGCTGCAACTTGTCAACCAGATCCTGCAGCCTGATAACGTTTTTCTTGTCCTCTTCAGTCTGTGGAAGTTTATTTAAAAGTGAAGTAGAAAGTAAATGTACATGTTGACATGTTTTTAGTATAAGTTAAGTCGACATAAGTTGATTTGTATGTTAACTTTAAAAGTGACTGTACCTGATAGGTGAGCTCCTTCACCCTCCTCTCATATTTGCGGACACCCTTGACAGCATCAGCTCCACGTCTCTGCTCAGCCTCAACCTCTGCCTCCAGCTCACGCACCTTTGAAAAACCAGAATATTCATAGAATATTTAGAATCCATATATTTTCCTACATTTGTTTGATCCCGCAAATCTTAACACAACTTTCTTACCCTAGACTCCAGTTTCTGGAGCTGCTTCTTGCCACCCTTCATGGCCAGGTTCTCAGCCTCATCCAGGCGGTGCTGCAGGTCCTTAACAGCGACCTCCAGGTTCTTCTTCATTCTCTCCAGGTGAGCGCTAGTATCCTGCTCCTTCTTCAGCTCCTCAGCCATCATCGCAGCCTAGAGGAGACGGCATAAAATATTCATTAGAAATATCTTGAAAAAACACATTGGAGTAAAAGTAAGACCAAATTGAACTTAAACCTACATCAGTGATGGCCTTCTTGGCCTTCTCCTCTGCATTTCTTGCTTCCTGAACAGTGTCATCCACTTCACCCTGGACCTGGACCAGTTCAGCCTCAAGCTTCTTCTTGGTGTTCAGAAGGCTTGTGTTCTAAAAGTTAAAAAAGATTTAGTCATTTCATTTATCATGTGCCTGACTTTCACGTTATTTAGAATCTCATTAGATTTTTAATTATTGAAGAAATGATCGGATTTGTTCACCTGAGAGTGCAGAAGTCCAACACGCTCACTGGCGTCCA
Organism: Sebastes umbrosus; assembly: GCF_015220745.1. Classification (NCBI taxonomy): domain Eukaryota; kingdom Metazoa; phylum Chordata; class Actinopteri; order Perciformes; family Sebastidae; genus Sebastes; species Sebastes umbrosus. Next base: position 30,593,936 of record NC_051272.1, on the reverse strand, counting down.
CAAGCTCCTGCTCAGCGATCTTGCGGCTTCTCTCTGTCTGTTCCAGAGCAGTTCTAAGTTCCTCAATTTCAGCCAACATGAGACTGTTCCTACGATCCACCATAGCAGCTTGTTCCTTGTACTCTTCCTGGGCTCTGATAGCATCATCAAGATGCAGTTGTGCATCCTGGTGAAAAAATATCCGGAAATTATTCACATGAATGCCAAAATGTACCTGCACTGACCATAGGCTGTGCAACAACTGGGTGTCTTACAATACCTTCAGCTGTGTTTGCACATTCCTCAGCTGCTTCTGGGACTCAGCTGCCTGGCGATTGGCGTGGCTCAGCTGAATCTCCATCTCGTTCAGGTCTCCCTCCATCTTCTTCTTGATTCTCAGGGCATCGTTCCTGCTCCTGACCTCAGAATCCAGAGTGCTCTGCATGGCGTCAATCACCCTCTGGCTGTTCCTCTTGATCTGCTCCATCTCCTCATCTTTCTCTGCCAGCTTCCTGTCCACCTCACCCTTAATCTGGTTGAGCTCCAGCTGGACACGCAGGATCTTAGACTCTTCGTGTTCCAGAGTTCCCTAATGATATCAAAGAATGAGATATTCGTCTCTGGCTTCCAACCTTTTATAGTATATTTGTCCATGATTTTTTTTTTTTTTGTTCACGAGATCTCCCCAGAAAAAAAATATACCTCAGCCTCTTCAAGAGCTGTCTGGATCTCAGACTTCTCCGTCTCCACCTGCTTCTTGGACTTCTCCAGCTCATGGATGTTCTTGCCAGTCTCGCCAATCTGTTCAGTCAGATCTGAGATCTCCTCTGCAGAGAGATACATGTGTTTGATATTGTTAAGCCTTAAAATGTAAAATAGAAGTACTTAATTCTAACACATGCACACATGTAATGAATACAATGTAACTGTTACATAATGTAAAACTCACGTTGCAGGTTCTTGTTTTCACGCTTCATGGTCTCCAGGTGATCCAGAGTTTCCTCATAAGAGTTCTTCATCTTGAACAGCTCAGTGCTGAGAGAACGAGCCTCCTTCTGTGCTCCCTCAAGCTCTGCCTGAGCCTCCTCGTACTTCTGTTTCCACTCTGCCAACACCTTAATGTCATAATTAATACAGTTCAGTTGGTTAGCAACATCAAGACAAATCAATATATTTATGTCATTGTTTGTATGGCCTGGCCACACAAAGTAAACAATGCTACCTTGTCAAAGTTTCTCTGCTTCTTGTCCAAGTTGGCAGCCAGACCATTGGCCCTCTCCACATCAATCATGAGGTCCTCCACCTCACTCTGGAGCCTCTGTTTGGTTTTCTCAAGAGAAGCACACTTGGAATTCACTGCCTCAATCTGTTCCTCAGCATCCTGAAGGCGCTGGGCCAGCTTTTTCCTGTTTGGAAAAGGTAAGAATTGTCTCTCAATGAAAACTAGGAAGTTACCCGAAGCCTTCGTAACAAGAATCTACAAGGTGAGCTCTTGACATATTATGTTACAGCTGAATCCGTATATAACATACAAATACCGAATCGCCCCGATCATAGGACATTTTTTTTTTTAGAAATTATATTACAAAAGGTGGAGCTTGTATATTTGAGCACTGTTGATGTTTATGTCTTCACAACAGCAGATATTAAATTTGCAAGTATTGATAAAAACAATGCAGTTGTCAGTTGAGTTATGCTAAAATGCTTCACTTCTGAACTGGCCTTTTAATTGTTTAATGTTACTCACTTGGCTTCCTCAAGCTCCTCAGTGCGCTGGATAGCATCAGTTTCATACTTAGATCTCCACTGAGCCACCTCGCTGTTGGCCTTGGACATTCCACGCTGCAGTTCAGCCTTGGCCTCCTGCTCTTCCTCAAACTGCTCCCTCAGCAGATCACAGTCATGGCGAGCTGATTGCAGTCCATGGGCAAGAGCATTCTTGGCCTGGTGTAAGAAATATAATTGAATTCACAAAATGTCCTCATCCCAAACGAATAATACAAATACACACTAAGTTGCGGTTTCTTACCTTAACCTCCTCTTCAGTCGTTCTCTTCAGCTCCTCAATCTGCTGTGTGAAGGCCTGTTTGCCTCTGGTCAGCTGAGAGACAAGAGCTTCTTTCTCTTCAATTTGACGGCTGAACTCACCTAGTGTGAAAGATGTCACAATACATTAGTTTATGTTACGTCTCTCAATAACCTACAAAACATTTCATTCATTGATAACGGGTAGATACCATTTTCTGTCAGGAGACGTGCTTTCTGTGCATTTGAGTCATTGATTTGACGGACATTTTCATCATTCTTGGTCTTCAGTTCGCTAAATTGGTCCTCAAGAGTACGGCACATCTTTTCAAGATTTCCCTAATGAGGAAAAGAGAGATGAGAGCCGTGATCAGATTTTATTTATAATGTTAATTACCTTATTTACAATTCTAATTTGTGTATTAAAATAGCATGTGATGCATTGTGTACCTTTGCTTTAGCAACATTCTCCATGTTGCTGGAGAGGTCATCAATCTCCATCTTGTATTCACTTTTTTCCTTCTCAAGCTTCTGCTTAACACGCTGGAGGTTGTCAATCTGCTCTCCCAGCTCAGCAACGCTGTCAGCCTGCTTCTTGCGAAGAGCAGAAGCAGTGGCTTCATGCTGCAGAGTGGATTCCTCAAGGTCACGACGGAGCTTCTGGAACTCAGCCTCACGCTTCTTGTTCATCTCAATCTGAACAGCAGTGGCACCACCGGCCTCCTCCAGCCTCTCACTGATCTCCTCAAGTTCCCTGGAGAGGTCAGCTCTCTGCTTCTCAACCTTGGCACGAGCAGCGCGCTCAGCCTCAATCTCCTCCTCCAGTTCCTCAATACGAGCCTGTTGAATGTAGATGTAATGTCTTTCAGTAAACTTTCACTTTTAATACACAAAATAGGAAATGTATACAGTAATGTTTTGTGTAACACAATATGTCACCTGAAGCTCCTTGATCTTCTTCTGAAGCTGAGCACCCAGTGACTGCTCATCTTCAATCTTGCTAAGGAGCTGACTGATTTCAAAGTCCTTCCTGAGAGTGATAGATAAAGTATAATGAGTTCATGCAGTTGACCACAATTTTAAAAGAAGGGTTATTGTACAAATTAAAAAACTATATTACTTTTTAATTTTCTCATCAGACTGCTGCTTTTCATTTTCAAGATCCATGACGGATTCCTGGGCCAGTTTCAGATCACCCTCAAGCTTTCTCTTGGCTCTCTCAAGGTCCATACGCAGTTTCTTCTCTTGCTCCAGAGAACCTTCAAGCTGTATAAATAATGAGTTTTTAATTATCACATTCAAGAAGAAACTTGCTTTGCCAATCCAAGTGTCTTTGTAAACTTACATCATCCACTTGCTGCTCAAGCTTGGTCTTGGCCTTGGTCAGAGTGTTGACTTTGTCTTCCTCAGCCTGCAGGTCATCAAGAGTCTGCTGATGAGCCTCCTGAAGGGCTTTCTTTTCCTTGGTCAGCTTAGCAACGCTCTCATCCTGAGAGGCCATCTCCTCGGTCAGGTTCTTCACCTAAGTGAGCAAGAAAGTACTTGTCAATAAATGGTAATCACTATAATTGTACTTGATCTGATGGACAGATTATTATTTGCGAACCTTGTTCTCAGTGGCATGTTTCTCCTTCTCCACTTTGGCCAAGGTAAGCTCCAGGTCATCAATATCCTTCTTGAGCTCAGAGCATTCATCTTCCAGCTTTCTCTTCTTGGCAGTGAGCTCAGCATTGATTTCCTCTTCATCCTCCAGTCTCTCAGTTGTCTCTTTGAGTTTGGCCTCCATCTGGATCTTACTCTTGATAAGTCCCTCACATCTCTCCTCAGCATCTGACAGATTCTCTCCTTCCTAGTCCATTTTATGAAAATAGATGTTACCACATCAACATTGAAAAACATGAAAAAGCTCAACTGTTTGTTGATGTGTACTTACAGATGCGATTTGCAGCTGCAGGTCATTCTTCTCTTGCAGAAGGGACACCATCTTCTCCTCCAGCTCCTTCTTCTTTGCCAGGGCAGCAGCCAAGTCAGTTTTCATCTTATCATAGTTCTCCTTCATATTTGCCAGCTCCTTCTCAGTTTCAGCACTCTTCAGCAGAGGCTTGATCTTGTAGTACACCTTCATCCATGGCCAGTGTTTCACATTCATGAATGAGCGGATATTGTACTGGATGGAATATATGGCTTCCCTGCAGAAAAGAAGTAGCTGTTATGGACAATGTTGCTTGTCATTTTTCATATCATCATTCAGATTGAGCTGTTTTAAACATGCCTCCTCTCTGTCATCTTCACATATTCCTTTCTCATGACGTAACCACGGCACAAAGCCTGAGTCATGGTGACCAGAGATGCCAGTTTTTCATCTCTCATCTCCTCAAGGGTACCCAGCAGACCGGCTTTGAAGAACACCTGAACAAACAAAAATTAAAAATGAATGTAGGATGAACTCAGATAGTGAATACACTGAGTGAATACACAGCCTTTAAAAAAAAAAAAAAAAGTTTCCCACATGGTTCAATCAAAGGTGTTTTCTAAATGGCCACATGCTGGTTGATGTGCCTCTAGGTTAACTATTAATCACATGTTCTTCAGCACCAATTTCATTACATTCATGTAAGTGTTTTTTTTAGATATTCTGCTTTATTATTATCAGATATAATACATAACTAGAAAAGTGCACACAGTAGAGTGCAGATCTCTGTAAGGCGTATCTGCAATGACCACTGCTGTATTGTTTGATTGAATAAATACAAACCACAATAGATTGAGTTAGTCATTTGCTAGTGCAGTGAACACATTATCGCTCCTGGGGCGACGGAACGCTGTTAGTCTTGAAAAAATCTAAAAAATCAATCAAACACTGGACTGAACAACTTAAGCTTGTTGATTCTTCTTCTTCAGTAAAATAAGCAGAGTGTTTACCTTGGTGTATCCCCCATCAATGTCCACATGGTGGCACAATTTTAACTTTACTCCTTTCTTGGCCCATGACCAAATTTCCAATCACAATCATTTAAATTAAGTAAAATGTTTTTGAGATGCTCTTCCATCTAACAGACTTAAACATGGACTGACCATCCTTAGTAAGTACTCTTAAGTATATGAATGCAATCATGGTACTTACCTTGGTGTGTCCGAATTTGTACTCGTCATGAGGAACATCAATTGATCCAAGCAGCTTCTCTGAAGCCTTCTTGTTGTCAATGAACTGTCCCTCAGGGATGACACTGGCATTCAGTACCTTGTACCTTTTTATGAGATAATTAATGGTCAGTGTGAGCATTTTATTTCAATGATCTGCATCAAATTGTTATTAAAATGTCCATTGATACCTCTGTTTGAAGTCAGCATAGAGGATTCTGCTGGGGAAACCTTTTCTGCAGATTCTGATACCCTCCAGCACACCGTTACACCTGAGCTGGTGGATAACCAGGAAGTTCTCCATGAGACCTGTAAAAAAAGACATTTCATAACAACTTCTTTGAATAAATAGTCTCAGTTGAAGCGGCCCCATTTTAAGTAAACCATACCAACAAAGTGTCGAGATTATGATCTCTATGTACCTGGAGTCTTTGACTCATTGGGAATCAGGCAGCGCACAAAGTGAGGATGGGTGGCCCTCAAGTTAGTCATCAGCTTGCCCAAGTTCTCCTGTAGATGTAAAATGGTGACTTTTGTCATAAAATGCCACAATTGTGAACTTGACTGTAAACTGAGATATATAGGATATATTTGCAAAGTTAAACCTTACCCTAAACTGTGAAGACACAGTCTGCATAGAACCACCCTTCTTCTTGCCTCCCTTCTTGCCAGCCTCTGTTGATAATTTTAAGTAGACATGCTTTTTTAGAACAACACATCAAGTTTATATGAACACATGCTACTGATGAAAACATTCAGTATCTATAACCTTAAAATGTGTTTTAGTTTACTGTGGAAACTATCATACCCTCAACGACAGGAGGATACAGAATAGGCAGCAGTTTCACTGAGGACTTCTGGTACAGCTGCACGACAGACTCATTCAGTGGATCCTTGTTCTTGTCCAGCCAGCCACCGATATTGTAGTCCACGGTACCAGCATAGTGCACCAGGGAGAAGTGGGCCTCAGCCTTGCCTTTGGCGGGCTTTGGCTTCTCAAATGCTTTGTTTTTGCCAAGATGCTGGTCATACAGCTTGTTCTTGAAGGATGTGTCTGTGGCCTTGGGGAACATGCACTCCTCTTCAAGGATGGAGAAGATACCCATGGGCTTGAAAAAAGCGGGAAGAAGTGTCATTAAGTGTTACATTACGTCAAATTAAGAACAATTATATATAATCACAAAATTAAGTGATTACCTTTTCAATCAGCTCGATGCAGGCAGCCAAGTCCATGCCAAAGTCAATGAACTCCCAGATAATACCCTCCTTCTTGTACTCCTCTTGCTCCAGGACAAACATGGTGTGGTTGAAAAACTGTTGCAGTTTCTCATTGGTGAAGTTGATGCACAGCTGCTCCAGTGTGTTGAACTGCGAGGAGACAAATACTCAGTATAATCTCTTGTAGGCAATAAGAATGATTCTGTCATGGAAAGTATTGGCTGGTCAATTGTTGGAAATGAAGCTTACATCAAAGATTTCAAAGCCAGCGATATCCAGGACACCGATGTAGAACTGCCTCGCCTGTTTAGTGTCCAACATCTGGTTGATACGGATGACCATCCACAAGAACATCTTCTCATAGATAGACTTGGCGAGGGCAGTCACTGAGTTATTCACCTAAATAAAAATAAGGATGTTATTTGATTGTCAGTCAATCATTTTGTAAAATAATGGATTACTAGTATTTTTAATTTGTGAGATAGATGAAACAAAAAATCCATCTAAGATGATCCTTGACTTATTCTGCATTATGCATTTATCATTCAATGTGTAAAACTCATCGAAAATAGTAATAAATTGACATTGCATTTCTTTGTTTCTAATAAATCCTACACTACCTTATTTTAGTAGAACTAACTAAATAGTAGGATATTGGATATTGATAATTTATGTTTACCTGAGATACAGTTTGTCCCTTGGTGACATACTCATTTCCGACTTTCACTCTGGGATAGCACAGAGCCTTCAGCATGTCAGCCGAGTTCAGACCCAGCAAGTAAGCAACCTTGTCAGCCTCTGAAAATAGTTCAGTGATTTCCATCATGATATGAACAGAAACAAGTATGATTAAACTTTTTTTTACTGTTGTTCCCAAGCTATTCACTTTGAGCTGACATTAAATACTCACCCTCTGTGCCGTCTGGCTCAGCCTGCTCCTCACGCTGCTTCTGCTTGAACTTCATGTTACCATGGTGGAGGACAGCACCAGTATTCTTGTAGATGCTCAGTTTCTCTTCATTAATGAAGCCCAGGATATCAATAGCATTCTGAGTACAAAAGATGTGTCCACACAAAACATAATCATTGTAGAAAATGCACTTTTGATGTTGCATTTAATGCAGAATATATTTAAATATTTTGAAGTGAAGATCACTCACATCAGTGGCTTCCAGCTCAACTTTGTCATCAATGCTGGCCACAGTGATCTGACCCATGCTGCACATTGGGAAGTCGTAGGGGTTGGTTGTGATGAGTGCCAAATCTGGAAATCAAAAAAGGGTGAAAATGTTCATAACATTTTTTTCATATGAAAACTATAAGTATGTTAAACGTGCAAATTCTCAATCTGTTTACCAATCAGCTCAGGTTTGTGGGCGGTCATCATCTGATAGAAGATGTGGTAGCCCCTCTCAGCAGGAAGCTGGAATGTCACTCTAGACTTCTCCAGCAGATCTAAAAATATTGTTCGTAAGTCACAGCCCGGTCAATTGTCAATTCCAGTCATTTGTATGTACTTTGAGGATTGTTACTTACATGTCTCAATATCAGCACTAGACAGTTTGCCAGTTGCGCCGAAATGGATTCTGATGAATTTACCCTGTTTGGAACAAAGGGATGTTTAATGTCCCTCCACATGGACAATCTTTAACAAGACCTCTCTCATTTGTAGAAATCATTTCATACTTACAAAACGAGAAGAGTTGTCATTCCTCACAGTTTTGGCGTTACCATAGGCCTCCAGCAGGGGATTGGCTGCAATAATCTGATCCTCCAGTGACCCCTATAATCCAGGTTTAGAATTTATTTTTGGTTAATGACTTTATTTTTCTCTGGAAAAATATTCCTTAGGTAAAGAACCTTGAATTGTAATCATCAGTAATATACCTTTGAAGTGTCCCTCTTCTTGGCCCCCTCAACTGAGATTGTTGCAAAGTACTGGATGACACGCTTGGTGTTCACAGTCTTTCCAGCACCAGACTCTCCGCTAGGAATAGACACAGACATATAAGAATTTGATCCAGATATTTGACTATGTTAAACAGAGTCAACAAATGTAAATGTAACAAACTTACGTGATCAAGACAGACTGGTTCTCCCTATCTGTTGAATCCAAAACAAAGGAATTAACTATGTTTTACTGCAACAGAAACCTCATAGTGATAAATTCTACATTGTTATAGTCATGACTTACCAGTAGCCATGAACTGATAAGCGTTGTCAGAGACAGAGAAGATGTGGGGTGGAGCCTCCATACGCTTCTTGCCTCTATAGGCAGCTACACATTCAGAGTCGTACACTGGGAGCCACTTGTAGGGGTTTACAGTGGCACAGAACAACCCAGAGTAGGTCTGAAAGTGATCATAGATATTCACCCGTTAACTATGTTTCCTACCAGTATAGACATTTTCAATAGCTGTCTTTTCTCATAAAGCAGATTGTCTTACGTAGATCATCCATGCTGCATAACGCTCTTTGAGGTTATACAGCACAGAGGCTTCATTGAGATGGGTCATCATGGCCATGTCCTCAATCTTGTCATACTTTGGAGGGTTCATTGGCGAGACGTCAGCTTCTTTGACTACCTTTTCCTGTAACACAACATTTGTCACAATGAGAACTGATCATATTGAATTCCCCAATTGACTCTGACTTTATGATACCAACCTCCGAAGTGTCATGGACTTTGACGGTGACTTTGTCACCATCTTTCTTGAGGATCGTTCCCTTCAAGTACAGCTCCTTGACATCAGCCACGTAGCAGGCACTCTTGGCATCAAATGGCAGAGTTTGAGCCTCAAGCCTCTCCTTCTCTGGTTTACGAAGGAAAATGGCAGCCTTGCCATATTGGGCCATCTCCGCGTCCGTACTCATGGTGCCGGCTGATGTCTGTAAGATAATTTCAAAGGAACTGCCAACATTATAACAATGTTTTAAGGGCATGTAATTAAACAGCATTCTCTGAATTCTGCTGAATAGTAAACATATCCATAATGAATCCATGTCTGTGTATCGTTACTGTACAGGTGGGCTTCAACTTTACACAAAGTCCTTTTCAGACTTAGAGGTTACTGAGAATAAATACTAACATATTGTCATGTTTTGTCAAAATGTTTTGATGAATAACTCTAGACATGCAATGAATGAGACAAATTTTACATAAGTAGTAAACGCTTGTAAAGAAAAGTTAAACATTTGAAAGTTGTCCTTACCTGACCACCTCTATGTCAACAGTATTCACCAATCCTGTTCAAAACAGTTTTTATTGTTATTGAGTAGGTGTAAAAACAAGGTATTACTCAACAAATGATTCTACAAACATAACTTATTTCTTTAATGAAGAACACATTAAAATGGTCTCAAGATTAAGAGCATAAAGTCTTACCACAAGGAGGAGCTCAGATCTTCAATGACACACACGGTTGTGTTCTCAAGCACCCTTTATATTGAATCACATTTTGATGACTCAGTAGAAGTTAAAATGGTATACACACCAAATGTGGTAGGGCAGCCAGGCAGGAATAAAACATGTTGAAATTGTATCAGCTGATGTTTCAGGTTTCAGTTATTATGGCCAGGTCTTGATTTTCATTACTTCAATTTAAGTTTATTTAAGGCTCTTGAAAAACATTTATATAAGGTATAATAATTTAAAAATACATCGGTGTTCTATTTTCCTAAACTGTTTAAATAATAGTACTTTTTTCTTTTTAAAAAGTAATTGTTTTTAAAGTATAAGTTGTATAATATTTTTTAATTTACAGAACCTTATTGTGATCATACAATTTAAACAAAATAATGTAAGTATGTCATGAATGACTAAAGTAGTATTTTTTATTTTACTAGTAAGCGTGATTGAGTCTTTCAGTTTTGAATCAGCATGAGCATAGCATTGTGACCAGTGACCATAGCACTAAACAACCACAGCAAGAATCAGTAATGTAAAGAAACTATTACGAAAAAAAATAAACAATTAAAATAACAAAGATCCTTGAAATAGTATCAGTTAATCCACTATCTAGGCTACTCCTCTTTATCTGATAGAAGAACAGTGATCTCAGTGTGGAGGTTGAATATTCTCTGAACCGTTGATATATATGCTTTCCTATCGAACACACAAAACTCCCTTCTCTGACACTTTTGGTCACTTTTGGACTTTTCTAGCTGGATGCATTTTGATTAAGGCCAAAAGTGAACCCTCAAGCTGTGCTGGGATGCCAGAATTCATTTAACTGTCTTATTCAAAAGTGTTAGCCTCCAAAGAAAGATTCTAAGCAAGAATTTATCTTGAATTAAGCCACCTATACATTTATGCCAATGCAACATTTTAATGTTGAAATTACAATGACAATAAGTGAAACTCATTTTTCCCTTCTCCTCAAACAGTTTCTCCAACCTCCTGAAAGATCTAAGTGCTCTCAGATATTCTTGATATTAAAGTCTCTGGAATCTCTTGGCTCTTATATTAATTGCCTGTGCTTGGGACCTATTTATATATTTATATTTGCACATTGGTGGCACGGTTACTAGTTTTCCAGACCTCAAATGTAACAGATGGTTACATCAGCTATATATTGTTGGTCATGGTTGTTTTTAAAACAACCCAAACCTGTACCTCAAAAAAGTATGCAGCATTCTTCATGTTATTGCCAGCCATTCCAATAAAGATTATAGAATTTTGTTTAGCTGTGTCACAAATGATCCAAAAAATGATCTGAAATTCGCTCTCTCTCGGAGGACACGACTGGATCAAAATAACACAGACAATGCAATTTAAGATCAACAAATAGTTTTGTGATTTTATTATTGTATGATTAGAAACAGCCCATCAGATGAAGTGATTTTCTCAGCTGCCTCTTTTCGCTCTAAATAGACATGAACGAGCATCGGTCATAAAACCACGATATGACTCTATATTTCAGCTGCTTGGCAGTAATGTTAGCTGACCAGACGAAGGTCTCTCCATGAATCACTGCTGATCCTAGTGTTGGCTTTTCCTGCTTCAGCCTCCCGACCGCGGCGGGAGGGAGACACCGGCACCCGGTCAGAGACGATAGCGTTTCTCGCTGCGGAGCCCCGTCACTTCACAAGACACGGGAAACCTCTGTTGGCCTGGAGGAGCTGCAGCATTTATTTCTGCACAAACGTCCACTGTACATTCACTAGATATTCTCAGAGCTACGAAGTCTTCTGCAGTGTGGAGTGTGCGCGCATGAACGTGAGGTGGAGCGAGCTGAGTGAAGGCAAGCAGGCAGAGGAGCAGAGGAGCAGAGTACAGCAGAGACTCCAGCCCTGGAGACGAAAGCTACGGTCTCCCCCACGTACTACGACCGCGGCCACCACTGTTTTGCAAGACGGGCTTCATTAGATAGAACTTTGCGGTTTTGGTGCTTCCGTGTAGTTTGTGTCAGAGTCTTGTCTGAATAGCGTAGCCACATGCGAGCGCACATGCGAGCGCGCACATGCGAGCGCGCGCGCGCATGGGACACCGACCCGGATTTATACGTGTAAAAAGTTAGAAACAGTCCCCTTTTCGGCTATAATGGTAATTTTTTTCAGCCACAACTGGATATAGTGACAATTTTATAAAATAACTTTTTATTATATTTACTCAAGGTACACACTGCAGCTTTAAATAATATGATATTTGTATTTTGTGTTTAAATTCAGCTGTGAAATCACAAGGAAAACACTGCAAAGTTTGTGTATGTTAAGGTAAGAAGAAAGTCTTTCCATTCTGGTTTGTGTTAGGCATTATCATGTATAATTGATACCTATATCAATCTGGCTTCTTCCTAGAACGGTAAATACTTCCTCTTGTGGCCAAATCCAGCTGTGGTTTCCAAAACACTAAAATAAAACTCCAGTTTGTTCACTTATTCCAAGTTTGTCAGTCTTATGTAAACAAACCTGAAAAGACTGAATGAATTAATGCAGTTGGGCAAACAGTTATGATAATGCTACAACCAAAGATTTGGACTTTATAGTTGAGTTAGATTTTGTTGACACTACTTTTTACAAGCCACATTACACAGTTCCTACCTTGTACAGAATATTAAAGAAATTTCTGTTTCTCTCGGTTTACCGTGAGCCGAGAATTGTGCAATTGGATTGCTCACTTACAAATATAATGTCATATCACATATGTTTCTGGAAGTGCATTTTAATTTCATCTATTTTTTTTTAGTAGCTGCAGAGAAACATCACATTTACTTTCTCCTGTGAGAAATGCCGTAATGTAACTGGTTTCAAAGCTCTCTCAATAAGTTTAATATCACCCTGAAACTCTGCTTAATAAGAGTGTGGTGAGAACTGAATCCTCCTCAAGGGATCAGGAGGCTTCAGTTTAGAGCTACAGCTTCTTTTCCGCAGCCAGGTTCCTACTGATACTTTCCACCCTGGCCCTCTGTCAGTGCTCATGCCAAAATGCAATCTCTTTCACATAGCAAGAGTCTGTAAACCGGAGAGTGCAGCACGCATAGCTCGGCAGCCTCAGAGACTTTCAGTTGTCTGCAGGGGGTTAAAACAGCTCCGACTTCTCAGGGCGGGGTTACTGGTTTTAGGTTGAGTTATTGAGTGCATAGGTTGTGTATTATGGTTACACCTGATCTGAGGACTCAATGCCATATTATGTCTTATAGTTTGACATGGAGTCATAAGGAATGTATCTTTAGACACTGTCGGATAAGACATGCAATGTTAGAGACAGAGAGGGAGACACTGACTGGACCTCCCACTGATAATCACTGTGATGAATGGGCACTGCCTTCTCACTGGGTGGCACGTCTCGTAAATGTCTACTCCGACCAGAAGGCAAATACCACAGAAGTACCATGCCACGTGTTTTGCCAGGCTCTCTGAAGGCCGTGGCATCAGTCAGACTGAGGAGCAGGCCAGAGAAGAAAGGTTCCACAACCTGATGTACAGCAGGTTGTTATTTTAACTGTCCCGCGGGAGGGTTAAATACTTGGATTCCTGAGTGCGGTATGACTTTCATTGGCCTTTCAGACGTGAATTAACACAAGAATCACACTAGAATTTAGTAAATGTTGATTTAAAGCTGCATGAAATGTCTTCCAAATTTTAATTCATGGATATGATTCCAACTAGAGCTGAATTTCATCGACGTTATCCATTATATGTCACATTTCTGTGCTAGATTTGATAGATTTCCCAACTCAAATATCTATCATACACCGCAGCAAGGCATCCTATGAAGTCAGTCTATTTTCCAGAGAGTTCTTTAACAGCAGAAACATTCTGTTATTCGTGCGAGTCATGATTTAGGATCGTGTCCTTTGGTCCAACGGAGAACCTTAAAGATAATTTAAAACAATTGGATATATTAACTTTTGGCTTAGGGTGATAACTGTAAATGTCAACCAGTGAGCCATAACTCAAAGATGTTTTCTGGATGAGTTTCGCAGTAGTGGTATGTAGCCTACAGTATTTTATAGATGAGAGAGCATTGCTATTAATCCTGGTTAATGTTTCTGCTTTTTCTGTTGCTATCGGAAGCCCTGAAGGGATCTTGTTCTTGTCCTGTTGAATCTTTAGTGAGCCACTCTCCTGCCAACTCCACAAAATGTTACCAAAGGGCTTTTAGGGGTGGCAGATGGCGGCACACTTTTACGCATCAGATTTAAGTGGGTCACTGATTATGCTTGGATTGGGATCCGAGGACGGATGTGTTTCAGAATCTACTAAAATAAAGAAAAACTACAATAAAGCTATGGGATTCAAATTTTTTACTTTGTATTTCTTATCTTCACTATTGGGGAAAGTTACTTATGTAATTAATTATGCAGATTACAAACTGAAAAAGTAATTGCATTACTTTACTAATACTCAATAGCAAAAGTAATGAAGTAAGGGAAAATTAAGTAAGGGATAATAACCGACAAGTTGTACGCTCCATGATCGTAATGGATGACTAGGTGGCTAAGAACTACCCGACAAACCTGCTTTGTGTCGGTTGGTTCCTTACAATCATGGAAAGTATAACTTATCACACTTGTTACGAGTGAAAATGAGACATTGTTTGAGACGTAGCATTATGTTCCTTCAGATCAGTACCTCTGCTGGTGCCATTGTTCAGACGGCCAATTATTCCAAAACCCCAATAGTCAGAAAAATGTCCCATTTGTCCGACAACCCAACAAATGCCCGTTGTTCCGAATGCCCATTGCTCCGAAACCACAACAAACAGAAGCACATGGCTAATTATTATTCAGAATGACGTCACTGAACCTTCCCGGTAGCAATATTTCTTTCCTATATGGCGTAGGCATGACCAACCCTACTTTGCCACTGATTGTCTTACCCTGATATTCTTACCCTAAGCATAACTAATTTCACTCCTCATAACTAAACCTAACCAACTCAACCAACAAAGGCAACGAGTGCTAGCCATATTGTCATTGGATATTGTTGAGCCCGATATCAAGAAAGGTTATACACCGATTTCAACATGGGCCAAGGACGATGCTGAAGGAGCATGGGGCTGAGGGAACGTAGGCCTGACCCCATGAAGGGCTAGCTTAATGTGACTGGTGCACTGGTGACTAGGCGCAGCGCCCCAGAAGTCCCATTCTCACAGTGAAGCTGTGGGTTCAAACACCTTCCAACAAAACCCGGGTCACGCCGAAATGTAGGCTTTCCAGTGGCTCAAGTCAGCAAGCTAGCTAGGAAGACACAACATGTTATTAAGACAATTTTGGAGTTACTGGAGTCACATTTCTTCATTTTTTGGTAGATGCCTCACACCTCCAGCCCCTGCGGCAAGCTAACATGTATCGCAGCAGTCTCTCGACTGAACACAGAGAGACCAAACTGATATCAACCATCCGACAAGACAGCGGACAAGCTGACGAACAGCGAACAAGCTGACCTCCAACTGTAATGCAATTACTAAATTTCAAATTGTAATATCTTACACAACTCTGACTGAAAAAAGTAACCATTTTACTGTAACGTGTTAGTAAGTTCTGTCTTACTGCCAAACACTGGCCATCTCCATAAACGTCTTTAGAAGCAGTGCTAATATCTTTTACACCCTTGACAGGGGATCATCTCTATGTTCCCAGGGTCCTCATTGTAAGAGAAAGGTAAGGGTTGTCTCAGTAGTTCAAATTGCAAAAGAACAAAGTGAGATGGACGTTTGAAATGACGTTTGAATGGTAAAAAATCCATTCAGCCACTGTGGAGATATCAATGTTTAAAGTCAAGAAAACAGTATATCATTTTGAGGGCAGAGGTTTCAGTAGCCTAGGCTATAAGCTGTAGGTGGGTGATTCCTATCATGTTGACCCAGGGAAACATACATTGAACATTTGACCTAGGGAAAAAAGGATGGCTGAAAAAATAAAAACCCCTTTAAAAGTCTCCTTAATGAGGATATTGAGCTGGTTAGCCATGGAAACAGAGATACACTCCCCCGACAGCTGGCTACCCAGCTAGCTCCATTGACATAACGTCAGGGATATTTGGAGAGGTGCTGAAAAGTTGCTGTTGGCTTCGGAGGCTGGCAGTTGGCAGGACAAACTATTCTGAGGATAAAAATGGCCTGATTCATGCCATGAAAGAGACTTATCCAAGTGCTGCTGCACTGAGGGATTTAGTGCTCCATGAGTGGCTTGTTTACTTCAGTTAAAGCAATTTCAAAAACTTAACACTTACATGGTTTGACCTTTCATCCTCAGGGGGTCTGTACTGTCTCAGAGTATTATATTCAAGGCCAGAAGGGATATATAGTGAACGATATAGATCTTAGTCAACATTATACAGTAAATTCAGAGTCCAATTAAAGCTGGATGTTTGATGTGTTTTACGTCTGTCAAAGTGTGAAGTGAAATGGGAGCTGTCGGAACTCTCTATCTCAAACCCAAGCCACTTAGCTGCAATTCCAGTATGCCCTAAAATAAGTCTAACTATAGTGCCTTTTCTCTCGCCCACATCCTGGAGCTGTTGCAGATGTTCCTATGAATAGACCGCGTGTGAAGTATATCCCGGTACTTGTAACGGATTATTGAAAAGATTACCATGTAGACGTCCGCACGGATCACAGAACTGCAAGTTTTACACCAGCTCGTGTCTTACAGTTCGCTCGTGGGAAAGTCAATTTGAAACGGTGTTGTGTGAGTCATAAATGTGAACTCATTTGTTCTACAGGGAAATACTAGACAAAGCGGTGTTCTGTGCACAATTACTGAGACATTCTCAAAACAATAACAAAGCACCGTTGACTATGATGTAATATCAAGAGAAATGCACCCACTTTCCAATTATTGAGCCTTTCAGACTTTCAGATTTTTTTTTATTGTAATTTCTGGTAACACCCTGATTAAATTTGTAAAATAATCAATTTATATTCTGAACTCATAATAAAGGATGTCCAGCTTTAATCATTACTAATAATCCCATTGAACTTTAATATATCCATGCTGCATAGTGATGTAGCTGGCAAATGTATCCAGAAATTACTACATTAAATTAATTAGATCACCCGTTGCCATTTTGATGTTCGCGATTTTCCATGCTTAAGTTTCACCCCCTCTGAATCCTGCTACATTCTTTTCCTCATACAATCACGCTGGCCCAACATATCACATTACATATTCTAAACATACACCTGACCTTGAAGTAAAACAATTGGAATGAATGTAATACGAGTCTGCAAGGGGGAGAAATACGTCCAGCTATGCAGAGCACATACTGTACACCCCTAAAAGTAATCACCTAAAATGAAGTCATTTTTAATCCATGATGGATGACATGCTCTTGACTTCAGTTTCTGCTCCTTAAGGTTTGTTAATGGCAGAGTTGTGCTGGCCCCTCTCAGAGTATTAATCATGTTTTGAGTGTTGCTAGTACAGGGACCATTTTGGACCTGTTTTTAAACAAGCTCTTGTTCTGGCAGAGGAGGTGCAAAATGCTGTGAGGAAATGAACTGCGAGGAATGATAATCTGACTGTGGAGGAGTCTGTTGCAGCTTCAATCAGCAGGACTCTCACAGGAATCTGGCACTTCTAGGGATCTTAATAATGAACCGTGTAGCCATTAACCGACATGAATCATTTTTACCGATAAATGCTGTCGGTTTAATGGTTAAAAGAAATACTAAAGAATAAATAAAAAGCAGATCAAAACTCAGAGGAGCGACTTGTCACTTAAAGGAGAATAGCTGGTCCACCTTAACAGACCACCTTAAGTGAGCCGCTGTTGCAAGATACAGGAGCTTGGCTTGGGTCTGAGAAGTACAATGTCACCTACAACCCCACACTCACCGCTGCCACACACACGCAGCCCGCTGAACACTCACTAACGTTACACCAGGCTGACAGACTGTATGTGTGTGACCACGGCGAGCACGAAGCCACCAGCAACGCTGCAGCTATGAATGCAGCACATACACACAAACACGGTCTGTCGGACACTCGCTAACGTTACGCCGGGCTGACAGAGTAGCCAGGCAGACACACCGCTGACAACCTTGCAACTAAACTACAAGTTTTCACTGGGAAAGTAACTCTCCCGGACGGGTAAACTGGGGACTTAGGTGTCTGTTTTGTACATACACTGCATGGCGATAAATTATGAATTTAACCTGTTTGTGCATCGGCTCATCGTTGCAGTTGGGCGGCTTGTTAGGCACTATAACCGTATCACGGCTGCATGCAACGTACTAATCTTGTCGGTTAACGATTAATAATCAGTTAACGAGGGTCGGCTATTGGTTAAAAAAAAAATCTAAATTAGCATCCCTAGGCAGTGCCAAAGAAAAATCTATAAACAAAACAAAACACTAAAATCTGAGCATCCACCATAAAGTCCAGATTTGCAGATGCCTGTAGTTTAATGGAAAGTTGGTGAACATGTTTGTTGTACATTTCCATTAGTCCATTCTGCTCTGGACTATTTCATTCTATTTTAAAACATGATTGTTATTGTCTAAGTCCCTCCTATCTCTTTTTTTGCCAACAGACAGTATAAGGTCCCATAAACACCTACAGACAATGGAAAAACAAACACAGCGTGTCTGGATGTTGAGATATATTTCCTGTATCCTGATACCTTTTTTTCGTGCACATTTTCCGCAATGCAGCACTGATTATCATAAATCATCCTTCCCTTGAGGTATATCCTTAGAACACATCCAAGACATACTAATAGTTTATTATTGAAATAATATCTTTAAACGGTTGAAAAGGATCTCCTCATAGGATGAGATTATTCCTTTTTTTTCTCAAGTGTTTCTTTGTTTAAAGGCCGATTTGTTCGTCATCTGCCTTGTTTTTTTGCCATGATAGTAACTTCCTAAAACATGCCAAATAAAGAAACATGTGGAATTCATTAATATTGGTATACCTTTTGTAAGAATTAACTGCCATTTCCTCATTTTAATTCAATATTTCAACAGCTGACTATAAGGCTGAATTACCTGGAAAAAAGATTTTTGTTTTCTGCTGTGAAGGATAAATACAGTACTGTATAAGCGGTCTCATTGACTTTTGAAAGCTAATATACATTCAGACAAGTTGTAGAGAAAGTGGGGGCATTTCCACATTAAGTGTGCTGTATACAGATGACCTGAGGGCCTCAGGCACTTGCAAATTAAAAGTTGTTTTCCCTAAATTGGCGCAACTTAATTCCCCAAAGGGGCCTAAAATAAATCACTAATCAAATCAATCTTTTAACCTTTCAAAGAAAATCCTCCATCAGTCACTTTATGACCACTACGTCTTTAGTTGAGGATTACCTCATTCTCCTCACCTCGATCGTACACGGAACACACTGAATCAATAAATAAATTAAGAAGGCATTTGAAAACAAATGCTCTTTTGTGGCTGAGCAGGGAGAACGCAGCAGGTCATTTTGGTTTTGTTCCATCTCGCCACATGTTTCCAGTTTTTATTGTTTTTTTGCTTTTGAAAAGCAAAGACCGCTGTCAGAAAAAAGATAAGAGCCATCAAGCTGAGCAAGAGACCATGAATCAAACCTCCGCTTTTCCAGCGTATGATGAAGTATCGTATGATGAAGTATCGTATGAATCTGCGCACCACATGGTCGATAAATTCTCGGACTGTACCTGGATGAAAAGGCTCGGCGTTATTCCGCATGCAATCCCTGTTTCTGTCTGGGTGGAGAGGGGTCAGCCAGATGATTGATGCAGAATAAGATTTGTTGCACAAACAACAACTGAAAAGACAGGTTTTTTTTTTCTAAGACGTGATGAGTTGTGCACATGGGTCACTGTTCTCAAAGAGCATTATCATACAGCGCAACATGGGAGCTAATTATCCCCCCTGAGGATGTTGCATTGTGCGGACAGCCAGTATTCAATTCGGTCCTGCATCACAGTAAAGAAAAGTACAAATATCTGCTGCTGCAGTCTGTTTATTGTATAAACGAGTCCTGAAGCAGTGCCAGATTGAAAACATCATAATGGATATCATGGTAGGGGGGAAACTATGTACAGTATTTGCCAGACTCTAACTAATCTCTATAAACAGATTCTGCATCCACATGTAGAATCTGTAGGCAACGGCACAAGATTTTGGAACCAGAAGGTTTCCGTTTGTAGTCCGAGTAGTATTGACCAATCAGCTTCGAACAGGCTTTGGTTGAATGCAGGTAAACAGTCCGTCTGGAGAGCAAAAGAGGCAGAACGCATTAGCCGAAATGCAATCTCGGAGCCCACCGGCTATCGCCTGACGATGATTTAGCTTTTTATTGGTTTGAAATTAGCTTGTAAAATTGCTACTTGTGAAACAATCCGGTCGTACACGTCGTCTCTCAACTCCATCTCCAGTCTCGCGTCTCAAGTTGCTAATTGGACTGTAAACAATGAGCAGCGCACTGAAAAGGATGTTTTAGCCAGGATATCCGCTGGCTACACCGGAACCCTAAAAATATTGCCCCCAGAGGCTTATCCGTCGTCAGACCGCCAATGGGTTCAGAAATTGGACTTTAACTGACCTAAACATATTCATGTTTTATGTCATTTTTGAATTTTTTTTTTTGGCATGCACTTGCAAAAGTATGTTTGAAAGCCAGACTTCAATCACATTTAGGGATGCACCGATTCTGGACCAGATATCGGGCCGATACTGACTCAAATAGCTGGATTGCATATCGGTGACAGTTGGGCTGATCTAGTCAAATCAATTCTATGTTTATATGCTATATAAATTATATACTGGAATTGTAATTCCTGTTAATTTTTAAGATTTTGTTACCAAGTTGCTGGTTTACGATTTATTGTTTTAATAATAAAGAACAATTCAGTAAATGTATATCTACGTATTTATTTGTTACATTCAGTTTTACAAAGTTAGGAAAGCAATGTTTAAGTCAAGCCTGATGTTGCCTTACACATAAAAGAATGATCCCAGTCACCTCCACACGGTGAGGCATACAGCTTATTAATTAAACACTGGTATCGGATCGGCACCCAAAGCCAAGGTATCACTATCGGGACTGAAAAAGTCGGATGGTGCATCCCTACTCCCTCACTTGTGTTCTCTTTCCAGAGATGCTTACAGCGACACTAGCTCAACATTACAGAATCAATATAGATTTTTTTCCATGCCAACCCTCCTTACAGACACATAATTAAGGGCTTAGCTTCGGTTAGAGGGAACTTTCAATGAAGGAAAATGTTCAAAAAGACTCCTCACTTCTCTAATAGGCGCATTAGCTCTTATTTCAAGAACATATTCTTAAATGTTTTTTTGCAAATCATTTCTTACCAAAGCGGGATATTGTGTTGCAGCTACAATACATGAGATGGTCATTAAAAAAAGAGCTTTGGGGGCATTTAAGATGTCAGTCACTGAAAGCAAAACCTCTGTCAGTTTGAAGCCAATGACTTTCAGATGGTAACACTGAGGCGATGTGGCTTTGCATGATGTCCCCGGAGAAGGGAACATTTTGGCTTGCTGTGACGTTCGTGTGGGTTCACCATACATGTGACGAGCAGTTGTTGTCTCATTCGAGGTTGTCATTACCATCTGGGTACGTAGATCATTTTAGATCTGAACGTACTTTGTTATGACAGACTGTAAATGTGTATGATCCCTGCTCCAGACACAGAGATTAGAAAGAGCTTGTTCTTTAAATGCTGCTACATAAATCCATCACAGAAAAGGAATAGTGACAATATCTGGTCAGCATGCAAATTTCAATTGAATATGTTTTTAGTATGAATGTAACTGTTTTTTTTTTTTGTTACTCAGAATGTAGAAATAAGAAAAGATTGGATAAATATCATGTTGCTTAGAACCTGAGGATTTCAGATGTTTGTCATTGTCACTGTGACATATTGCCATTGCTTTAGTTATTTTGACAGGTGCAATCAATATACTGTCTGATAAACCAAGATCCTTGGGGTGTATTTAACTTTGAGAAATGCGTTGCAGTAGTTGCAGGGTGCCCTCACATGGCAAACAAGTCTAACTGGAAGGCGTATAAATTGCACAACATTACACAGATGTACTGCATGTCATGAGGACACATTTTAGGCTTTTCGTGTGTAATTTTTTTTCACAAAAATACAGTAACATCAGCAGTTAGGTTTAGGCAACAAAAACACTTATTTAGGTTTGGGAAAAACTTCATGGTTTGACTTAAAAATGAGTACGTAAATTAAGTAAGACACATACATAAACAACGTAACAGAAGTACGGAAAAAACGTCACAAACGTTACAAAAAACGTCACAAACATCACTAACATAACTTACAAAACGAAACATCAGTCTTGAACACCGGTCTCCTGGTTAAAAGTTGTGTGTTTGTTGGACCCATCCAACTCCCCTCCAACCCACCATAAGTGGTAGGGCTGTGTATTGGCAAGAATCTGGCGTTAAGATACGTATGGTGATACAGGGGTTATGATTCAATATTTTGCGATATATTGCGACACTGTTAGCAAGGCGATATATATTTTCATACACTTTTATCAGTTAAAACAGTGGGAACCGCATTAGCATTTCTCACAGTCCCTCACAGTCCCATCCAACATCATAGCACTACTTTCAGAGGGCACATATAATGAGATGGCACGTCTTTGCCAATGAAATAAAAAATTGACTGAGCTAATCTTTGCATGTAAACTATTGATTAAAAATCAATAGTGTTTTTCAGAACCGATACAGTAACACAAAACATAACATTGCGATATTCAATATTTTCTTACACTCCTAATAAGCAATCATTCACGCTTTTTGTTCTACGTCACTGGCTCTGAGCGTAGCATATTTACACAGATTTATATCGCAGTCAGTACAGACTACATGGTATTCAAATGACATGCCAAAAGCAAGAAAGGCGTTCTTATTGCACGCTAAATGCCTTGCGCATTATCGTGTAATTTATACTTTGCAACCAGCTTTGCTTGAGATTAGATCAAAGAAAAGGCACATTTTCTTAATTAAACGTGCATTTTATTATTTGAAACATATATTAGATTGAGCAATCTTTTTCTTCTTATGCATTAGATTCTTGTTTATGTGAACAGCATGCATTTTTATCGTATATTTTATTATGACTATAACATCTGAAGATGTAAGTAAGCATCTTTTTAATTATTTTTTTTCTAAATGTTCTGCTCCAGTGATGAGGGTGGAATGCAGCAGTATCAAAGCAAAAGGGGAAAAATATGGATTCTTTCAAGTTTCCGTTATCTGTCATCTGTTCAAAACTCAAAGCCAAAGTCCAGTCTAATAATGGATCACATGTGAACAGTTTCTTTATGTTTTATGGCCAAAGTTTACGATAAGGGGACTGGTACGTGTAAACACCAAGATAAATGATGAGAGTGGTTGATGTGTGTTACATGTGGGTGTGTAGTAAAATAAAACTTGGCTCAGGAGAGGCTCATCTGCTGAACTTTCCGACAAACAGACATATGGAGTGAGAAGGTAAATCATGTCTCGGACTCTGCTTTTCAAATAATTCACGAGTGCAGTGTTCTAGGCCTCACAATGGGGCTTTACACAACCCAATACAGTCAAGGTTTTATTTCATTTTTTCCCTCACATTAGTCTGCGTTTCACAAAACATATGGAATATTTCCTGGACGTTTGGTAGAAAATAGTCTAACTTGTGTGCTTGGAAGCTTTTCTGTGTCTTCAGCACAGACTTCAAACCAACAGCTGTATAGGAAGCTGTATAGGAAAAAGAGAAGAAACACACATAGAAGCAATATAAACCCCCAAGGCTGGTACTTCGCAAAGGTTTAGTGTGAAATTAAATTCTCCCAAACACAGGAAATTGCACCATTTGAGCTAGATTAAACATATACACAGTTCTACTTGTGATGTATTGCACATACAGCTAATGAGCGACGGGGCTACTGATTATGAGTCATTGCTTTCTCACTGCATGTGCAATCATCTGAGCTCTGATCTGTTTGTCAGACACAGAGCGCCCCGCCTCCTAACTTATTTTATTATTGTACCAAATACTATGTGACTGGCTGCAAAGAAATCTCTTACAGTGAGTTTTGATGTATATGTATATATATAAAAAAAATATCTGATATGTATTTTTTTCCGACTTCATGCTATTATGAATTTATTACGATCAGTTAAATATATGATAAAAGTTCAAACAGATGTTTTGGTATTGCAGTTTGCTTTCTTCTAACTACTAGCTTGTTTCAAACAAATAAATTACTAAATCGAGTTGCACCATTAAAACTCAAGAAATGTCTTAGCTAGTAAAAACTTAAGTAATATGCGAACTGGTTTCTAGGAGACAAATTTAGTGCTGTCCAATTGTGTAAAGATGACGTCACTGTAGCATAACTAACTGTGACATAAATGATAAAAATTAAAGTTGAAGTGGGGCAACAAAGGATATATTAAGCCTATAACTGCCAGTCCTTTGCAAATGTAGGTGTGACTTTGTTTTATGTGTATATGCACACATGGAGAAAGATTTGTTTTTTAGAGTTTGTAGTATTCGTGTTATAAGTGATCGTTGACTTTAAGTTTCACACGTGACACGAACAGCGGTCTCCTGGGGGAAAGTCCTGTTTGTACTCGTTATTATACCATGTAACTTTCAGTAACGGTGTTATTGAAACTGTCATCCTGTGTGAAGCCCTCCTCAAAAAACCTTGGGATGATTTTTGACTCAGCTTCTAAGTTTGATAAACAGATAAACTCCGTGGTGAGAGGCAGCTTCTTCCAACTGCGAAGCCTAATAAAAATAAAACCCTTCTTATCTTTCCATGATTGTAAAGGAGTTATCCATGCTTTTATTACCTCTCGCCTTGACTACTGTAACTCCCTCTACGTGGGAGTCAGCCAGTCTTCACTGGCACGCCTGCAGTATGTGCAGAATGCTGCTGCAAGGTTTTTAACTGGTTCCCGGAAACATGAGCACATTTCCCCCGTACTCGCTTCCCTCCACTGGCTCCCTGTCACTTTTAGAGTCCATTTTAAGACTTTATTATTTGTCTTTAAAGCACTTCATGGATTGGCTCCCTCCTACCTATCTGCCATTTTAACTCCATATACCCCACCTAGGGCACTCAGGTCTTCCGACCAGTCACTTCTGGTCGTCCCTCAGGCTCAGCGGAAGCTCAGGGGCGACCGCGCCTTCTCAGTTGCGGGCCCTAGTCTTGCCTTTCCACATCAGATCTGCTCCCTCTACAGAGTCTTTCAAAGCACAGCTCAAGACCCACCTCTTTTCTTTGGCTTTTGAATATACTTGAATTGCGATTACTAATTGGCCTTTTATAATGCTCATTATAACAGTCTTTTACTCATTGATTTTATCTAGGTCTCCGTCTGTGGATATGTGTGAGATTTTGTTTTCTGCTCTGTTGAACTGTTTTTATTCAGTTTTTATTCTGCCTGTATGTCTGTAAAGCACTTTGGTCAGCTCATGTTGTTTTAAATGTGCTATAGAAATAAATTTGACTTGACTTATTCCACGTAACATTCATCAACGGTTGCTTGATGCAGCACGTCAGCTGCTGCGGCCTTCCCCGGACTATCATTACAAACGTATTTGTGATACGTCAAATACAAACGTAATCTGTGACAAAATATGTTTCACTCCAAACATAATTGAGAATGCAGTTTAATCGTATGGGAACGTCATTTTTAGGAGACAGAGCTGACTTTAGAAGGATTTGGAAATATCTAATCAAATGCTGTTGCCTAACCTAGCCAAGTCATTTACTCTTACGATATTGGCGTAACATTTTGTAATATGAGGTATAAAGTATCATTGGGCCTCATGCAGGATTATTTTCGTATTCTTTTCTTAACTTTCTCTTACTTTTTTTTGTACCATGCGCTCGTATGAGTGTGCCACGTCAGCAAACGCTCCTTCAGATAACTGTGTAAATGACCTGCTTAAACAACATGATGAATGCCACCAATGCACAAATGAGAAGGCGTACATGAGAATTGTGAATTAGCATAATTACCACCCAAATTATAGCATATTAGGCAATGCGTCTTGCCCCATTCATCTGTCTCTGACAGTATATCAGCACAGCGACGCACTCTCTTCCATGGCTTCCAAGTCAGCCATGACGCACCAAGTTACACTTCTTGTTGATCTTATTATGTAGAGAGACAAATTAGCTCTCAATTAGTGCATAATTGAAGTCATTTTGCAGTTTGAGATGTTAATATTGATATTGTAGTGTTATACAATATCATCAATGGCCAATTTAGATTAATGATGATATCGTTAGGCTATATGAATACATTTAGAGTTATATTATTATAATTCAAATTGCAGAGTCAAACAGGATGATGTCAACATAATTATGATGTGTAATTTGTATGGAATTTTTCAACTCAAAATTACTTCAAAGTAATGAAATATACAATCCATCAGTGAAAAATGTAGGTCTGGATAACAGCAGACTAACTGCACATGACTCGTACAACAGGTCTGCACCACGCGTAAATTGTGTTTGTGTCTAAGAGATGATTAAAAATAAGACAAAACTGGTGAATGCAACAAGTTTTCCTAAATCACTTGTAGCCATTTCATTATCTGTTTGTACATGAGGCCCAACATGGGCCAATATGAGGCCCATTGTTGTAATTTAACATCTTTCCAGTTTCCATCTTTATTAAACAGCATTTTATCAAGTGTCAGACCAGCTGTGTCGACCATATTCTATAGGCGCTTTCAAGACAAGCTTTTCAAAATAAGACCAGCTTTTTTTATGAAAAGGGCCTTCTTTCATTTTTGGGGCACTAATTTTTCTTAGCGGGGATGTTCTTCAAAACAATGGAGGAGTATTTCATGACAATCTTCAGACTTCTAAGTTCAACACACTGACTGCTCAGAGTTGTGTTACGATGACTCACATGTGTTGTGAAAACTTCGGTACATATTTTTTCATGCTGAGGTTGAATGGGTTTTGTCTATATCCCATCCAGACCTTCCTGCCACAACGCTTCAACACTGACATCCTCTTTCTATGGATAACAGCACTTAAGACATGTGGTTCACCCCCAAAATGTCACTGTCAAGTTAAGGCTCCTCCAAACAGCTGCTTTTGAAATGCAAAGCAGCTCTGCTCGTATTGCACACTGTCGTATCGTAAGTTAAAACTGCTGGCAGCAGCTCATTTATTTTGTCGCACTTTGCATCACTCGCTTGGTCAGTGTGTTAAAGGAGTGGAGTTGTATGTTTATACGGCAAACATCTGGCTTTAAAGCAAACACTTATCCATCATCAAAAAAGGCCTGGATTGGCCCCCCGGTCTTGGTCCTGTGGGTCAGCCTTAAAGTGACCTTACTCTTATTATATTTTTGTAGATCATTGCATCCTTTCTCAAGATTTATTTTAGTTAAGCACTACATGACTTGAATTGTCACACCTGTATACATTGTATATGTGTGTGTCAGGCGGCAACCTCCGGTTCTGAAAGGTGAAGCCAATGCTGAAGTGCCTTAAACTTGCATTCTTTCTAATAACCAGCAGAGGGCGACTCCTCTCGTTGCAAAAAGAAGTCTGATTGTATAGAAGTCTGTGAGAAAATGACCCTACTTCTCTATTGATTTATTACCACAGTAAACATTGTAAACATGAGTTTATGGTCTCAATCGCTAGTTTCAAGTCTTCTTCAATACAGCATGATGTTTGCATGATTTAGTGAATTACGGTCCAATTTAAAGTAAAATAGACCATAAAGCAGGGTATGCTTTAGGGCGTTTCTACATTGTGATTGACAGGTCGCTAACACTATGTTGTCCGTGTTTTCGTCTTAGAACTTTAACCCTTTCACAATGTGTTTTCAGTTCATAAAAGTTAATCAGAACACATTGGTCGCCTAAAAATGTCTTATTCAGCGTTCTGTTATACTTAGCTCCACCCTCTCTTGTCACTTCTGGTGGTCATGTCTACAAGGTAACCCACAGGTTGTGAAATCTGATCGGAGATCTGCAAAAACTCTTGTGAGACTTGCTGCCCGACGACCTATACTAACCATTCAAGGTCAATACTTAACCTTAACCACTCGAGGTCAATACCTAACCTTAACTATTCAAGATCAATGCCTAACCTTAACTATTCAAGATCAATACCTAACCTTAACTATTCAAGATCAATGCCTAACCTTAACTATTCAAGATCAATGCCTAACCTTAACTATTCAGGATCAATGCCTAACCTTAACTATTCAAGATCAATACCTAACCTTAACTATTCAAGATCAATACCTAACCTTAACTATTCAAGATCAATGCCTAACCTTAACTATTCAAGATCAATGCCTAACCTTAACTATTCAGGATCAATGCCTAACCTTAACTATTCAAGATCAATACCTAACCTTAACTATTCAAGATCAATGCCTAACCTTAACTATTCAGGATCAATGCCTAACCTTAACTATTCAAGATCAATACCTAACCTTAACTATTCAAGATCAATGCCTAACCTTAACTATTCAGGATCAATGCCTAACCTTAACTATTCAGGATCAATGCCTTACCTTAACTATTCAGGATCAATGCCTAACCTTAACTATTCAGGATCAATGTCTAACCTTAACCACTTCTGTTTGCAAAAAACAAGATGACGATGGCCAAAATGCCGAACTCGAGGCTTCAAAATTGTAGTCCACAAAACCAATGGGTGACATCACAGTGACTACGTCTATCTATCTATCTGTCTGTCTGTCTGTCTGTCTGTCTATCTATCGGGCAAATCATACATTTACCATTTACTCCACTCTCAGATAATCTACTGCATGGCTTACATTCTGGCACATGAGGGGGCAGTTTATGGCACTATAAACCCTCTGGTACCTCAGAGCATCCAGATTATGGCATATCTATGGTAAATTGGGGTCTGTGATACATTACCACAGCATTTACTCTTCATATGGTACTGAAACATCGTACCACAGGACATTTTTGTGAGGGTTACCGCTACTCTTCTTCTACAGTCTAAACGGGTCACTTGTTAGCAAGCTAACGTTAGTTTCATTAGCTACGAAACAGTTAGACCTTGCAGTTACAGGTGGAAATTACAAATCGTTTTGCTGACTTGAGGCCACTGTGGCCTCCGGCCGTTCCTGTAACCCCACACCCGGTGTATCCTGGTTGATGAGTGTATGGGGAGCTGTGGGAGTGGGCTGTGGGAGCACACTATAATCCACATGTCAAACGAGTGAGGGAAGAGAACACGTCCTCAAAACTGTTCTGCATGGGGAGAATATGGTGCGAGTATCGAAACAGTCTTTGTCGGAGATTGTTAATTAAACTGATATACTGGCCGTTTGCACGACATAAACAGACACTACTGCAGAAGTAGCAATCCTTCTTTTTATTGAGGAAGATAAATTGTAATTAGAGAGCTTGAGACAAATTGTCTGTGCATCCAAGCGAATCAAATGAGAAACACGTGAGCCCCACAGTGTAGATGATTTTTTGTAATTTCGCTTGTTTAGCAGAGGATGGTGTGGGGCTCCGGCAGTACTCTACCAGATGTTGTTCTTTGATTCCATGAAGTGATTATTAAAACATACTTTTCCACCAGGGTTTGGTGGCTGCTGTCAAAAATGTGTCTAATGAAACTGGGGATCTGGGTTGTGTTATTATTATTTATGTCGTGAGGTTTATGTTTACAACAGAGTATACATGATTAACTGCACCAACAGTTCTGAGATGTTGTAGCCTGGGGAAAGGAACAGCTACTTATTTTTCATTTATGCATCTTAGAGGTATTTAATGTTCCCATTTAACATCAACGTGTTATCGTCTGATAAATTTCTCTTCGGCAGATGGGACCGATTCATTACTGGTATTCATTCTTTATCTCTGCATGTGCACATTTCGATTCTGTATTCCTCAAGTCACTTATAAACTTTGTTGCTGGTGAAGAAAATCTATGAGTAGCTGCTGCAATTTTAGACCTGTTTCCCTTTCCGATGACCATTAGTTTTCACTTATCCAGTGAAATATCGCAACATTTACTTGATGGATTGGCACAGACATTCATAGTTCCCAGGACAAATGAATCTCGATGACTTGGTCCCCTGACTTATAGTGCCACCATGAGGTTCACATGTGAGTAAAAAGTCTTGATATCTATTGTAATGGATTGTCGTGAAATTTGATTCAGGCATTGATGTCCCTCCAGGTAGAGCGTTGATAACTTTTGCGATCTCTAAACTTTTCTTCTAGGGCCGTCATCGGAATCAAAGTTCTGAATTGTTGAAAGTGTATCACTTTGATCCATACCTGCATAATTTGTGACTCTCCCATCCATCTTAACTGTACATTGTGTTTAGTGCTAATTAGGAAATGTTAGCATGCTAACACACCAAGTGCCGAATTCATAAAGAATGGATTGTGGCCGCTGATAGTACCATGAATTGCGCATCATTTGCAACCACTATCTTCCCCGTCTTAAGGTCCGATTCACAAAAGATATTGCAGTAATGATAATACAGCGCAAACACGCCCATAAAGTTTTGCAGCTGAGTGCAATTTATTTTTGCAAATATCCATGTGGCAAAGTATAAAGGTGCTCGAGGCCTGTGAGTGGTGAGTGTCAGCCTGAGTCAGAAGCCCCGACGGGCCCTGACACATTAAGTCGATTCGGGCCAAGCTCTGACCTTTTGTTTTTTATAGACTGGGATCAGGTTGTACTCTGGCTCATTTCACTTCTCTCCTTTCATTGTGCCCATATGCGCCTCTGCGCTGACAGAGCACACACATGAGGGTGGATGAAATAATACATCATTAATGAGGAAAATTGATTAGATTCTCTTTATTTTAAAAGTCTTCTGAGACATTTGAGACATCTTTTGAGTTACTTGAATAACTGCAGCAATCACACAGCAGCAGAAATGATGAAGTGCGTCTCCCCATTAAGAGAGATGCTGTGCACATTTACAGTACAATGCACGAGGCACAGCAGCGTAACTTCATTGATTTTTCAAATCTTGTTTTTTGCGTAAATGCCACTGAAGCATTCAGTCCACTCAATCCACACCGACTCCTACATCTATTTGCCCATCTTTGTTGTCAGAACCAGTAGCTCCCGAGGAGCCGCTGCTAACAAGTGTTCACCAGGCTGACTGTAGTTTTCAAGTAGGCTGCATGAGGATTTTACAGGTTGTTTTTTTTATGATTCATTGATTTTATTTCTGTCTACAGTGAAACCAGCCAGCTCATAGCAGCACTGGGAGCCACACCTTGATTAATCAAAGATACTAATTTTGTTTTACCTTTACTTATTCAAGGGGAGTTTCACTGAGAGCAGTGGAACGCCCTGATCACATTCACACAGTTACACACATTCACACCTGGAAGCTGTCCAGTAGAACCACAGTTACTGTTAATAAGTTCACAACATAAACAGCAGGAGAGTTGTGTGATTTAAACGGCTGCCTGCCTGTGGAGATTATGCTTCACTAAACACGCCAAAAAACGAATGGACTCCACAGTGTCCCGGGGTGACGTGCATCCCGCAAGCGTGTCTCGGAGTCAGTGTGGAGTGATACAATGATAAAAGGGAAGTGTATCTGTTCATTAAGACGGGCGAGTCATCAAAAACACTATTATCAGTACGATGTCGCTCACGGTTACCGCCCTTTGAACACTTTCATGTGGTTCAGCATAACCATCATAGACTTTATCGTTTGTCATTTTTAAGGTACAGTACATTCAGACCAGACTGCATTTTTGCAGGTCAGGTCAGATGTTCCTCAATATGTATCTATCTTTCATTTTTACGGCGGATGGTCTCATGGATTTCATTTTGTGGAATTTCCTGTATAGGCTAATGCATTAAAGATGGCTAAGCTGCAACAAATCAACTCCACAGCTGAAACTTTAATAGACGTAATTTTTTTTCATGTTACAAGTGATATTTAGGTGGAGTCATGATTCATCAATTGCTGTTTTGACCTTTTTATAACCCAATAAGGCTAAATGTTCGTATTGGAGAGATGTATTGATGATTCATGGTTGTGACAAGTCAAAAACAGCCACCTGCCAGTTTTCTGCAAACATAAAACAGCCAAACACTTTTCTTGACTACAGCCCAAAATCACAGGGGAACAGCAGACATGACAAGCGAGCCATTACGGTTTAAAGCTCGCTGCTCTGGAGGCCACTATGACACAAAGGGATTTCACTTTGTCACATAATTGCGTCATAAACAGTCGCACAGGGGGCCTCGGTGTTTCCAAACCTGCCGGGAGAAAAGCCGAACCTCCTCTTGTGTATTCAAGTCCACACATTATCTCATGTTCTCTGAGAAAGACAGTCTATTGCTGTGTGGGAGTGTGAGTGGTGAGTTATGGACATGATGCAATGCCACAGAGTGGCGATGGCTCCCTCAAGGCCTCTGATTTAACGTCCCTCCTCAGCCTGCTGCATTGTTTGCATGTCAAATAATTCCTCAGGATGGGGGTCTTGGCTATGAGCAGTAGGTTGCTCCGAATGAAAATTTAAAGACATGTTGACTTCATCCCTTTAAGGCTTGAACATAGTGTGAATGGGTTCATCACAAACAAGCACAACAGAGCTGTTATTGATTTTCAATGTGTGCGGGTTCTCTCTGGATAGATGTTACAATACCCAATGGGTCGCTACTATAGATGTATCTCTCTGTAGCGGCAGTTAAGCCTGACAGAAAAGAACTTCTTTGCACAGTGCAGCAAACTTTTTAAACACAGCTGAATTACAGATGTTTTCTTTTTAGCTACATATCTCTTTTACTGTGTCCTGTGAGCATAACAGCACTGATGCATCCACATATCCAGCCTCTAGCAGTAGTGTCTACTTTCAGCAATAACTGTCTCTACGACAGTGGATACAGCAGTTACAGATGCAACAAAGGGACAGATGCTGAGCTGAATTAACGAGATTTTTGAACTGGTTTAGAGGTGTATAACAGTAGAGTTGAGTAGCGGAGACTTTTCCAGAATTGCTCGACGATAGTTGGAATGTTGATCCGCCCAAAACACATTAACACAAACACACACATGCGCAAAAAACAGACATAATGGATAGGTACTACATCAGTCAGTATAACATTTACAGTAATTACAGAACCCATTGTAAAGGCTTAATTACTGCAGAGGAGACATTCATCTCTGCGTGTCCTTTAAATGTCACTGAGTCTGTTCTGTCTGTGAGATACGACCTCGTACCTGAAGTGCTGGATCCTGATGCTTTTGTTCCAAATGCAGATCAGCTCACTTCAGGAGGCTTCATTTTGTCCGTGTACGCCATTAGTATAAAATTTACATAAATTTACATCAGTGTTTAGTCATCGTCCCCTGGGTCTCATTGATCAATAGCTCTTTAGAGATAATAAGACATAAAAGAGAAATGCTGCACCTGTCTATCAAATTGCTTGATTTTAATGAACAACATTAACATGTGGTCATTGTATAACTTTGTCCGTGTGTGTCTTTGTCCTTCAAAAAGGTCAGTTCATCCAAATTATAAAAAAGAAATAACATCCAGATTTAATTCAATGAACACATTTGGAACATGACAGGTGGTGTTAATGACAGGGTACTTGAGTTCATAACCTGAAAAACAGGTTGGAAACCACCGTACTATTTTATCTGTGGTACTTATTTTACATTGAATTGATTGTGTGCAGCAGTAAAGAACGTTATTCTTGGTGAATAAGGAAGTCTTCAGTCTTACAATAATATAAGCTGGTTTTCTATGCTAATGACGTTCAGCAGAACATCTTGATCTTATTTGTTTGGCACTTTTATATGAAAACCACTTTAGGGTAACAAAAAAATCAGACAAAGGTCAAAGATAGAGGCCCCGTAATTGGGTCGACTGAATATCTTACTGCTATTATATATTATGATATGTATTATGAACACTAATTATAATTCTATAAATAAATAGGCTTGCAGATTAATGTATTCATTTTTACGTTCTGGTAGAATCGCTACCCAGTTTCTCCAGTTGTTCAGTTTCACTATGGAGATCTTTAATGTTTACTCTTACTTTAGATATCTTATACTGAAGAGGCCAGGTGAAAGTTAACGTGGAATATTTTTTCCGTCAGTAAGCACTGCAAAAACACGTGGATGCTTTCCGACGCCAGCTCCAGCATCCACGCATACATTTGTTACGCTGTGGGCACCTTCTGATGTTCATGTGTTAACACAGCTCTGCTTTCACAAAAGCTCCCCGCCTTGAATAGTCGTTTTTATTTATATGACAGTTCAGAGGCATTATTCTGAGCAACAGTCTAACATTCCCGCATGTGCTCCGTCTTGGTGCACCGCCAGCACCTGCACCATGTTTGCTTTGCTTGAAAATATGAAACATTGAACTGCAAAACCGTCAAAGTGAAATGTAGCTCGCTAGCGGGAGACTTTGAATCCGAGGTAAGCGAATACCTGCCTGACACGCACCGAGCTGCGAGTTACTCAAACCCAATGTCGAACTGAGCTTACGGAGTCAAACTCCTCTTTGAAGCGTGGAAATGCGATGCTTGGCTTCGCAGAACTTTCCACTCCTAAGTCATCTCACTGTTTGCTGCGCGACTCCTCCCCTCTGGTACACACTGTCTGTATAGTGCGTGTGCGTGCATTGTATTTTATAATGTAGAAATCTCATGTGTATGCACAGACGAGCCTATGTTTGTACAATGAGATAAACCGGAGTGATATCATGTTTATTCTCTTGTACACGGGACTTGTGCGAGTGAGGTCAATGCCTGTGAGAGGGGCTTGTGTGTCGGGAGTGTGAAGATGGGCTCCAGATGGCTGCATGGTGGAGATTTATGGATGAACAGTGGCTTTGTAATGCGAGTGTGTGGGATGGGAGAGAAGATGTGTGACCTCAGTGCTGCTGCTTCCACACTGCGACGAGTCTGTCTCCAGGTTTTGCTCTGCCTGGGAAGCTCTTCTCTGGGACACTGGGAGCAGTGATTAGGAATCCAGTGAGAATAAATCCACATATTCTACAGCTTCAGTTTTTGGGAGTGGATTTCACTGTATCACTGTGGAGCACTTCTTCTCTGCAGTCCTAATTCATCTGTCGAAAAACAGTACACCTGCAGTTTCATTTTCCTTTTTCCTCACTCAATCTCTCCTGCAGGAGGTGCTGTTTTCCTAGCTCCAAGAACACCTCGTCTGCTCTGTTCCTACCGTGAGGACAGACCCCTGGTCCTTATCATCAAAAGGATTTAGCCAGGGGCTAATTGGTTTCTCACAGGCCTCGGCCCACACTTTCTGGGATGCCGCATATGGGTGGAGTGTGTTCAGCCCGCCACTTCTAAAGGAGAGCGGCTGCATGGAGAGAACAAAAAAGAAGCCTTGATGAGATTAAGCGCTTCAAGATGTTAGCATGTTGGTTTAAAGCTGAAAGAGAGAGAGAGGGCCACTCGGGGCAATGCATTGTCACATCTTGTTGATTGTAATGGTGTGCGCTCACTCACTCACTCTCTGATGCTCACGCAAAGCATGCAGATGTACAATGGCAACACTGTCCTTGTGCATCTGGCTTTGTCGAACAAAACTCCATCGCTCCTGCCTCCAGATACAGGAATAAAAGAATGAATATTGGAAAAGACGCACTTGACAACTTTTGCTGGCATCAAGAAAAGAGTCTTTATGGGAAGTGGAAAGTGGAGAACTTGTAGCACAAATAGAGTGGAAAATTAGTCCTATTGGCTGCCCTGAGGTCTTCTCCGACATCTTAAACACATTAGCTACCTGCTCCAAAGGCATAAAAAGTTTCCGTGTCATATTAGCACATGGCAGAACTTTCACATTCAGTCGTGGTTTCGAAGCGGCGAGTCATAGTCCAAAACAAATGCGGTTGGGTTAGTTAATTTTAGGCACGCAAAGCAGCGCACATGCACACATACTGACACAGCCTAAGGCAAGGCCTAGTGTCCCAATTTCTGACCTGCCAGAGATTTCTAAAATAGCATGCGTTTCATTTCACTGTACAAAAGTTCATTACACCTCTTCGCTCCAGTAAAAAAAGGGGAACTAGAATGACTTCTTTGTGCTTGGCTCTCTTGGCGTTATTGCATGCTGAGTGAAAATGACCAGTGTTTAGAGCATGAGGCTCAGACTCACTCACTCACAGACTGTGAGTGGCAAGCCCAAGATAGTAACCACCATACTAACAAAGAACTGGAAGTAGCAGTGATGAGAGGACTGGGGAGGAGAATAAAGGCCAGGGAGAAGCACAGGGTCAAGGCACCTACATGAAGCCCTCCCAATGGAACGTTACACTACATAGCCAAAAGTATACGGACACTGAATGCATGTTTCCTGCCTTTCCAATTTCCAGAATAGTGATTATTGCTTATAGACAGCATTACCTCTAGTTCACCCAGATTTGGCTTTGATGTTGCACATTGAAACCATAGACTGTATAAAATATGAACGTAGTCTCTGTGACGTCACCCATAGGTTTGTGAGGAGCGATTGTGAAGCTCAAAGTGGGCGGCAACGTCCGTCATCCAACTCCCGGCTAATCCAAAAATGGGCAAAGAGGTGGAACGTCGGTGGAGCTGAGGCGGGTTCGGGTGACGCAGCAGAGGAGACAGCTAGCAACTAGCGACAAGGTACAGCACCCATCTGTCACACAAAGCGGCCACGCCCTCAGTTATACCTAACCTTAAGCATTAATATAATTGAAACGGGTGAGTTCAATTTAACAAAAATTCACCCCTCGTACAGTTGTCATGAATGGGGAAATTAGTTATGGAGACCAAAATCTTTTTTTTGTACTGGGCTGGAAACATATTTCTGCTGTAAAGTTGGGCATTTTAACATGGGGGTCTATGGGGATTGACTCACTCAAGTGGCCATTTGAAGAACTGCAGTTTTTGGCACTTCTGCATTTGCTCCATTTCTCAGCACCGGAGGTTGCTGCTCGGTTGAAACAAGCACTTTGTAAACGTTACTACTATTCTATATTATTTATAGTACAAACATAATGTTTGCCAGAGCTGCACCACTGGATGTCTTTCACACAAACATCTGCACAATTCACTTATATGGTCTAAAGATTTATCTTATGTATATAGCTTTTTAATGTAATTTCTCTACTTTATTTTAGTTATATTTTTCATTTCTATTATCTTACATTAATTGGAGGTAGAGGGCCTAACCCAAACCATTAACAAAAAGTTCCAAAGCATGAGCGTCCACATACTTTTGGCCATCATTCAAGGAGAGTCTACAGAACATAATGTCCATTTTGACTTTGGGTAGAAGTGGAAAAAAAGTATTCTGTTTTTTTTTTTTTCATTAAATTATATCTATTATTCTTCCTCCCATTATGAAAACAATTTGTTAACCTGAACTTTGTGTAACCTGCTCTAAATGATTGCAGCAAGGACGGGAAATTGCTTCGATGATTTGTTGTATAATTATCAATGAGAAATTCAAGGCTGATCCACCCTCTGATCATCATCATCATCATCATCATCATCATCATCATCATTAACCTGATAATGCTTCCTCGCATGCAAAATCTGGGAAACACATCCTGCCATTAGTATTCACAACAACAAGCCCAGTGATGAATTATTGACACTTAAACTTTTACAGCAAACTAAACCTTGCCAATTTCAAATGGAAAAACATTACAATCTATATACTAGAGACCATCTTGCGATGATCACACTAACCACGACACTAAATCAAGACAGGGGCGTAAAGTGGGGGCAGCCAACGGCCCCTTCCCACTTCCTACCCCCGTACTTCCGGCGTCTTTGCTTGGACCACACCCATCTTCGAACTCTGCCTTAATTTTGATCTCAGCTACTCACTAGTAAAGTTTTGTGACGCCAAATTGGGCCACGGGCATAAAGTGCGGGGGGGGGGGGGGCTAATCCCTTCTTCTTTGCCCACACACAGACTCACAAGGTGAAAACAATAGAGTGGTGCAGGGATGACGTATTTTTGTAAAGAAGTAAAAAGCTAACGTTAGGCTATAAACAAACTACACAGTCGCATGAGCGTGAGTATACACAATGAGGCTGTAAAGGGGGACGAGTCGGCAAGATGATGTTTAGTGTTCTCATTTAGCCACTTGTTAGCAACCGCCTTGTGAAAGATTCAGAGTTCACGAGTGGAATATTTACGGACATATTTCATATTGTAGAACAAAACGTTAAAATCTCTTGTGTTAAGCTTGTGTTATCCACAGACCTTATTTCAGGCATCTAAGTAAAACCCCATTCAAAAAGCCCATTAACTTAAAGACAAGGGAACCGAAAGTGCTAAAATCTATCTCATTTTCTGGTTTTAGGACTCATTCCTGCACCACTCTATACCGGCGTCGCTGTCATGGCAGGTAATAAAGGTAATAAACTAAATGAGAACTAGTATGTGTCTGATAATAGTTCAATCTAATCAGGTGTGTCTGCTTCGTGGCTATTCTGTTTAATGGTTTAAGTTGCATTTATCACCACTTTGACGTTTGTCAGTGGTGTAATCTCAATCATCACAGCCTCCAGGGTAGCTCTTGGAAACACTGGAGAGAATGTGACTGTTTGTCAGATTTTGTAGTTCAGAAAACACAATTTGGTTAAAGGGTTACTCCAGCGATTTAGTATTGCACTTCCATAAAGTTGGGATAAAGAGACAGAAAAAACAGTGGTCAAAATTGAGCCAGAAGAAGCCGGCTTTTAGTCTCTACTGGACCAAGCTCCACTCCGATCTTACAATTCCCATAACGCAACTCAATAGTGTCTTTCATTAAACCCTGGTGACGTCATCAGAGTTAATTTTTAGCAAACCGTGGCTACGTTTCAGATTGCAGACTTTTTCTTTTTACTTTTAGTACGTACTGCAGCTGCCCTTACAAAGTACGCACTATTGCATGCAGTATGCATACAATTGGGTTTAAGTTAAAGTTATGCGAGCCCTCTTTTCCACACTTTTTCCTTAGCGATTCCTCAACAGGTATAACGTTAATATAAAACTGGAGATGTGGTTTATGGTCTTGTTATTAGTACAACCAGTCACACAGCAGCTCTAGTCGCGTAACGTTGCAACAATTTAGAGCCGTACCGAAGTCTTGCATCACTTTTAAGTTTTAAGGCATAGTCGCTAAATATATATAAATATTTCCTTAGAGTGTGGGTCGATCATCCTGTTGTTGACCAGTTAAATGGTATCGATCTGTGGAGTATAGATATAATATCTGTGGAGGACAGCTCGCCATGGGTTAGGGTTGGTAACCAGGTAAGGTCTGGATCCATAATCTCCTTCCGTTTTTAGCAAAAGGATATGATCCTGTCTGAATATTAAACATTTTCAGTCCATCTCTTCTGCGGTTGGTGCCGTTTACTGCACAACAACTCCTTGTCATCGCTGCTTTGCAGCTTGGCTCTGCTAGACATGCCGTGCTTTCTGCCCCCTAGTTGCGCGGCGCATCTCTGTGATGACGTTGCATAGAAATCCATTTACAATAAGAATAAAACCCAATGGACATACAGTTGAAGAGGGTAGGTTGGGTACTTCTGTGTGGTGGGGAAATTCCCTGTGGAAAATTCCCCAGTGTAACCTCAGCGGGAAGTTCACTTAGGTGAGTCAAAATGTCACGTTATGTGCGTTCAGGCTGCACTTTAATATTGTTTGCATGGAATGTAACCTTTAAAAGAGAGTTGTAGGGTGATGTGTGTGCGTACAAA
This sequence comes from Sebastes umbrosus, assembly GCF_015220745.1. Lineage (NCBI taxonomy): Eukaryota > Metazoa > Chordata > Actinopteri > Perciformes > Sebastidae > Sebastes > Sebastes umbrosus. Next base: position 30,554,428 of record NC_051272.1, on the reverse strand, counting down.
TTGCACACTTTATTGAACACATTAAAACATCAGATAGAATAAAAGGAACTGAAAAAAAACCCAGTTGATCTCAGGACATAAAAAGTTCCTTGAATCACTTCCAGATGTCCATGACAAAAATAAACTCAAACAAACACATAGACCTGCACAACACAATCTCCCTCAAAATTGAAACGTTGCAGAAAAATGTCCAAACACTATCAAGCCACTGTTTATCACCAGTCAAAATATTTTCCTCGACATCCTCCACATCTGTCCCCGCCCGTGTCTGCTGCGCCTGGCTGCGCTGTTGAAAGGATGTGCAGATTAAAGGGCCCATTAGAACCTCAGCGACACTGTATCCTATATCACAGGGGAGTGTGGTGCAATTGCAGAGCAAAGGGTCCGTGTAATCCTAGTTGACGATATAAACAGTTTGAAATATCACGGCGCCCGAAGCACAGCGAGGACAAAAGACATCATTATGCGTGTGGAAGAATTTCACTCATGGTCATTATTTGTGATACGAGGCTGCAGAGCTGCAGTATCAGAGCACTCTCTGTAATTTCATACAGGAACCATTTTCTTCTCTGCTTATTATCTCCCAGGCTTTGGCCTGATGAAGGAGTCTGTGTATGGACTGTGCACTTTTAAATACAATCTCTTTTACAATGTTGCTGCCTGTCACTGACTCAGTCCTGATTAACAATAATGAGCTACTGCCAGTACACCACAGTACACTCTAATATCTGCTCCAGGGGCACATGTAAAGCTGATTTTCATTTTTAAACATTGGGCTTCAGATGGACTGCTTGCCAGCTTTGGGCAGTGGGAATAATGGCAATCAGTGGCAGACAGCATCTGCTGCACCCCATTCTTTTTCACTGAAAACCAGAAATTATGATGGTGGAAAATAGCCTGCTGTAACATTCAGTTAGAGCTCTGGTGATACGCCAAAATAGCAAAGGGACTGAGCTGAAAAACACATTCTTAGTTTTCTGAAAAGAAAAAAAAACTTTTTTTTTTTTAGCTGAATCACATGGAATGAGTCTGTGTACGTTGGGCACGTTATGTACTGTGTGTACGCAACATTTAAATCCAATTTCATTACATTTGACGGAAAATATGTAGGGGCTGCTTGTGGTATTGTGGCGTTCCGAGCGCTCCGGCTTTGTTTAGTATCTGTCATCTCTTCGCCCAGCATTGCGTGAGCTGGCAAACACTGAGTCTGCACTGAGAGCCCACGCACTGTTGTCCTCAGCTTGTTTTTACAAAACGCACCGTGGAACTCGAGACTTGTCAGATAAGATTTTGGTCGTTTTACATTGAAGGCATCTTAAATGAATGCAAAGGCCCTGGTTATTATATCTTGTTACATCAAGGCCGATCTTTCAGACTTGATCTCATTTTCAGTCTCTCAAGTTGCAGAGGTCACATTTTCTTCATTTGGCTGTTTTTCCTATTTAGCCCAACTCCACTGTGACTGAGATCTGTCATCACGGTCCACAAGTTCGAGTGGAGCATGCTGTTATATGTCACTTAAATTCAGGTGAATTTTGCACTGCTCTTCCTTTGATTTTTGTACAACAAATTGAAATAGTATTATAGTATATTATGTTTGATCAGGGCCCTGAGCAGTGTGCATTACATAGATAATGTACATTCATGCCAACAAGGAAAGGACAAAATCATTGCAGTATGTCACTAAATCCAATAATTTAAGCCGTGACACATGAAACTTATTAAGTATTTAGTAGGAAAACAGCTGATTTTTGAGCTGTTTCTGTTTTATCCCACTTGTTTGTCTCTGATGACACTCGTCTCTGTTCTGTCATACATGTAATGATATTATTACCAGGGCGAAAGATGTCGGTTTCGTCTGATGTATAATAACACATAATCCCCTAGACCACATTATATGGACAAATTACAGCCTAAGTGCAGTTCTGTTAGCCTCAAAAACAGAGTCAACTGTGTGTCTCCTCCATATCAATCCAGTCTGAAATCCTGGTGTGTGGCTCCACTTCAACACTGAGGCACCATGTGAATATCTGGCTCTGAGCTGAGAGGAAAAGAAAGCAGAAGGAGAACAAAGGAAAACGTTGGAGCCACTTGCTTTTCCAATGCTTGCGTGTTGTCTTCACCACTGAAACTATTCCGCTGCATAGAAAAGCATGAGAGCGGCCTAACAACAATTTGTCAACTGCGTGTTGTCTCCCAAGAGAGAGCAGAAAAGTAAGTCAGAGCGACAGCAAGTGCAGGAGAGCGGGCACGAAAAGAGAGAAAAACGAAGAGGATAGAAAGAGAAATAGTGCGAGACGTGTGTTGGCAAAGGCGAGAGGGGGAAGACATTTGTATGCAAGGCTTAACTTTGGCACATTAGCATTCAGTGACTAGTCACTCTCCACTATGTGCTCACACCACTATAAATCAAACGGCATGTTTACAGCGGAGGAGTGCCCCGGCAGAGGAGTTATTGCTGATGCAAGGCACACCATGAGACCACTCTGAGCGCTTCGCATTTGATTCTGATTTTATGTGCAAAGCCAGCAGTCGAAGCTGGTTTTCTATGCTAATGACGTTCAGCAGAACGTCTTGATAGAAATTGATTTGACGGAAAATTGGCATTCGACAGACAATAAAACCTCTTTTGCCAGGAACGTCTTCTAGTAATTCATGCAATTCAATCTACTTTCTGAGAGTTCCATCTGATAGCATCTATGGCTGCTCTTAGCTAATATCAACTCATCGACAAGTTTAACAGGATCTTACTGTTCTTCACACAGAGATTAGGGAAGGCTCCCAGTCCCAGTTCCCTCAAGCCACATCATAGACTGTACTTAAGAAGTCGACGTAGTCGCCGTGACGTCACCCATTGGTTTGTGGACTACGGTTTTGAAGCCTCGAGTTCGGCATTTTGGCTGTCGTCCTCTTGGTAATTCAAGTGTTCTGAGAGATAACTAGACTTCTGCACCTCCTCATGGCTCTGTTTTCAGGCTTTAAAATATCTAGCCTGTGACGGAAGACTTTGACCAATCACAAGTGATTTCGGAGAGAGCGATCCTATTGAGCGTTCCTTTTGGCTATGCTCCGGCTGGTGGGCGGTGCTTGGTATTTCTTCAACTGATCATATACAGAATATTGATTCATATTTGATCAGTGCTGCCTAGTTTGACCGTTTGGTCGGAGTTCACAAGTGATTGACAGACGGCTCTCGTAGACGGCAACTGGAAGGCAGACTCCAGATCAACTCTGATTGGTTGTTTTCCTCCGTTCTGTGAAATCTTGCAGATGCCATGAGGAGCACAGGAGGACACAGAGGCACATCATTTTTTTCCGATTACCTGTCTCATGCGTAACTGTCAGGATATAGTGACCGTTTTATAAAAAAATAACTTTTTTTAATCATATTTGATCCATTTCTACCCACTGCAGCTTTAATGGGTGTGTAGATACTTTATTTAATTGTTATTGGTGAATTTCAGGGTGCTGGTATTGTCCATGCTGGCTCATTCTCACACTGTCACGGCTTATTGGGACAGACATTGTTTATGTTATTAGTAACACCTGTGCTTTTCCTGCTATGACAAGTCAAATGTCTGCTGTAAAAAATTAAAAAGCTGTATGTTTTTTTTCCCCCCTTGGTGGTAATTATAGTAACTGGTAATTCATGAACATGATCCCTTATTTCCTTCTTCTGGTCGTCTATGTCATCTGCAGAAAATGCCGCTTGCTTCAAACACTTGCCAAACTGCAGCCGAGCCAAGAGACTCGTGACCGGCGACCATGTAATTCTGTCTAACTCCGTCTCGGGACATGACATCAAAAAATACATAACTCCTTAATATCAACAAGACCTTTATTCGTAGTCTGCCCTCCTCTGGTGCGCACTTAGCAGAGGAGTGCAGGCCGAGAGCAGGAGGAGCAGGCAGAGGAGACCTGAGCTGACATTTAAAGGATCCCTCGACTCGGCTCTCCTCTCCAATCCTCTGCAGAACGCATTAACCCCAGATCAGCTGCGGTTCTCATCAGAGGCGGGCCGAGGACCAAATGTTACACATCAAAAAACGACTGGGACGGATGTATAAACAGACACACTGGTTTATGTGTGTGTGTGTGTGTGCGCAAAACATTCACACAACCTGTCTTTCTGGCACACATATATCCTAGTTTTTAATACAGACACACACACACAACTACAGCTCTGGGAATCACAGCCTGCTCAGGTTGCTGGGACAGATTCAGGGAGCTGTGAGTTCATTAAAACAGCTGTAAACATTCTCTTATTGAACACATTTATGGGGTTTAGGAGGGAGATAAGCTAGCGAAGCTTAAGCAGTCCATTAGGTCTCATTAAAATGATCATTTATCTTGTAGGTTGCTGCTACAGATCAAACTAGATAATTATCAACTACTTGGAATTTGTGTATCACTTGAAATATCCCTTTATTTCTTATGTTTTAACAATCTCTGTGTCTTATTTCACATATTTATAGACCAAGGCAGAGTTTTATTGAGTCTTTAGAGTATAGAGTGGGAAGTCTACTTCCAAGAAAATCATCATGTCTGCAGGATATTCTGAAGCAAAAACAAAGTTTACTGCAGCAGAGGGTCATTTTGCTCAACAGAAAGGCGGTCAGATTAACGTCCGTCGTCCAAGAAGTGTCCCATTTGTTGTTTTTAAAGGCTGCAGAAGGGTCCAGTATGAATCCACACGGCTCTAATGCGCTGTGGAGTTTGGAACCTGCCCGTTGCGATTGTGGGTTATAGAGGCAGAGGTTAGGAATAACCGAGGTTTCAGCGATTGTCTCTGGAGTGGAGATGTTGATTCATCCGTGGAAAGACCTTGCTCCGGGTAATTTCATTATGCAGATGAGTACGAGTGCTCCCGCGTCTGTGACCGTGCTGAAAAGGACACAGGCGGCGTGCGGCTGGCAGGACACGTATGGGCTGGCACAGTTATCCATACGCTTGTGGGAAGTATGCCACCACCACCACCACCACCACGGCCACCACCACCACAGTGATCTCCTGATGAGTTGCAGTTATCCCCATTCTTTGGTTTAACGGGGAAAAATGGCATTCTGAAAAGAAAAGCCACAGCATTCCTCTGACAATGCCTATGTCTGTATAGCATAAACAGATGGGAGTTCTTGGCCACACATGAGCCCCGACTTAACTTTACTTTGAGATCTATTGTGTTTATTTATAGCAGGCTGCTGCTGTGTTGGCATTTTCATCCTGTGGAGAATTTGGTGCTTAATCAAAAAAGAATTGGACGTGAGTGAACCCTCCGTTGCTAATGATAACAAAAATTCAAGTGGACATTTAATATAACAGGTTTCATGCAAAGTGTTGAAATGCACCATGGAAACTGTTCATTTTGTAGATGATTCGTTGGGTTTCTGTTCTTGCAGGCAGTTCTCTTTTTTATTGTTCTCCTTCCTTTCTGTCTTTGTGCCATAAATAATCTCCCCCCTCCTCCCTGTTGCTATTAAAACTTAACCATTTCTGCCGCTGCAAAATGTGTGCACTGATCCCTCTGAGCTTCACGTTGCATGTGAATGGTTAACAGTGCAAATCAGAATTTCTCCTAGTTATCAGTCGAGGTGGCGGGTGATGTGTGTGTGTGTGTAAAATAAGGTAAAAATCAAAGTCATTCATCCATGGCTTACCCGCTCCAGCTTGCTTTCATTTTGGCAAATAACAAGAACCCGCCTCAGAACTTGTGACTTAAAAGAGAAAAGACAGGGTCGGTTCCCTTCTTCGCCTTTCCCTCTCTGCTTAGACGTGTGAGAGAGACAGCAGCGTGGCTGCCGCTGCAGGGGGCATCAGGGTTCAAAGCAAGACGCAGGCTGTGCCGATGGACTCCTAAGATGGCGGTGGATACTGGAAGAGAAAACAAGTAGTGCAGCCAAAGAACCTTGGGCTCTGTACCACTAGTTTAGGCTGGTTCAACCTAAAGATAATAGCAAGCTGCAGTTGGGTGCTCTGATAATACAGTTGATTCTCTGCTCAGACTTTAATTGCTTTTTAAATTGGAAATGTTGTTCTCTACGCGCCATCGCACACTGAGATGTGGTGGAGGAAGTATGTATGTATGTACCAGTTATCTCCATATATAGATTCAGCTGGAACAGGTTCAATGTAATCTTCCTAACGTCACACAACCAGGCAGTTTTGAATCTCCAAAGACCCGTCTCCTAACAGCAGAAGGTCCATCAAACTTCTTTCTCCTCCTGTCCCGTCACAGTTAATGGACCTGCCACATGGATGGAGACTAGCTAACTCCCTAATGAAAAAGAGACAAATTATATTAATGGAAATGCCACTGCGTCCCGTTTGACGGACACATGCTTCTTCTATACCTCCACTCGATCTGTCCGTCAGCGCTTCGTTCTCTCCGACTGCGCCGTCAGCTCTGAAGAGAAAAGTAATTTACTGATGATACTTAACTGCTGAGTAAGCTGCGTCGAAATTAATGATCTTGTGTTCTTCCTGATTGCCGGAGAGTCTCTTTACAGGTTGAAAAGTGTGAGGGGACCCAGATCACACATCACATCTTGCTTGATGTTCTGCTGAGTGTCAGTCTCCTCCAAAACACCCACAAAGTCCATTAAGCCCGTTGGCTTCGTGCGAAGCCATACTTAAGAGAGCCTGCGTTAAGCATCACTTTCTGTTTCACCGCACTCGCGTTTCTTCTTCGTTTTTTTTCCATGCAGAAGTCATTTGGCCTTCAGACGTGGGTCTGAACCTGTAATTATCTTACAGCCAGAGCAGTGTCCCTGTAATTCTTTCAAACTGTCCAGGATCCAAAGACGCTCAGGGAGGTCTTCTTCCTCTGTCACACACATCAGGAAAAAGAACCCCCCTCAGCAACTCCCCTCGTCTCGTTTCTCTCCTTCACCCACACATGCACGTGTTTTCACTTTGGTGGACACTTTACATGTGTGAAGCTGAGAACTTATCTCCATAATGTACAGTCACCCGCACACAGAAGCGCCAATATAAATACCTTTAACAATAAATTATCCTTGAATCTAAAAGAAATATTAAACACAGTTCACCCAGGGATCCAGAGGTCAGTGGTGTCAGAAGTATTCAGATTGTGTAAGTGAATGAAACTAGAAATGACACAATGTAAATACACTATATATTACAGGTTGTAAATACTCTATTGTAAGTAAAAGTAAGTATCATCAGCAAAATGTAAACTATCATACGAACATGGCTATTGTTAGTACTCACAGCTGTCATGCTAGCAGCTTGTGGAAGACTGGTGACACGCAATGAGTGCACGGGCAGAGTGCGTGCAGGTAGGCAGGCAGGTAGACGGGTTTATTACAGTCCTGCAACAGACACAGATACTGGATTTTTTTTTTGTCAGAGTATTTGACTTATTGATTGCTGTTGGGATGTAATGAGAATTTGAACAAATATAAGAAAAAAATGTTTTTGAAGAAGATTAGCTTTAGATTAGCAAAACTTTAAGTAACATTTTCAATGCAGGTACATGTAGTATTTTTTGTTTTTTACCTAAGTTGAGTGTCTGAATAATTCTCCCACCACTGCTGGTTTATAAGCTCTCCAGATGTTTGATATGCAGCCTAATGTCTAAAGTATAGGGCTCCATCTAAGGCTTATTTTCACTATTGATTAATTAATAATAGAACAGCTTTCATCAATGAATTGTCTGCTGTATAAAATGTAAAAAAAAATCCAAAAACTAAAGATATTTATTTGACTATCGCACATAACAAAAAAAAAGGACATTATGATGAGCTGGATTTAAGGAATGTTTGGCATTTTCTATTGAAAAAGAACTTAAAAGATGAATTGATTATCAAAATAGTTCCCAATTCATTTTCTTTCAATCAACTAGTCGTTAAAAAAAAAGTAGTGTGAGCTCCAGTGAAGTAACTATAGTAGCTATAACTGGCAAATGAATGTGGTGGAGTAAAAAGTACAATATTACCCTCAGAAATGCATTGGAATAGAAGTATAAAGTGGCATCAAATGAAAATAGTGAAGTACGAGTACATCAAAATTACGTATAGTACTGGATTTACTTGCCACCGCTGCCAGTGGTGTATAATAAAGCACAAAAAAATGATCTCTTGGTGCATAAACAGTGAGACATTGTAGCACATATGTGCACATGCTTTGAACCTGATGGGTTGGATCATTCATGTTTTGATATTTTAATCAGTCCTCAGTGGATTGTAGACCAGAAGCAGAAACCTTGTGCCGGTTACTCTGATCAGTCTAATTAATTCCTGAATGTGTTACATCGTAGTGTCCTGCTGCTGTCCTGTGAAAGGCTACATTGAAGTCTGCTCCGACAGATGGGGTCTGTCTATTGAAACAACCCTGAATCAATATGCAGTGGGCCCGGCTACATGGCTTTGTCCGCGGAACACTTTTACAATTATTCTTTTTTTCTTCTCTCTTAGCCGCTGGTCTCTTTTATATTGTGCGATATGTTCTATGGGAGTGAGTCCAAGAACATTTTAACAGTAATGATCGGTGGAAGACTTTCATTTAAATATGTTGCTCTGTAAAATAAAACATGTTGTTCATGCTGAAATTGCTGATACAAGATCCAGTCTAGAAAAAACATAATAATAACCAGACGTTGAAGCTATACACATCATGAAAAACAACACTCACTGTTGTTATTGTACTGTTTTGAATGGATCATTTTGGAACAATGAGATAATGATTGGATAGCAATTGAATCAATTTTGTTTTTTATTTAAGGACAATGCATTTAGTTGGACAACAGAGACTGAAGTAATCAGTATTTGAAATAGACTGTCCCCCCACAGACATCATGCACTGTGAGCCCTCTACTGGTCACTGTGGGGCCAGCTACTCATTTTTGAAGCCTGCATGGTCAAACCTAAAGCGATAGAAAACAATTACTGGAATGACACTGACGAGATGTTTAGTAGCCAGTGTGATGAACATGCCACATATTCTTCACATCAACTATAGGAAAAGTTTCCCCATTTTTATTATTTAATCAGATAGGCAGTCTTTCTGATCAAAGTGGTCTCTACTCTGATATAATCTTGTCAGTGGACTGACGATGAATGGAAGTATAATTCCTACTAAAAGCAGACAATATAGCAGCTTTAGATAAACAACTGTGAATCTTCCACCTTTTTTTTTTTCAATGAACAGAAACCAAAGTACATCCATACAATGTTCTCTGTATAGCTGTTTTCTGCAGCTGTGATCATTTATGTTTAGTTTATTGAAGCCAGATCAGCATTAGAATAAAAGTTATTGGATTCAAGGAAATCATTCACAACACATTGGATGATTTTACATGCTGCTGTATTTCAAATAGTCATATAATCCAATCCAATTCAATAATTATATCCTAAGGGGGATACATATTAACCCATACCATAATGTAATCCATGCTGTAGATGGTAGAGGAAGAGATTGACACCTCTGATTGAAATAATATTCCATTCATTAAGGTGGTATCCCCTTAGGGAACGAAATGATGAGTCAAACTAAACAAAATATTCCTGATTATGCTGGGAGATCCATATTACCCACCTGAATAACTCCTAGATGTCCCTGAACGCCCCTCCGAGGACCACCTCCATATTATGGACTACTGTTAGTGTTAGTAAATGACCCATACCAACGGGTCTCAGCATCATGTAGTGTGATTTATCCCCATCTCCGGAGGAGGAGGCAGTGCGCATGCGCTCCACATCTCCTAACCACATGCTGGATCACGACGAGGTCAATTACCCAGAGACACCAAGAGCATGAGCGGAAGTGAAGCGGATTTATCTCAATAATAAAAGCATAAGATATATTATAAATACAGATTCCAGTACTAGCAAAATTAATACACATAGAAGTTGTTATATAGATAAAGTTATATTAATAAACTTTATGTACTTTTATAATTGCTGTTTTAGCTCATAAATATAGCAACATGAAAAATTTCAAAGATCATATGATGCCGAAATAGATGATTTGCTGGTCTTTTTTTTGTATGTTTGTATGTATTCAGGTACAAGTGGTACGATTACCCAGAAGTCTTTATAGATATTTAAATCAATATCCTCCTCACAAACACTAACCATACACTTCCACGCAACACACACACACACTTGTCTTTTTTTAATATATTTACTGTATTGTTATTGTTGTTATTATATATATCTTGTCCTAATGTTTGTTATCACTATTATATAGTCAGATTATTTCTTTATATTAATATATTATTAATTTATTTTTTGTTATGTTGTATAGTCTTAAATTGTGCAAAATAAATAAACAAGCTGTTCAAACAGTAAAAAAAAAAAAAAAAGTGTCCAATCATAAGTATTGGGAAATATAGGCTACATGCATACAATGTGGGATAGTAACACATTCTTATTTTTTCTGTCCTAATAATAAGGTTGCAAGATATTTGTTTTATCCAATTAGAAGAAAACTTCCTCATATATATATAATTTCTCATATTATTTTTGGCACTATCGTCAAAATGCAACTTTGAATCATCGAGCTTTATTTTGAAGGTTCAACCGGAAGTTGTAGATGTTAATGTGTCTGACTTTGAGAGCGCGGGTCTTTGGTCCCGTCGTTCCTCCAGCAGCGGCCGAGGAGCATCAGACTGAGCGCTGATCCTCCTCCTCTCTGTGTGTCGGTGAAGGCGTGCTGGTAGCTCTACGCTGTCACACACATTCACTCGTGTTTGATTATTTCCCGGGTGAACTCCCTGCAGCAGGACAGACGGCTCAGTCTCCAGATCACCACCCAACAACATGGGTTAGAAAGACAAGCGACCTCTGGATTATCCACTTTGTGCACTTCACCGAGGAGCATGATGATGATGATGGGGGGAGAAACCGACTTGTTTTCGCAGAGACATCCTGACAAAGACGGGGACTAGAGACCGGGGATTTGCTGCTTCTCTCTGTCTCGCTTTGCATCTTTATTTTTATTATTTTTGCTCTTTTTTGTGTGCGAGACAGAGAAATGTTTGCAGAATTGCTGTGCGGCGCCGTGGCTCTGGTCCTGTATGTCAACACTCTGGGCGCCGATTTCTGCTACGATGACAGGTAGACTTGGGTTCAATGAATGAATGACATCCAGCTCCATGTTACTAACTGATGTCACTGTCTCCACCACCATGTCCTTACCTGGAAATGATCAACTCATCATCATCAACAAATGAATCATAATGATAGGCTTCATTCATCATGTTGCCATAACTCTGAATGAGCAGCAGGCTATTCCGTTGCACCAGCAACACTGGCAATTAACCACAAGCAATCTGCCTAAAAGAAAGTGTCAATTTATCAGTAGAGTTTGGTGCTTTTGAAGATCTGTAGAGTGATGGAACTGCTCTACTGGTTATCCTTAGCTACCTATCTGAAGTGCAGTTTGTAAGAAACTTGGAAATCACTGTTACATTCCTACAAACATTTGTGTGTTTTTAGAGAGTTTATGATCACACAAAATTTGCACATTTCCAGTATCATTCCCTTCATATTCCTGCAGTTAACTTTCTAGGATCATTATAGTTTTTCATAGAATGAGCAGTGAAACCAGTAGTAAATAGGCACTAGGCAGTGTGCTTGGATGCCTCAGTGCAAAGTGTTATGGTAGTATTTTACTTAGTTTCTGTACTTATTTTAAGCCCAACGATGACGTTTTTCATAAACCTAAGTGGTTTTGTTGCATAAACCTAAATGAGTGGGTTTGTTGCCTCAACTTAACTGTGGAATTTACCTTAGTTTTGTTGCATGGCGTACAAATGACACACGAAAAGCCTAAAATGTGTCCTCATGACACGTGGAAAGTCTGCGTAATCCAGTGCTATTTATACGCCTTCCCGTGAGATCAGGTTTGATTTTTGGTGCCTTCAAATGAAACTCGTCAGCTTGTGTTTACAACATGGGAAGTCGTGTACACGATATGCTTGGAGTTCAAGTGGTTAGGTCGTGAGATAGGCTTCTTTCATCATGTTGTCATAACTCTGAATGAGCAGCAGGCTATTCTGTTGCACCAGCAACACTGGCGAGATTTTTCATTACCACAAGCAATCTGCCTAAAAGAAAAGTGTCAAATTATCAGTAGAGTTTGGTGCAGTAGAGTGATGGAACTGCTCTACTGGTTCTCCTTAGCTACCTATCTATAGTGCAGTGTGTAAGAAACTTGGAAATCACTGTTACATTCCTACAGACGTTTGTGTGTTTTCTAGAGAGTTTCAAGATTCAAGAGTTTTATTTGCCATTTGCTCCTATAAGTACATTGGAAATCTGAGCAGTTTACACCGAGTCAGCTTTAAGAAAAGAAAAAAAGGTAGAAAAAGGCACAAGGTAATTAAAGTACAAAATAAGTAGCACAATTCAACTCAACACAATAAATAAATAAATTATTAAAGTATAAAGCGCCCTCAGTGTAGTCACTAAATAAACAAAACTACCCGCTGCATAGGAACTATACCCCAGAATACAAATATACAGTATATATGCTCCATGAACATGTTATAAGAACTTGTAGCTCTCATAAAAATATTTTAAAAAAAGAAATAATATATTTCAGACATTTACACAGTGGAAGGCAGCATATTGCACAGCATTACAGTCCATTCAGTTCAGGTGTACTGTGTGTCAATGATGGTATGGAGGTGAGGTGTTTGTTCCCCTCTTTAATGTCCTTTGCCACCAGTCTTATTGTCTTAGTTTATGATCACACAATATGTTCACATTTCCAGTGTCATTCCCTTCATATTCCTGCAGTATTCTTTCAGTGAACTTTCTAGGATCATTTTAGTTTTTCATAGAATGACACAGTGAAACCAGTAGTAAATAGGCTATAGTCAGTGTGCTTGGATGCCTCAGTGTAAAGTGTTGCAGTCTCCAGAGTCTGAATTTGCTCTAAGCTTTTGAGTTGTGCTGAGGAAATAATTGATCTCTGGAGAAGAAGTGGGTCCATGTCTCTCCTCATCATCACCCCACAGCAGAAGTCCCCTTCTCCGAACAGTTCCGAATGTTCCGCAGCCTATATTGCAACTTTGAGCAAAGTATTTCATTATTAATTTACTTTAAAAATAGGAAGCAAGTATAGTGGAGCGAGCGGCGGTGCCTGGGTTCAGCTGCATGCTGCTGCTGCTGTAATGCATTACTCATATCTGGCCATTTGATATTTGATGGCTGAATGGTTGTCAGCGCCTCAGGCTCATTGATGCACCATCCACGCTTCCATGTAGGTCAGAGGCGTCATCCTTTTCCTGCCATCACTGCGTTGCATCTCATTTTATAACTAATACAGGTTGATTAAAGCTTCAGTAGGCAGAATGTTTTTGGCATCATTGGGCAAAAAATCCATAATAACCTTTCAACATATTGTAATTCAAGTGTTCTGAGAGATAACTAGACTTCTGCACCTCCTCATGGCTCTGTTTTCAGGCTTCAGAAAATCTCGCCTGTGACGGGAGACTTTGACCAATCATAGGTCATTTCAGAGAGAGAGAGTGTTCCTATTGAGCGTTCCTATTGGCTGTTCATTCAACGGAGGCAGCTGTCAATCCCCCGCGAACTCTGAATACATTTTATGCAAGAAATAGACATTACAATAACAGAATATTGATTCGTATTTGATCAGCGCTGCCTAGTTTGACCGTTTTATCAGAGTTTGTGAGTGATTGACAGCTGCTCAGAGGTGGCAAGGCTCTAGCTCGGCTCTGATTGGTTGTTTTCCTCCGGTCTGTGAAATTTGAAGATGCTATTAGGAGCACAGGAGGACACCGGAGGAACATGATTTTTTTCCAGATTACCTGTCTCATGCACTACTGTCAGGATATAGGGACCGTTTTATAATAGTAACTTTTTTTTAATCATATTTGCTCCAATTCTACCCACTGCAGCTTTAATAATGAGCTCATATTTATAGATTTTAGTAGTGAATACACCTGTTCTTAACAGAATATTGTGCAGTTCATAATCTCCTATGTGTGCTTTGCCCCAACAGTTTGTGTACATATAGCAGGTGCTGCTTTTAAAGCACACCCAGAGGATACAACCTAGTGAGCAAACACTACATTAACACCCTCCACATCAACTGGTGCTGTATTTCCTTTACAACGTACAGCACTTCCTGCTTAAACACATCCCCAAAGGCCTTTTTTAATGCTGAAAGTTTGATGCTTGTGGTGGAGTCGGTGTGTACCTTTGCACTTTGTGTTATGGTCAGGTGATTCAGGCAACTCTTGTGCAAGAAAGATGGTGTTGCGTGTCCATAAACCTGTCAGGGAGTGGGCGGCAGTGCTGTGCAGAGGTGAGAGGCTACCGCTGCTGCTGCTGCTGCTGCTGCTGCAGAGTCAGCTGCTGTGTGGCTGCCGGAGAGCCTCGAGCCTCCCAAGTTTTAATGTAAGACAGAAAGCCAGACCCTGATTATTCTGTGAAAAGATGTTAACATAATGTTATTTATTACCATGTGGGTTTTTTGGTCCAAGTTGTTGCAGGCTTTTTATGAAACAGATGAGCTCTCCAATCCAGGCCTGCACGGGGACTTTTTAAAATGATTTTCTCTGACGTATCGCGTCTCTGACATGTTTTTCATTGCGGGCTATCTGTCATCCAGCGTTATCTGTTTTTAACACCATGTGTTGGGTTCAGGCTCGCAATTAGCAGCCGTCTCCTGTCCCCTTGGGCTCCACTGGGGGGAGGGAGGGAGATTGGGAGGGAGAAAGGGAGGGTGCAGAGGGACAGAGATATCACAATTTGCTCAGGGAAATCGGCCCTGGACACACAGACTGATCTAACTTGCTAATGCTGTGCTCGTGTAGAAAAGCTGATGGTAGAGAAGCTGTCATCACGGAAAAATACGAATGTGTGTACGACGATAAATCAAACTGTGAGCCTGCCATTACCCAACACCCTGCAGCTCGTTGCTTGGATTTATTTTAACAGCGAGTCTGACAGTAATTTATGCATCATTCGGATAATGGTTTTCAAAAACTCAAAGGACGTAAGTGTTGCAGAATGTAAGGCCTCGTGCTCAAAAATGAAGATCGGTAGTTGATGTTTTTTTTACCGTGCATTTAAACATAAACTCTGCGGCTTCCATCGAATGTTTATGATAAATAGCTGCAGTGGAATCAGATATGGATATTTTGTCACAGTGCAACATCGATTCCTCTCCATGAGAAGACAGGTTGTGCTGCTGTTTTTTTTGCTCCTGGCTGTGAAACCAATGCATTGACTGAACACGGCGAGTGATTAAAAGTTAGAATCCAAAATTGTGGTGTGTATGTGTGTACATGTACGTGTAAAATGGCCAAGAGCTACAGAGCTGGCATAAAAGATGTGAGGATTTGCAATCGATTGGCTGGTAGTCTATGGCGGTGGAATACGTAATGATGTGTTGCTTTCTCTCTGTGTATTCTTGTCATGCTGAAAGGGAGTGTTTGAGTATACAAAACCGTCTAGGCCACTGTGTGTTCTCCGTCATATATTTCTTATCACTGGTTACACATTAATTTGAGCAAAACTTTCTGCATTCCACACATAGTAACCAAGGCCATCAGGAGGTCACAGTTAAAGGGGGAAAAAAACTGTTAACGTGTTTTAAGAAATATCAGCCCGTTCGCACAAAAAGGCATGAATTCCACAATAATGCACAAGACGTTTAGCGTGCGATAATAACACCTTTCTTGCATTTGGCATGTCATTTGTACGCCATGTATGCAATGTAAACGCTCCGCGTAAATATGCTACGATCAAGCTAGTGATGTAGAATAAAAAGCGAGAAAGACCGTTTATGGCAGGTGGGTGGGGAGGTGGATGGGTCCAACATACACACGATTTTTAACCAGGAGACCGCTGTTTGTTTTGTAAGTTATGGTAGTGACGTTTGTGACGTGTGTAATGTTATGTTGTTTCCGTACGTATTTTAAGCCCAACAATGACGTTTTTCATAAACCTAAGTGGTTTTGTTGAATAAACCTAAATGAGGGGTTTTGTTGCCTCAGCCTAACTGTGGAAGTTACCGTAGCTTTGTTGCGTGGCGTACAAATGACACGAAAAGCCTATAATGTGTCCTCATGACACGTGGAAAGTCTGCGTAATGTCGTGCTATTTATACGCCTTCCCGTGAGATCAGGTTTGATTTTTGGTGCCTTCAAATGAAACTCATCAGCTCGTGTTTACAACATGGGAAGTTGTGTACACGATATGTTTGGCGTTCAAGTGGTTAGGTCGTGAGAATACCACTGCTAAGGAGCAGCAATAATAACGTTACTGTTGGCATCTAGAGGCCACAGAGGCTAACAATTCAGCAAGCTAGCAAGCGGGTAACATAATGCAGTAAATGCAAAGGCATAATGACAAGGCTGCTGGGAATATCAACATTTTCCTCAGACATATTATAAACTTACGAAGAAAAACAATATACGACTAAAATTACAATATATTAACGTATTATGCATCGGAAAATTAACTTCCATCGCCTCCGCCGTTTCTGACAACGTCAACAAACACGTCGAAAGTCTTTAACTCTGAGCTTTCAGAAACTTTCCACTTACGAGGTGGTGACTACCACAGAGGGTGGGGGGGGGGCGTTCATATGGTCTCCTCTCGTGAACACGGTAAACACAACGGCTCCACGGTACCAAATAGCCCCGGGGAGCTTTTCCTCTCCCTCCCCCCACTGGACACACTCATCATTAACACATACACCGCTTTGACACCTGCACTGGAAAATGGGAATCATGCGTCATGTAGTTCATATCTCTGCTGCTATATAATCTGCAGTTAGGGCCGAGTGAAGGTGTGGGAGAGCCCAGATGAATGTCAGAGGAGAAATACTGGTGCAATATAGTGCGACTCGCCGTAAGCCTTCACACTATAGAAACCTGCGGTACGACAGCAAAGCCTGGCGAAGGCGTTGGTGCGTTATTAGCTTGATTGCAGGTGGCAAAATTTATGTCGCAGCCCTTTAAAGTTTCTGATTGAAAAAAGCTTCCGTTTAACCGAGGCGAACGTACTAGTAGTGAAGTTATAAAGGCAGCCACTTTCTCCATTTAACAGCTGAACGCATTGAGCTGTTTTCAAGGTGTATTTCAGCCTTCCCACCCACCCACACACACACACACACACACACACACACACACAAACACACACTGGTTTTATGGATTATCGTTCCCTGTCAGGGGCTTGACAGATGTGATGAACTGCACCCAGCTCATTTTTTCTGCCCTGGTGTGATGCTGTAAGGTCTGACTGTGTGAGGATGTGTGAAGGTTGCGGGTCACGCTGAAGGACGCAGCCTCCCCGGGCATGGCCGATGATTTATAACGCTCAGACAGTCGGTAAAGGCCGAGCCGCCGCTCCGCTTCCGTGCCCCGAAAGCTTTATTAGAGAAGTCGGGAAGCGAACGCGTTACGCTGATGCGGTTTGATGGGAGCTTCGAGTCGATGACGGCAAAGAAGCCACACGGCGCTCTGGGGCGGTGACTCATGTTGCTTTAATGATCATACCAAACCAGAAAAAAAAAACAGTGGTGAATCTTTATTTATTTATTTGGTGTGTTTTTGCTTTATTTTATTTCCATTTTCTATCATGTATGGTTTCCTCAAAGATGCACAGACAAACACAAAGAGAAGTAGACTGGGTGTTCGACTTCAAGTCTTAAGCCAATGAAGTCTTAGCAAAGTCTCCATAGGGCTCTGTGTGGTCCTGCCAGCCTGCGTTGACCTACCTGGCCTGACGTGGACTCTGCCGCCGTCTGCGCCCGTGGCTGCCTCCTCCTTGGCACTGTGTGTCAGTGCACTGATCTGGAACCCTACTCTCATGGCCTATGCTGCAGGATGGGCTGGCTGCGGTTATGTTGAGGGCCCAAGGGCGGCAACCCAGCAGTTTGAGTATCTCCGCTTTTTTTTTTTCCCCAGTCAGGCTTTCTCTGTCTGCTCCCTGTAATTACCGTCCTGCCTGCAGAGAGGGACTCACGACATGGTTTGGTAGACGTAGCTGCTCCGCTCTTTCTCTCTCTCTCTCTCTCTCTCTCTCTCTCTCTCTCTGTCTGCCTTCCCTTCAACAACCCCCCAAAGCCTTTCAGCCCTCCAGCTCCCATCATCCAACGACTGCCTCCAGATGGTCCCGTTTGGTAAGCAGTTTAGGGTTTTCTTCTCCCTTCTCCAGTTTGAAGGGGAAAGGTTTGAAGTGGATTCAAATGGAGGATGTTGTGTTTGCCTGTAGTTGCCAGGATGGAGACATCAAAGTGCCCAATGACTCAGACAGTGCGTAAGCGAGTCAGTGAAGAGGGCCTCATGACAAAAACACATGCAGCCATGTCGCATCTTCCAGCTAATTGTTTTGATTTTAAGTCCAGCAAATGGACTGTTTTAGTTCACTTAAGGCTGTCGCAGTGAAGGACTTTCCCCTGCGGTCACAATGATTGGCTCAACAGCGCGATATGCGGTATTATTGCAATTTTTTTTACAAAATTGTCACATCTCCTGCGGTTGGCTTGTCAATATCGCAGTATCGCGGTATTGCAATATTGCGGTCATTGCGACAGCCGTAAGTTCACTCTCACCGCTCACATAGCGTTTTCCGGCCACAGCAAGCAGCAAGAAAAAAGCTTTAAAAATACACTCAACTTTCCTAGCACCAAATGGCAAGTTAGCCGTAGCAACTTAACTTAAGGTGGTAAGTGGTGTTTTCACGGCTTGTTTCTGCTACACCCAAGTGGCCAATAAATTCAATTATTGCAGGTTTAATTAAATGTCAAAGAAAAATACAAACAAATGATGAAAATTACTGATGGCCAGTGTGGTAGTGGCTATTTCCAATGTGCGATGGATCTGTTGTCTAGAGGAGGAAGCTTTAATGTTCCTGCATTTCCTCTCTCAAATCACCAGGGATTGCAATCTGTTGGCAGGAGAGGAAGGAGACATGTGGGAGGCATCCTGCCCAGTCTTGTTGGCCCACACTTTCTCTGATAGATTTCCTCAGATGAAGGGAAGACGTGTTTGGGATTTCTGACCAACGTTTACAGATTATACACAATTTTACTGTCGCCAAGTTGAGACCGTTCACGTTCCAGGCACAGTAGCTGTTGTGTGTCTACAAACGTGTAGAAGTAAAAAGTTCTTTTCCTTCTTTTCATTCCAACTCCTTTCTCATTTTTCTCTCAAGATGCATAAATATCCCAGAAACAATAACTCATCTCCATCAACATCTAGTCATTTCAGAGAAATTCTCTTTTTAGAATACGCTGCCACTGTGAAGATCTTTACTTGAGCTACACCAGCCCGGAAACATCAGCTCAGTGTCTAACCACAGATCTCCATTTTCCTAAGCTCTTATTTTCCAACAGATAGCCGATGAGGGTAGAAATTGTTATTTTCACCCTCGCCACAATTGCAAGATAAGCTAGCCTGGCAGAAATGCATTTGTTCCTAAAAATACCATTAATGAGGGGTTCTTATATGTTTGTGAGTTGCTTCCCTTACCCACAAAACCCTACAGAGTAACTTGAAGCATCGGAGCCTTGGATAGAGTGAGTTCATATTTGGGTCAATAGGAAACAGCTGACTAGATATGATGCTCCCTTTTCTCCCTCACCGTCATCAGACCCAGAGTAAGACTTCATTATGCTGTATCTTGGTTATTGTATTTCTCCCCCTAAAGTTCATTAAAATGCTGGCCTTTCCACTGCATTCCCTGTGGCGAGGGCAGAAAGGAAAAATCTGAAATACCTGCATATTTGGAAAATGTGCAATAGCGATTAAATTTGAGAAAGTGTTTTATTGGTGCACTTCCTAACATGTACAACGTGTGGAAACGCACACATCGCAGCAGAACACTGAAATCCTGTTGCCTAACTGTGGACTTCCTTCTCCCCGACCTTTCCATTCTGGGTCTGCACAGGTTTCTCAGTGACTGTCAAAACAGTTAAATTAGCTCCTCAGACTGCTGTGTGGCCCAGAGAGGGAAGGCAGCTTCCACTGTGTGATCTACGTATTGGCGCGTATGATTCCGTCAGGCTTAGGCCAACTTTCTCCTTCCAGCAGCTCTTTCACTGCTCTGGCAATTTAAATGCTTCCCTTGAAACTGAGGACATATTTTTTGTTTGTGATACTTGCAATATTTTGTATCACTTTCTATAATTCAACTAGGCCAATATGTTGGCCAATAAATAATTGCAGAACATAAGTGCCAAAGATATGTTTAAAGGTGCTCTATACAATATCCAGAGCATTGATATAGCATCAAGCAAATATTTGCTATGTAAAGATATAGAGGAGTAATGTCTACCTGAGCAGAGAATGAAGTCACTCTCCCTCTGTGTGTGTTGTGATACAAGCTTCTCCTTGCTTTGTTGACATCGCTGGGCCGTCCTCGCATGCTTTTAGCGCATGTTTGTGCATTTGAGCGTGCCCAGCTGGCTAGCTCACGGCAGCCGCTCTGCACTGTTCTCATACAGCGGTTACAGCTGATAACGGCGTCCCAACCGACGGCGCCGATATGGAAGCGTAGTACCCACCCTCCAGTTCTCCCTCAGGTTAACACTGTTAGCTCTGCCAGCAGTGTTTGCCGTTGTTTTCACTGTTAGCGCTGTTAGCAGCATTAGTCACGAGCCGCCGGCTCAGCCATCGCTGAGTTCCATCAATGGAACACAGAGTAGGTGCCCCCGATGTGTAGGCATAATACTGTTCATGGAAAGGTAATAGATTCCAGACACCAAAGTACACTGCTTCATTGGAGTACAAAGATTAATATCTTTGTTATCGCAGCTACATGATTTAAAAACACAGCCAATGCATATCAATCCAAACAGCGACGATTTTACACTAACAAGTATTAAATAATAATGTCTGAAATGTCTCACCAACTATCAGACGGACTGCCATTCAACTTTGTACAGACATTCACGGTCCCTAGAGGATGAATATTAATCACTTTGACTTTCCCTCTTTCCCATCATCAGGTAAAAATTTCACTTTCTCCAATACTTTGGTTTATGGCCAAATACATGCAAAACTAATATAATATTCCCATTGCTTAACTGTAAAATGCCCCCATTTGGTCACAGTTTTTCAATAAATAAATAAGATAAAATGAAGAGATCCTTATCAAATATGTTTGTTTATGTTATGTGTTAAAGTAAAATAAATTGGGCAGGCTACAATAATGAGCCAACTAACAGAATAACTATTCAAAAATCTGCCTCATTATATAGAGAATATACTCTAAGCTGCAATTAAAAGATACAGTTTAAACATCACTGTGCTCAAATCTGATTAGTGTGTGAACAGTAGCAGGTTGTATTGCTGAGCATGGTAGCACCACAGACTTTTTCACTTAGTCACAGTAATCCTTAATAACACTTTACACCGGGAACATGCTATGTCAACGCCATCGGACACCCATAACCTCCGGGTCCAGATGATGTCTAGACGCTTGAGAAACTTGACACATACCTGAGTCTTTAATACCTGTGATGGCCTGATGTGTGGCGTTGATCACACAGTGTTGAGCTGAAGATAACTACCTTTTGATTACCGGAGCAAACTCCTATCATGCCGTTGAGAATAAACGTGAATGTGTGTGGCAGGGTGTAGGGAGCTGAATCACTCTCTGGTGACTGCCGCTTCAGCTGATTGTCATTTGTGATACTCTACTGCATAGGTCAGTGTTCTCACTGTGGGATTGCAAGCTGCTTATATGAGCAGTCAACACGGCCATTCTTGAAAGCCCTTGCTGTGCTCCAGCCCGGCCAAGGCAAGCTGCTTCAAAGCTGCATTAATCGGGATCTAATGCTTTATAATTACCCGACTGGTATGCGGAGGGATGAGAAATGTAGCCATATGTAGCTGCCTGGTGGTGGATTGAGGCATTAGAGATTGTCTTTGCCTCACAAGACGTTAACCTTAGTCCTATTTGGGAATTCTCAAGGCACCTTGCCTGATTATTTAATTAAGAGCCAACAGATAATCTCTCTTAATACATCATGTGGTTATAGCGGCACACACACATACAGTATACTACAGACAGACAGACAGACACGATATTAATCGCCTTAAATGGGAATGATGTTTAATACCGGACTGAATCATCCAATAAGCAAATCCCTCACATGGTCAGCGATGGCAGACGTTCAACACCGCTACTCAATAATGTGAGAAAGGCATTAAAGCTGCCAAGGAACACACTTAAGTCAAAAATGATGGATCAAACGGGCTGTTTGACCAACAGAATGAGATTAGTGGGATTTATAATCAAATAGCAGGATGCGGCCGGTGTGTCAGCTCTGTGCATTCCTGAAAACAATGTCTTCGAACGTGTGCGGTGATGGGTAAATGCTGTTTATTGGTTATGCTCCCATCATTAGACGCAGGTCTCAAATGATTTGACTCTGCCAGGCTAAACTGTTAATGGGTCTAGACAAGGGTTTGGATTCCGAGGGCTAATGCTGGCTGATGGCTCTTAAGCCGTGGCCACTCTCAGGCTCTTGGCCCTCTTCATATTAATGGGATTAACAGGACTGTGGATGAGAGGGGGCACGACGTGTAAGCAGAGAACCCCAAGCCATTAGAAACAAAAACTCCCCTGTCCCCTATATCCAACAGGGATGCTATAGTTTGCCCTTTTCAGTGAGGAAGAGGAGAAGGCCACCCCTCTTCACTGGGCCCCTCCGCCTCGGTGGCCCGTATTCTCTGACAAGGAGCACTGGCTCGTTTCGATAAGGTTATGACACAAGTTGGCCGGTTCGGGGGCAAAGCCTTTGTCCATTGTGAGAAGAAGGGGCTGTGTGGTCCCTCTGTTCTCCCTGGACCCAATGAAGGAGGCCATTTGTCCCCAAATAGAGGGGAATTAAGCCCTGGTTGTGTTGGCCTGTTGTTTATGAAGGACAAAGAAGCAAGACCTCAGTGTTTGCTGTTTGGACAGAGCAGAAAACTGCTGCAGCTTTGCGGACCAAACCTGTCAGAACCAATTGGGCGAACTCATTGCGGTCGTACGTGCTCTGGTTAGGGTTTTTCAAGTGGCGAGACGGAGGAAGGAGAGCAGAGGATTCACAGTTAGCGAGCTGCTAAACAGAAGCTTCTTTGTGTTATGAATATGCCAGCTCAACTTGTTAGCTTTGGGTGGCATAGATGGAAAGATGATGCGACAGTCAACGCGCTTGGGGAAATGCGGCCCGTCAAGTTTGGGAGCTGGTTGCCAAGCTGGAAAACAGCCATCAGCATTTGGTTGCCAACGCTGACAGAATGGTTGCCATATTTCAGTCATTTATAATTGGAGTAAATTATATTGCTTTTTAATTACAGTATAACCCACATTTTAGTAATGAAAAAGTAAAATCAAGAATGGTTAAACCTATTTTACATAACCCAAATGGACTTGTTGGTGCTCTCACTGTGGACGGTTTGGTGTTTCTGAGAATGGATTTAATGGTTATGACACTTAAGCTGACTTGCTGCTTTCATACTCAGAAGCGTGGTAGTGCTGTTGCAATACCGTCCTGTTTATCAGTCATGCGTTGCCTCTCGGGATTTGTGGAAGTGTCCGTTTCTCTTGCATTTTCATTTAGCTGTTGACACTGCCTTGTGGGTTCAATCAGTGCAACAGCAGCACTCATACATTCACCTCTATGGAAGACTCTCCACTGAGGACTTTTTTCCCCCAAGAAGAACGACAGAAACAGTCTAGAGCTCCAATGATTAATCAATTATACGATTAGTTGTCAACTATTAAATTAATTGCCAACTATTTTGATGATCGATTAATGGTTTGAGCCAGAAAAAAGCCCAAATTCTCTGATTCCAGCTTCCTAAATGTGAATTCATTTTCTGGTTTCTTTACTCCTCTATGATGGTAAACTGAATATCTTTCTGATCTTCATTTTCTGACAATTTATAGACCAAACAACTAATTGAGAAAGCAAAACGGATTAATCGACAATGAAAATAATTGTTAGTTGCAGCCCTAAAACAGTCATTTCATTGAGTGCCCCAAAACAACATTTGTTTTCATCACTGTAATTGTTCTTTAACAACGCGTTTATTATTGTCACCATGACGACGATGCTCCCCCAACCTTAACGTCGTAGTCATCTTAACCCAAACCGTGATATTTCCCTAATTGTAACCAAGTCGTTCTTGTGCCAAAACCTTTAACCATATCGTTGTCACATCATAAGATGTATTAATTTTTCGTTCAGATCAGAAAACGCTTCTATATGACGTTCTAAAGGGCAGTTACACACAACGTATTTTCTCGTTTCATTTAGACTTTAACACAGTAGCAGTGGCAGTCAAACCAAATGAAATGGCTAACTGAATTTTTGGCAAGTGCTACTGTTTATCCCTCTGGAAAAAAAATCACATACTTATAGCACAGTACAGCGGGGCATCGGTGAAGACAAGATATTGTGCTAAACTTTCTATTAATTTGACACTATCATCTGTTAGGACTTTTTCCTTTTCTTCTCAGGTTCAGTGTTGGAACGTCTCTGACTTGTGTTATTATTGTGGTTAAAGCGGTTTTCAAGTATGATCACAGTATCTGGTGTTTCCTAAGTGTGGTAAGTGAGTCAGATGCAGCACAGAAGGGCCTGTGGTTCAGCCAGTTCAGCCACTGTGGGTAACCTATTGCTCCCCTCAGGCTTGTAACACTGGGACACCAGAAAACATGTGCCCCTTGTGGCCTTTATTCTGGTGCTGTGTGTTCTCTCAAGTCACTGAGTTGAGTTAACATTATGGTACACTTCAGATGAGAGAAAGGAAACAGGGAGGGTCTGGTCAGGTGTGTGTAGGACACTTTTCTTTATTTCTGGACTTGTAATCAAGCTGACAAACTGAAGACAGAAATCTTGTGGACCCTGACAGTCCTGACAGGCTGTACTGTAGGAGTCGCCTCCTCCCTCTCTCTTCCCTCACTTCCTACCTCTGACCAGACCACAGCAACGGAGGAAGCACATCTTTTCTCAAGCTGCCTCTAATTGATACTGTCGAGCCCTGGGAACCCAGTGTGTGGTTTTAGTACTCTGCGAAATGCGTGCAAAGCACAACAACCTGCAGTATGCCACCCTCTGGGACACCACAGGTTATTTACAACCAGACGACCAGTCTGGCCCAGGTTCTCGTATACTTTCATTTAAGTAAAAAAAAAAGAAAATACCCACCGCACTTGGATGTGACCCTTGCCAAGCCTTTCATCAAATAGCTACACCGAGAGAGGGCAAGAGTTGAATCCAATCCAGAGCTGTAATCTCAGCCTTAGGGGGCTTTTCACTAAATGGTTGTGTGGGCTATGAAAGAATGAAACCGGTTATATATGTAGGTTAAGTTCCTACTGTCGGTGCTGGCTTTATGCTACTGCTTCTGTTCATACTTTTGCTTTTCCTCACCAGCTACATCTGTAGAGATGTTCAAAGGTCTTATAGAGAACATTTGTATGTAGACGAATCTAGAGCCTTTAGAAAGGTGTCAAATAAAAGCATGGTTTTTCCTGAAAAAAATTCTGATTGTGAATTAATCCAAATTAGTCCATATTTAATGTTTTGCTTTTGTATCTCTGTGGAAGATATCTGACGTTTGGTTCCCACTTCTAACAAGGCTTGTGAGCTAAAAGTAAAACGACATTTGGTATCACGTGGTATCTCTGGGTCGTCAGTTAGTGTGGAAAAACGGATAAATGTCTGAGATTGACGTTACATGTAAGTGCCTGGTAGGGATGTGACAGTGAGGAAATCTTCCCACCAGTTAATAAACTTGTGACAACACTGGTGTTACCAATTACACCGGATATTTTACAAGAAAAGACGGCACTCAATATTGTAGCGCGCTTACTTTGATCTTTACCATTGGATGGCTGTGTCTGGCCTCTCCGGTCCAGCTTTCGCTGCGGGGCCTCAGGGTTCCACCCGGTGCTGCTCCGCGATTACCTCATTAACATTATGGTTCCCTTATAACGCCAGACCACCGTGTAACACCGGTAACACCGACTACCGGGGCAAGCCTAGTGCCTGGCAACGCCTTGTTGTGAAGTAAATGCAATGGAATGGGGGAGGGAGAATGTGACATCTAGCGGCTTAATGTTATCGATGTTATCGATAGCACCTTTAATAGATGATTTTATTTCTAATTAGTCGTGTTAAGTAAGAGCCATATATATTTTGTTGTGTTTGGATACATGTATGCGACATTACCAAATCCAATCATATGCGGTGTAAATTGACTAGTTCTAATGTAGCTTGTCATGGCTTGGTGAGGCAGACGAGTCTGACATCTCTCCAGATGGAGAACAGCTTGTGTTGTATTGTATTTCACAGACGGAGCCAACTCTCCCGTTCGCTTTCTCTTTCTCTCTCCCTCACTCTCTGTCATCATGAATAAAATCACACTGGTGACAGATTGATGGAATCATGATGGTTTACAGGGTTGATTTCAGCGGTTTATTTTGGCTGAGCGCTGACCCTCGGTATCTGCGGCCACGGTGTTTCCCCTCATCCTTTGACCTTTCGCATGTGCGACTTTCCCCTCGGGCTATTTTGCCAAGTGAGGTCTTCCTCTTCGGCAGGAGATGTGATACACACAATTGGACCGAGTTTATTTTTGATCCGAGGAGGAAGTTTGGGTTGGGGAGAAAGTGTGCGCAACTGTTTTTCCTTTACCGGTCCTTGAGGTTTGAGGATCTAGAGAGAAAGCGCCGTCAAGCAGCTCTGACAGAATAATGAGACTTCTTAAAGGCACTCTCAAGAAAAAATAAATTTATAATCTGAGAGAGATTGAGGTTGTGAAAAAAAGAAAAGAGAAAAAGAGCAGAGCTGGCAAGAAAGAATGACTGATGGAGCATTATGAAGGTCTGATCCTCGATTGTTTAAGTGTGACTGTGAAGGCCTCGAGGCTGATCCGTTTCAATCTGCGGCGGTGAGCACGTGTTGTCCTGACTGTGAACTCCGGCTGCTTTAGGGTCTTAAAACATTCACCTGACGAGATGTTAAGAGGGCCCAAAACCACAACGGATCCCCCAAGCGGCTCGTCCGAACGTGTCCAGCCTGTACAGTAGACACATTTCTCGCCGCCACATGGTGGAAACATCAACGGCTGTTTTAATTAGGAAGCAGTTTAAGGGAAATCCATCCACGGCCCTGCTGGCTCACAAGCTTTGTTTTCATATGTGTGAGTGACTGCCGGGGGTCCCACGATGAAGACCCTAACCTTCAGACACACGAGGCTCACGACTGTTCAAACAAGCTGTCGCTCAAACCGTCTTTTTTCTGCCAAAACAGTGTTGACCTTAACAAGTCTTTTTAGCTTCATGCTGCAGGTGTAATGTTATATTTTTCTGGAAACAAGCGTCATTATCTCGGAAAAAGACAAATTATGCTACGAGGAGATTGACACTTTGTATCGAGAATCTTCTTGAGGCGAGTCGATTTCTGTGTGGGAAGAGGCGAAGTTCTCTTACCCTGCTGGCACATTTCCATCACTTGCGTAAGGAAAAAATACATTATCAGCACTAAACACTAGATTAAATGACTTGCTCTCCCTGCCTCCGCTTCTCATTTAACTCTGAAACATTCGTTAATGCAGTGCGCCCGTCACTCCACTTGATTGATGGAGCTGATGACTCCCCTCTCATGACAGCTGAAGTAAAGCAGGCAGGCCTCGGGGTACCTGCCATGTGGGCTCCTTCGCTCCCTGGAGACCCGGCCCTGTTGTTGGGAGACAACAGACCTCGGCCGGCGCTGTGATTATGTCACCTCCTAAACCACACGTCCCTCAGCTCATATTCTTATTCTCCTCGAGAGCCTAGCGTCTACCACCGGCAGCTCATTCAGAGGGTATTGATTTTTAGTGATGGAACAATCCAGCATAGTTTCCCAGTGAGCACGCAGATGGCTGGCCGTTATTAGGTGAATGAGGATTTCATTAATTTCTTTCCGCAGAGCCCATTCATTCATTCATTCATTCATTCTTTCATTCATACAAGGAAGTGTAAATCCATAAAGGGAAATGAATGACTTATGTGTCTATTGCCTGCAGTGTCACAGCAGCATACAGTTGTATGTCAAATATGTTCTCTGTAGGTTTAGTTTTGAGACGTAGTAGCATGAGGAAGTCAAACCTCACAAAGACGTGCGTGTTTCCTATGTGATGTATTGCATGTGGCCAACAAGTACAGTTCAGATTTATGTAAGGGATTACGGTGTATCTCACACTTTACCATTGGAGACGTTTGGCTGTAAATCATGCGGATGAATGATGGATATAGGTTGTCACAATGAACAGATGAGTTGGCAAGGAGGCACGCTGGCATGTTTGCCTGCTCAATGAGCTTTTAATTTGCGGTAACAACTTGACATCGGCAAATGAGGAGTCTTTGGAAATCAGAAAACCCGACTTCTGTGGGAGAATAAAGGATGTGTCTGTTTTTAAGATGCTCTGGACTGGAGGACAACGTGAGTTGATTTTTATAGATTGTTCTTTTTTTGCAAAAGTTTTTAGAAAGGAAAGTTTTAAAAGGCGGAAACGGTGTCCATGGGATGGAATTTTCCATGTTAAGTACAGATAAGTAGAAAAATACAAAGGAAATGTGCATTAGTAAAGTGTTTCGATGCATCTGGGAGAAAGCTCTTTGGCAATTAGTCAGGGAAATTATCATTTTGTCTGTTGTGCCAGTATTATTAGACCACTAGAGTTATTTTTCAAGACAATTTGCTTTTGCATCCACGGCTAGATTATTCATTTTTATTGTACTTATTTATTTAACACACACAATTATCCCTCGTTGTCAGTTTTACTAGTTTTTACACATTTGTTTTTTCCAGTTTAATTGGCTGTTGTTTTCATGGGTAGTTTGTATTTTTACACTAAATTGCAAACTTGGCTCTCACTCTGTGCAATTATGATTTCCAGCTTTGATTCAGCTATGCTCGGTCTCCACAACCTGCTCAACACAAGGCGACGCCTCCTGTTGCAGTTCATCAAAAATCACTATTTTAAATGGAAATAGTAATATCTTTGTCGAAATTTAAAATGATGTGCTACAAAGCACTTCCTCAATTCCTCATAATTTAGTCTCGACAGTCGTACTGCGTATTACCGAGGCCTAATAGTTTTACAATACACCGTCTGAATGAGTATATTGTTGGAAAGGACACATTTGTAGCTTTGCCATAATCACATAATCATCATTATGAGTGATCTCATGGCATTTAGATCATCAAGACCTGTGGTTTTCTTAAAAAAAAACAGCTCACATCATGTCAAGTATCTGATTAATGGAGATAATGACTCTAAGTAATATTGCTTATTTGATCTTGAAGCCATCAGTGGTCTTTTTTTTTCACAGTATTGCATTTCCCATGTACAACCAAACCAATTAATCTACATTCAGATATCTGTAATCATTATGATCAGGGGAAATCCTTGGCCTGGGAATGAATGGCAGTGAGTGAGAACCTGAGCAGAGCTGAAGAAGAGCCATAGGTCCATTGACTGCTCCGCGTTGCTTGTTTTTATATGTGCATCACGGTTCCAGTGTTGTCCACAATAATCCAAAACTGATTCTTACATGCAGTTCTGCAGGTTTCTTTATCCGACCCTTACGGATAATACCGTTATTGGCAAAGGAAACCAAAACAATGTAACAGATGGATGATACTGCATGTTTTTCTCATCTAAAAAGCTGCATCCTCAAAATAGATTTAGGATACATTAATTAATAAAACAGAGGGTTCTCCCAAAAGCTTTAATTATTTGCAGATTTGTCTGATTTAGGAGGCTTTCTGTGTTACAGTCAGTGGACTCCCAAGAGTGAGCTGCTGCAGCAGTAGTCTAAACCAGATTAAGAGTTGAAACCTTTTAGTCCCTGGTCAAGAGGCAGTTAAACTTCTCTTTAAAGAGGACCTATTATGCTTATTTCAGGGGCATACTTGTATTTTGGGTTTCTACTAGAACATCTTTAGATGTTTTAATGTTCAAAAAATGCTTTATTTTTTTCATACCAGCTGTGTTGCAGCACCTCTTTTCACCCTCTGTCTGAAACGCTCTGTTTGAGCTGCTTTCCCCCCCTCTCAAAAAACCCAGTCTGCTCTGATTGGTCAGCTGGCCCACTGTTGTGATTGGTCAGCCGAACCATACTCTTCGGACATCGCTCCAGCTCCGCTCTAACTAGCTTTGTTTGAGGGCATGCCAAACTAGCCCTTATGCGAATGTGTTACTTGGTGACATCACCACGCTACGGAAGAAAAGGCAGGACTTCAAGTGAGGCGTTTCAGACAGTTCAGGAGCAGTGTTTCTGTGGAAGAGACTAACTCCTTTTGGCGTGGACTTTGTAACTTTGCAGACCTTTTACAGCCACAAATAACCTATATAATACACTAATAGAAGGGGAAAAAGCACAACAACATAATAAGACCCCTTTAATTTACATCCATACCTTTCTTTCAGCACGCAACAATGTACAAGAGTTAACATAATGGTTTCTAGATGAGTCATGGCTGATCTGAAAGCTATCAAAAGATAAAAAGAAGAACCTTGAAGGTGCATTTGATCTTGATCAGAGAACTTATTGAAAAAACTATATGATTGAGATCAAAGTGCTTCAAAACTGGTCAAACATCTTGATCTTATTTAAAAAAAAAAAATTGATCAAAGAATCAACATCTTGTCCTGACCCCCGCTGGAGATAAAACCCAGTGCTCCTCTATGAGTGCATGCACAGTGTTTTCACCTCAACAGAGCTACACTTTCTGACAGCTCCAAACCTTGAAGCTGAGGTCGCCTTGCATATTCATAAACCTTGAGCCGTTGACCTGATGTCTACCTGGATGTTCAGCTCTAAACATTTTCACATGTCTAAAAGATAATGTATTGGTTATTGCCTCGTTGTTGAGGACAAACAACAGAGGGAACGGAATAAGGGGCAGCTGCTTTCTACATAATAAATACATCATTATGGCACATTGTGCGTCATAAAGAATCCAGAGTTGTTGGTCTCAGCACACTAAGTAAACACTATCCATCAAAACGCCGGATGCAGCATGACAAGACCCTAATGTAAAAATGTGGAGCAGCTGACGGCTTTAACCTTGTCGATCCAATAAAGCCACCATGATGCAAGTTTAGCTGTGTGTGGTGCAACGTTTGGCTGATATATGAGTCCATCTTCCTGCCAGCTTTGTACAGTAGTTTTACTGGAACACTTGCCTCACTGTAGCTTATCACACTGAGACTTCATAAACATTTGATGTGTTGAGCTGCCTTCCTCATTTTCCACTTTTTTATGGACTACAAATACTCTTTTGTAACGCCTTCATTAGTAAATACTTAGGAGGTCAACCGCATTTTATTAGCAGGAAAATTAAATGTGAAATCACACCTGATGCATTTCGTTGTTTACTGCAAATGATGCAGGATAGTAATGAGGCAGTCCAACAGTGTAAAAATAACATGTGCTGAATCTGATATAAATCATTCATAACTGGACCCAGTACATGGACAGACATCCTGGCATATCCCCATTATCAGTCAACCAGAAGTAAACACTATTTCCTCATACAGTATATGTGTGCTAGGATTGACAGCACGTACTTGCATTATTTTCAGCAAGCTTCGGGTTGGGTTATTAGCTCTAGTTGCTGATGTGTTTATGGCTGTTGGGGCTGTGTTTATTTGAGCAGGATTTAAGGCTGTTTATTTGGGACCAGCTTCTGCAGTATACAGTAGGCCCAGTCAGATAATTGTGAGATTTATGAGCAGAATAAAACACCAGCTCAGTGTTCAGCAGTGTTTACCTCGAGAGTTTCGGTACAGCTAAAACATCTGCTGCCTTCTTTTTACGGAAAACCATGAAATGATTACGCCCCGGTTTAGAATGCACAGAAAGTACCTGCTAATTTTCCCTGAATGCTCTCTGATTGTGAGGAAAGTATGGCTGACATTGACTAGTGCAGAGTAATTATCCTGCTGCTTTTTTTGTTACCCAGCTTTCTCTGTAAATAGACTGAAATTGAGCAAAAAATGTATGCAATATCATGAATTATTGAAAAGTAAAATTGGCCACTGTTTTATTCATGTTGCATTCTAAGCATCTGACTTAATGTCTTACTTACTTTTTTGCATCCGATGTAGTCATAAACATGATCCTCATTATCCTTTTAACTGTTTATAGTCACATCCCTGATCCTGTCTCTTGTAGTATAATAGTAGTTTAAGGCTGGCTTTACTCTGCTTTTGTCAATGCACTCAGCCTGAAGCCCATTCTTTATTACTGAAGACGTCAATCTTAAAAAAAACAGGTCACAAATTTATCCTTATATTTTTTAACGGCAGCATGTAATCAGACTTGACTTAAACATTGCTTTCCTAACTTTGTCAAAACAAAATGTAACAAATAAATACATAAATATAAATTTACTGAATTGTTATTTATTATTAAAATAATAAATCGTACACCAACAACTTTGTAAAAAATCTAAAAAATGAACAGGAATTATTTAAATTAATTACAATTCAGGTATAAACACTTTTTAATGCAGCAACAAATTGGTCAAAACTTAAACAGGAATTCAAATTCCAGTATATAATGTTGTATGTAAACATCGAACTGAATTGACTAGATCGGCTCCATTGTCACAGATACCTGATCCAGGTATTTGAGTCAGTACCGGCCAGATATCCGATCTGGTATTGGTACATCCCTAGCAATGATGGAACATGTCACCCAGTGCAACGGTATGGCTCATTGATGTGTTTTTGATAGCGTTTGGACAACAACAACAGTGTTCTATGGCACAGAGAAATAAGCTATATCTGGCTTTGGCTATACAGACAATACCTGTCAGCAGCATTAATTCATCATTGGTTCTGGCCTGTTTGTGGGATTTTTGTATGTCTCATTCTTAAAAAACTTTAACGTATTTTGTCAGCTAGCACCGGCGGAGCTTCATGGGCTTGAATGAGTCAAACATAGAGCCGTACTGGCTGAAATAACTTAGTGTTTTGCCCCAAAACCAACGGCCGGTAGTGCCCTCCAATAGAGCTAACCAGCAAGAGACTGGTAATTGATTTGTTAAAGCTCCCCCACTGGCTCGCTGAAATGAGATGACAAGTACAGTCCTGAGGCGTAGCTGAGTGGAGGGAGGGATGAGGGGGAGAAAAAAGAGGTCCATGACCCACAGGAAGATCAATACTATATGATGAGGCTGTGGAAATGGTGCTGCGGCTCTTTGTTCTCATCCAGGCCTTAGCTATAAACCAACCACTTTGCCACACTATACACTCGTGATGTTATTAGAAAAAAAACATATCTCAGTGACACAGGCCATTTGTTTTTACTGGCCATATGTTTGACCATGTGGTGTTCTGTACTACAGGCAGAGAATAATTCTTTTTAACTGCCTATCATTGAAAGTGATATCAAGGACATAAAATGCAATGTGGATCCTGGTAAACCGTGACATTGAGTCCCACTACAAAGCAACTCACTTACGCTGTGTTGTGTGTAGTTCAAATCCAACATTAGATGTCGTTGCAAAGATTAATAACCAACAACTCTTCTCTATTGGAAAAAAGATGAGCTCACATCTTTGGGATGTGTGGGCTTGATTGCGGCGTACAGTATCCCGATGTGTGGGGAAAAATGCTCTCCATTAAATCCACAAAATACTGGCATTTGCTCGGGGCAAGGCCTAAATAATTTGTTGGCGTAGCATGAATAATACAATCGAAGGACACTTCTACAGAGATGTTGTGAGTGTGTTTTTTCTTCTTCCTGGATCCGACTTTGAAGCCAGCAGCTTCATCCATCTGTTTGCGTGTACAGTATAGAGACCATGCAGTGCAGTATTTGGCAGCTACGCCTTCCAACTCAGCTTTTCCCCAGCCAAAAGAGGGGATAGGTCAATTGCAAGTACACTTTTCAAGTCATAAAAATCCATATACAAGTATTTTTCTTTGGGGTTTAGAGTGAATTCCTCGCCCTCAGGAAAGAGCGTCTGAACGGTTGGGGGGGGAATAATAGCTCACTTTGCACCTCATAAAAACCTGCGAGCACACCTCGGGTGCTGCTGCTGAAGGCCTCTCACTGAAGGTCCATCGCTTGCAGCCCCTCAAAGCTGTCCCTGAGGATTATAGAAGTGATGAGGAGGGCAGTACAGAGGATGATATTTGCCTTCACACCACTGACGTGTGTGTTTAGTCCTCTCCCCTGCGTCTCTCACCATAAACCACCAAGTGTCATACAAGAAAGACATCATGAATACCTTCTTCCCTTCATTTGTTTTTTGTTTTTTGAGCAGCCTTTTCCTGCTGGCCCCTCTGGACGTCCACAGTCTTCCAGTTGACACTCCAAAGTGCTAAAGTGTGTATTTCTTTGCCACAAGATGCAAGAGTCTGGCATGAACCCTTTGGCTACTGAGCTGATCTAAATGTGTGCACTGTGTGGTGTTTTAACCCAGTTTGCGTGATTTGAATTTTTTATATCTGCTAAGCTCCAGGAATGCACTCCGTTGCACCAGCATAAAAGGCATGGCAGAGAGAGGGGGATCTCCAATGCACCCACTGCAAGTGATTTCATTATTCTGCAGCGGTTCACCAATACTGCTTTTGGGCTATGATAGGAAACTGAGCTATAGAACTGAACTTCAGCAGATGAATTATGAGGGGATCGACTGACAGATGAGCTCTTTGTTTCGTCGTCCCTCGCAACAGATATGTACCTGCTGTATCGGCCGGGGCTGTGTGGTCCGAGTCGTTTGTTACACTGGCGGAAATAGTTGTCAGAGGACAATAGCTGTATTGATTATCTCAGCTCTGGTGAACAAAACCAAAGAAATGAGTCCTCTCCTATCTGGCTCTTTGTACTGAAACATAAAAGACCAGATCTAGCTCAGATTTATGACCTCATAAGGTCTCATTGTTGTGAAGTAGCTTGAATGTATTGCTGAAATGTTTGGTCATTTAATTGGTTAATTCACTGACAGAAAATGTCGAAAGCAATTTTGCTAATGAAATAAATGTAAAGTCATTTATCAAGCAACAAGACTTAATGGCCGGTTCAGACTACACGATATCCGCCCAATGATAGCCCGACATGGCTGTCGTAGGGTGTCAGCTCGGATCGGGAGCGACAATGAGTGTCGTGCGCGACAATCAATTGTTTTATCTTGTGTAGTGTGTCATAGTAGACAACAATCAACGCTGTGTCTGGGACGCCTCGCGACATTCCAACAGAAAGCCTAGCATGTTTGATTTAACTTCGTAAACGATGGCGAAGCAAAAGAGGAACGATATTGATGCTTTGAGGTGGAATTGTGAAATGGAGGAAATATTTCTGGAACTATGGCAACAACCCCCCTGGCCTTTTTGATGTTTCCTTGAGGGTCTACCACGACATAGTGAAAAAAAGAAAAAAGATGGCGTGAAATAGCAGAGGCACTTCAGCAAACCGGTGAGTAGGCTACGACCTACGCACGTCGGGAAAGACGACCAGCGATGATTGGTCGGGGATCGAGTCTGTCATGCCTCCCGGCCAAGTCACGACGAAGAATTATGACTCTCAATCGCCTAAATGTGACAAAGTGACCATCATAACCGAAAAAATATTGTGTAGTCTGAACCAGGCATAAGAGTCTACAGCCATGCTAGCAACTATGTGAAGCTGTAATAACAGCAGTGCTTTGAGCTAAATGCTAATTTCAGAATGCTAATATGATCACAAGGACAAGGCGAATGATAAAATGACCAAGTTCACCTTCATCTCAGTCTAGCCTGTTAGCATGCTAACGTGTTGCTGATGAGAATTGCATTAGTTTTGCTTGGTTAATGGTACATGTTTAAAAAAAAAAGTCAGGGGAATTACCAAAGTCTTACAATTTATCCTCTTGGGACTTTGAATATCTGTAGCAAATGTCATGCCAATCCCTCCAGTAGTTGTTGGGGCGGCAGTAGCTCAGTCCATAGGGGACTTGGCTTGGGAACCAGAGGGTCGGTTCAAGTCCCCGCATGGACCAAGTACTCAGTGTGAACTGGTCACTGGAGAGATGCCAGTTTGCCTCTTGGGCACTGCCGAGGTGCCCTTGAGCAAGGCACCAAACCCCCAACTGCTTGGGGCGCCTGTCAGGGGCAGCCCCCTTGCTCTGACATCTCTCCACTAATGCATGTAAACTGGGAAAAAGAAGTTCGGAAACTTGTGTTTGGTGGATTAATTCTCTGTTGTTACAATGGTCATTGTATTTTACATGGTTGGAAAGTCTGTTTATTTACCTTCACAATGATGTCCAACTTGTAAGGATCATGCATTTGTGGGATGAGCAGCACAGGTGATTATGTGGGTAGCGCCCAAGAAACATTTGCCAAAATGCTGTGCCAATGGTAAACAGGGTATTCTCCTGTTGGAATTGACTCTTGTTTTGAGTTGTTTGGTTGATTGGATGATTGGACATGTTTGTGCATATGTGTGTACTTCGGGCCTGTGTGTATAACAGAGTGAAAAAATGTAATTTCCCCTCAGGGATTAATAAAGTGCCTTTCTTCTCCTTCTTCTCTTCTTCTTCTTCTTCTTCTTCTTTCTTCTTCTTTCTTCTTCTTTCTTCAAGCTTGAGATAAAGTCAGGGGATCACAAACATCTCTGGGGACCATACAATTCTGTACAAAATGTAGCAATTCATTCACTTCATTCATTCAGTCTGGACCAAAGTGGCAGACAACCAAGAAACATCGCCGCCCATAAAGCTAAACCGCTAGCGTGGCAAGAAAAGTGGCTAATAAAAGATTGTAATATTAATAAGATAAATGCATTGCTCTGCAGCTGAGCCGTAAGTCAAGATCTACTGTAAGAGGGAGCTGGACTCGGGTATGCAGTATGTAGCCAAAAATGTTTGACCTAACCGTTAATTCTGGATTGTATATGGCTCGCTAGGTAGGAGGCTGAAATGAATCCTTACTCCCACTCTTAATTCACTGACTTCTTCTTCTGGGTCAAACAGGGCCGGTAAATCTCTCCGCTAGGAAGTGCCCGTCCTCCTCCGAACTCCGTTATCAGGGATCCGACGTGCTAGCAGGTTCATCCAATTAAACCCCACTGCTGTGTTTCACATCTGCATGCAGCTGTATCTTACATGATCCATCTCTGTCTCTTTCGCTCCGGCGTGTTTCGGCCTCCACTGTGTCCCTCCTTTTCATCATTATTCAAAGCAGTTTGCTCATAATTAAGCACATCAGTGAATTAAGCGCTCGCTGGTGCTGATTTGTTGTGGCGGTA
The DNA here is from genome assembly GCF_015220745.1 of Sebastes umbrosus. Taxonomy (NCBI): domain Eukaryota; kingdom Metazoa; phylum Chordata; class Actinopteri; order Perciformes; family Sebastidae; genus Sebastes; species Sebastes umbrosus. Next base: position 30,517,187 of record NC_051272.1, on the reverse strand, counting down.
CGCTGGAGATGACAGTTTGTCTCTCGCTCATGCAGAGATGTGTAAACACAGACCCACGCCTGCATGTGCAGCTTTCTGAGGCTGATTGGACCGATGGCCTAGGATTTACCGACCACCTTGGCAGAGTGTAGTGAGACTGCGTGTTGTTGGGGAATTCCTGTAACATTTATCTATAACAAGGTATTCTGTCTATTGCATGAAGGAAAGAAGCTGTGTTTACCAGCAGGGTTATTATTTTTTCTTTGTTGTTACTTTGTCTGAATTTCATTATTTCCCTTTCAGTGTTTTGTGGGAATTCATCTGCAATTTCTTTTGCCGATCACACTTCTTGGATGTTAATGTAGGCTTACATCACAATGATGTTCTGTATTTAGCCCTAACTCTCAATAACACCATACAAATCAATTGCTTTGATGCTTCTAGCTGTGGCTCGGTGGATATTGATGTCGGTCGGTCCACCACTTTGGTCCAGACTGAAATATCTCAACAACTATTGGATGGCTTGCTATGAAATTTGATGCAGATATTCAGCTTCCCCTTAGGATGAAAATTCATCATTTTGGTGATCCTCTGACTTTTCATCTATAGTGCATCACATGCATGCTTTTATCATGTTTTTCATTACTTAAGTTTATGAACAAATACCAGCAAATATAATGACATTCCCATCAGCTGTACTCTGTGTTTATTGCTAATTATGTTAACATAACATGGTAAATATTACACCTGCTTAGCATGCTAACATTAGCATTTATGCTGACTGTAGACTCTTTTTTAAATACCTGTATGCGTGCAACTAATCATTATTTTCTTTATTGATTAATCTGCTAATTAGTTTTAGTTTTATTTAATTGATTAATCAGAAAATAAACAGCTCAGAAAATAAATAATACAAAAAATAACTCAGAAAATAGTGAAAAATCCCCCTCACAATTTTCCAGAGCTCAAGTTGACATTTTACATTTGTTTGTTTTGTTCAACTAACAGTCCAAAACCTGCAGTTATTCAATTTACAACAATATACAATTGAGAAAAGCTGCAAATCCTCACGTCTGAGAGTGTGGAAAAAAAGAAAATATTTGCCAATTTCGCTTCATAATTGACAAATAATCATTTATCGAAATAGCTGACAGTTATTTTTCTGTCGACTAACCATTTCTGAAGAATTTATGATCTTATCTTGTGCATTATGTTGCTATTCTGGACTATAATCTACTCCATCAGGTGAATAGGGATGGCTCTTTATTCATTCCCACAGTATAGTCTTGAATATTTCATCATTACTAATCCACCCCTGTGAGTCAGAGGATTGCAAACCGAGGCCAGTGGAATTCATCGCCACCTCACTGTTTTGGTCAGAACCACAGAACTAGTAACAAGATGAGCACACCTTCTGTCAACATGTTATTTTTCAGATTATGGCTTCCTCGCTCCTTTCGTGAGGAAATTGGGTTGACACAGTGAATTTCTTTCCATTTAAGCAGCCTTAATACTTAATGCTGTTTTGTCTGCCCCTGGGGCCCGCTGAGTGTGCTTTGCACTTTTCTGGGCTGGCACAGATTCTCATTACCTCTGGAAAAACTTCCCGTGTTCATGTAAAACAGTGTAACCTGATCCCGAGACTCGAAATAGTTTGCGGGAGGCTTGACATCCTCTACAATCTGGTAGAGGCGATGCTGACTCCAAAGAAGAGTCACATAAATAGAAAACGGATCGCAGCAGATGATGTAAAGAAACAGAGTGTGCTCGTTCAACACCTATAAATATCCAAGGTGAGGTTAACATAATCCTTTCCTTCTTTAGTGAGAGGAATTAGGGGTAATCAACGGAGAGGAGACAAAGGGACTTGTGCTATCTCAACTATTTTTATATGGCTATGATCTCTTTTTTAAACTGTGACTTCTGTAATTGAAGTTAAATTAGTGGGGTAAGGCATGATTCATAGAGGTAAAATAGTGTCTTTGGCTTATAGATTTCTGCACACAGTCTTACAGCTACTATCGTGCTGGAAAACCAGCAAACGCTGACGACGTACGCTCCATCAGAAGAATGGGATTTCAAAATGTTTACAAGACATCATCTGTTTTGCGCTAAAGGACGTTATTTCTTACTCCCCGGCGAGATAATGTATTTCTACCAGCAACTTGTCACGCCGGAGCCACCCGAAGAGAAAATCAAATCCCAACCTGCTGGATAATGGCTCTATGAGAGTCCTTAAGGACCGGCGGTGATAGTGATTGCCTCTGCGTTCATTGGCGAGCAGTTCAAATTTCAGCAGTGCGTGTTTGTTTGGTGCGTATCAGGGCTCTGTGTGTGTGTGTGTGCGAGCTCTTGTGAGTAAACGTTCTTGTGCGCCTTTTTTATGAGCTCGTCTGAGTGATTTCCCAGTGAGAGTGTGTTTTACAGCCGGATTCCTCCAGGGTGAGTCTGACTGTTTGATAGAACAGCCCCACGGCGGCCTCCCAGTTCTCCAGCCTAATGAGCATCACGTCTAACAGGTGGTCCATCAGAGCACTGAGAACAAGAGGAATTAGGCCGTTTGTATGGAAGTAGCTTTTTTTTTTATACCAGTAGCGCTACATTTTCCCCCATCCAGAGAGGAAGTTGAATCATAAACACTATATTTCTTGGATCAGCGATTGGCAGCCTGAGATGCTCTGCGGTTTTGTGGTGAAAAATGATGAAACAATTTCAGAAAACCTGGAAAGGTAGTCGCAGTTTATTGACTGAATTAAGGTTGCTGACATTTCGTACGCTGTCTGACTTGTGCCGTGTAAAAGCTGCTTTGCACAATTTACAAGCTGTAAAAGTGTTAATTGTTTCCAGTTGCTCTTCCAGGTTATGTAATAATGTACACAACAAGGGTTTATTACATATTTTACCTGTGTACGTGTGGACAAGGCTTAACATTCACAGACAGAAATTAGAGGAAAAAATGAAAAGTGCTTGCTTTTCAGTCCATCGCATGTCCAGGACTAAAAGGCGTAAAGACTGAAGATGTTATTTTCTACCATGTTAACACAGAGGGCAACAAATTATTTAATTATTTCTTTCATTTTTTTGCGGAATTCATTTAAGGTTCCATTCTGAGTTACAAATCTTGAATGAGAAACATGAAAAGAGGTTTTGCCTTCCTCCCAGCTGCGGTTGTTGCTTTTGGTAAATGAGTCATGATGAATAATTTTAGTCTTCACACTTTACTGATTCATCTGCGTTATGTGGAACTTGCATTTTTTGTTTTGCAGCTAGGTCCTTATCTCAAATTACACTCCATTACACTAAGTATTAATTGGGTTAATTACTTAAATCCTACTTTCATCTTATCATAATAAGATCTATATTTATGTTAATAACTAAGCCAGAAAAGAAATATATAAATACAGTAGAAGGAAAAATAACTTTTTTTTGTCTTTAACTTCTTTTTGTGCTTTTCGGTGTTCTCTTTTTATGGATTTCTATTTTTAGCTGTGTAATCCCTCTACTGGATGACCAATATACAGTATGTCGGAAACAAAGCAGTACTGTTAAGCATAGCCAGCGAATGCCTTTTGTTTTGGCGTGAGCTCATTAAATGGCGTTGTGTTAGAATGCACGGGATCAGGGTCTGGTGGGGGCGGTACGTGCCCCCCCCCTCTCTCTCCTGCTACAGCTGACTTTTAATGGAATCTGATTTAAAAGGTTGTGAATAATTCCCGTGGGGTTGTGGTTTTGTAGGTCATTGTGCCATTATGGTTTGCTCCTGGTCTGTCTGAGGGAAGATGTATGCATGTGTGTGTGTTGGTGGGGGAGGGGGAGCGGAGGCATGGAGGCTTCGCCTCCCTGTCTGGTTGGTCGAAGCATCGCCGCTTCTCTCTCTCCGTACTGCTGTAGGTGGACACAGAGTGAGCCCATCCACCCCCTCAGGCTTGACCCACAAATCCCTTCCTCTGGGCAACAAAGGGATTATGGGAGAAATAGACTAATCTACTTCTGTGAATTTACTTATGCAAAGTGTTTGCCACACAAGCCCTGGCATCAGTCTGATCTTAGAAAGCAAAAAACAGTCAAATATTGTTTTGTTTTGTCATCATCCAAAGCTGCACTTTTTTTGTATTTTATGCTTTGTGTGCAGAGCAAAGAAAGAAAGAAAGAAAGTGCTGCACTTCCAATCTGAGAGCCTTTTGTTTTCTTTATTTGGGATACTTGAGAAGGAACACTGGGCTTGTAAGGGGCCACCTGCAATAACAAATTACTCCCCAGTGTGTAAGAAACATCCAAAAGCAGCACTCTGGATGATTTTTTCTTGGTCTTGATTTATTAATATTCTGCATATGCCTGAGGGCTGTGCCTGAAATATAGCTCGAGGTGTTGCAAGATGAAAAATACACCTTTTGTGAAGGGCTTCCCAGCCAGTTCTATTCAGTAGCACATACCAGGAATGACAGTCTGTAACTCGGACAAATGCTCGGAGAGCAACTTTCACCTCGGAATGGTATTTCTGGCCGGCTCAACTCAAAACATCTTAGATCTCTTCTCTCAGTTTATATCTGGACGTCTTGTCTTTATCTGCCGGTGAGGTGGGAGTGGAGTGACGGTGAGTGGAGAAGACTGAATAAGGATGAACTTATCACCTTGTCTTCGGGTGGACGGTTTCGCCATAGTTGGCTCTGTTTCGCTTGTTTAAATGTTCCTGTCTCGATGGTGTGATACGGCGTATCCCAGGCTAATTCAAACAGTCCAGGGAGAAATAAGCCCAGGGATTTTCTGCAGTAAAAGTTAGCACACTGGAGTGTCTGGAAACAGATAGAGTAAAAGCTTCTTGGCAGTGATCACGTTAGTGTTCCTTCTCAGTCTTCCCTGGACGTTTGGAAAGTAGCCCGCATGTTTGCACATAGTCTAAAATGATTGTTTCCCCTCCACATTTGGCCTGATGATGAAAGATTGTGTGATATTTATCTTAGAGGGAAGAGCTTTGATTTTTGCACCGCAGGAAGAACATGTGCCTTTGTGTTGCACGGCGCTGCTGGATTGTGTTTGACTCATTTCCAGACTAGATCCCAGATGCTGGACCTGGGTGGTCACACCCATATAGCAATGTTGCACAATGCCCGTTTAAAGGCCTCTTATTTGTTAACCAACTATTGTCTCTTGTGTTGTCCTGCTTCTAGAAAAATCAGCCCCACGCATCGGAGGCGTTTAACTGGTCGACCACACAGTTAAACCAACAAAGCCACTAAACTGTCATGGGGATATTTCCTCTCCAGATGTCCTAATGATGGTCTCATCAGCTCTCACCACCTCTGTTTTCACAGTGTGTTCACAATGTGAGCCAGATGGGTTGTTCTCTTCTGAGGGTGGAGCTGGTCCAACAGCACGGATGTGGGGACATACTGCGTTATCATACTGGCCCGTATAAAAGACCATTTTTACCATAAGACGCTTTTCCAACATCTAATTGCGTAAATTGGAAACAAAGACTTGGGGAAAATTTCCCTGAGATACTGTTAGACACGCGGACCAAACAACCGAACCGAGACCACTTTCAAGGGGACTCTGGTGCAATTTGTTTGTGGTGTGAAAGCGAACGAACCAACTACAGGATTTTATGATAGCAGATGATGTGAATTTAGCATGATTTCAAAAGCTAAACTACTAATAAATCTATCTGCTGATTGTGAAATCTTACTTTGTCAGTTCAATAAGTCCTTTAAAAAGTGTGTGACAGCGATCCCACACTAGGCCTTATAAGCCTCAAATCATTACCGTACAAGACGCCTCGATCCTTTTCTACCTCTCTCTAACTGTAAGTCATTATTCATATCACGGTCGATTTGCAGTCTAATAATGCTTATAATCAGTTATTTCTTCGTGAGCTCTTTATGACACCAAAGAAACTGCTGCATGAACTTCAACATCAGTCGCCATAACTTGATTTCCCACATGGGTCCTGATGATGCAGGATAACAAGCGTCCAATCAACGAGTTATCCTTCAGTCTGTAGAACTTCATGCCTACTCCTGTTGATGCGTTTGTAAATAGTCAGTGTGAACAGGAACCGGACCAGAACTAAAATGCAACAATGGATCTTTTACGCTTTAAACAACTTAAAGAAACTAGCTAGCCTAGCAACATTAAGGCTACAAATGGAGTAAACATCTGCAGTCTCAAGTATGTTAATGTCTAATCCTCAAATATAATATGACCCCCACCTTTTCAAATGTAATTTCCCGAAAATATTATCTTATATTTGGGCCTATTCATTACTTTTATATTATTTTCTGATGTTTTCTGAAATTGGCAAAATATGATAAAATTTAGGGCTAAAAAAAATCTTAGTCGACGCTTAACACTCATATGATTTTGTTGAATAATCGATAAGTTGATCGACAGATCTATAAAACTGAATTTCTCCACACAAAAGCACCACTTTAAATCTTGTGTTTACCGGAGATGTGCTCATAAGTTTCTTGGAAATAAGTCTTTCAGCATGAAAAAAACATAAAAACATAACTAATTGACTAAAGAAACCTTAGACCAAAACGACCGATTAGTCGACTGATCAACTAAGTAACTAAATAACTAACTAAATTAAATTGTACCATTTTAACAGTAAAACTATGGCCTGAATCGACACTGGATATTTGAGTCCACAACTGATAAATTAGTTTATAAAATCTAATAAAGATAAACACATAACCATAAAGAAATAGTTTTGATACAGATGCCTTAGATTTGTTTTTTAAAAATACATACCAAAAGAGACATTTTGCAGTGTATAAATCAATTAGTCAGTGCTTTCTGGTGGACAAAATACGCAAAGTAGACACTGTTTCTCAGTTACCTCAAACCTAATTTGGTATTTTTGCAAATTTCTTGTGACTTATCGGCCGACATAGACACCAATACTGATATATCTGCAATAATAATTAGGTAGCATTATTTAAAAATAAGCCAAAAAAGATGGTAAACTTATTCCTTATGAATATTACATTAAAACAAAGAGAGCATGCAAATATATTGTCTGTTAATGGCTGTTGTCCCTGAAAGCCGTGGTGGCTTTTTCTCAGCCAGCAGGCTTCTTGCACAATCTCAAGTTTCTCCCGATCTCTCAGCACTCTGTAAGAAACGAATGGCCCTCTGGTGACTTGTTGATCTTGTTACTCACAGTGTGAACGCACGGTTAGACTGACTTGTTCATTTTATCACTTAAATGCTACCATGAGAGCAGCCTGTATTTAAAAAAAAAAAAATGTTGCTTTTACAGCTGCGTAACATTTACTATCATATTTCACAACAGTGAGACACGCTGCTCTGTTCGGGAGCAAAAAGCATTCTCTGTGATGCAGTTCATTCAACGTTATCTGAGCTGATTTCAAACACGGCCTGTTGCATGGAAACAGGAGCGCTGCTGAGCTTCTCGTGCACATCCAGGCCACTCCCAGGCATCCATCACAGACCGTAACAAGCTGCTGAGTGCTGTTTGAAGCGTGCGTGTTTATGTGCCATGCGTGCTCGGCGCTGACGGATACGCGGTGACAGTTGTGAGATATGGCCTGCAGGACAGCCAGGACAGGGATTGTGGTGTCTGATGGGCGGGCAGCATCAACCCCCTTCTCATCTGCTGTTAGCAGCGGATAATGCAGCTCTAAAGCCTCTTGTGTAAAAGACCTGGTCACCGAAGACAGGGGCGGGAGGGAGGGGGACAAGGAATGACGTAAGTGTCCTCCCGTTCTTCCTTCCATTCTCCCCCGATCTCTGATCCTGAGCACTCAGGAGGTCAGCGGTGCAGAGCTGCTGACCCTAATTCCTTAAGGAAAGGTTTCCTGAGTAGAGTTGCTCCCTGCGCCCTGCTCCCTGTTGGCGGCTGACCTGGAAACGGCGCAGAGAGCAGCTGACGCAGACGGAGGCTGCGTGTCTGTGGAGGCTTCAGACGAGGCGCTGAAGGGCCTGAACTGCCTCCCTGGCTTTTTTTTTTTTTGATCCGATGACGGACATGGCTCCATCTGTTTCCTGCTCCCGAGGGCTGCGGCGTTCCGCAGTCAGATCGGATGAAGACAAATGAATAAACGGAAAGATGAGTCACAGCTTTATGCTCCTGTTATGACAAGTACTTCTGCTCGAGTGCGTGAGGCGGCAAATATTGACATGCTTGTTAAATGACTGCGAGGGCGGGTTGTGTGTCGGGCGTCATTGTAAACAGATAAGCACAAACAGTCGACGGTTCCGCTGACAACATTTTTTCGGTCTACGGCTGTTTACCAATTCAACATCGCCACGTTTGCTCGGCAGGGTTCCATTGTTTGCTCCGTCAATAAACATGCCAACTCAAGATGTAGGACACAAATGCTCGTTGTGCTCTCCTCAGGAAGCCGACGTCTCCCCTTCATCCACCTCCACGCTCATTCGTCTCCTTCCTCCCGCTCTGTCCTCTTGTCTGTCTTCCTCCAGCACCTGTCAGCTCCATTGTCCTCCCCTGAAGAAGAGTAAACCCATCCAGGCATGCTCCTGCGACCTTTTTCAATGGCGCTCTCCCAACGGGACAAGTGCCTTTGTTCCTGGAGCTTTTCTTACCAGGTTTTGGGGCAATCAGCAAGGGGGCATCCGTCTTCCCATTGAGGGAGGCGTGGCGTTCGCTGCTTGCCGGGGAGCGATAATGGACCACACATGGTCGTGCTCCAGCGGCTCACCAAGACCTGGGGCCTCGGTGCGTGGGCACAGGCCCCGGCTCTGCCTCCTCTTCCCTCCCAACTCCAAAGCGCTCTTCTTCTCAGCCTTTTGTCAGGGCCCTTTTCACTTAGCCCGAGCTCTCCCGAGGCCCTTTGTCCTCCTATCTGGGGCCCCGGTCCCTCAGCGTCCACTCCCTTCAGCTTTGTTCACTCCACCTACAATATGCCACCAACAAGTATTCCAGAAATGCAATGAATGCAAGTCTTTCTGTCAGCGTGAATGTGCCTAAGTAAAGAAGGAGAAAAGGGGTTTGTGATTTCATGCTGCTCGGGAGGTTTTGCTGACGATTTGGGCAGTTTATTGAGCCGAGCTGATGATGTGGATAAATTCATTGGGATACGAGATGTAAATAGAAATCCAGCATTCCTTCCCTTGCTGTTTAGAGGAAATGAAATGAGATTCTTGCTTTAAGGAGTTAGTTAATTAACTTTTTTTCCTGAGTGTTGTTTACGTGCAGTTTCTAAAATTGTGTTAAAAGTGTTATTGGTGAATTAAAACCTCATGTGTGCTTTTAATGGCCGACAACTCAGCAACACAGAGCAGACCTCAGTCCCAGGAGTCCCCCCCGGCGGTCGGGCAACCTCCATCGCGGACCACATGAATCCCAGAAAAGGGGCTTTTTTTGATCAGACCTGTAGACATATTTATCATACTTGACCGAATTTAAGAGCCAAAAAACAGGCGTCAGAAGTCTGGATACTACACTTAAAAACGTAATATATGTCCCTCTGTCTCCACGTCCACTAACATGTCTGACTTTGCATCAATAAATCTTTATATCCGAGGCTTATTAAGTTCCCTTTTTATCTGTGGAGTGGAGCTTTTTGATGTTTGACACACACGTCAGGGAGGTTTCTTTCTTCTTTCTTTCATTATACTGGAGGCCTCGCTAATTTAGAAAACTTCTGTCAAAGCCCGTAGCGATGGTACCACCCTGACACTTTATTAACATTGAGGCATGGAGGATGGTAATGATGTAAATTTAATGAAATCCCCATCCTTCTTGGACTAGGGTTTCACCGTAACCATTTTAAACTAAAAGGGATGTCATTTTTATGTACCTCATGAAATCATTCAGCAGTTTGCTCTGGTTTACCATACGGATGGCATTGATTTGTTGGTGCTGCCACGCCGCCCTGCACAGACCTGCAGGACTGAAGCGTAACATTCACTTGTTAATGCCGGTCCACTCAAGTAATAAGTCCTCCGCACCACATGGTCCTTTGTTGTTTCGCCGCTAACCAGGAATACAGTGAGGGGGGACATCAAAGGGAAACCGCTACCTCTTGGGTAGCCTTGGCTTTTTCCTCATTCAGCTCACCATGCTGCCTGTAGTCTTTCACATAGTTTATACAAAGTCCAAGAGAGTTTTCGAGGTATTGGTGGGTTGAAAAGTTTCCATCTACAGAGCTGGGTTGGATTCTTTTCATAATATCTATCTGACCCGTGTAAAATTATCATCCGTCTTTACTGAGCGTCATTTTATTGCCACTAACTCTCTGTAACATCAGATCTGAGCCGTGCCAAACTTTTATAACCCCTCATCAAAAACAAAAAAATACAAGCTTCAAAACCTCCGAGGCCAGTGTGCTGCCCATGCTTCCACATTACTAGTAGGATTTTTAAACAGTATTTTGCTACTCACAGAGGTGGGACTAAGTCATTGTTTGTTTTGTAAGTCTCAAGTCTTTGCCCTCAAGTCCCAGGTCCTAAACTTTGATTATGGGTCCTAAACAAGTCATAATTCGCTCTTCACCAAATGTAATGCCATTTTAACAACATAGTAACTGGCGCCAACTGGCGCTCAGTAATGTAACATTAGTTCTTCATGGTTTTCTCCTGCAACTTGATTGGATGCTGTCGGATTGGTTCAAACAAAGTGGATCTGGGGAATTAAGTGTAAGATGATCAAATGCAAGTCCCAGTAATAAACTGGCCTGTTGTCCCAGTAATATTCACCAAAAATAAAGATTCTGGAATTCAACAAAAAAAAACACCACTTTTTTATTCACTATTCAGTTTGTTCATTTCAGTTTTTTCCCCCACAACTAAATCCTCTTCCAAAACAAATGAAGAATCTCTGTACAGTTTGTTTAGTTCAGTTATTTCCCCAAACAAATCAATAAAGTTAATAAACCCCAAATCTCAGACGCTGTCGGAGTTACCTCCGGTACTGGGCAGTTGATCGCATTGGTGCACACACTTTTTAAATGTCATACTTTTTGATCTTTGGGCTTGGGGGATGTTATTAAGTATTATCAAGTCAAAAGACTCAAGTCCAAGTGAAGTCACAAGTCACTGGTGTTGAAGTCCAAGTTGACTTCCAAGTCTTTTTATATTTTGTCAAGTTGAATCTAAAGTCATCAAATTTGTGACTCCAGTATGACTCTTCCAAGTCATGTGATTTGAGTCCACACCTCTGGCTACTCACAATACAGACTTAATTTGAACTGTCAGCGTGTGCTCAGTGTTTCATCAACACCTGGGACCGTTTCTCAATTTCAACACGAGCCTCTCCGGGAAATATTGAAACTGAGCAACGCTCCCTGCGGAGTCACATGACCCTGCTCATTTACGGCCAGCTAGTTAGGAACAAGACAACAAGCAGCTGTCTGTTTAACCATGAGGCCTGCCCTCAGTACAGAGACACTATAGATTGCTGCTGTTGTGTGATACCTGCTCTCAGAGAGAGGAGACTACCAAACACATCGATCACTGCCCACTTTATCCAATTGATTCTGTTCACTTCATCACACGTGCAATTCAAAGCCTCATCAACGTGTACACAGTATATCTGAATTTTGTTATTAATATTTGATTCCTTGTGTTGTATATATATTGCACAATGCGGCATTTTCTAAGCTCACCGTTGGGTGTGTCGAACAAATGGTTTTAGAAAAATCCAATAGTGCTGACTGTTGCAGTGCGTGGTGTGTCTTAGTTTGGAATTCAATTTAGCCCCGACAATGGGAACTGAGGGAAATTGCCTCTGAATGTTATTGACTCAGAGACAGAGATTAGCTGGGGGAAGTCTTTTGTGGCACAGTGACAGGAGCGACAATACAATAGAGAGAAGACATGAAGACACAGGAGGCAACATTACTGTTAATAGAGGTGCTTTTCCATTTTCGTCCATTTCAGGGCACAAAGACTTATTATAAGATGCATGTACGCTGAATTTGTAGCAGTGAAATGTCTGATTTTTCATGCTTTCTTTTCGATTGGTGTTGTAATATTTCCTTTGTGATTAGTTGTTTTTTCATTACGGCAGTGTAAATAATCTGCATGTTGTGTTGATACTGTATATGTGACAGTTGCGTTGTACAGTTTTGCATTTGGCAAAGAGAATTAAAAAGAGGAGCTGCGTGCGAAGACAGCGAGCATTTAAAAAAAAAGCTCTTTGGTGATGATTCGAACACATGGAAACAACTTCCGTGTGTACTCGTGTTTTTTTTATTATTTCAGAGATTCTACGCTTTCTAAATGGAAAACTAAGTGAGGAAATCCAAAGTCTCTTAAAAGCACAGGCACTGGGTACGGAGGCGGGTGCGGTTTGTGTGATTTGGTGGCCGTAAAATTTCAAATGCGTAAATCCGCTCCTTTGCAAAAATGCTAATTGACACCATGTGGAAGACAAAGCATTTAAGAACACGTAAGAGTCTATCCGGGCTCCTCTTGGACGTGTTTATAGGTTTACGAGAAACTGTCTCACGCAATGGCGGGCGGCGCTGCACATATCTGTGTTCCTTTTGCATTAAGAGCAGGCTTCAGGTCATGGATGTGGATCTGATATAAGGTTTTTCTTTCCTCATTGTTTCTCTCCTTGTTTTTCAATTCATCTGTTTATCTTTCAGTTGCACATTTAAACACTGCTCACCAAGTGGTAGCCTACAGTAGAGATGATCTTTCATCTCTTCTTTCAACATATGTGTCAACCCCCTAAAGCCTAGTTATCCGTTTCCAATTGAAGTTAAAATAAATACCAGATTAGCATCACGCCTTAGCCTGATTTCCCCCCTCCTGTGTACCAGCTCACATTAGCCCTGACTATCTGACTAAAAGTTAACGAGGCGGCAATATCAGGTATCAGAGGTGCATCGGTCCGGTCTGTCATAGCAAGACGTCGCTGATACCTAACGGAGCACCAGACCCCCCAGCCTCCACACACTCACGTGGCTGTCGATGGGGGCTCCCGATCTCTGTGTGAGCCGGCAACATGTGCCTTCAATTAGGGCCTGGAACTGAAGCCCAAATGGGAGAGTTTAAAAAGAAAAAAAAAAGGGCCGGGCTGAGAGCAGTGTGAGAACACTGGCCTGTTGTGATAGTATCTAATGAGATCACTCAGAGCTGCATCCTTGAACGCTGCCATTCATTAATGTAATGATTCTTTGTGTATGTGCGTGTGTCCTAATTCGCCCAAGTAAGCTTTCATGCTGTGTTGTGGTTGCTGCCATGTGGCGAGCAGAGAGAAGCTACAAGAAGCCCGCATTAGAGGTTTACATAAAGCTAATGACGGTATGATCTGAGCAAAGGAATCAATCGCTCTCCTTCTCCTGGTCTCCATCTGCCTACTTTCTCAGGGGCTGTTAGTGCCTTTAGCTGATTGGTTCCCTCTCATATTTGTTTGTGTTTGATTGATTGCACAGAGGCTTCTTAGAAAATAGCCACTAATCGCGAACGCCTCGCAGGAAGACGAAACTCCCGGAGTCCTCTTTAAACAGAAGAGCTGTGAGGAGAAAACGGGGACGAGCCGCAGCTGTTTCAAATGTTGCACATATAAGATGGTCGGGGCCACTAAAGATGTCTTCTCCTTTCTGCTCCGCTGGCATTCTCAAAGGCTCTTCCTGCACTTAAGCCCCATTGCAATAAACATCAGTGAGAGAAGGCCTCTGCGTTGATGTGCCATGATTCAGGCTCATCCTTCAGAGCTGCTGTGCCTCGTAAAGCCCCCCCCATGCAAAAAGGTTTGGGAAGAAGGATGGGCAAAATGTTGGACAGGCGATCCGTTCACTCATTTGTTGAGCTTTAAGCTTGCACGGAATTTTTCCATCCCATTCCGCTGGTCCTCTCCATCTGGCGCGGGTCTCACTGAACCCCTCCATGGGTCAACATCCTACGAGCCCAAATCAGAACGCTTAAACGGCCCAGTGGTGGGCCAGGCCGGATGAGTCTTCTTGCACGGCTGCGTGGCCACAAGCCCAGGAAGAGTCGCCTCCCCTGCATTGATCCCCCCGCTCCATGTGGAAGAGAAGCACTCCAAACAGGAGAGGAGGAACAAATCAAACACATTTATTACCACACGGCCGAGAAGGTCAAAGCATGACAAAAGCCCTCCTGTTGTGAGGAGGAGTGCAGTGGAGTGGCCCCCTCCGAACAGAGCCTGGGTGACTGCCGCAGCATTAGACATGGGTCAGCCTGAGGGGAAACATGGAGGAACGACTAGTCTGAGAACAAAGACCCCGTTCTTGATTCTTGTTGGGCTGTGACGTTTATTTAATAAAAACCTATTTGGGTGAATTTTCCACTTTAGTGTTAAAGTGGATAAAAAGCCCCGACGAGACACTGAGAAATTAAATTTTTCAATTTGGTCACCATTATGTGACCATTATAAGAAGTTCAACAAATTATAGACAGTCAAGTTAATTAGAATATTAAAGTTGTGAAGAGATGTCGTGTTACGTTATAGTAATATAACCTTCTCAATAGGGCTGTGTATTGACAAGAATCTGGCGATACAATATGTATCTTGACACAGAGGTTACGATTCAATATATTGCGATATATTGCTATTTTTTAATCTAATTTGGGGAAAACTCATAGTATAAAGAACACAACACCATATGCATTAAAATCTGTATATAAAAAAAATATATATATATTTTTTTTTTATGCAATCAGAACAGTATTTTCATTTATCACAGTCACTGTAACATCCAGCATCATAGCACTACTCTGAGATGGTACATACACTGAGACGGTGCATATCTTTGCAAATGAAATAAAGTATTCACTGAGTTAATCTTAATGAGAATCGATTCAGTATCACAAAACATAATACCCCAATACTCAATATTTTCAATATTTTCTCTCACCCCTACATCTCAAGTGATTATTTTTCGAGCAATCTAGTTGTCAGATCCTAATTTAATAGCATTTTTCTTTAACTTTTATTCTAGAAATGATCAAATAGAGATTTCTTTCTTTTTTTTTTGAAAATCAACTGTTGTTGTTGTTGTTGGCTACGCTAGCGTGGCTCTAGGGATGGCAATGTTGCTCTGTGGATCGGCTGGTCCCCCACTTTTGGTCCTGACTGAAATATCTCAAAAAATATTGGACGAATAGCTTTGAGAGTGTACAGGTGTTTGTGCATCAATATGTGGAAATGCAGGGGTTCCAGGTGAATTTCACCTAACCCTTATGAAAACCATCTGGTGGAAAGTTCTTATCTGCGACTGCCCGCCACACTTTCCCAACGAGGCAGCCTGTTGAAGATAGAAATAGTGACAGATTCAAAGCAACAGTTTCGGATTTGGGCAGAAGAAAAGAGGTGTGTGTGTGTGTGAGAGAGAGAGAGAGAGAGAGAGAGAGAGAGAGAGGGGCCTACAGGGGTGACCCAGCAGCCCTGCACATGCTGACAGATTTATTGGATACAATAATCAGAGTGTGTATCACCCTGCTGTGCTGTGCACATGCAGCTCCTGTAATTGGCTCTTACACCTGGAATGGACTATAAACATCAGACGAAGTTTACACTTTGACATTTAGGTGATTTGCTTACAACGCTCCTAGTTTGGACGGTAAAAAAAAACAGCTTTTGCTTTAACATGGGGAGCAGCAACAACCTTCTCAGCCATTGTTGAAGCCTACAAAATACCATTTAAGTCTCGGTAGATTGTTTTGACGTCTAGTTGGTCAGAAAGTAATAGAGACAGACTTCCAGACAGCTCCATCAAACAGGGCAGTGGCCCTAAGGCCTCTGCTGGACATCAGAGGTTTGAGCAGGACTCGTACGTGCCCCTGGCAACTTCACACCACAGGATTCAATGCGGGGCCCGCCAGGATTCCTGCCCTGCCAGCCTGGTTGGCTGGATAGAAGTGTGGCTCACTGGTTGGTTGGTTTGCTGGCTGGCTGGTTAGCTCTGGGGGATCAGCATTCAGGTCGTGCCCTACTGTGCCCATCCCGTACGGCACAAAGGGCTGATCAGGGATGCTAGACAGCAGGCACGGGCATTCAGCGAGCTAAAACACACTGCGGTGCTGGACGAGCCTGCCTGCCCTGCTCCAGACTCAGTGTCTCAGTGTCCCAGTGTTTGCTTGTCTACTGTGCCATGAAATGGAGTGAGTGTGTATGACTGTGCCAGTGGAGCAATGCAAATACCCTCCCTGAAGGGAAGACTAATGCTGCTGGATGAATTGGACACAGTGTTGCATGTTGCACTCTGAAAAACACTTTGATCCTTTTTAGTGAGCCTTTAGTGGGATCCCTTTTTTTTTACATTTTATATGCAAGCTGGTTTGCAATATGATAAAGAATATTACAAAAACACACACTTAACACTTTCTGCGAAGCAGTAGATCCTGTATTTGTACATCCATTTCGTTGTTCGGAAGTGTTTTTATCTTGATTGAATGGAAAAGTTGCAACTTGAAGAAACCTGCACCCATATTTGCCAATCCTCCTGATTTTCCCATGTTTCTCTCGTTTTTCATTGCCCTCTCCGGGGTTTCTCCAATTAGCGTAAAAAGTATGCTCAAATCATAACATGGTAAACTGCAGCCCAACAGACAACAACAGCTGTCAGTGTGTCAGTGTGCTGACTTGACTATGACTTGCCTCAAAACTGCATGTGATTATCATAAAGTGGGCATGTTTGTAAAGGGGAGACTCGTGGGTACCCAGAGAACCCATTTTCATTCACATATCTTGAGGTCAGAGCTCAAGGGACCCCTTTGAAAATGACTATGCTTGTTTTCCCTTGCCATAATTTAGCGCAAGTTTGGAGCGTTATTGAACCTCCTTTGCGACAAGCTAGTATGTCATGCTTGGTACCAGTGGATTCCTTAGGTTTTTCTAGTTTCATATGATTTAAAACTGAGCCCGCTACAACCTAAAAATTGCAAGTTGCATTAATTGTTAAAGAAATTTATGGCGTTAAAACAAATTTATGTAAACGCGATAATATTGATTTAACTTTGACAGCTCTAGCATATAAATAATGCAGTAATAATGACACAAACTGATGATGGAGAATACTGAAGGGAAGAATTGTTCCATTAGGAGTACTACAGAGTAGATTCAGTCCAGATCCACCCCTAATTACTGACCTTTATTCTGATTGTCCATCGCCACCATGTCATCCATCTTCACTCTCCTGCCTTTCATCAATTATAATGATGGAGGGGAGGCATCAGGTGTCCACAGCCGGGGATAATAGTCTAACAGCTTCCGCTTCATTTGCTCTCAGGAATGGTGGGGAAAAAAAGGACAGCTTGTGTTTTTTTTTTGGTATTGTAAATCAATATAATATTGGTTAGTTTGACGGGGAAAAAAAGGATGAAGGTCAGTGAATTTAAATGAAATCGCATGAGATATTTCCTCTATCTAAATAACAAAAACGTTGTCGTACTAAAGAATCTGTCTAGTGTAAAAAAAAAATATGCTCTTCAACGCTTCCCTGAGGCTGTTTTCTTTTATTAAGCGGCTTACTAATCACACATGTCACAAGGAAGAAAGCAGCCATTCATTCTTGACAATAGGGATTTTACGGCGGCCTCAGTAGCGGTGTGTTGGCTACAGTGAGCTACCCCACATCCACATTCTGTGTTTGTCCTCTCCAGCTTTCCTCATCTTTCATTCCCTGCGCTGCCCTCTTGTTCAAGCTAAAATATCAAAACATCCAGTGACACTGTGATACCGGAGTTATTAATTACATTTTAGCCTGAAGAGTTCTGAATGTAAGCCAAAACAAACTTGGACTTTTTCTCCATGTTGAATGGGACCCGGGTGCTCCTTTTTTTTTTTTTTTGTCTCCCTAGCTGAGCTATAGTCTTAAAAATGTAAATGCTTGATTACATTTTATCTTGTCTGGCGTCCATTGCCGCTGGCTGATGGGACTCATCCATATCCCCGAGCTTTACAGTACGAAGCTATTTGTAACAATGCTCCCCAAAATAGTGATTTCCCCCTCTCTCATTTGGCAAATTATTTCCCCCATCTTTGTGCATTTCATCTCCATCACCCTCTGCATTAATAATTGATGTATTCAAATGAGCTCATTGAGAGTTGGATTGCTTTTCTGATGCCACTGAATGCATTAATCACAGCAGCCTAAAGGCATAAAAACAGAACATTAGTTATCTTTCATTTCATGAAAAGACTTGAGAGTGATTGTTAAATAGGCTATTACAGTTATGTTAAGACATTATTTCTAATTTATTTCCTTAGTTATACAACATTTTAGTAAAAGGAAACCAATTGAATACGCACTCTGGGCCTTAGGAAAATACTTTTATTTGCTATATTAGGTACGATAAGTGCAGTGGAGGTATGCCATTAATGAGCTGCTAGCATGCCCATGGGAAGAAACATTAGACAAAAGAGCTTGCCGGAAACAGTGAGCGGGCTACCCCCGGTGTCTCTGTGGGCAGTCTAAAAATACCACTGTGCCTCTTTCAGATATTGAAGCCGGGTGATGACATGTAGTTGGCAGGCCTTCGGTCACTTTCCCCAAACTCCCACCAGAGTTGATTTTCTTTTCATATGCTGTCACAAATGGAAATCTTCATATGCCGTGTATCTTAAAGGGGCTGACTTTCTCTTCAGTGTTTCAATATCCAAACACCCACACTGTTAAATATCCTTCAGTTTGCTTTGATATTTTCAGCCACACAGACTGTCTCAAATAAATCGTATGCTCCCTCCCCCCTCGTTTACGGAAAGATGCCCCAGCATTATGCATTCTTTGGTGAGAATGCCTATTTTTTATGTACTTTTCCTTCAGGCTTTGGAGGATTTTAAAGAGGTTTTTATTCTGGTCATACGGCTCCATTTCACTCGCAGCTTCATCTCAAATTCATTGAGGAGTTGTAAAAGGGGAAAATCCTGATGACATGTCCTTGGTTTTCAATCTCCTTTCTAATATCAAGTCTCATCTCCTGTGTGTGTGTGTGTGTGTGTGTGTGTGTGTGTGCCCCAACTGCATAGACGACAATCAATTTTCAATTTTAGATAGCCTTTTTCCGTGGGATCCTGTATTCATTGCATTTTTCTCCGCCCTGCTGCATTCACGTTATGAGTGAGACTGTTCCAGGGGTAAAGAGGTTAGCGCTCATGTGATTATTTCTCAGATAAGGAGATAAGGAGATAGTATAGGAGCATTTTTCATGGAAATGCTTTTGAGCTCAGCAGAAAAGGGTTTCGGGGTATACGCCTACTTAGGGAAATTGTTTTACTCTGGGTTTATAATGATATGGTCTACAGCCTGAGCGATTGTCCCTTGTTAGAGGCTCATTTATGCAAACGCGGAATTACATAGCAGAGTAATAAAAGCAAGGTTTTTTTGGGGTGGGCAAGCAAGGTCATTTTTGTGAAAAAGAAACAATAATTTGATCCTGAACAAAGGATCATTTACTAGGGCTGTCGTCGTGTAGGAGGCTAAATAACGCTCCAAACTTGCACTAAGTTTGGCGAGGAAAAACTGGCCATTTTGACAGAGGTCCCTTGACCTCTGACCTCAAGATATGTGAATGAAATGGGGTATTATTGGTACCCATGAGTCTCCCCTTTATGATAATCCCATGCAGTTTTGGGCAAGTCAGCACACTGAAAGCTGTTGTTGCCTGTTGGGCTTGAGTTTGCTATGCAATGATTTAAGCATATTATTATGCCAAATGCAGTACCTGTGAGGGTTTCTGGACAATATTTGTCATTGTTTTGTGTTATTAATTTATTTCCAGTATTAAATATGTACATACATTTGCATAAAGCAAGCATTTTTGCCCACTCCCATGTTGATAAGAGTATTAAATACTTGACAAATCTTCCTTTAAGGTACATTTTGAACAGATAAAAAATGAGATTAATTTGTGATTAATTGCGATTAGCTATGGACAATCATGCGATTAATCTCGATTAACTATTTTAATCGATTCACGGCCCTATAATTTACACATGTTACAGCTTTTTGACAGACTGGGAACATTCACTACATGGTAGAAGAAATGGTCTATTTTCAGCGTCCTCTCTTTGCTCTCTGAAGTGGTGTTGGAGTGAAAGTGATCTTCTTTTGTGAAGCTGTGAGAACACTTTCATTTGAACACCAGACTTTCAGTGTTTTCTTTGTTTCCTCTGTTCGGCGGGATCACACATCTTTGTTTTGGTGGTGTCATGTAACACACTTGTCTAAAAATATTCAGTTGAAGAAGTGCTGTTAACATTTCTCGGGTCTCTGGGTTCGCCGCAGTTATTCCAATTAGTGGTATTGTATGCAGTATAATGCAGAGGCACACAAAGCTTACATAATGGCATTATGCTATATTCCACACTGTGTTTACATACGTAAACAAGCCTTTACTTATATAATTCTAAACAGATTGGGATCCAGACAAGTTGTGGAAGAATTGAGGCTGGCAGCGAGAGGTAGATGATCGAGACAGAGTAATGGGAGGTCGAAGAGTTTTTTCAGGGGGCTCCTCTTGTTAGTGGCCACACGATCCCCTCGTCCCTCTGGGAGCCGGCGTACGGGCGTGCGGTCGGGGGGAGGAATGTGTTCCCGGCTGGAAAAGGTTTGCAGTGCACAGAGAGGTCTTCCTCGCCTCCAGCTCTGCTGAGACATGGGCCCGGCCAGCCGCTTGAAACTCAATCCACCTTTCCAGCCGGCCTCTTAGCCGGTAGAGGGTCTGATGTAGACGATCGAGACTTGCAGTGGATTAATGATTCGCCATAGATCGGGACGACTGCCCGTGACTAGTTGGACTGTGATGCAAATGTGTTAATTCAGCTGTGGGTGTTTCCCATTCATCTGCTCTGAGGAGTTGTTGCAGGGCGGGTTAAGAGGTTACACCCCCCCACTCTTTCTCTGCGTTCCTCAATTCTCTGCTTGTCAGCCTGTGAGATGCTCATCTGCCTCTGTGACATATAAGCAGGTAGTGTTGTCACGATCCTGGAATTTCTAATGTTGATATAATACTAGGGCTGCACGATTATGGCCAAAATTCTCATTATTTTGATCAATACTGAGATCACATTATTTATCACGATCATTCATTGAATTTAGCGACAACATACAAGCACTGCGTTCACTTCCATGCTACATTCCTGCTGATGTACAAATTAGGGCTGCACGATGTTGGAAAAAACTGACATTGCAATATTTTTTTTTCTGCAATATGAAAAAATATATAGGATTATTCACTCTACCCGTTAGCTACATTTTAAAGTTAAATGCATCAATCTGGTGCACTTTGAGAGCAAAATTAGCAACATTAAGAGGCTAGATAAATAATTTTATGATCTCAATTTAATCATAAACACATTAGTTGTATAGATAATATCTATCTACAAAAGTGAAGCCTAAACATCTCGATCACCGGCTGGCTGTCTGCTGGTTTGGGAAGCGCTTGATTTGTCAAAATCGTGATCGCGATTAATATTCGATCAACTGTGCAGCCCTATACCATAACTTGAAATATATCGATATTCTATACCATTTTTGATACCACGGGAAAAAAATGTACACAACATTGAGGAGATAAAATTTTAGATTTTTATTAAAAGATGAACAGAGGTGTGCGTGTCAACTCACTGTTGGAGAGAAGAGAGAGCAGAAAGCGCAGCTGGTACCTGTGTATCGATACTGTGGAAAATTAGTATTGAAACTGCTTCAAATATTCAGTATCGATATGTATAGATACTTCGATATTTTTGACCACACTATAAGCAGGAGACCATCTAGAGGTGAGCTTCACGCACGGCGGCGACTCAGGAAACCAAAGGCTGTAAACGCAGTGGGCTTCTGAGTGAGCGGCACTGGCTCTTTAGTCTGTGCCTTGCTGCCAGAAGAATCTGGTGTGGTTTTGAGGCAATATATAATGTATCTGGCCTCTCTGGCTCCACCGCACTGTGCAGTGGAAAAAGAGCGCACTTGTCTCCAAAACGGCTTTGAGATGTAATTGAACCGTAATGCCTCTTATGTGAGCATCTCGTGACGGAATGAAGATCTTACTTGACAAATGGGCCAGAGAAAATAAACTGGCATGTCTGAGTCATGAAGTGGAGAGTTTGGGCTACAACGACCCTTAAGCCGGCTGGTGGAGGGCTGGAGCCTCCGTCAGTCTGACTAGAGAGAAGCTAAAGAAACCTAATCATCTGTGCGCTGACATTCAAGGCATTTCTATTATATCCCAGCTGATTATTTGTATTCCAACATCCCAAGGCCAGGTAGTATTCAGTTCCCTTAGATCCATCATAGGATGGGCTACATCTGCTTCACCCTTCTCACCTTTTCTAGTAGTGAGTAGTGTCTGTTACCAAGGTAAAGTGTTGTGCTTTAGAGCTTCAGAACAGCTAAGAGAGCAGTTCATTACTCTCGAGTAGGGGTGTAAATCACCAGTTTCATCACGATACAATATGATATTGATTCTTTGGATAACGATACCATAGTTGCCAAAATCACAAAGTCTGCCACGATACGATGTCGACCTGATTTAATTCAGAGGCCTGCAATCAATATGAGACATCATATTTCAATTTAACACAATCAGTTACATTTATATCAACTCACAAAAAGCAACTAAAATATGATTTCACAATTTTATTACTGGGCTCTTCCGGACATTTAAATAAAAAACAATCTCTTTTTAATTAAAATAATTAAAAATAGACCTGTTGTTGGAGGTCTGGTTAATGGTCAATGCTGGTCAGCGGCTTGTCATTAAAAGGAGAATAGCTGGTCCACCTTAACAGTCCACCTCCGGGGTTAATCCCCTTACTTTAACCAGCAGGTCCTTGCGAGAAAGCATAACCGAAGCTCAACGTTGCAAGCACTATTTGGATGTTTAGGGTTGAGGATGCGCTTGGACGGAAATGGTTAAACAGACGTGCTATGGGAATTTCAAAATAAAGGCGCATCTTAACTTCACAGCGATGTTTTCACTTCACATCGATGATATTAGATCGTCGATCATTCAATCAATATATCGATCCAGAGTCAATTGCTTCTTTGGTTCATTCATTTTTCCTCACATTTCTGTTTATTCTACACACAGATAAAAAAAGAATAATTTCCTTCTTGTCTTGTGCTGTCTGTCGCTCCCTCCTAGCTTGTCTCCACCCATCCCTCTTTGAACTGATTGAGTTTGTTAATTGTGACTGCCGCGAGGACACATTACAACCTGGTGCACTTGGCTTGTTATCACGTGTCATGTCCCATCTATCACGCCTTTAATTACAACACCTCTGCTCTGCTGTTGCCAACCACCTTGTCTCTGCGGAGGCTCAATCATCGGCACCGCCGTCTCCCCAGCTGAAAGCAGCAGAGGGCCCGACGCTCCGTCAGACCCATCAGAATGTGGCGGTAAAGATGGGAAAAACATTGAACTTCTATGGACTCCTGTAGAGAGAAACGTGCCTTCTCTTTCTCCCCTCCCTTTGGCCCCTGCTGGCCGTCCCCCCTCAGCCACTGACACACACAGCTTGTGGCTGATATAGCAGCATTAGGTTAGGTCACGCAGGTTCATCCCTGACAGAGAGGAGGTCAAACTGGCCCCTTACTTAGTGGACATGCCTGCCAAGAAAGAAGTACACATTTAAACATGGACATATCTCACTGTTTTGTTCGTCCCCAGACAAACTCTGAGCTGCCATGTCGATTGTCTTCTCTCCAAGCTGCATTTTCGCCAACATGGCGTTCCCCTACTGCGTGCCCGTATTTGTTTGTGGTTAAAGGGCGTGGTGCTTTCGCTTAATCCCCGAGTCTACAGCTGTAAGAGCTGTGGCTGCGGTGGCTGTGCTGCCCAGAGCTTGAAGCTCGCCCTCTGATTTTGTGAATGCCACATGACCGCACTCGCTGAAAGCTGTAAGCAAATGCAAAGTTCCATTTCACAGCAAACCTATATTTTCTGCTTAGTCCGCACTGGTAAAGAATAGCCATACATCCTCCTCAGAGAATCGGCAGTGCGCTGCCAGTAGAAATACTGTATACCGTAAACACAGTGTTCAGACGGAGCACTTTTATTGAATGTGGCAGGGCGGTGAAGTGGTCAGGCAGTGAAGCAGTGTGACACTAATTGAATTGACAAAACCGTCAGTACCGTATCAAATATTGATTTGATCTTTCCATGTACAGTATAGACGTCATGTGTTTCCTTCTCTAACCTTTTTTTTTCTCTTTACAGCCGTGCTATCAAGACCAATCAGGACCTGCTTCCAGAGACCCCCTGGACCAATATCTTCTACGATGACTTCTGGGGCACCTTACTCACACACAGTGGCAGCCACAAGTCTTACAGGCCCCTCTGCACCCTCTCCTTCCGCCTCAACCACGCCGTGGGTGGGCTGGAGCCCTGGGGTTACCA
Source organism: Sebastes umbrosus (assembly GCF_015220745.1). Classification (NCBI taxonomy): domain Eukaryota; kingdom Metazoa; phylum Chordata; class Actinopteri; order Perciformes; family Sebastidae; genus Sebastes; species Sebastes umbrosus. The sequence continues at coordinate 30,492,908 of NC_051272.1, read as the reverse complement.
CCTGGTTAACGTGGCCCTCCACGGGGCCGTGACGGGCCTGTTCACCTCCCTGGCTCGCCTGCTGCTCGGAGGAGGCCTTTGGAGCCTGCTGGCCGGCCTGCTCTTCGCTTCTCACCCCATCCACACCGAGGCGGTGGCGGGCGTCGTGGGCCGGGCCGACGAAGGCGCCGCCCTGTTCTTCTTGCTGTCCCTGCTGTGCTACATGCGTCACTGCGAGCTGCGGGGCCACGCCGGGCCCTTGCGGCTCGTGGCCTGGTTCCTGGGCAGCCTGGGCTGCGCCGCGTGCAGCATGCTGTGGAAGGAGCTCGGGGTGACCGTCCTGGCCGTGTCGGCGCTGTACGACGTCTGCATTTTCCACAAGCTCAAATTGCGACAGGTCATCACCCTCCTCTACAAGGTAAACAGTTTGTTCTCACCCCGTGGTGCTGCTTTTTTCACATGTATCTTGTTTCCTGCACCCGTTCCCTGACTCGCTAGAGTCTGGAAAACAGCATTGGAAAGTTGATATATATATGTAGGTGTGTGTGTGGCTGTGTGTGCACTGTATGTGTTTTTTTGTTTGCATTTCATCGCAATATAATTTGAAAAACATTTGCGAGTGTATGCACAGCTGTGTCGATCAGGTCACATTATTGTGTTTCCCATGAAATGCAAGGAAACACATGTTGGGGAAAGGAAAGCAAACAGAAGCTTTTTTTCTGTGTCCGTGCAGAGGAAACAAACGCTACTGCTGTTTTTCCCATGTATGTTTATTAATGCATATATTGATGGGTAATCTGAGGAATGTAATTTATCATTATGGTAATGAAAATGTATTATAGTAATCGGTATGACGGAGGTTATTGCTGAAATTTAAATTTGTATAATCGTAACCCTTTCAGCCTCAGGACTAAACTCATTCTAACATGCCAACCCACAACAAAAGTATGAGTATACACAAAATATCAGCTTCAGGTTACTTTATTTGTACCCATAGAAAGTTATATAAAAAAAAATATATATATATTATATGTGTATGTGTGTGTGTCTATCAGGGCTATCAATAGATTAAAATATTTAATCGAGATTAATCACAAATTAATCTCACATTTGTCTCTCTCACAAAGGGAGATTTGTCAAGTATTTAATACACTTGTCAACATGAGAGTGGGCAAATATGCTTGCTTTATGTAAATGTATGTAATAAATGTATATATTTATTATTGGAAAACAATGACACATATGAGACCAAGGGACCCCTTTGAAAATGCCAATGACAGTTTTTCCTCGCCAAAATTTAGCACAACTTTGGAGCGTTATTTAACCTCCTTTGCAACAAGCTGGTATGACATGGTTGGTACTAATGGATTCCTTAGGTTTTTCTAGTTTCAGATGATACCAGTATCTTCACTGTAGCTTTGAAACTGAGCCTACAACCTCCGAAATATCGATTGTGTTAATGCGTTAAAGAAATTAGTGGCGTTAAAATGAAGTTGCGTTGACATGTTATTATCGCATTACCTTTGACTCTCCTAATATAAATATATATGGATGTCTTCTTGTGTGCCTACGTTTCTTTGTATATTCATATTGCACACTGCAAGAGAAAAAGAAGAAAATGAAAACGTTTTTCAAAAGAACAAGCTGCAATAACAAAAAAAGCGATGGCTATTTGATATTTTCTTGTTGCTTTAGAAGCATTCAGCTATTACGTAGCTTTTTTCCCCCAACAGCTCCTGTCAAAAGCATTTACTGTTTGCTGTCTAATCAATGTGACATCCACAACTCTCTACCCATCATAACAAATTCAACGAGACGTGTGCACAAACGTGACAAAAGGGCTCCAGAGCAGCCAATCAGAGGGTGGCTATCCCAGCAAAGAACAACACTTAAAGATATGTCGAGTGGCGAGAGGGGACAGGGGTCAGCAAGAATAGAGGCTAATCTAAGAGATACAGACACAGAGATAGAAACACAGAGAGAAAATGGTTTAATTGAAGAGCAAATCCAGCCCGTCTCTTTCATTGCTCAGCATAGTGTGGAAATAAAGAGCGAGGGTCCCTTGCTGCCGTCTTCTCCACGCTGTCCTCTCATGATTTAAGCCTTATCTGACTCCCTGTGTCCTCTGGAGTATGGCCCATCCATCGCCGCAGGCAGACAGGCCTTCTAATGGCTTGTCAGGCATGGCTAGACTAAAGAGGAAACAGGGCCAAAAGGGCCGAGGGAGATGATGCCTCATAGCTGACAGTTTTTTCAACTTTTTTTGATTGAAAATCCACAAAGCCTGCTGATCCAATTGTCTTTGGGGGAAAAAAAATGGACTGGCAGATAGTTACACTTCTGGCGTGGAGCGATCCCTACAGATTTCCTTCATGGCTTGCCATCGTGGTTAACTAACTTGGCAAGCGTCTCCGGGGGCAGATGTGTTCTGCTACAGCGCGGCACATCCAGTCTAGCTTCTGAATACATGAGCTGTGTAAAGAATATCAAGTAATGGAATAGATAGCTTCATTATTTACTGAATTTTATTGACTGTTACAAAATACAGTACAGCTGTTTCAAACGCGGCTTCAACCACAGATGCTTTCCCCGTGCGTATTCGTTTTGTGTCTCCATCACTAGCAGTAATGACTGTCTCTCGTCGTATGAGTAGACTACACAAGGTTGCCTGAGGAACACCCAAGTTCCAGTGCTGCATCTCGTTTTTGTCAGCTTGTCATAAGCTTGGAGGAGAAAACGCTTTTCATTGAGATAAAATTACTTTCTTTTTCCCTGTCATGATTTCAATGTACACACAGCACCAGCCTCAGGTAGTCAGCAGAAGCAGACGGGGTACTGCGAGGCAAAGCATCATGGGAGTAAAGTATAAAAAAATAAAACAATTACCATAGCTTTTTAATCCATGTAAGCAGTTTATCACTGTATATGTACACATGTATATGTGTGTATATACGTATATTTTAGGGGCTGTCCCAAATTCAATTTTTTGGGCTTCGAAGCTTCGATAAGAAATATTCGCACACATGCACCTCTACACCTAACAAACAGCGATATCCCTCTGAGAATAACTAATAATAATTAATGTTGAATATGAATAATTTTGTGGGATTATTCCTTATTTCATGGGCTATTTTTGGATTTATATGTGATTATTACACACATATATTTTTAAAAAAAACGAAGCATTTGAATACTGATTTGGAGGTCTATTACCATGGCAACGGTTGAAGCTACGAGGCATTATATATATAGATATCGACAGGGAGCCAGTGTGAAGCTGGTAAAATGAGTGTGATGCGCTCCCTTTTAATTGTTTTGGTTATGGCTCTGATAGCTTCTTTTGTACACAGAAGTCTGTTCAAGATCCTGGGTAGTCCATTGTACTAGTCAAGACAAGAGATGACTAAAAAATGAATCTATCTCTTTGCATTGGAAACTGCAAGACACATTTCGGTAGGAACTTTGCTATATTTCCAAGGTTTGGAAAATGCGGCCTCTTAAAATTCTGTCTTTCTTTGAAAGCAAGTTAAGTTCATCTTAATAATATAGCCCAAAATCACAAATTATCCTCAAAGCTGTTCAGTTTACGAAACAGCTACAACAGAAATATTTTGTCACTTCAAATTCATTTGTAAGATGGACAAGATGGATGAATTAATTGTTTATGTGGATGCTTTCACTAAAGTGAAATATTGAATGAACCTTGACAAAACCCCTGAATGAGGCAGTTTTACTTTCACAAAGTAACATAAAAGGCTGCAGTTATATGTTCAACATTGCACACTGCAACCACCCAGTCTCTATATTGCACTCTTAAATCAGAAAAGAATAAGTCAATATCGTGTTCAACAAGTTTTAAGTGAATTGGCCACAATTACTGGTGTGATAAATTCAAAGTAACACACTAGTTAGAGTCTGAAAAGAGAAATCCTTTTTCTTTTCACACAATGGTTTACTTCACAGTGAGGAGACAAATAAGGAATTGCGTGGGCTGTCGGGCGCTTTTGGAGACACCCTGAAAATCAACTAACTGTTTTTCATTCTGTTGAGCGAAAACTGTAAAGCAGCATATTTTTCTGGAAGGGAAGGCTGCCATATATGGCTCCGTATTCCTAACGTGCAACTTTTTCGCTGACAATTGTCATTATCCTAGCTAGCGTGTCATTTAGTCGCACCACAGACAACATAAAAGCAAGCACAAACAGAGAGCTGTCATCATCACGTCAATCATGTTGACTTGGGAGGTTTCTTTGCAGTCATATAATGGTGCTCTGTGATCATAGATTCATATGTGCGACCCGATCTGTTATCCTCATGGCGAACAGTCCACTACAGCAGCGTGCACATTCGTCTCCCTTTTGTCTCCGTGGAGTGAGGCAGTCACTTTGACTGATGATGAGCAAAGGGAGTCATTCCCTTTAGGGGCGAGTTGAGCCTTCAACCGCCTGCATGGACATTAGTTGTGTACAGAGCTGGAAACGATCACAAATAAATACAGTTCCCTCCCTCAAGTTAGGGCTTGAGATCTATCGGGTGCTGAAAACTTGGTCACCCGAACTGAAGTGTACAAATAGGAAAGAAGCATATGAGGGAAGGATCTGTCCCCATGTCCCCAGCTTTTTTCCTTGTTTGAAACCCATTCTTCAGTCGCACTAAAGAGCCCGGCTTGTCGGATGACTGACGGGCCACAGTGGGCCAGCCGCTCCATTTTTATCACCGAGCTCCCCACTCAGCTGCACTCATTTGACATTTAACGCTGGAAATGGTGAAATGGGCCTGCTTATCTGATCGTGGCGCACAGTCAATTACATTAGAGTTTTATATCTGCTGCAAATCTCCCATTGTGTCATTACGGCTTCTGTGTGCGGTTTGAAGGTTGTAGGCAGACTGAGACCGGGAGCTCCACTGTAATTCCATGTAGGTTCATAACTCATTTCATCAGGACTCTAACTGTAGACTCTCTGCATACAAATCAGAGGGAAGAGGTAATGCATGGATATTATCGTGATTTATTGGTTACATGTTGCATAACAGATCAAGAGAAGCATGCGCTACCGTTAAGCATATGTAAAGATAAACCTAGAACATAATAGCTTGTAAGCATTGTAGCAAAATCAAAGGAATAATTGTGTAGAAAGAGACATCTTAACATGCTGTATTTAAATTAGGTCGGCGTGTATTGTCAGTTTGAATAGACTACAATTCGTTTGTGTACTGTGCATGTGTCTCCTCTCGCAGGCTTTTGTCTGTGTGATGTCAGCTTCAGAGCTTACACGGATCCAATTCTTCCATTCATCAAATTTAATTGTCCCTGGGCAATACAAAATCCTTAAAAAGGGTTTAGACAAAAACGCAAGCCAACTTCATATTCTCCAATAGATTCTGTGAATATTAAAGATTATACAGTGCCTTCAGCGTATAAGTTAATACATAGTTTACATAGAGTACTTCTGCTCGTGGTCATGTTAGCGGTACAGGAACTTCTCTGGCTGAAAGAATTAAAGAGTAAAGAGAGACGGCAAGAGAGGGGAAACAATAGTGCTTAGACAGTAATTGAATAAGCACACGTTGGGTTAACGGTGACGCTGGAGTCAAAGCTCTTGGAATCCTCTGGCATCCAAACTCTGGGGAAAGCTTTTATTAAGAGATCTTGTGCAACCTTTGCATGCTCGAATAACCTTTCCAAGAAAAACATAGTGCTCTTTATATAGATCAAAGTCACCCATCTGCACTTTTAGATGATGTTTTTTTTATGAATATATAGATACAAAATCAACCCCAGCCGCACGAAAAGGCGTGTAAATGACGATAATGCGCAAGGCAAAAGCATGTAAGAAGAACGCCATTCTTGCTTTAGGCGTGTCACTTTCACGCCATGTAGCCTGTACTGACAGCAATGTAAATGCATCCGTTTGAATATGCTACTCTTAGAGCTAGTGACGTGGTATAACAATACGTAACAAGTCAAAACCGAGTACGGCTGGACCGTTTATGGTCGGTCTTTGAATTTGTGGCTAAATTGTTACGCAAATAGTCAGTGGTCGTGTCTATAATGTTAAATCCAGCGGTGCATGTCCACCAGGTCCGGCAAGGACACTAGGGGTCGCACTGCTCCACTCAACTGGCCATTCAAGCGGTGACGTACCCTGTCGTGGAATGCACCTGATTGGTCCATGGTTTTCTGCTTGCTGTTTCAAACAGGAAAAAACTTGGCGGCCTGTTCGTAAACTTCATGTTATTGTAAACAATCCAACAAAATCTACGTTTGAAAACATTTTAAGTGAGAAAAAGGAGATGCCACTGCTGAATCTCGTTTCATTTTAGAACTAGATCGCCTAGTTTGACCGCATAGTCCAAGTTTTGTGAAGCGGACGCGGCGTGCGGCTCGTTTGCATAAAGGACCGTTCCTCTGGGCTGGTTCCTCTGCGGCCCAACCAAAAAGGAAGAAAGACCGCTTAGAGGTGGATGGGTCCAACAAACACAGGACTTTCAACCAGGAGGCCGGTGTTCGAGGCCGATGTTGTGTTTTGTAAGCTATGTTAGTGACGTTTGTCACATGTTTTCCACGCTGATGTTACATTGTTTCCGTACGTATTTTACTTAGTTTATGTACTTGTTTTAAGCAAACCATGATGTTTTTGTTGCACCCTGCTGGTAGTCTACTGCACCTTCATACACGAGAGTAATATTCATGCCTTGGCGAGGCGAAACGCGACACTGACATGCTATCCTCTGGTGGACAGGTGGGTGTATTACACGCCTTGGTTTTTGATATCGGGTTGACAAAACACCTCTTTCATACAGAATCTGCCTGCTTTACAATTTAACTGTTAACCATAATCTCCTATATATCTTTCAACAAGCATTACCCCCCTTCCCTTTCCTCCCTCCAGTCATTAGTCTGTATGGTTAGTGTTGAACCCACTAGCACTTACAGTGTTGATAACCAATGCCAACATATAAGTCTACAGCTTACAGTGTGCTCTAATTACTTCTTTCCAATTAGACATGTCCTGTCTTCAAAAGTGGAAAAAAAAAACCTTGTCATTAAATTGTTTACTCTAGCTGACCTTTACTGTGGTGATATGATCCAGTTGCCTTTGTGCATGATTAAATCATTTATGGCCATGTGTTCTTATGCATCGAGCTACTCCCAGGCCATGAGTTTACAGCATTCAAATGTAACATAGTTGGCAATTGCGAATGTGTTTGCGGTGTAACCACAATTTATGTGGAAAAACGTGCTTTTTTTACGAGACCGTTTCCTGCATTAGGCTCATTTTCAATAAGAGATAGTGAAACACAATTAGAGCTCCTAATTTAGTTTAGGAAGGAATGCTTTTTAATGTGATTTCACGGTGTTTGTTCCATAGCACAATAAAACTGAGGTGTTCTTTCTTTGTTAGCTGACCAATAAAATACATGTTTGGACAAATGAAGACATTGGCCTGAGCGCAGGCTCTTGCGATGAGAAAAACAAGACCTGTTTGGCCCTATAATTCAATGTGGGCATCTTCACTGCAATTTGTGACTCCTTTTTCTTTTGATGTGCGGCTTCGCTCAGTCACGAGGATCCATTCTTCTTTTGTTTGACAGTCCTGCCCACATAATGCTATTCTTCCTGTCCACATTTTTTTAACCAGAGAGAAAGTGTCAGTGAGTTATTTCACACTGGAGAGACAATACTGTTAACATACAGGTACAGTATGAGCCACAGTCCCTGAGGGGCCGACACTCCTTATGACCATGACGAGAACAATCCTCGGAAAACACAATACAGAAATTCGATGCTTTGAAAGTGTGAACTGGATGAAGATGAATTATTTCGGTGATGTCATGTCAATGCAGTACATCCATCAGGATCTCCCTAGTACACAAGAGCTCAGATACGTCTTCAGAGAAACTTGAGAGGTTATTTTTTTTTTTTTACGTCAGGCGACTCAGCCGTTGGAAAATGATTTCCAAATCTGGAACGAGACCCAGCTGGCCCTTTAGTGAATGTCAAGCTTGCACACTTTATCTTTTCACACCTCCCATTTTTTGTTCACACTTTAGCTATTAGTGCAAGGTCACTGCTTACAGCGCGTGTGTGTGTTGTGTGTTGTGTGTCTGGAGGGTGACAGAGTTTACCTGGGCTGAGAGCTCAGGTGTTTTGGAGCTGGTGAGGCCTTGGTGATCAGATGTGAGATGGCAGGTCCCTCCGAACACACGTGTGCAGTGCATGTTTACATGCGGTGGCGTGTGTGTGAGCTATAGACCCTGCATACGAAATATGACATCCATACATACCCTTGCTGTGTGTTAGATGAGGTAAAAGGCAACACAGCCTAGCCAATACATTCTTACCTGGGGCTCCACAGATGCTCCTCCATGCTCTAATGGCTCCTGTCACTGTGTGATGGATTGGGCCTGGTGGGCTCAGCTAGTGCCCCCTGCCCTCACCCACCTGCCTCTCACATGGGGATACGCACCACAGCTTCTGGTCTGGATATGGTGATGGGCGGTGTGAGGCATGCATACAACATTTATAGAAAAACAAAAAAGGTTATATAGGTAGATGTTTAGTTTGTATACTCTATCTTTAAGGAATAGTTTGACATTTTAGGAAATGCACTTATTTGCTTTCTTGCTTTCTAGCTAAGCTTAGCACAAAGAATGGAAACAGCTATCCTGGAGTCTTGTCGTCACTGTGAGCTTGCCAGGCAACCATAGACTGTATACAAGAAGTGGACGTAGTCACCGTGACTTCACCCATTGGTTTGTGGACTTATGTTTTGAAGCCTCGAGTTTGGCTTTGTGGCCTTCAACATCTTGGTATTTGGCTGTCGCCATCTTGTTATTTGGGACCAGAATGTCTCAAGAGGGCGGAGCTGAGTACCAACCAACGCTGAATAAGACATTTTCAGGTGACCAAAAAGGTTATAAATAACTTTCATGAACTAAAATCACACTGTGAAAGGGTTTAAGTTGTAAGACAAAAACTGGACAACGCCGTGGTAGCTTCCTGTCAGTCACAAGGTAGCCACGCCCTAAAGCATACCCTGCTTTATGGTCTATTTGACTCTAAATGGGACCATAATTTACTAAATGAACATCATGCTGTATTGAAGATGACTTGAAACTAGTGATTGAGACCATAAACTCATGTTTACAATGTTTACTGAGGTAATAAATCAAGTGAGAAGTAGGATCATTTTCTCATAGACTTCTATACAATCAGACTTCTTTTTTCAACCAGAGGAATCGCCCCCTGCTGGCTATTAGAAAGAATGCAAGTTTAAGGCACTTCCGCATTGGCTTCTCTTTTCAGATCCAGATTTTGCCCAATGCAGGCAATCAGAGGAGACTGTCCCGCATATAACCACAACATGTCGTTTTTTTTTTTACGGCTGTTCCACACTGGCGCCGTTATTTTTGTGCGATTAATACACCCATCAATATATTTTTTCGAACTGATAGTTTTGTCCTGAGTACTCTCACACAGAACATGAATATTCCGCTGTGAAAAAGCGGTGCAATATTTTCTCGGAACGAGGTCAATTTTCTGCGCTTTCGCACTCCAAAAAAAGACACCAGCCAATCACATTGTGCGGAACAGGTCAAGTTGCGGCTATATTTATGAAACAACGACATGGAGGCTCTGTAGTCAGAATCAGGACGGCAAACTTTATTAATCCTTTCAACCTTGACAAAGACATCGCAGACCAGATCCACTCCTTCAGTTCTTACTTTTCACAATAAAAGCCCAGACATATAATATTTGCAATTATGTATTTCACATTTTCGTGTCATTTATTCGTCACGCCCCCGGTCTGCAAAGGCCTTTATTCTTTGGTTATAACTTGTTATTTATAGAGCTTTAGAATTATTAATAGGCAGATATTTGTACAATTGGACAGAACCATGCTAGCTGTTCCCCCCAGTTTCCAGTCTTTATGCTAAGCTAAGTTAACTATGTCCTGCTAGCTTCACATCTAGCGTACAGACATGAGTGTCTTACTCTTTGCAAAAAAAAGTGAATATGCCAAAAACTATTCCTATGCATTTTTTTTTTAAACTGTATATGAAAGATGCTGTTACCTCATGCCTGTCATTGTGAAGAGTAACACATGCAGAAGCAGGATAATAGTGAAGACATTCCAAACACAGATGATTGAGCAGGTCTGTCGACCCCTGAATGTCTTCGCCGTGGGGTAACATGAGGCGAGTGCAGCCACAGTGATAGAAAGTGACTTGAGCTGGGTTTGCTTCAGCCCACCGTTCATCAGGCATAAGTGAACCCGACAGGCAGGGTGCCGGCGACAGCCAGCACAGCGACCCTGACTTTGCCTGCTGTGAGAAGATGGAAGCAGAGAGAGAAGAATGAAAAATCTCTGAAACAAAGCCTTGTAAAAAAAAAAAAAAGAAGAAAAGTGAAATACAGTATGAGGCTTGAAATATGTCACAATGTCCCTTGCTTCGCTTCTCGTTGAAAATGATTGCATACCCCGTTCTTTTTATAGCCAGCATGTCTGGGAATCGATAGTGGAGGGTTATGTAAGATTTCAGTCCTGGGAAGGAATGTCCCACAGCACCAGTAGCATTGGGTTGTCTTAATGGAGAGACGTGTATAGATTTGCTGGTTTGTCTGTTTTCCCAGAATCATTAAGCTTTCACAAGGGATAATTGATTCAAACAGACCTATTACAGCAAATAACAGACTCACGGTGAAGAAATTCACCTCATTTTGAATTACTGAGACATGCTTTCAGTGGGTTTTCTCACATCTTTTTCTTTCTCAGGCAGTCTTGAACCACATCAGATCTACTCTTCCAGCACATTACAGTATAAGGTCAATTGATATTTTGAAAATTATACTGTAGTTTAGAACTTAAACACAAGTGAAATATAATTCGGGCCTTTGTTTCAGTTGCTGACCATAGTTTCTATTTATGGCTCCTTTTTATGGTCTCAGCAAATAAACTGGTATGTAAAATCAGTGAGCCAGAACTGCATTACGTGAGACTTCCAGCTACTGTACCAGTAAAAAAAAAAAAAGACCAGTGAACGCCTTTGTTAGGCCTCATGTGTAAAGGTTGTATAATTTCAGAATAAATCTGCATTTTTCTTTCTCTTTCTTACTCTAATTAAGCAGAGTATGTAATTCGAAACAATACTATTTGATTATATACATAATATACATAATTTAACACACAATGCAAAATCATAAACTCAGTTTTTTGATGTTTTGTGAGTTACTGTTCTGTCAACAAAAAGATGCATATGAAAACTGGAACATTCCAAAGCCTTCTGACAGGTTTACAGTACTCTTGGGACTTTTCTCATGATAGTTGTTTGTATACTTCGTACGGTAAAAACGGCTTTTAGGAATCCTAATCAAAACAAGCATAACCAGATATCCAATAAACTATAAACTGCTGCCAAATAAAAGAAATGAAATCATTCAGATGTGGAATGGGCAAAGTGCCTCTTTCAACAAACAAAGGAAACAAATGTAAGGCTATCTGCAAATTCTCTGCTGCATCGTCTCATCACATCCTGTATTCACAAAGGCCTGAAGGCACAGCGGTCCAGTCTATTACCTGAATAGGTTAAATCCCAGTAGAAATTCCCCCTTGTGCGTGCTGCTACAAAGGGACCACTGCATTTTTCCAGCAGAGGTCTATATCATCGCCGTGGGCGCTCCGAGCACAGAAGAGGGACAGGGGGGCATGTGCAAAAGAGACACAGCAAAAATGTGTTGAAGAGGAGGGGATAGACATTAAAGGATGGGGCGGCCGAGGGACAGAGAGAGGGAGAGAGGGAGAGAAAGAGAGTAGACATTTTCAGGAGGCAGAGTCTATGTGATGTTCCTCTGCCAGACGGCCTGTCGCTCCCCATGAACCGTCAGCCACTGGATGCTCTATTTTAGGATACAGAGACGGGGGATAGACCCATATACCAAGCTGGTGCTATGGCCGTTTATTAAAGATGGGATATTAATTAATCATAGAGGTTCCTCTCTGAGCACACAAGAAATCTGTGATGACACTTATCGCCCATTTTTTTGTATTATTTATTTGTTCTGTAATGATTTCCAACATTCATTCTTTATTTAAGTGTAGTATATTCGGTGTTTAGGTGCTTACAGTGCTGCTAAACCTTAAAGAATATCATTATTATTGGGTTCAATATATCATTGTGTTTCAGAGGCTTATGAAGGCTTAAGAAAAATACATTTTTGGGGAAAATATATTATTTTTTTTACACGAAAATGGTAATTAAAAAAAATTAAATATACTGAATATGGGCTTGTAATATTAATTTATAGTAATGTTGTGTACAATGTGCAGGCACAAGGAACACCTCTCAAGTAACACTTTGGAATTAAGGCCAAGATATGAACATGTTGGTTAGAACATGTACTTTGATGAACATTATTTGCCGTCTTAATGTGACAAGAAGTAACTCAGATGTGGTCTCAAAGAAGACACAAATGTTCAGGACAATGTTTAGGAATTTTTAAAAGTCGGCAACCATTTTTTTCCGAATAGATTTGATAATTTCTCTCATTATAGCTTTAGTATGCCGGGCATTCCCTGACTGCAGCTTCTCCCATGATAGGAGTCGCTGCTTTTCTCTGTCTTGTGTGATGTGACACTGAGGAGCCTTGGGCTTTAGACTGTTGGTTGAACAGGGCAGGTGGACTGGGAAGTTGCCTTGGGCTTGACGAGCATTTGTTGCTGCATTGTGGCACTAACCCTAACCCATATCCATAAACAGTATATATATACATTTGATATATGTGTACTTACATATACTGTATGTGAGTATGTATGCTTTGCTATGCTTAGCTGTGATATAAACACAACATACCACGGCCTGTCGTGAGTTATTGCTTAATTATATACCTGGCTGACCACAATGATTTCATGTACCTCAAACAATAATTCATGTAATTAGTCAACTATTATTTTCATTACACCCCTCTCTTTGTGCCCACGTGCCGGCGACAGCCATGGCCGGAGGCATTATGTTTTATTATGTTTGTCGTGAAACGTAATATCTCAGGAACACCTCAAGCGAATTTCTTCAAATTTGGCACAAAAGTCCACTTGGACTCAAGGATGAACTGATTAGATTTTGGTGGTAAAAGGTCAAAAGTCACTGTGAACTCACAAAACACGTTTTTGGCCATAACTCAGGAATTCATATGCTAATTATGACAATTAAACAGAAATGTCTAACAGGATAAAATGATGTTGTGACGACATTTTGGACAGAAATGGATGTAAACTGCAATGTGAGTGGTTGGCAGAGGCATAGAACCACAAGGCGCTAATTCCAGTTTCTCATGTATTAATATTACATTTTTTTTCTCTTGGTTTTTCTTCTCTTCTTCTCCTTTCAACAACTATTCACATCATGTATTGGCGTGTTGTAAATTTGCGTAATTGTTGTGTAACATGTTGATGAAATGCAGAAAAAAGGAACTTTTGAAAGTGACTCAGTTACCTGTTGAGGGTGCAACAGGTATAACCGTATGAAGAATGTATTAAACATGGTTTTTGAGGTTTGAGATTTCTGCTGTTCTGAAAAGTAAGAAAAAGAAAAGTCCATGTACATGATGGCGACCATTATGTCTCGGACTACTCGTGCACCAGGAAGAGGAGGATGTGGAGGCATTTTGACTTGAACAGTTGTCACATAAGACTGTGATTGGATCTCAGTGCAGACATTGTTGCGTGCCAAATCAAAATTACAGTCTGGGTATGAGACTTATATTAATAATTGGTGTAGGGAGGGACAGTGTGTGCTGTATTTAGGAGCCGAGATGAACACAAAGGAGACATTGTGAATTCTGAATAATAAATCTTTGAATGGATTGGTCCGTCTTTGGTCCCGAACTACTCCCAAACTCTCTTCCACTCATCTTCACATCTTTTTTTATCTCTCCCAATTTCTCAACCCATTGGGCACGCTAATGCAGCATAAGACTGAGTGCTGCTCTTCAGCTTTTTTTCCTTCTCATTTCTGCTCCTACAGTACTTTCTAATTGTTTTCAAATGCTTTCTTGTTTAGCTGCTGAGTTGCTGTTTTTGTCCTTAAACATTCAGTCAAGCGTGTGGACTAAATGGACTCTGGCCCACGCCCAATTTCTAATTTCTCCTCTGTGACACATTGGAATGATTATCGCAGCGGTAAAGCGAAGCCACACGGGACAATCTACCGGTTGTAAACATGGATGCCAAATTGTGGAAAGAGTCCTCCTCCACAATAGGATCTGTAAAAGGAAATTCAGTAGAGACTCGCAGTGATTAAATCCTGTCGTTTATGTGTGATCAAGTCTTGGTTTTGTGAGCAACAGCATGTTAACTAGGCCCAAAACTTCTCTTCAAGTAACATAATATAACTAGGCTGTCATTATATTATTCATACAAATTTACATAGCATTTCGTTTTATCCCCAGCATGAGATCCTACTAAGAATTAATAATGCATTAATATCCTGTCTGTGAAAACCCTTCACCATCCTGTCACAGGAGTGTTGCACCTGAAGGAGACATACAGGTGCTTGAATTCTGCACCAGCACATCTGGGAGATTCTTCTCTCGATCCCCAGATTCATTGGTAATCTCGGGGCATACCTGCTGTAGAATTGAGTTATCATGCCCTTGTGGGAGTTCAAGCCTGCATGGAGACGTGTGGAGGCTTACAGACTTACAGAAAGATATCAGCCAGCATACTCCCACAACATTGACAGTTTCTCTGTTTTCTGTTGCATCTCTCCTCTGTTTCCTTTTGTCTGGTCTTGCTTTCTATCATTCTCTATTCAGTGCTCTTTATATTTCATTCTCTCTCTGGCCATATTTCATAGACCGTTTTTGCTGAAAGCTACAAATTAAAGTAATTTCATGGTCCTTGAGTGAGTTTTACGATTCTGTGATGATTTTATGAGTTTGATCTACGACTCCAGTCCTTTTACAAATCAAGCAGTGCCCTTTTGATATTCAAAGTTAATTCTACCTGGTGGATATTCTGTGAAAAGCTCCATGTATTTAATTGGGTTTTGGAAACATAACAGCACCTTTCCTTTGTGTGTGTATTCTCTTTTATTACTTATCAACAAAGTAGTCTGTCTCAACTGCTAATGATGCATTATTATCACTTGTTAGGGCTGTCAAAGTTAACAATAATAACCTGTTAATGCTATTTTCTTTGATGCATTAATGCAACTTTTAGGTTGTACATCTTGTAGTGTACTGTTTAGCTGTAAAATGAGAACGTTTGCTCTGGCTGGTGGGCGGTGCTTGGTATTTCCTCGACTGATCTCAACATGGCTGCCGGGTCACAAACTTTCTCATTTTACAGCTAAACAGTACACTACAGGATGTTTCTGAAAACATTTGAGGCGAGAAATAGACATTACAGTAACAGAATATTGATTCATATTTGATCAACGCTGCCTAGTTTGACAGTTTGATCGGAGTTTGTGAGTGACTGACAGCTGCTCAGAGACGGGAAGGCTCCAGCTCGGCCCTGATTGGTTGTTTTGCTCCGGTTTGTGAAATCTTACAGATGCCATTAGGAGCACCGCAGGACAGAGGCACATGATTTTTTTTAAGATTACCTGTCTCATGCAATACTGATAGGATATAGTGACCATTTTATATAATTACTTTTTTTTAAATCATATTTGCTCCAATCTGTCTACTCCAGCTTTAAGTACAACCTTGTGACTGTAGTCTTGTTTCTCAGAAAGACACTCTCACTATCCTCCGACTGCGTTAATCTGTGAAACATTTATGGTTCAATTGGTTAAAAGTGGAACGCTATCATTTGGTGATGAACCATGACGGCTTTATGGCTGACGCTCGTGTCTGCTGTTCGTCGTCATCCCACACCACAAGTCTTTCCACTTTTTTTACGTTTCCTGAGCTTCTCTCGTGCTTGTTACCAGCCAGTATAAACAGCAACAAATGGCATGCTGTCACTGAGATGTGGTGGTCAACGTAACGTGACACACCAGGGAGAGCTATTTTCAAAGAAGCGGTTCAGAGAAAATATGCAATCGGAGCAATTTTTCGACATCCAGCATCAGACATTTTCTCTTTGGACCCCAGCTCTGGCTTTGTGCGTCTCATTCATGCATGTTCTGTACGAGCTTACCGCCTCTCTGAACCCTGCAATACAATGGCTCTGATCTCCCAAATGCACAGTAATGACTGGGAATCCATGCATGGACAGGGCTAATCTAGTTTGGATGCAACTGGCAACATGCCTCAGAAACAGCACAGAGTCCACGAGCAGCGTGGAGCATAAAGCACGTCCCTCCAGCCCACATTTCATCCCCCTCCGCAGAGCTTGAATCAGCATCTTGTCACAGCAAATTTGCAGTAGTGGTCACACAGTCTAGCTGGCCCATGCAGTACAAATAAATACGGGAAACGAAAGAGCAGAAATAAGGAACACTCAGTTTATTTTTCAAACCATTACTGTGGCTTCACTCAATAAATATCCCCTGTGAAATGTTAAGGGTTCTGAGTCGACTTTGGTTTTCCATTGTCATTATGTCCTTATTGTTTGGTCTGCCTGACACGTTCGCCTTTTCCCGAATATGACTTCAGTTTGTGTTGAGTACTAACGAAGATGAATTTAGAGTTCAGTTTCTGGTCTTTCTCTGTTACTCTTAAGAATCGCGATGTATGACCTTGATGTGGCAGTCTGACCCGGCAAATGCACTTTTGTATGGCCATTTTTCGTACCTCTTTGAGTCAACGGATGGAGTTGGTGCGTGAGTTGGACTTCAAGAGGACAAACTGTTGTGACTTTTGTCAAATAAAGTGAGAAGTTTTGTTGCTTTTCCATACATTTTATCAACTCACGTTTCAGTAACCGCTGAGAACTTGGCAACGCGGAGGATTTTCCATTGATTAACTGTTTATGTTCCTTGCCACGGGCCCTCCTTCATCTTCCTCCTGCCTACCTATTACACACTTCTCCATTTTAAACCCCAACCAGAAGTTCAGATTTCATCCCCTCATGAGGCACCCTCTGGTTGACAGACTGAGATATGTTTTTTCCTATGCCGTTATAAATCTGTAGATGCCTGATTGCCGCTGATGACAGAATAAATGTACTCTGATTATGACATCGGAGAGAGAGAGACCCTTTCTGACCCCTAAACAGGGATCATCTGGCTTCAAGCATGAAAAGAAGACGTTTCGTAGCGTGATTGGAACATCTAAAATAAGTGTGTTTTAAAGGGAGACGTGGTGAGACGAGGTGGAATGTTGAGTGAAGCTTTCGAAAGAAATGAATCCCGTGTTGGTTCAGTGATTATGGTTAATAAAAGCTGACCGAGAGAGCATGAGCTGGCGTGTTTTTACGACGTCTTGGTCGGAAATTTTCATGCTCGGATTTATTTGCTTTCGTCACGCATGTTTAAATTCTGTTTTTCACAGTAGGCCTTTTGGCTTTAGAGATGGGTAGCAATACTTAAAAGAGAAAATGTTGCTCTTATTCACATTCAGCACAGAAACTTTACCTGTCAGGGGCTTTCATCCAGCACTTATTAACCACACAACCTAGCTCCTTTGTGGCCTCACACATATCCCCCTCACCTCTGGAAAACGCATGTTTTTAATTCTCTTATCTTTAATATTTCACAGTCAATAACGCTGTTTTTTTTATCTCCAACGGATTCCTGCTCATCACTGGCCTTTTCTTCCAGGGCTTTGCTGTTTCAGAGGCAGATCCTCTCCCTCTCACATCTCAGTGCTCAGTCTATCCGCCAGCCAGACCGGCTGACTCTGTGGCTTTTCTGATGGGTTCACACGGGTTAAAAGCTTTGATCATGAGCAGTGTGAGGCAGGTCCGCCGTGGGGTTTGACTCCGTAACCTTTCGCACCATGCGGCCAGCGATCCAGCAGTTGTCCTCTTGCCACTGAGTAAACTATGTACTGCACCTACACACAGTCATTTATAGAGGGTTATCTATCCTAAAGTGATGACAGCACTGATGTAGCTTATCTTAGCTACATGACAAATTGAGGAATGTGAATTTATTGCATGCGCCCTTGAGATGACTCAAGGTGTGATTTGCTTGAACCTCAGTTTGTAAAGTAGATTGTGAAAAATAAAGAGAAAAAGAGACACTCCTTGGGTGTTCACTAACTCTCTGAGGTGAGTGAGTGCACCTGTCGCCCTTTAGCTTTACATTTTTCAAAACCAGGGGTAAAAGTAGGCCGGTACAGTCCGGTACTCTATACCACTAAAAGACTCAGTGCCAGTACTACCGCAAAGACGGGACAGCAGCTGCCTGCAAAAACCCACATAGTCTACAACATACTCACGATCGCATTTCCAACAAGAAAACACATCTGCTAATAGTTTGTCTGTTTGTTTGTACACGCTTTAAGGTCTTTTCAGTCTTTTCAGATGGGGAGTGATCACTCCGCCTGCGTACTTGCTTGGATCCGCGGGGCCTGACTGCGCTCCTCCGCGAGTAAACGCCAGGTGCTATGCGTGGAAACGGCATCTGTGCACTACTTAATGTATCTCTGCCGGTACAACTGTGTAGTGTATCAAATATCCCTAATCAAAGCTCGATTTCTTGACACATGTGGCCATGCTGTTTCACTTTTATTAATATTGCGATATAGGGCATTTGTGCTGCATTCGTGTGGTGTCGGAATAAGTGGAAATACGAGTTCCCTGTCTGGTAAAATTCACGTGGATGCCCCCCTTAAGTCGCAACAACTCAAAACTCGAAAAGTTTTGTCAACATTTACAAATGATTTTGCAGTACTTTCACCATTTAAATAAATAATTTGCTATACATGATGTCAAGTGTTTCCAATTTCTTTCTTCACCATACAGGCGTTCAATCATGTGTTCAAGGATGCATGAAGCTGGAGGGTGGGAAGAGACCAATATCAAGCGATGGAGGTTAGGGTAGCATAGTAGTACCGCCAAGAACTTCAATCGACTTTAGAGGTTTTGGTAGGCGGATTTAGTTATTTTCAGACAGAGCCAGGCTAGGTGTTTCCCCTTGTTCCCAGCTTTTGTGCTAAGCTAAGCTAACTGGCTGCTTTGGCTTCATATTCATCGGACTCCTCTCATCCAACCCGCAAAACATAGCAACATATAAGCACATTTCTCAGTCTGTAAATTCAGCAAGAAATATTCCCCAATTTGTTTTCCGTTATTGTAGCATAAATGACTATGAAATGGGCCCAAACAAAATGCAACAGCCTACACGTTCTGCGTGTGAGAGCAAATTGTCAGGCATCAGCTTAATCACATTTTGAAAACATGAGCCAGCTGTTGGTAATCCATAACACGTTGTTAAGAAGTGCAATAGTCGGGCTCTTATCTTGTCTTGCCTGTTAACAATCCGTTTTTTACAACCAAAGGTTCTTTACTGTCTCAGAGGAGGGGATCACAACAGCTGCAGCTGATAAGAAGGAGAATATATAGGTGGGGGATTCGTGGTTCATCAACCACAATCTCGATTAGTTGGTCCAGCGGTCAAGGAACAAGGACACGGTGCGTATCTATCCATCAAACCCGTAGAAAGATTTATGCAGACTATTTAATGGGGATTTGGTGTTCTTACCGAATTTGCGCTGTCTGTATGTGTGTGCGTCTGAAGGCTTTGAAGGTGGTTATACTCTCTGATTGGTACCCTGAGCTCATTTTCACTTCCATTACAAGTCTATCAATGTGAGGCCCGGATCCTGATGAAAGGCCCTCTGCAGACAATTGATCTCAGTAATGATGAAGAGGAGGGGATAGGTCAGACACGCCACTTCTTCTTTCACTTCTCGGATCGGCTCGCTAGAGTGTGAAACCAGTCACAGTTTGACGGGCTAGTTAGATGTGTCGTGTGATGGATTGTTCTTAAAATACTCTTGAAAAATGGTACGGTGTGCATCAGCCAAGTATGCAAAAAGGCCTGTTGTGTACCCAGAGAATAGAGTACTTTCTCTAAACTAATTAATTAAATTTCTCTCTGCGCTCTTTCTTCTTTATTTTGCCACAAACCTTCTTTCACAACACTCTAGCTGATGTTAAAAAAAAAAAAAGCGTTTTCTTCTCAGTCAATTCAACCTAATCAAAGTGTAGAGGGGGGGAAAAAAAGGCAGGCAAAGGCACGAATAGGGATTCTGTAATTGGCCTGTTTTGCATTTCATCTCCAAGGATATTTTATTCACATGCCTAGCTTATAAAAGCTAAATTGTTTCAATTCTGAACTGATTGCGCCTGAAACACTAAAGGGAAGGGGGAAAAAAACACTGCCCTCATGCCTCCTACGGGGTTGTGCTAAACCACTTATTTCAGACTAAACTGGATTATAGACAAAAGACACAAAGCTGGAATGCCTTGGTTTTCCTGCATAATAGAGCTATCGCACCCGGGGAGCCGTTGCCCGGCTGGTAATTGAACTTATGCTTTTGAATAGTAGACATTTTAAACTGCAGGCATATTAGCGAGGATGCACATGTTTGTTTATTCAAGAGATCATGGACTTGGGGTTCATGTTGTCCTCTCAGTAATGTGTCCTCCCAGATCATCTCTGGATCACCTTCCTGTTTGCTTGCCGCCTGTATACTTCTTTGCTTTCACATTTATTTTCCTTAGAAAGTCAGAGCAGTTGGAAAAGTAGGCCAAGAGGAGGAGCGGCGGGGTTACAAATGTGTGCTGAGGTGCAATCAAAGGATTGTTTTATGTTCTCAATACTGCCCAAAGACTCTATTCGGCGTCGAAAATCTCAATGTGCAAGTGAAGCACGAGAATGTAAATGAAACGCCGCCTCGGTCCTCGGCATCAACATATGGATGTGTTTAAGGTGGCGGTGTCTGAGCGTGTGCTGCGTCTGGGAAGAGTCAGGATGACATATCTGTTTGTCACGGGGCCAGGTATGAGTATGTGTGGGAGCCGTGCCAGGTTTGTATACACAAAAACATGAAACACACATACCACCTCGTTGCCCTACGGACGGTGGTCTAACCACAGCGGGAACAAAGCTGCTTTGCAGAATCAAAGGTATTGCATGAAACAGCCATAAACAGCACAGGAATTAGCTCAGAGGAGTTCTGGGTTTTGTCTGGTTGGGAACCTGGCGCAGTGCCCCCCTTGCATATCACACCCAATTTTCGATGACCTGATCGCTCTAAAAATAGAGGAAGCATTTTCTTCCAGTCTCTCCTCCAGAGTGCTCTAAGGTAACTTTGAGTTGGTGTCTCGTAAGCCCACGTTTGGGCCAGAGAGGCGACTTGAGAGCTTGTGGAAGAGCCTCGTAAATCCGAGCTGGATCTCCCCGAAGCAGTGATTGAGATGTATTAACCCTGCTCAGCAAGCCTCTCTGGCAAAGTCTGCACAAAGTACAGCCCCTGGGCCTCGCAGACCACTTCAGCCCTCTTCATCTCTTTGAAGAGTTTCTGCTCACCTGCTTAGATCTCCGTTTCTCCACTCCAGTGATTTTAGGGATTGACTCAAAGTGCACATTGAAACCTGGTGTGTGAGATTTGAAGAGGATAATCTGCATCCATCCATCCATCCATCTCAAGAGTTCATATAAAGTTCAAATGACAGATTTTTAGTGTGGGCTGTACAGTTGTATTTTTAAAGGGCATGGTTATTTTAGATGCCATTGATATTCTTGGAGAGTCTCATCAGTGTAACTACTTTTTCCATTTGTTAGAATATATTTGAGCATATTTTTAATTAGTGCACAAGTAGCAGTTTGTTTGGAACTTTTTATTGCTTTTTTAAAAGTACTTTCACCATATTATTTTTAGGGCTATCAAAGTTTACTCGATAATGCGTTGTAATAATAATAATGTCAATAATTTCTTTTAGGTTGTAGAGTGAAGATACTGGCATCATATGAAACTTAAAAACCTAAGGACTCCATTGGTACCATGTCAAACTAGCTTGTCGAGAAGGAGGCTATATAACGATCTAAACTTGCACAAAACTTTAGCGAGGAAAAACTGGCATGGCCATTTTCAAAGGTGTCCCTTGACCTCTGACCTCAAGATATGTGAATGAAAGTGGGTTCTATGGGTACCCACGAGTCTCCCCTTTACAGACATGCCCACTTTATGATAATCACATGCAGTTTTGGGGCAAGTCATAGTCAAGTCAGCACACTGACACACTGACAGCTGTTGTTGCCTGTCGGGCTGCAGTTTGCCATGTTATGATTAGAGCATTTTTTATGCTAAATGCCGTACCTGTGAGGGTTTCTGCACAATATTTGTCATTGTTTTGTGTTGTTATCTGAGTTCCAATAATAAATATAAACATACATTAGCATAAATCAGCATATTTGCCCACTCCCATGTTGATAAGAGTAATAAATACTTGACAAATCTCCCTTTAAGGTACATTTTGAACAGATAAAAAATGTGTGATACATTTGTGATTAATTGTGGTCAACTATAGACAATCATGCGATTAATCACCATTAACAATTAGAATTTATTGACAGCCGCTAGTTATTTTAGACTTCATATCATATGGTAGGCTACATCTCCTACATCTACATCGTCCAAAAGGTAACAAAATCCACCTACCAACACCTCTAAAGCTCACAAATGAACACATTATATCTTGTTTGTTTACTCAGTACAAAACCCAAAGTATACAAAATGTCATTGTGTTTATATGCCAAACTTTCTTAAGCTAATTCTTTGTGCTAAATTAAGTCAACCAGCTGCTAGCTGTTAGCTTTTATATTTATTATGTGAGAGTGGTAACAATCTTCTCATCTAATTCTCAGCAAGAATAGGAACAGTTGACGTGTATAAAAGGATCTCTCTGTCTTTATGGATGTGTTTTATGTTTGTTTTTAAGTGCGCCTCAGTGGTTAGTCCCACAATCAGCAGGATGCTGCATTCCTTTGTGTCATTGAGGGCTACTTAAAATGATCCATATGCATGGTATTATTCTTTATTCCACAGGAAACGGGACTTATTTATTTAATTTTTTACTAGACTATTCAAACATAATTTTTTGCCTCATGACCTATGACGTTTCTGTTCTAGCCTTCACTTGAACTGGCACAGTTTCAGTTGTATTTTCACATTATAAAAACCCCACTTTGCTCTCATTTTTGGAACCTTGCACCATGTTATCAGTTGAATCTGTATGTACTGACAGATGTTAGTACTTTTCCTGTTTTTATTTTTAATAGCATTGAGATCATTGTAATTGTTTGGCAAAGACATACATAGGCACATTGTTTTTATATTCAGTTGCCTAGCTGTGGTCTTTTGTTTTTATGTTCGAGCATCCGTTGTCACAGTGGGTTTCGAGCTAAAGTAGATTCGTTATGGTTGACTGGTTGAAATGGTTCACCCTGCACAGCACTTTGATTTTATACTCTTCATTTAGTTTTGTTAAATACCATCTGATACTATTTCTCATAATTGTAGCCTTCTGTATATTCAATATATTACATACTACAGTATATAAAATATATTACTGTTCTTTACTGTGTCCGGTCTTTCCCTGGAATTCACGGGGAGTTGACTGTAACACGTTTGACAGTGGCTCAAATTAATGAGAAAGGGTGATGCGGATTGAAATGATGACCTTTTGTTGCCGAGCGAGCGAATAACTTCTTCAGCAGTGGCCTATCATCATGACATACTGCACCACGGGTTGTTGTTAGGTCTCCAGCGAAGGTTTGACAGAGTTGACCTTTACAGGTAGTTTTTTTTTCACGTTTGTGATATTTTCAAAAACTACTATGAATATTATATGCCAATATTCAGCTCCACCGTGTTGTGCTTTAACCGTACAACAAGTGCACTTGGTGCTCTACTGAGCACTTGAAGCAGCAGTGGGTAGAATTGGAGCCAAATTATTTTTTTTTTTAAAAGCGGTCACTATATCCTGACAGTAGTGACTGAGAGAGGTAATCTGAGAAAAATCATTTGCCTCCGTCTCCTCCAATGATCGTAATGGCATCTGCAAGATTTCACAGACCGGAGGAAAACAACCAATCAGAACCGAGCTGGAGCCTTGCCGTCTCTGAGCAGCTGTCAATCACTCGCAAACTCTGATCAAACGGTCAAACTAGGCAGCGCTGATCAAATATGAATCAATATTCTGTTACTATAATGCCTATTTCTCGCCTCAAATGTTTTCAGAAACATCTTGTAGTGTACTGTTGAGCTGTAAAATGAGAATGTTTGTGACCCTGCAGCCATGTTGAGATCAGTTGAGGAAATACCAAGCACCGCCCACCAGTCGGAGCAAACTTTCTAATTTTACAGCTAAACCGTGCACGACAAGCTGTGATTGACAGCTGCCTCCATTGAAAGAATAGCCAATAGGAACGCTCTCTCTGGAATGACCTGTGATTGGTCAAAGTCTCCCGTCACGGGCTAGATTTTTTAAAGCCTGAAAAATATAGTATTTTTTCAATGAGCAACATGAAGACATAGATTTTTTGAGTTCCTTGTCTGTTTATTCGAGAGACGAGGCTCTCAGTCTGCAGAGTGGGAGAATCCTAACCCTCGCATCCTACACGCTCTTTTTATGCACTTTTGACATTGTCTTATCTATTCTTTCACTCCTTAACCTTGAACCAACAGAGACCCATTCAAATGGTTATATTCTTCACTCAAAACACATGACAGACGGTCCATTGTTGTTCACACAGTGCACATGTTTTTTTGGCCTTCTACACAGCAGTAAATAAAACATATTATAACAGTAAAAATGCTGATTTTAAACTACAAAACAGAGCCATGAGGAGGTGCAGAAGTCTAGTTTTCTCTCAGAACACTTGAATTACAATATGCTGAAAGGTTATTGTGGATTTTTTGCCCAATGATGCCAACAATATACTGCCTACTGCAGGGTTAATAGTATGGTTGGAGTGACTAAATTTCTTTGGCTGCAAAAACAAGGAACCATTTTGAAGTTGAGTTCTTCTTTCACTCTTCAGTATACACCCTGAACATATAAATGTGTTTGATTGCATTGTATTTTCAGGCTGTTGTGTTTACTCCCTCCATTGCACCACTGCAAATATTCTAATTAGCTGTCATAGTGTTGTCATAGTGTCGTCTCCTGTGTTTCCAGTCTTTATTTGCCTGAATATTGAGCTGCAGCTCGTTTCATTAGCAATAATCATTAGCAGACAACAAAGCTTTCCCCCTCGTAGTCCCCAGAGGTCACTGAAGCATCTCTTCACAGATACAATCTGTAAATGACAGTGGACAGGCGAGGAAATCAATAGTACACCCCCAAAGCAGTGGTGGTATGAAGATTATGATCACAGATGAGACATGTTCGTGCCCTTTGGTACGTGGAGATGAAGAAAGATCACATCCACTGGGATAAAAGTAATGTGAGGTTAGCCTGTGTTGCCTTGGATTTAAGGATAAATAATGAAAAGCAATTCATCTGAGGAAGAATCTAGGATCTGGAGGTTTAGATTCAGACTGCTGAGAGTAATGGAACAAGCCGTCGCTGCAGCCTGCATCGTTCATGTATTGATCATTTTGTTGCGTTCCGTGGTTACTGAATTATTTCCCATTTTTGATGTGCTTTTGAGGCACAATACAAGTTAATACTGCAAGGCACATGTGGACGTTGCTGAGCATGCTCCAGCTGCTGATTTGAGAAAAAGCTCTACATTTTTTCTGAGATGGAATTTTTAACATGAGCCCAATAAGAAAGGTCAGTTGGTCCTAGCATTGGAAATATATCCTGTCATTTTTCAACGCTTTGCCAGCAAAGTATTAAACAACCAAACACACTATAAATATTTCATGAGGGTTCCCACACAGCATTTGGGAAAGTGTTTAATATCGAGTCTGTAATATGATGAATGGAGCTGAAATAGTTGTTTGTTTTGATACGTCTGTGGAGGCCATGGAGGAAAGAAAATGTGTGCATGAATGGAAAGTTCTGATGTAAGGTCACCTTCATTTATAAACAATTGATGAATTGACTCAGTGTGGATGTTCTGGCTGTAACAAAAAGTTTTCTTGGTTGGCTTAAAAAGTGGTTTAAAGTGTCAATAACAAAAAAGAAAAAGATGGAACTGAACTGATTTATTCATTATCCAGCTGTATTATCATGACCATGTAGCAGCCATTTCATTCTTGAGAGTTGAAGTGATGTAAAATCAGGCGTTCCTTTGACCAATTTGCAATCCATAGTGAATGTAAAGGTCCAAAATATTACAACCACCCAGAAAACTAGGTTTGGCTTGATGTGCTCTCATATGTGCAGTATGTTTTCTCCAACAGTCGTTCCTTCCTTTCCTGTGGATTGAGGGTTTGATCACTGTTTCTGTGTTTTCTTTGTCCTTCAGAGAAAGAACGTCCACCTGCTGCTGAATGTGTTTTTGCTGGCCGCCTGGGGAGCCGTCCTGTTGGCCTGCCGCTTCTACTGGATGGGCAACAAACCCCCCAACTTCTCCAACTCCGACAACCCGGCAGCCGACTCGCCCTCGCTCCTCACCAGGACGCTGACCTTTTCCTACCTGCCTGGCGCCAACTTTTGGCTTCTCCTTTGCCCAAACACGCTCAGCTTTGATTGGTCGATGGACGCCTTGCCTCTGATCAGGAGCCTTGCTGATTGGAGGAACTTTCACACGGTGGTCTTCTACCTTGGGTTGCTCTTGCTGGCTTGGTTCAGCCTGTGGACGCACCAGACGGCTAAGGGCAAAGAGACCAACGGCAAAGCGCATCATTACACCAACGGCAGAAATGGGAACAGTAACGGACACAGTTACCAATATAACAATCATGAACATATGAACAACTCCCACACAGACGCTCACATCAATAGCGCACAGAATGGTACCAAAAAGCACTATGAGAGCAGGACTCCACTGCCCACCACTGAAAATGTGGTGGTGTTCTCTCTGGGCCTGTTGGCTATCCCTTTCCTCCCCGCCACAAACTTGTTTTTCTACGTGGGGTTTGTGATAGCAGAGAGAGTACTGTACATCCCAAGCATGGGCTTTTGCTTGCTGGTGGCAGTGGGGATGAGGTCCCTGTACGTCCGCCTGCGACGCAGGTCCTCCAGGGCGGTGTTGGTGTACTGCAGCGCTGCCGTGGTTCTTCTTTTCGGTGTCAAAACTGTTTTGAGGAACCGGGACTGGCGGAATGAGGAGATGCTCTACAAGTCAGGGATTTATGTCAATCCTGCTAAAGGTAAGTCATTCAAATCAGCATGCACACAAGTGCGACTGCTCTAGCATGTGTGCATATACACTTTTATGCACTTTTACACACATTCCCACACCAAAAGCCTCTTTCACCCATCATATTGCGTTGTCTGAACAGTGAGTGAGCTCTTACGCACAGTTTTGAATTTGTTAATGTGTTCTGCTGTCTCTCTACTGCCGCCCTGAATAATTCAAAGTCAAGCTGCTTCAAAATGTCATCTCTTCATCACTCAGCCCTACCACAGAATATACAAGTGCTCTCAAGTCAGTGCCCCAAAAGCAAAATGAGACTGGTGTACTCAAGGCTAAACGTATTCTTTAAAAAAACACTTGATTTTACTGTTCCAAGGAGTTGTACCTCTTTATCACATATCTTCTTATACACATCAATCAATCTGTTCAAAGTGGCAGTAAGCAGAATATTTTTGGCATCATTGGGCAAAAATTCCAAAATAACCTTTCAGCATATTGTAATTTAAGTGTTCTGAGAGAAAACTAGACTTCTGCACCTCCTCATGGCTCTGTTTTCAGGCTTTAAAAAAATCTAGCCCGTGACGGTAGACATTGGCCAATCACAGTTAATTTCAGACAGGTGGCGCTGATCAAATATGAATTATTACTCTGTTAATGTAATGCCTATTTCTCAGCTCAAAAGTTTTCAGAAACATCTTGTAGTGTACTGTTTAGCTGTAAAATGAGAAAGTTTGCTCTGGCTGGTGGGCGGTGCTTGGTATTTCCTCAACTGATCTCAACATGGCTGCCGGGTCACAAACTTTCTCATTTTACAGCTCAACAGTACACTACAAGATGATTCTGAAAACATTTGAGCCTAGAAATAGGCATTACATTAACAGAATATTGATTTATATTTGATCAGCACTGCCATATTTGACTGTTTGATCGGAGTTTGCGAGTGATTGACTGCTGCTCAGAGACGGCAAGGCTCCAGCTCAGCTCTGATTGGTTGTTTTCCTCCGGTCTGTGAAATCCTGCAGATGCCATTAGGAGCACCGGAGGACACAGAGGAACACGATTTATTTCAGATACCTGTCTCATGCACTACTGTCAGGATATAGTGACCGTTTTATACTTTTTTTTAAATCTTATTTGCTCTGTCTCGCTTGGAAGGGCACCATCACCCGTCTCTGACTGGCACCTGTAGCAGCAGATAAAATATTCAGTAGCCTTCACATTCAAGGTCATCAGACACATATTCCAATCCGAAGCTAAGTCCTCAGAGCTGCTGAGGAGGGAAGCGGGCCCGGGTACTCGCGAGGCAACAGCGGGACACGTTGTGTTAGCTAATTTCCCTTTCAGATTCTGAGCGGAGCTGAGGCGTGACAGCTGCTTGCTTTGGCAGGCCATCAGAGCCAAACAGAGCAGCGGCAATGTCCCCGACTCACACTCATTACTGCTAATATGAGATTTGAACAGAACCCAACCTCAGACGCAGATGCACTCATTGGATTGTTCGAAAGGATGCACAAAGCAACTCTTTCCCGTAAAAGACACTTCATAAATTAATCCGAGCATAACTGAGTGCAGTTGAATGAAGGACGCGGGGGTTGTTTTTCTGCTTGCCTCTATTTGTACGGAATTTTCCTCTGGGATTCCACAGACGTGACTTTCAACAACTAAATACTGTAAATACGTTGCTTAAAGGCACGCTGCATATTTTAGCACTTTAAACACGTGTCAACAAAAGCAGCAAGAGCCAGGATTTTATCTTCCTATTCAATATGATTTGTGGCGATGCAAGAAAATACATTATTATACACCACTATAGATGCACAATGACTTCATTAGGCCTATTCTCTATCTAATTTCACTTTTTTTTTCATTCTGTTGAATCATAATTATTGACAAGTTTGTGCAGAATATAAAAGAACCTTAACATTTTTTATATAGGAATCAGCATGGGCTATTATTTTACATGCAATAAGTTTCTTTTTGCTCCATCGCCCCCCTCTACATTTATTTTCACACCCCATAGTCTCTGCACAAAATGTACAAAAGCTCTTAGCAACCTTATTTCACCTGTCAGTTGCCATTCAAGCACTAATGCCAGTAGCTGTGCAATGGCACTGCGGTGGTCTCGTTTCATACACACTGTCATAGGAATGACTGGGGCTTTTGGCACAAACGTCCCCCTGCTGCGTCATCTCTCCTTGCCCATAATGTCTTTCTCTTTAGAGGTTAAAAAAAACTCTGAACCTGTGTCAGTAAGGGGCTGAGACTAACAAAAGAAAATGATTACTTGCCACAGAAATGTCCTCTCCTGCTGCTTTAATGGAAAAGCTTTTAAAGATTGTGAAAAAGTTATTTCAGAAGGTTGCAACAAATGTTCTTTTTTTTATTTTTTTTATTCTGTTTGATTAACCTTTTCTTTTGTAACCTGTCAGCATGGGGCAACCTTGGAAATGTCCTGAAAAGCCAGGGCGAGATGGAGGAGGCTGAACAGGCGTACAGAAATGCCCTCTATTACCGCAGCAACATGGCTGACATGCTGTATAACCTGTGAGTTTGTGTTGTCATTTATATTTTCTTCTCCCTAATAATCAAGTTCATTTGCCTTTGAGTTTTTTTTGGCTTCCCACAATTAAATGAACATGATCGCCTGCGATATTGACATTTAAAATGCGCGTTCTGCTCATAGAACTGCAGCATATCAAATCAATCGCTTCTTAAACTAACAGCCACCCACCAGCCGGTGATCGAGATGTTTTGGCTTAACTTTTGGGTATAGATATTATCTATACAACCAATGTGTTTATGATCAAATTAAGAGCATAGAATTGTTTATCTAGCTCTTATTGTTGCTAATTTTGCTCTTGAAGTGCACCAGATTGAAGCATTTAACTTGTATGTAGCTAACAAAAGAGTAAGGTGAATATTCCTGTATTTTTTCATATTGCAATATATATAGCAGAAAAACATGTTTTTCCCACATTGTGCAGCCCTACTTTGTACATTAGCAGGAATGTAGCACAGCATGGAAGTGAAAACAGTACTCTGTTCATTTTAATGTGAAAGTGCAATAAAAATATGTTGTCGCTAAAATCAATGAATAATCATGATATCAATATTGATCAAAATAATTGAGATTAGCATTTTGTCCATAATCGTGCAGCCCTACTTTGAGTATCTGTTGATATCATTGTGTGCTTTCGTACTTGATTTTCTTTTAAGTGTGTCTCCTATCAAAGCTGTTTCAATGACTTAGGAGCGTGTGTGAACAAATGGACGAGTTCTCCTTTTACATGCGTGCGTCCATTGATCAGAGCTGTTCTCTCAGAGGAAGTGCCGTCTTGTCTTGTATCCCCCAGAGGGCTGTCTGTCTGACAGGGTTATTAATGATGCTCATGTAGCCTGAGGGGGGAAACACAAAACATCCACAGCCAACTCAAATGTCTGCGGTTTGCTAAGATCTAAATCTTCCTCTTCACTTTTATCAGCTGCTTGTGTTCTTGTCTAATCCTAACAGAGCCTTCTTAACTCTAAATCATCTCCTGTTAAAGCTCTAAACTGCCTGTACTCGTCTTTGCTTTTGTCTGCTCCAGCGGTTTGCTGCTGCAGGAGAGCAACAAGTTCTCAGAGGCGCTCCACTACTATAAGCTGGCCATTGGGAGCCGGCCAACTCTGGCTTGTAAGTACAGCTCTTCTTTTTTATTGACAATCTGCAGCTCTTGTGGTTGTGGTCTGTGCTGTGTCCAGGCAACAGTGAACACAGGCTGCAGTTATGTGAAGGGAGAGGAATAGGTGGCAAAGGGCAGCGGGTATACGAGCTAGTATTCAACATTCAACGCAGTTGTCTGACCGGCTCTCAAAGCCAAGTCAGACATGTCAACAGATCAAGCAACCGCGTGATGTCGTTTATTATGAATTCAGGCCGTGACTCGCACTTCATTTCACCCCTCCCAACGTTCACTACATCTACTTTGTTCTCTCAGTTTTCAGCGTGTCTCTCCCTCTTCTTTGCTCATCACTCTTCCTCTCCTCCCCCGTGAGAGTTCATCAAACATTTTTCCTGCTTTTGCTGGAATTCCATACGCTGTCATCTTCCGCAGGTTGATTAGAACAAATCGCTCGCAATCTTACCTGATCGTGCAATAAATTATCTCCCCGTTGTTCTAGACATCAGTCAATGACAGATAAACAGAGAATCTTAAACATCTCTTCCTTTCTTCCCCCGGATTAATTATCGACCTAATCAAGATCGCGGTTAGACTAGAAAATTTCCATTCAGCGTGGCAATTATCCAATCTGTTACAGCTGATAAGGAGGTTAATTAATTACCTCGAGCAGCAGACACGTTGAAGGCAGAATTAGAATGTGAAGGTTGCACCATTACTCTCTGCCGAATTAGGAGCTAACTGGTGCAAACTGTGGTGTTTTTATTTAATATGTGGAGCTATGCTGTTTCATGATGCATGCTATTGATTTCTTTCACATTTGTTGCATACAGAAAATCACTTTAGAAGGCGGATGAAGTTGGAAAAAAAAGTTCTTATCTGTTGCGCTTTAAGTGCAGATCCATGCAATAAGAAAAAGCCTATATTTTGAGCATCTAATGCAACACCATGTAGCGCAGATAAGACTATGAGGTGTAAGGATGTGGAATAAAAAAATGTGAGCTTTCAAGATAACAAATTCCAAAGACAGAAGAGGAAGAAGATAACTTCCACCCCCTCTTTAACTTGATTACACGTCAACACCTCGTAGAAGGGGCTTCCAGATTGATCTGCTCGATCAAGTTAATTTATTCCAACAGCCAGACTTGATAGGGAGTTGTTTAGAGAGGCAGGTCCACAGAGACTAATTACTCTCCAGCTGCGTATCGATTATTAGATGTTGTCTTTGACCACTCATGGAAAAGTTTAACAAGCATCCAAAGTATCCCACAGGATGCATGCAAAGGTCAAATATACATTAAAGCATTAATAAGATCAACAAAGGTTTATGTTCCACCTCTAGGGTGTAATACATATAGAAATGGTCATTACTCGTCTTTTCAGCACTATTGAGCTCTGAGGCTTCAAGTCAGTGAGAGACACTTGTGTGAAGGAATTGACCATTTAGCAAAAATGGTTATTAGATTTGGTGGAAAAGCTTCTTCTCTTTGAGGGTTTATATCTACA
This sequence comes from Sebastes umbrosus, assembly GCF_015220745.1. Classification (NCBI taxonomy): domain Eukaryota; kingdom Metazoa; phylum Chordata; class Actinopteri; order Perciformes; family Sebastidae; genus Sebastes; species Sebastes umbrosus. The sequence continues at coordinate 30,460,605 of NC_051272.1, read as the reverse complement.
TAGTTGCATTGTTGTGTTTCTACAGTAGCCCAGAACGGACAAACCAAACACTGTTAACTTTATCTGCTTGGGCCGGAGTCTGTAAGGTTACTCGCTCCCGTCGCCACCGCTCCCTCTCTCTCTTGCTTCACCACTCACTTCCCACAAACACACACACTCTAAGCACTCTATTCTTACAACTGGCTCTAGAGAGGGCCATTCGTGTCTTCACGTCGGCCACTGTAGCAATCTTACAAGCTTGTCACACGGGAGAAGTTGTAATCTGTAACCTCACCGCTACAGTAGATACCGCCAGATCTTTTACACTGTTCCTTCAGGAAGACATTTCTAGTTAAAATCCACTTATGCAATTGTCACGAAGATTCTGACTTTCTAGGGCTGTCCTCGACCAAAGAAAGTCGACCAACACATACGATTTTATCGACACATCTGTGATACTGAGTTACCCCACAAAGAATTGTACACCTGCATGAATCTGTTTGGACATTACCAGTAAGCTGATCTGAGCACTGCCTGAACTAACCCTATATACCATGTTTTGTTTCCCCAACAGCTGCCTACTTGAACACAGGCATCATCCTGATGAATCAGGGTCGACTAGATGAGTCCAAGCGCACCTTCCTGACGTGCGCTGACATCCCAGATGAGAACCTGAAGGACCCCCACGCCCACAAGAGCTCAGTCACCAGCTGCCTGTACAACCTGGGCAAGCTGCTCCATGAACAAGGACACCAAGAGGTAACGACGCAAACAGCACAAAAATATAATTCACACTTTGCTTTGAAAGTTCTTTGAGACTATGATCATTTTCGGCAACAGTTTACCATAGAGAAATGTAAATATCATACTTGGCTAAGTGCTGAGTTTTACAAATTATCCACAATTACATATTTATTTTAAGGAAGTTAAGATATGTTGAGACAATTATGTTATTTGTCAGTGAAGGACCCATAGATCACCACAATATAAAATAAAATGTACTGTACTGTACACACGTAAATCTATTTTCCTCACATGTATGTATTTTGAATCATATCTGCAAACATATGTTCTCCAACAAACACCCCCATAGTTCCCATTGGAGTTCAAAGAGTCTTCCTTTACATGCAGTACTGTGCATGCTGGGAAATGTAAAACCATAGTGAACTGAGATATGATGCAGGCTGTTGCCCAAGGAGCTTTTTGGGACACTGAGAAAATGCTGGGTTTAATATGGACATGTTCCAGGAGCGCTGGTATCATAGGGGACGCTGTGTTTTGTGCCGATAATCCTCAGGCTTGTTCCTGACAAATTTGCTCTCTTTCAAGCCCCTGAAGACCTACAGTGTTGGCAAAAGTGACTCGCTTTCCAATGCTGCACATTTATATTGTACATAAGCACTGATGCTGCTGATTCAATCAGGAGTGAAGCAGCGGTACTGCAGATTCAATAAGGGCTTTTATAAATTGTTGGCACGCCGGAGAAAGAGAGCGGTCCCACTTCCTCCGACCTCTAACCGCAACATTTGCTTCAGCAATAAAGTAGTTCCAGCTCCTTCTACCGTTTAAATTCTGAGGTGAATCGCTGGAGCTGCACTCCATACATACCAGAGTCAATATGTGACACCGCTCTAGTCGTCTTAACAGCCGTGACACTGAGGATAGACCTTTTCTGCTCGACTGTGTATGAACCAGCCGCCCAGCGACCCCCGATTCTACGCTGTGTATTCACAGTGTCGGGGCCCCGGCTGCAGGGGAGGAATGACTAGTTACCACAGCGGCAGTTTCTCTGGCTGGGGTCTCTCCGCTCTCTAATGCAAACATCCCCCACCTTCTTCCTTTTTTTCTATTTGTTTCATTCACAGGAGGCCCTCACAGTGTTTAAAGAAGCAATACAGAAAATGCCAAGACAATTTGCACCGCAGAGCCTCTACAACATGATGGGTAAGAGCTGCTTTTGTTTGAAGACCACCAGCAATAAAAAGCTGTTGTTTTTAAGTCTAGGAAATGTAACAGACAGTGGAACTGACGGTTGTTTTTGGAGTATTTTGGAGCAACTGGCTGCTCTACATCACTCATTTTTGTTTTACTTTGTTGTTCTGGGTCCCTTAAAACAAATAACCTTTTTTGTTTCTTCTGGACAAGCAGCGTCTTAACTGGACCAAACTTTCAGTAAACATTAGTGGATTACTAATTGCAAGTAATACAACTGCTTACTTCATTAGCTGTTTTACACGTTCAGCTTTGAATGTGGGATAGCCCAGGTCTCACTAACACCCACTGTGGAGCAGGGATATCCCCGACTTTTGGGAATTTGCCCCAGAAACTCAGGTTAAAGTCACTTGGATGAGTTGCTCAAAAACCAATAGAATTTGTTGTTGTTTGTAATTTTAGATGTTTGTCCATTAAAGATTTCATATTTTCATGGGCAGAAAAGAAGAAGTCAAACATTTATCATACTGCGAGTGCTGTGAGAATTCAGAAGATGCTAACCTCGGGTTCACATTCCCAGTTGTGAATCTTAAACCTGCGGGCTTACTGTAAAGCCATGGCTTATTAGATATGAAGATGAAAACTAGGTTAAGCTCACTCTCGCGTTCTGCAGCCTGGTGTTTAGGTTAAGCCAGGGCTGAGATATGCTGCAGGAGTGCTGGAATGAAGTAGAAATGTGTAAAATCTGTGTTAGACATCAAGCAAACAACCATTTATATCAGTGATATCTTTGTTTGAGAGCTCTGACTTGAATTAATGCTGTTAAACGGCGTTTTGAGACAGTAGTAAGCGTTGCAGTATCATGTTAAACGGAGTTAATTTGCTTTTCACTACAAGAACAAGTCAGCTTGTTAGATTACAGCTGTAGAACAGCTGCTTTCAGGCTCATTATAGTTGCTTTCTCTTTGCTTTTTTACTTTTTTTTTCTCTCTGTCTCCCTCCTGCTTTCTTTCTCTCACACATAATGCAGCTACTTACACACACACACACACACACACACACACACACACACTTGAAACCTGGGACGACTGTAATCCAGACTTGGTAGTGCCACGGGTTCGCTTATGTGTTAGCAAAATGCAATTTGACAGAGCTACCAAGATTATGTCAAAATGTTGATGAAAGCTCCAGTCACCGTTCAGGAGCAGCGCTGCGTCTGTAACGGAGGCACTGAGCCAGAGATCTGTGATTTCTGCAGCTCAGCGTTGTTTCCTCGCTGAACTGATTTGCACATTTGGCCCACCTGCTCATATCTATCTACAGTTTTCACTCACTGCGGCATGCTCTCATGCTGTTTGTCAGACGCCAAGGAGCAGAGGCTTTCATCAGAGGCGGACCTGGGTGGTAATCTGCACCCCGCTGGTCTCGCTCCAACACTCTCTGGTGGGCCGAGGAATGTTCCACTCCGAGGAGCCGGTTTTCAGCTCCTTGGATTCAACGTCACTTCTAATTGCACGTCTGTGCTAATCTCATACCGACGTCTGCTGCCATGAGGGCGAGACAAGTATTCTGGCCGCGTTTAAACCCATCAACTCATCAAGTGGTCGTGTCAAAACAGGCCTGTACATCTATTTTTCAGTGCCTTGGGTTGGTGGTAAATCTCTGAAATCCAGATAATCCAGTCTATTAAAGGCAGGGTCGATGATCTTGAAAAACTAGCAAGAGTACACAACATTTTTTAAACGGATCCGAGTAGGGCTGACCCGAATGCTTCGAAGCTTTGATTGTTGCCATGGTAATCAACCGCCAAGTCAGTATTCAAATGCTTTGTTTTCTGTTTTGTTTTTTATATACAAATATGTAATAACAATGTACAAATCCCAAATTAGTTAATTGAAATAGGGAATAATCCCACAGCATTATTCATTATTCATATTCAACATTAAATATTCTTAGTTATTCTCAGACAGATATCGCTGTTTATTATGTGTAGAGTTGCTTGTGTGTACAGTAGTGCAGGCAGAAAGCCCATATAGTCATTACTTTTGGGCTGAATGAAATGATTGGACGGGTTTATTACAGTCCTGCGACAGGCACAGATACCAGAGTTTCTTCTTCTGTTTTTTGTCATAGCATTTGATTTATTGATTGCTGTCGGGATGTAATGAGAATTTCAACTTATATAACAAAAAATGTTTCTAAAATATTTACCAACCCTATCTTTAAACACATGGATGATTAATTAAATAGTCTTTTTCAGTATTCTTCGCATAAATCTAAGTTTTAGAATGAAAAAAAGGACAAGCTGGCCATGGGAATATAGGATGCTTTAACAGATATCTCTATGTTGCGACAGCATGGAGATCCTCTGATTTATTCTTTTGCTTTATTTGATGTTAGCTGTTGACAAGGACATTTGTGATTATGTAGCTACAATGTTATGGATTTCCAACACTTAAAATCTGAAACAGGAGGCTGTACTGATGGATATCATCTTGAAAATATTCGTGGGTGGGTGGGTTTAAGCCTGGAGCTTTAATGTTTTTCACAATAAAAGGAGGTCATGTTTTAAATTTGATGCCTTTTACATGCTTATGTGTTTAGAGATATTATTACACAGCGTTATCTCTAAATTCACAGTAAAAGGAGACCGTCTGTTCATTAAAAAAGGTCCCTTAGTTGTGATTACGTGTGTGACACCTGTTACTTATCACAGTTTCCTATCAGGGAAGTGCTTAGTCCTAATCCTCTCAGAATTAAAGTGTCAATCCGCTCTAGTCTAAACAACTTGTCAGCTCAAGTTCTAGTGAAATTTGAACAACTGGGATGCATTCAGATTCTTTCCCTAAATATGTGATAATGATTTTAACTGTTTTTGCGTCCAATTACCAGCCGAATGTTGTCAAATTCTTGCAATAATACACGTGTTATTGGACGGCTATGAAAGAGAGGTTATTGTTTTTCCAGGTGTGAGCAGGCAGAGGGTCAGATGTGGCGGCGGGGGAGGTATCGGATGATGTCTGACAGATCGGGGAGAGTGAGGGAGTGTGTTATAGAAGTTTTTAAGACATAAAAAAACACTGACAGTGACTTAAATGTTCATTACTGACTGGGTATCAAAGATTTGCTGTTGTGACAGACATAGAAAGTTATTTTTGCAATGTGGCACTCTAAATCAAAGAGTAAGATCTGCATTCTGTTAGTTCACTGCCAGATATCATACAAGTAAACATATAATTTGATGAAAATATAAAACAACCTGGGGTTTGAGGACGGACTCCGTGCCCCTCTGGATTGAGGTCTGCTCTCACCGCCGCTCTGTCATAGAAACTCTGAACAATGGGAAGACGCTTTATGATGTCTTAACCTCTGACAGCTTGACCCCTGACCTCGACCCTCACTCTGCTTTCACAGGAGAGGCCTACATAAGACTGAACAAGCTGACTGATGCTGAACACTGGTACAGAGAGTCCCTGCGGGCCAAGCCGGACCACATTCCTGCACACCTCACCTACGGCAAACTCCTGGCTATGACGGTAAGACTTTAATTTCTGTGTCATCGTCGCTCGTTCTACCTTTTAAAGCAAGACTTTAAAGAACAAATTCTGTCATAAGTTGAATTCATCGATATTTTTCTGCCGGCCGACAGAATCAAACCCCGTGTCATTGGCTAACTTTTTGTTTCCCTGAACAAGTTCTCATTCTCTTCCTGTGCTTGCTCAGGTCTTTTAACTTTCCTTTTTATTCCACTCTCTTTCATCTCCCTGGCTTTTCATCAGTTCTCTCCAGCTCTTTACTGACGGTCGTAATGTCCTCCTGAAGTCCCTACAGTTAATCAATAGTGTGTGGGTGAGAGAGAGGGAAAAGATTGTAGGAGAGTGAGTATGGGAGAGCAACGAGAGAAGGCTGACCCGTTGTGTTTCTCAAGATGCTCCTGTCTGTCTTGGGAATAGGACTTACTGATTAAAAACTTTGTCCTGGCAGCCCCCTTTTTTGGTCCATGTAGCTGTTAATAGGTCTTAAAAAGTAGCTCCAAAAGCTGCATTTGCAACTTTGAACCAACAGCAAAACAGATAATACGCATTTGGCATGTTTGCAACGTTGCTCTGCAAAATAGAGAATTGAAATCTCTGAGCAACGTAAAGAAAGGAATCCACATCTGCCCGGCATTTTCCAGGACATAGATAATATCCTCTCAGGGTCACACAGCCGACCTGGTTTTCAATAACCAAAGCAAATGCCGTCTGTGCGGAAAGGTCTCAGGGGCAGACGCAGTTTCCAGTGTCGCTGAGTTTACGAGGAGGTGGTCATGCGGTCGGGTCATACATTCATCCGTTACAGATCGCAGCTAGATAGGCGTATTTGGAGCTGACCGAGAGGAGCAGTCGGAGCTGAAAGGGACTGTCAGAAGAGAAATAAACAAATTAGAGGAAGAGTTGCACAGAAGGTCAAAAGAAGGGTGGAGGCCTTCTCTTCAGCTGTCACCCCTCTCTCCCACAGCCTAGGCCCTAATGAAAGGACATCAATGTGTTCGATAGCCTGGAGCGGTGGGATCTGGATCCCCACAGAAAGTACTAGAGTCTTCCTGGCCTTGTCCCTTTTCATTTCCCTAATGGAAACCAAGTGTCTTTCAAGTTCTTTTCATTTATAGTCTTTCCAAAAATTATGAGTTTTTGTGTATCACAACAGATATGTGTGGAAGAACTTTGCTCGCAATATCATTTCACATCAATTCGCTGGGAAAAAAAAGTTTTCTTTTAACAATTTTTGTCAGTTTTTGTATCAAAGCTTCACATTAAGCCCTTAGGGAGGAGTACTGTGACATTTTGGGAAATATGCGTGTTTGCTTTCCTGCCTAGAGCGAGATGAGAACATTAATACCACTCTCATATCTGTACAGGCTCACTGATTGACACGTTATATCCCGGTTGTTAAATCTATATAAAGGTAGCAGGTGCTAGTAGGCAGATTTTGTTACTTTAGGATAGGGCCAGGCTAGCTGTTTCCTCTTCTTTCTGGTCTTTATGCTAAGCTAGGCTTATATTTTGCTGGTGGTAGCTTCATATTTTAACGTACAGACATGAGAGTGGTATCAATCTTTTCATCTAACTCTCGGTAACAAAAGTGAAATGTCAAACTAGTCATTTAATCGTGCTTATTCTTCCTTATGGGTGTCATTCATTTGTGGCTCAATAATACCATTCCATAGTGTTTCCTCTGTGAAATAGTCCTAGGGTTGTAGATCATTGTGTGTCTAAATTAAATTGAGCTCCAGCACCATACTAGATTGATTTTCCCATCCATAGTCAGACAGATGGTCAGCTTAAAGACTAGTTGAAACCACAGATAAAAGTCGCTTGTTAAGCTGACATGAATTCCTCTCTGTACAAAAGCCACCACACATCAAAAAAAAACTATCTGAAACCAAACGCTGTCAGCGAGGACTGTCAACGGGAACAAAACAATTCTTTAGAGGAGAACGTTAAGACTCGGTGAAGTGGACTCGGGGAAGAATTCATTGGGCCGTGAAGAGAAACTCATTTTATTTAAGAACGTGTTATTGATTTTGGAGGAAAGTAGAGCTCAAACCTGAGGGGATGAATCTCTGTAGATCTCTGACCATGATGGATGGTAGAGGGGCTTTGAACCTCCGTGATACTGTGAGTGCAAATAATGCCGTCAGAGGAGGGAACTTAGTTGTTCAAACAAGCTTAGAGCCCCTTTATCCATGAGGAAAATATGAAAGAATATATCTTTGTTTTCTTTTTTTTGTTGAAATGTGTCGGAAAGTTTCTACCGATGAATTAAAAGTATAGGGAACAATTTAAAGAGGACTCATTATTAGTCATTTACAGGTGCATACTTGTATTTTGGGTTTCTACTAGAACATGTTTACATGCTTTAATGTTCAAAAAAGCCTAGTCTGCTCTGATTGGTCAGCTGGCCCACTCTGTTGTGATTGGTCAACCAAACCAAACTCTTCGGACTCCGCTCCAGCTCCACTCTAACTAGCTTTGTTTGAGGGCATGCCAAACTATCTGCTAGGCTAGGTATTATGCAAATATGTTACTTGGTGACTTGGGATGTGACGGTGAGGACATTTTCCCACCGGTTAATGAACTTGTGACAACACCGGTGTTACTGATTACATCGGACATTTTACAAGAAACGATGATTGTCAATATGTGTAGCACGCTTACTTTGATCTTTACGGTCGGGTGGCTGTGTGTCTGGCTCTCTGGTAGAGCTTTTGCTGCAGGGCCACAGGGGTCTACCTGGCGCCGCGCACACCGGCTGTGACCGATCCGTCCTCCTCACGGCGATTACCTCATTAACATTAACACCAAATTCTCCGCCATCTCTCGGTTTGTCAACTCTCTTTCGTCCCACGTGTGAAATATGACACTTGCTACTCTGAGCTGAGACTGCGTATGCAGCAGATGCATTCACTTTCAGTTTGTAGCGTCCGTCGTCCGACTATCTATTGATAAATGCCGCTGATGCGCCAAAATGAACTAAATGGGTTTTATTTCTGTAAAAAAAAAAAGCAAAACGACGGTGGGGGGGGTGGGCACGTAATGTAATCGGTGTGCGCCTGACCACCGTGTAACACCGGTAACACCGACTACCGCGACAAGCCTACTGGTGACATCACCACGTTATGGAAGAAAAGGCAGGACTTCAAGCAAGGCATTTCAGGCAGTTCAGCAGCAGTGTTTCTGTGGGGGAGAGTAATGGTACATGTCCACAGGGGTGTTTTTTATTGCGAGGGATCGCATCCCTTCCCAGCATTGGACACTTCATGAGCTGCCACTTGACACAAGGCATTCTGCACCTGATTGGACGAACGCTTTCCCTTGTCACCTGCTGCTCCCAGCTTTCAAACCGGAAACAACATGGCGGCTGGAAACCTTCTTTTCTAATATCACGAAAATAGTTCACCAAAATGTGTTTCTGCAAACATTTTATGCCAGAAATAAGCCAAGCAGTTGCTGAATCTGTCTTTATTTTGGATTAACAACGCTTAGTTGTTTCTCAGAGGCGGCGGACGCCCGTGATGTGCATAGCGTAGCCTAGACTTCAACTTTATGCAAATGAGGAGCGGCCAACATGACACCCCGGCTCTTGAAATCGCGCTGCCACCCTACCAGAATGCATTGCACGGCTGCTTACATAGACAATGAATGGGAAGCGTGGAAAGGGCGGAGACTGCGGACAAGTACCATAACTCCTTTAGGCGTTTACTTTGGGCTTTGTAACTTTGCAGGCCGTTTACATGCATACAAAATATATAACACACTAATGGATAGGGGAAAAGCATAAAAGCATAATAGGTCCTCTTTAATGTATTCTCTTCCTGCTGTGGCCCCTGTGCCTGATGACAACAGCATTTAAGTGTGATCAAAACCAGTGCAGGAAGTTGACTTCCCAGCAGCACCCGCTTCTTTCATCCCGTACCTCCTCACTCCCTGTGGCACCATTGTGAGTGATGAAGACGCTTTAGACACTGCCAGGGGTTTTGAAATTCAGATCCTTGCGGGGGAGGTGGAGAGACTGCGAGATAAGGCTTGGCAGCAGGGTCAGAGAAGGGTGAGAGGATGACGGTGGAGCTGAGCTGGTAGCTGAGGCGCGGAGAGTTGCTGTGATTTGTGGATGAGAGGAGGACAAAATAGGGGAGGAAGGGAGAGTTAATAACCCAGATCAGTATCATCCCACCCCGCTGCGCTGACCCTTCCACACCTCCGCTGACACTCCGGAGATCAGGATGTGATTCGGTGCTCTCTGTACACACCGCAGGTCAGAGATGGACACGGCCGCCCCGATGCTTGCAGTATTGGATTCAGTCATCTACTTGTCATTTCCTCAGCTAATACGATGCAGGCTTCATTCATAATCACCTCGGTCGGCGTCCTCAGAGCCAGAGCTACATCTGCAGTTTATGTGATGTTATCAGGAAATGTGAGGTGTGAGGCATGCATCAATAAGCTCAGCATGTGTGTGACAAAAGGCAGGATATTGGATCTACACAATGAGCTGACTAGAATGAGAAGTGGATATATTTAATGGAAAGTGTGGTTTTTGAAGGGTGGTTGGCATTTTATTATTGACTTTCTGTATTATGCTTGTGTTTTCCACCAACTCCTCCCCCAAGCTAGTGGCCTCAAGGTGCTTTCAATTCAACAAAGAGGGAGACTTGTCATGTCAGGAAATGTGGAAAGGGAGTGACAGCAAGCAAGCTGGCTGTGGGTTCCTTTGATTCTCGTCTTTGTCAATTCGTCTGAATGCCCTCCATTAGCACTCATGTCATATCCAGTAGTTATTATTTTTTGCCAGTATATAGGTTCCACAATACTGTCCAAACAAATAACTAAACATGCATTTCTATTCTGATAGTGACTGAGAAAAATTCAGTTTCCCTTCAAGATCCCTCACCCTAGAACAAGTCTATCTCATGAGTCCACATTTTCATGAGCTGACAGGCAATATGGCAAAGTGTGCTTAAGTACAGCATCACAGAGCTGTAGACTAATATAAGCCTTGTATGCTCACGCTAGAGTTCTGCACAGGTCTAAAACTGGAGACCTGAACCCGACCTTTACCCGCATTTTAACAGCTCAAACAGAGCATCTCAAAAAGGTGAAAAGAGGTGCTGCAGCACAGCCAGTATCAGAAAAAGAAAGCTTTTTTTTTAAACATTACAGCATGCAAACATGTTCTAGTAGAAACCCAAAATGCAAGTGTGCACCTGAAAATGAGCATAGTAGGTCCTCTTTAAGACCCGACCCACGATCATGAACCTAAACTGGAAAAACAAAGTTAGGAAACTTGTGTTTGGTGGATTATTTCTCTGTTGTTACAATGCTAATTGGCATTGTGTTTTACATCGTTGGAAAGCCTGTTTATTTACCTTCGCAATGATGTCCAACTTGTAAGGATCATGCATTTGTGGGATGAGCAGCACAGCTGATTATGTGGGTAGCGCCCAAGAAACATTTGCCAAAATGCTCCGTCAATAATAAACAGTGTATTCTCCTGTTGGTATTGACTCTTGTTTTGAGTTGTTTGGTGGATTGGATGATTGAACTCTCTATCAGTAACAAGGAACAAACAAGACATATTGGCAATTTTACACTTTATTCATTTAATACACCGTCAGGAGTCTCAGTAGCGGTGGAAGATCCATATGCAGCCACAACAGCCTGGCACCTCCTCCTCATGCTGGTCACTAACCTGGTCACACGTTGCTGTGGGATGGCGTTCCATTCCTCAACCAGGATCGTTGCAGGTCAGCCAACGAGGTTGTGTTGGTCACTCTAACACGTACAGCATGCCCAAGCTGATCCTATAAGTGTTGAATTGGGTTGAGGTCTGGACTCTTGGCAGGCCGTTCCATTCTCTCTACTCCCACATTGTGGAGGTAGTCTGTGATAACTCTGGCTCTGTGGGGGTGAGCGTTGTCATCTTGGAGGATGAAGTCAGGTCCCAGATTGTGGAGATATGGGATCGCCACTGGCTGCAGAATCTCATCCCGATATCTCCCTGTATTGAGATGGCCTAAAATGATGACAAGCCTTGTTTTGCCAGTGCGGGAGATGCCGTCCCACACCATGACACTGCCCCCACCAAAAGCTGTTACTCCATCGGTGCAACAATCAGCATAGTGTTCTCCACGTCGTCTCCATACTTTGACCCTGCCATCCAACTTTCAGAACAGAACCTGGACTCATCACTGAACATGACATTCCCCCACATGTTCAGGTTCCATTGTCTGTGTTGTTGACACCAGCGCTAATGGGCCTGACGGTGAAGGGCAGTCATTGCAGGCTTCCTGGTAGCCTTATGAGAATACACTGTTTACCATTGGCAGAGCATTTTGGCAAATTTTTCTTGGGCGCTACCCACATAATCAGCTGTGCTGCTCATCCCACAAATGCATGATCCTTACAAGTTGGACATCATTGCGAAGGTAAATAAACAGGCTTTCCAACGATGTAAAATACAATGACCATTAGCATTGTAACAACAGAGAAATAATACACCAAACACAAGTTTCCGAACTTTGTTTTTCCAGTATATATTTTTGCCTCAATTCATCTTTTCATTGCTGACTGTTAATTTGCCAGGCGTGTGCAACACATTGGCTTTACTCTCTTTCCTTTTCCAACTGGGCAATGCATATCTTGTTGCAACAAATGACACATACTGTATGTGTTTGGACGCAGAAGATTGGTACCGTCAGAGAGAGAGAGAGAAATTTCCGATAAATTACATTTGACAATAACCAAACCGAGCTGAAAACTTTACGCAGCCAAGGTTGGGTAGCACAAACCTTTCCTGAACAAAGAAAATGTTGAATATAGAGAAACAAAATCATTTCTTTCCCTCTGCTAAGCAGTGTTGGCCATACCTTCGATGATAAGTGGTGGAGTAATTAGCTTACACTGGGTTGGAAGCACTGCCATGATTGACTTTCCAGAGAAAAACGATAACAAGAAAATTGCGCATCAGTGCCGGTTGGGTTTCATTACTATTCATAGAGACAGGTGAGCCAAATGCATTATAATCCAGAAACTTGAAGATGAAAGAGAATACAGTGAAGTGATATAACAAGTACTGTAACAAATTGCTTCTCTAGGGATTAATATGTAATAACATTTCTTTTAAGAAGAGTAATGAGAAATGAGCAACTTGTTGCTTTTTTGAGGTCCTAACTCCTAGCTGCTATATATCTAACTCTGGGCATGGTATCCATTAATATACTTAGACGTCTCATAACATAAATCCTCCATCCACTCACAACTGCAACTCATTTCAAGGTGTGAAAGCTTAATTCTTAGGTACGTAGGCTCCTGTTATTATAAAAACCAGCTGGCCCTCAAACATACACATTCCTACATCTGCGAATACGAGTATAAAAATACACAGAGAGGATGCTTTTCAGACTGGAACTGTGAGCGCTACTTGGACACCGTCGACTCTATTAAACATATACTTAGCACGGGCTTGATTTTCCGCAGCATCAAGGGAAACCCCACTCAGATATTTACATTAGAAAATTATGTATTTATTGAATCTACAGCTCACTGAAAATGTATATGCTTGACTAAGTACATGTCATTAATGCTGCGCTGCTCTGGTTGGATTTGAGCCCGTTCTTCTATTTGACTAAACTGAAGCAATTTGCTGTATCTCACACTGAGTTCATATACATTATTTTCCCTGGCTTATTCTGTCTTTATTTAATCCTCCTTCATCTTTGCTGACAATTTTTTTTTTTTTTTATCCTAAGCCTTTATTAGACTTGTCACAACTCCAATTCAACAATATACTGTATGTTTTATTCATGCAGAGGCATCATCTTTTAGTGAAACACACACACTAATGGATGCATAGTTAATGCTAAAACATCAGCTTTTATAGATGAGTGGGCTTTGTTAATTGTTGATCAGACGGCATCTGGTGCCCAACTGAGAGCAAGGATGTGTCAAAGTCCCAGCTGGCACGACTATTGGCCAGCTGCTCTGTTCTGTTTGAGCTGTGATTGGTTACGTGTCACAGTCTAAAGGACCTGAGGGAGCTCTCGAGGTCCACAGGGCATCAGTGATGTTTCTCCTCATCATGCTTCGCTCACCCTCCCAGTATGGTTTCTTTCATGTCTAAAGGCTGGAGCAACACTGTACACACAGATAAAAAACCTCAGTGTGTGTGTGTGTGTGTGTGTGTATGAACCTAAAGATCCCTATAGACGCTTGATTGCCCTCACCGTTTCTGTCTCTTTCCTCTCCTCTCCTTCCCACCCTCTCGCTCCATTTCCATCCACCGCTCTCTGTCTTGTTTCACAGCAGTCGGGCCACACACACCGGCAATCTGTGGTTATGCTCTGGAAGTGTTATTTGCACAGATAAAAGTGTGTAATGAATGAGCCTTTGCTCTGCCCCGGGGTCCGCCGTGCCAAGCATGACAGTGTGCACTTTGACGAGACGACACACGAGCCTGAAAGAATAACACTCGCGGTCCGTGTGTTTCATGTCTATTTATTAAGATTTATTGTTAAAGTAGGTCTGCGGTTTGGAGAGGGACTTTAGGTACACACAAAGGTATTTTGGCCGTTGAGTCGAGTGCGGTATTTCTATAATGAGTAGTTTCGAGGAGCAGTTGAAACAATAATGACACTGTGTTTAATCCGTCTCTCAGGGGCAGAAAACAGAAGCGGAGAGGTACTTCCTGAAGGCCATCCAACTCGATCCCGCAAAAGGCAACTGCTACATGCATTATGGTAAGCATCTTTTTTTTTTTTCTTTACTTTTAATGTGACATATCCTGCCTTTATTCTTACATCCTCAAATGTTTTATTTCTCTATTTAAACATATACATGGTGCACTTATGTGCACAAAGGCAGGAACTTCCACACTGTGGCAGGTTGTTAGGACAACAGTGTTGGCTGACCTCTTCGCCATCTCTTCCCCTAATCAGCCACGGTGTCAGTCTGTGCGTGGTTAGTGGGGGATCCCAACAAGAGAGGATGATTTCCTCAGATTGTTCTCTTTTTGATTTGATGGAAATATGGAACGTGACAATTTCAGCATATCTCTTGTCTTGAATTATTTCTACGTGACTTGAACAAGTTGCAGCGTTACCTCTTTTCTTTTTGACAAATATGTTTATTGAAATTTTTCACATAACATAAAAAACATACACTTCACATTGCACAAAAAAGGCAAATCTTAACATAACACATAAAGGCACTTTGAATATAATGTAAGTAAGGCATATTCTGCTAATAAGGTACTAAGATCACATCTTGGTGGAAGAGAAAAAAAAAGAAAAATCAACTCTTATAAATAACAAAACCGCTCAAAATAAAAAAAATAAAAATAAAAAAAAGTTTAGGGCATAGTGGAAGCTTGACTTTGTGGCAATGGATAAAATCATTATTATCTCCTTCAAATATTCCAGTATGGTTGGGCATGCCCAATGGCAATAAAACAACCCTCATGTATACCACATTTGATACATAAATCCGGTTTATTAGGGTTAATGTGATGGAGTAAAACTGGAGTAATGTATAACTTCATTATCCATGCTGAAGCAATTTGATTTAATTACTCATTGTCATAGTAAGATTGAGTTTGAACAAGCTGACAAGTTACGTTCTTACTTCCTTTAAAAGCCTTTAAAACCTTTGCTGTGTCTCAATGTGCGTTCTTCTGTACTTACAGTCGCTATTTGAGCACATACGTAAGTGCGTTCACACTGAGAAGTATGGCAAAATGATGGATGTTGTACTCAAAACAGTCAAAACGTTGAGCATGGAACGCAGGACATTTCTCACGCTCAGCGGTCGCCGTCTTTGCTACGTAGCAGAAGGGGAGGGGCCACCAACCTTTTTCAAACTTGTGAAAATGGCATGCGAGGAAGCTGCAGCGGTTGCGATTGAAACAGCGAACACCGAACTATACAAATTTAAGTTATATATGTGTTTTCTTTTCACTAAGTACCACTATAATGTAGTCGGATAGAAGCCATTATTGGGTTAATTTATCTGCCTGAATTGAATTACTGCCGATACGGCGTGATGTCCGTGGCAGCGGCTCTACCGAGCTTTGTTGATTTCACCAACAGCCATGTGCGATTTGAGAACACTACCTTGTCGAAATTCATTTTATGATTGAACTGATGTGTCGGCTTCCTGTCATTGCATGTGACATTTGAAGCGATCAATACACCAGGTTAATGGTGGACTTTTGTAATTTTTCGATGTACTGTATCATGTCTAAGTTGTCACCGTTAAAGGTTAAGAACTGTTTAAAAAATAAGATGAACTGTATCGATCAACACAAGGAAAGTGTCAGCGGCAAAGAACAGGATAGACATGCAATTGATAAATTATTAAAGGTGGAGCGTTCACATTATGCAAACTCTTGATTTCCATCCACTTTACAGTGCCTTATTCTGATCGGGTCTGTGGTGCTAGTACTTTACAGATTCATACAGTAAAAGTTTAGCACAAAAGCAAACCCATAATTTGAGTTTAACAGAGTTGTTTGTTTTTGATGGTTACTGGATGTAAATCACCGGAAAAACCCCAGAGCTCGGGTTTCCCACTGTCCTGGAACTGGTTCTGTGTTCAGAACTGGATCTTCCAACATTCCCTTTAAATGTCAGGCTGTAACATGACGAACAAGAATTACAGTACCAGTAAGTCTGTATACACAGCTTTGTGAAATATTTAAACATGTATTGATGCGGGGGGCTGTCTTTCCTTTTATTACTCATAGATGTGCTTTGATATATCATAAACCCTCCATAACTGCAGAGGTGTTTGTAACCTGGAGCTGTTTTACACTCAGTCATGGTCTGATGTCTCACTTTACATCCGTCTCTCACCTCAGGCCTGTATACCCGCAGCTTAAGTTTCATCCCCAGTTATTAAGGAAAATATGCGTAGGTTCACATAGTGGTTTAGCATCCTGGTACAGTAGTGGGGCTAACCAAAGTCAACAGGGTATTAATTCCTCTCTAAACCCGGCCCTTACCAAGGGGTCCACCCTCGGTTCACGGCCTTGTCAGGCTTCTACGATCCCATCTCATTCTATCCACAGAAGTCGACCCCAAACGCAGCCGCACCCGTAATAAGACGCAAACCTTCCACGAGAGAAACATTTTCATCTTAAAGAAACAGATCTATCAAGGTCGGCTAATCTGAACAAAAGGGTCTGAGAGATGGCCAAAGAGTGATGGTATGTTTCGCTCGTATCTAGTGTTTCAGTGTATTATTTCAGGGGGCAGACCAGGCTGTCCCTCGACCGGGGCCAAAGGCAACACTTGCAGACTGTGTATCCCTCTGTGCCTCTGTGGGGATCCCTCAGCGTTTTAACAGTGGTGCTGCTCTCTCCCGCCCTGCCAGGTCAGTTTTTGTTGGAAGAGTCGCGGCTGCTGGAAGCTGCGGAGATGGCAGAGAAAGCCGCACGCCTCGACAGCGGGGAGTTTGATGTGGTCTTCAGCGCAGCCCACATGCTCAGGTGAGTGTTTCATCGGAATGATTCTGTTTTTGATGATTTCCATCGCCCCAAGAACATGCACAGAGACTCTGCATGTACTGTGAATTTCATTCTTTGTAGATGAGATGGATGGACCACAGTTTTCCATGGCTGAGTAGAAAGGAGGCTGTGTATGAGAGAGGGAGGTCTACTGTCTGCACGGTTTATCCGGGGGCTTACACTACTTCTCAGCCAGTGTGATTTACTTGGCTGTACTTTGTAATCCTCTTTTCTCGCTGCACTGCCAACCCGAGAGCTGCTGGTTTGTCTTAGCGTGCTGTGCAGCAATGTTTCTTCATATGCTCTCTCTCTCTCTCTCTCTCTCTGTACCCCTTCTCTCACTCTGTCTCACTCTTTCTCTGTTGGTCCTGGCTCATACTTGAAAGTCTGTTTCCAAATCAGTGCAAGGTTCAGCTGATGAGCCAAAGCTTTAGCAGCCCACAAGCTGTTGTGTTTCTGAACACAAGCCACGAGTTGAAATGTGTAAATACAGCCTCGTGCCAACTTATGGTATGCTGCCCCACTGACTGAATAAACCGTCAGAATTATGACCCAGTGTGGAGATTTCCTTCTTTAAACACATCATGGGTCACTTAAGGCTTTTTCTTAAATTACAGCTGCCTGTTGACCACAAATAGTTATATTTAAAGGAATAGTTCGACATTTTGGAAAACATACATATTTTCTTTCTTGAGAAGTTTGATACCACTCTCATGAAGCCACAGCCAGCAGCTGGTTAGCTCAGCTAGCTGGAAGCAAAGGGAAACGGCTATATCCAATCTAGAGGTGGGGGGAAAAAATCGATACAGCATAGTATCGTGATATTTTGCGTGGCAATATTGTATCGATACACGGACGTCATGTATCAACCTTTTATTTTATAAACTAATAACCTCTTAACAATCCGATGGCCCACTGGCGGACCCTGCAGGTATTCTGTCTTTCAGAGGTTGTAGAGGGCTCAGTTTCAAACGTTGTGAGTGAAGATACTGGTGTGTAAAACTAGAAAAAACCTAAGGAACAGATTGGTACCAACCATGTCATATTAGCTTGTCGGGAAGAACGCAAAATAACGCTCCAAATTTACGCTGAATTTTGGTGAGGAAAAACTGGCATGGCCATTTTCAAAGGGGTCCCTTGACCTCTGACCTCAACATATGTAAATGAAAACTCTGAGATGAACAGAGTGAAAACGGTATCTTATTAGATAAAGCAGATGTTGTCAAAGTGCATCATTTGCAATTGGAAAAAGGTAATAAATCAGAATATATATTATCGCAATACTCATACAGCATGTCCCAAAATGTTTAAAATTTGCAATAATATTGTATTGTGACTTAAAAGTATTATGATAATATTGTATCGTGGAGCCTCTGTTGATTCCCACTCCTAATTCAGACCTTCGCCCACCAGCACCTCCAATGCTCATCAATTAACCCGTTATACTGTGCTAGTTAAAGCCACACAAAAACCTAAATGTAAAAATGACATGTTGAGTTGGATACTCCAGGAGGTTACTGCATCCAGACAAGAAACAGCCCGGCACATACTGTATGTCGCCTTCACATCGATCCGACAGAAATTACCAGCAACCGAGTCAGAAAAACTGTTAGTTGTAATTCCAAATTAGAGAAATTAGGAGTTTCTGACCGTGACAATATTGTCCACGTGGTGAAAAGAACTACAGAGGTGTCAGCAAACCTGTGGTGTAATGGCTGCAAAGTCACCATAACAGTAACATCTAAATAAAATCCAATATTACACTGATAAAATCAACTAAGCTAATTTAACAGGAGTTTAATTATACACTGCTTTGATCAGGTTTTGCTTGTTAAACTGCTTCAATTTGTAACAGCTAATTTGCACAACTAATTCAGACTCCATAAATGATGGAATCATTTGAATAATGCATGAACACTCCAAAGTTGGATTTTCTTTTTCTTGTCATTGATATCGCATGACGGCAGCCCCTGCCTGTAAAACCAAACGTGTCATTTTCACACATCTATTTTGATTTTGGTACGGATTAAACAAATGAGATATAACATGCTAATTATTGAGCTTTAAAGGTGCTGGTGGGTGGATTGTGTACCTTTTTGGACAAAGCTGTTCCTCCCTCAGACTGCTAAGCTAAATTAACCACCTTTTGGCTGTAGCTTCATATTTAGCGGTACAGCATCAATCTTCACATGTAACTCTTGGCAAGAGTTTTCCTAAAATGTTTAATTATTCCTTTAAGACCATTAACCATGTCTTGAATCACCAGAGTTTGGTGTTGCTGTACCGACGAGTACAGCGTTGCTACACGGCTCTATGTAAGATTCTTACCCAGCTGCTTTATGCACGGCTCTCCCTCCACCAGTCTGATCACACAGGATCTTCACCACCAACAGCTTTCAGTGTTGAGAGCCTCCTCCATGGTCCAGACCCCTGGCAGCTAAAGAGAGCTTCAAGCAGTGCTCGGGCTGAACTATTCTCCGCCTGCTTGGCATGGGGTCCCACTCCTCCACAGCTCATGTTCTTTATGTGTTTGTATTGGACACAGACGTGGAAAAGCCCTCAGTTGGTGGGGACACAAGTGAATCTACACGGGGGAAGGGAAGAGATTAAAAGGAAGGGCAGACACTCTCAGACGTGCAAATGTCTTTTATTGTCCTCCTGGGCCCTTGGGGGTTTTTTTGGACCATTTTGTTTCCAAACTAATAAGTTCCTTCTGCCTCCTTTGAACAATTTTAATTCAAACTAACTCTTGTTTATAGTTTCAATGTTGGACAGGAAAGGTTGGTTAATGGTTGAGGTCAATGGGGATGTGTTTGCACTTCCCTTTAATGTGTCAAATCTTAGTGAAAGCCAAAAATGACACTGTGGCACCATACAGTAACATTAAATCTGTATATTCTAGGGCTGTCAATCGATTAAAATAGTTAATCACGATTAATCTCAAATGAATCACAATTTTTATTTGTTCAAAATGTACCTTAAAGGGAGTGGGCAAATATGCTCTTTTAATGCAAATATATTTATATATTTGCATAAGAATTTATTCATAGAAAAATATTCTAAAATCATAACATGGTAAACTGCAGCCCAACAGACAACAACAGCTGTCAGTGTGTCAGTGTGCTGACTTGACTATGACTTGCCCTAAACTGCATGTGATTATCATAAAGTGGGCATGTCTGTAAAGTGGAGACTTGTGGGTACCCATAGAACCCATTTTCATTCACATGTATTGAGGTCAGAGGTCAAGGGTCCCTTTGAAAATGGCCTTGCCAGTTTTTCCTCGCCGAAATGTAGCGTAAGTTTGGAGCGTTATTTAACCTCCTTTGTGACAAGCTGGTATGACATGATTGGTAGCAATAGATCCCTTCATTTTTTCCAGTTTTATATGCCAGTATTTTCACTCTAGCTTAAAATTGAACCCACTACAACTTAAAAAACGCAAGTTGCATTAATGCGTTAAAGAAATTAATTAAAACAAATTTGCGTCAACGCGTTATTCACAGTCAGTCAGGGGAAATGGAATCTCTAAAAGATACACTCAAACAGGTTATGCACTCATAGTTCACCCCATAGATTCACATTCAAACCACGTCTTATAATTTATAATAATATAATGCACCATATCTGAAAGATTACTGTATATTGCTAGCATGTCATGATGTTAGGTATGCCAATTTGTGCATATTTGGCTGCCCGGTTTCCAAAAAGTGTATAAATTGGTTTAAATTGATAACCTTATAATTGTAATAAAAAGGAATACATTGGTGTCAAGTTACATTAGGTTTACTGCACATACAGTACTACCCCCAGGGACGATGTCTGTGTTCAGCGTAGCGTTCTAACAGAAAGAATCTTACTCTAAAAAAAAAATGTATTTCTGCGCTCAAGACAGATGGGACGGCTGCAGTTTAAGAACAAATATCTGGCTGTTGTTTAAAATGCAATTTGTTCATTCAGTCATTATTATCCAACGGTGTCACGCTTATGAGCAGCAGTACTGTCGGTGCTGATTTGTGCATGTCTGGGGTTAATAGACCATCTCCAGACAACAAGATGTCAGGGTAAAAGCATCAGTGGTTGAGTTGCTGATTTGAAATATGGTCAAGAATTTTTTTCCCTCCGGGGATTTTTTCATTCCTGCTCCACTTTCCCATCCTTCTCCTTATTCCTTTGCTCTTGCAGCCTTACTCTGACTCTTCCTCTGGTTTATACCCAGGCAGTGGTTTACATACTTGGCCTCCATTGTGTGCCCTCTTAGAAGCCGCAGTCAGACAACCCTTGGAGGTCTCACTGCCCCCTTTGGTCATGGTGTGGCAGCTCTCCAGTTCTCCTCTGATAATGTGATAATGATATTATATAATTAGATTTGTACTTTTTTTCTCAGAAGTTTGTGCTTTCTAAATAATGTACTGGCAAACAAACATATGGTTGTGGTTGGACGTGAAACCCACATTTATAATCTCAGGACAAATTCAGCAACTCAAGTCGGTGTCTGGATCGCCTTTGGAATGTAAAATGCTTTTTTGGAGCGGAGCTGGAAAAATTCCGTTGTACTAAAAAAAAAAATAAAGAGCACTGGCATGTTCTTCTGCCTTTCTGAAGTATGCAACATAACATGTAGGACAACCTCTGTAAGATCAAAATCACACCAAATAAATTGTGTTTTAGTCATGTCAGCACAACTCTCACGATGGCAGTGTCGGTTGGTCCACCACTTTGGTCGCAAACAACTATCTAAGAGATGAAAGTTTGTACTCTGGATTCAGCTATCAGAAATATCCGCTGAGCTACAGCCCTCTCTTTCCCAATGTAAGTCTATGGAAAAAGTCTTTTTGGGGCCAATGGCATCACGTGATGGACACAGAAGTTGTAATTCCACCGGCCACTATATAAAATTTGCCTCATGGCACGGTGCTCTTCCTGGGCGCTTGGTCTCTCAGAGCTGCTAGAATGGCTGTAGACTTTAAGTCTTGTTTTTTCTCACTTATTCCGATAACTGTAAACCCTTGGTTAAAGACACAAGGTCATGTCTAGAAGGTAACCCGCAAGTTGGGGAAACTCTCGCAAGATGGTTAATGTTAGGCATGGATCTTGAATAGTTAATGTTAGGCATTGACCTCAAATAGTTAAGGTTAAGATAGGTCATTGGGCAGCGAGTCTCCCAGTTTTTGCAAGTTTTTGCAGATTTTAGATCAGATTGCGAAATGTGCGCGTCACCTTCTAGATACGACCAAGATACAGAGGCCCGTTACTGTTGTTAAAATATCAATTGCCTTTACTTTGTAGTAATCAGTTTCTAGGGTCACCATTTGACTCACAACTCTTGGTGGACTTAAAAGTCACTATTTATGTGAATGTGATAATGAACTTTTTAAACAAAACCCAAGAAAACATTTGTCTCCAAGCTACATTTAAGCTATTGAAGCTTTACAATGCTATATGTAACTGAAAAACAAGAATTGTCTAAAAATGTAAGTAGAAGTAAAAATAGTAGAACCTATAAGACAGTGTATTTCAAACCGAACATAAATACTATGTATTTACTTAGGCCACTGATCTGGTAATCCTAAAATAAAAGCTTTGCCTTTTATCTGGAACCATATGGATGATGATCCCTTAATAGACCGCGACAGCCTAAATGAAACTGTGGTTTGAACGGCCCCACTTCCTTTGATCATTACGACTTAAGGGGCTCCACAGCCGGCCGGTGTTGACTCTGTCCTTGACTTCGTCAGAGTTAAATTGTTTGCAATGAGACAATTGTTACCATCAGTGAAAACCCAGCAGCTGTGGACCATAAAGGTGATTTCTAAGATACCGGAGTATTAATAACAGGAAAGGCCTTGTGACAGAGGAGCCACAGGTTTGTGTATAACAGTAGGCAGAGCAGGGGGTTATGAAAGAAGATAAAAGAAAAGCATAATATAGGACATCCTGTCTTGACTGCAGGTTTTATGTCCTCAGGAACAAAGTATTTCTGGTTCCAGGGACTCATGCCGATAAGCCATCTGCCCCAAAAATCCTTTTTGTCGCAGTGTGGCATATGCAGCATGTTTTGGTGCATCTGCGCCATCTACTCTGCTTTCCTGGTTGTTATGATTATATAATTAAATTACTTTGTGTTTCCACACTGTTTGCATTCCTTCAGTGTCTCAGTATCCATCCAGCAAGTCAAACCACAATCTCCCCCACCAGCTGTAAACAGAAATGTACAGTGAATATTCCTCATCAGCCTTGGTTTGTTGATGAGTTTTCCCAAGTACCCAATACGCCAAATGTCCTGACCTCAAGGTTCATTAAAGCAGAAAGTGCTAGCTGTGCACTGCTCAGCACAGATGTTATCAAGTGAAAGATACTATCGACAAGAACCCTACAGGCGATTGGATCGGCTTTTCTTATCCCCCCATGCTAACCCCTCCTGTTGTTTTCTCAGTGACCCCTGAGTGCCAGTAAACACGCAGGGTTCAAGGCCTCATCCGAAGCCACGAGCAGTAAAGATGAGTAATGATTGCCTCTCTCTGTTTTCCCTTTGCAGACAAGCCAGCCTCAACGAGGCAGCCGAGAAGTATTACGGACAAGCTGCGAGCCTGAGACCCAATGTGAGTACAACTAGCTAATCATCGCCATTACTATTTACCCTGATGGACACTGAGCAATCACAGTCTGGGTGGCTTTCCAATATTATTACTGCCCGGTCTTGCCTTGTCACAACGGCCTTCATTGTCAGCGAGTCTCAGAAAAATGAGGGCTACGTTTTTACTAAGCTCAGAGGTTTGTTTATGTAACATCCATCACCAGCTTCAAAGGACAGGCCAGGGTAAGTAGATTGAAAAGAATAATGATAACAACACTCAGTCAGGGGGCTTTGGCATCTTGAAAATGAATGGGGTTCAGCCTTTGAGAGCTTTAGCAGGAGGGGTCGAGTTGTTTTAAGCGAGGGCCGCAGAGGGATGCAAAATATGTTTGCCATGTGGTCGCCCTGTTTGTTCCTGTGTCTTGATTAGAAGAAATCAGTTCAGGATTAATGATCAAAATAGATCTGGACAATGTTATACAGACAATAAAGTTTGGTTCCGCACGCACACAAAACCTCAGTATAATCCATACAAACAATGACAAACAAAAAGACAAAAACAAAAAGTTGAGCATAACAAAAGTTAAGATTTCCACAGAAACCATGAAATTGAGCCGCTGTCCCCTTTGTTCTCAGTGTCAATGTAGTGTTCAACTTTTGCCAAAGAATTGTGTGTTTTTTAACATCTAATTAAACCCAGATGTCAGTTAAGAGAAATGATTTTTCAAGATTTCAGTTCAAAGGAAACATAAATAATGTAAGACAACCATAGAGTTTAAGGTAAATTGTGGGAACGTTTCCACGATTATTCTTTTATAAGTAGCACAAACTCCTCTACGCACTGAAATCTAATCAATGCTCACTTTTTTCTCTGTTTATCAAAGTTTATAGAACCTTTAGAGTTAAGGATAGGTTTGGAAATCTTTAAGGATTTTAGTTGAAAACTTGGAAATCACCTTGAGAGAGAGCAGAGGAGTATTGTGATGATTGAGGGTTGGCCATGGAGAAGACCGCTGTCGTGCCACTCCCTGATGGATACAGTATGTACTTCTGTGAAAATGTGTTGGGGATGTTTGTGTTCCTTACACTTCTATTTCTTGGCCAGAATTTTCCCATGACTGTTTCTTGGCATCTGTAATTGTGCAAACACGCATTTGATGGCCACATCCAAACACAGAGGCACTTTTTTTTGCCCCTACTTGGTCACTTTTGCTTGGATGCCTTTTGCCATTTTGTATTGCTTACAGCTGAGGCACAATTATAGTTTAGCATCTTCATCCGTCTCCTTTAACATTATCCTTTGTTCTTCCCGATGTGACTTGACTTGAGCCATGTACCCTGTCCATCTTCATTTGTCGTTTCATGCTTTACTGCGGCTTGACTCCTCACTCTCCAAAGGCTCTGGTGTTTTATATTAAACACATATGTTTGCTTGCTCTGAGTGAGAGAGGACAATTCCCTCCATTCAAAGGATTTAGTCCCTAAGTCCGACAATTCCCCCTCCATCTAGACGAGCTAAATCCCATCGGATGCTTGGTATGCTTTGGTCGATCTCTGCATACCCTATGATATCTGCCCTTTTCCCATCCGTGTAGATATTGTTAACCCAAATCTGAAGTCGTTACGGTCAGGTCATTCCCCAACCTAGCTTCACTTTTTACCCTCACAGCCTTTATAGTGTGTTGCTTTACGGCCTAGGTTAATATGCTCCACATCTGGACCGTGCCTCTGCTGCTATACATGCCAGTTTTGGGAAGGGTAGGCAGGCAGAGAGGTTGCAGAGCAGCAGGAAATGAGGGGAAAAAGGAAAGCTTTTGACAAGGGAACGTTTTGAAGAGTGTTGCAAGTGTTGCAAGAGTGAGGAAGAATGCAGGAGGAAGGCTATAAATCACCAAAGTCTTAGCTATAAAAAGTAAGGGGGAGAAAGGCTTGGGTGAGGAAAGGTGGGAGCCTAGAGGGGAGGAAGGAAACTAAACTCAGGAATTGATAAGTCCTGCATGGGCGGAGAAGAAAAGATCTTTTGAGCTGCACTTAGAAGAAAACCAGGAGTCAGTTGACTTTCTATCCAGAAGTCAGAAGCCCATTTCAGAGTCGTGGTGACACATCTTCACCAAACCTTCATCCATCTAAAACCTACTCTTTTCTGGACAGACTTTCCTACAACCTGTGTCATCTCTGAGGGAAAACTTTCAACCCATTGTAAAATGCCAGAACAGAGATTTACTCTGTTGCCGTGGGCTACAGAGAATGATACGAGAAGCTGGAATTGTCTCTGAACCATTCCTGTGTACATTTGCCAGCAATCAAATCCACACGTTATTAGATGTCCAGTAGTTATTTCTGCCCATGGCAAGCTGGGTATTAGTTGACCTTTGTCTTTCTTTCATTTAGTGCCACCATTTGTTCTGAGTCATGTTACCTTGTGAACTGACCGACATCTTAGAAACAGACTGAGGCCAAGGGCGTCATTTCTACTGGGGTTGGAGGGAGGGGGGGGACACGTTCTCCTCACTTTTCAAAATGCTTTTTTTTAGTTTCCCTCACTCTTACAATTTTACTTTGATTCATTCACTAAAAGACCACCAAACGTTACCAAAATCCAGATGGCAGAATCTTTGAGTTGATCAGATTGTTAAAATACTCATCTTAGACGCCTTAAGTTATTACTGTTCTTCTCACTGCGTTAAAGATTTACAAGCACTAGCGAGTGACTTCTTTTGCTCCCGACGTGGTTTCTCAGACAACATACAAGCTTTTCCTACCTTCTCAGCAGTGATTGTTTGGGTCGCATGCAGCCTGTGTAGATGATTGCAGACACTAGTAATCAGGGCTGAAAAAAGTCCCCCAACTCCATTGCATTTTGGGTAAAAAAAAAAAAAAAAAAACTTTAGCCATTTTTCTTTACAGATAATTCTCCTAAAAATACTCTAGAAAGATAATGCTAAAAAACAATGCTCTTTGTAGTAATAATACATAATGTATTGAGTTTAGAGATTCATTGTTGACATTGGAAATAGTAGTTTTAATTTTCTGTCAAACATTTTTATAGTACATAACGTACTAATCAACATGTATCCAAAATACTAATTAAAAAAATTGTAGGTTTTTATAGGGATTTTTTATGTTGAATTTGTTTTGTATACTAGCATTATAACTATCATCATCAATCAATGATTATGATAAATAATAAATTAATCATAATGTCCCCCCACTTCTGAATCCAAACCTACGCCCCTGACTGAGTCTAAGGGATAATTGCAGTTCACTAAACACTGGATCCTCACCAACTCCAATAAATGGCATTAACACCGATATGCCAATATACACCTACTTGTCACCTGCATGTTGTGGGCACAGTATTTGTGTGTGGCCCATTTGCTTGTCACTTCCAACTACGTCCATGTGTATAAACAGTTATATATTTTGGCTGGCATTATTCCGAGTTGTAAAAATACCCCAACTTGCAAATTGATCCCCCGGCGTTATTTTGTGGTTTGACCTTCAAATGGCGGGTCAAACAGAAGGTAATTTATTGCGCAAACAGCCTCAGAATTACCCCAACCATTAAAGTCAAGTACTCTGGCTGCTCCTGTGAACAATAATCGAAACACAGAGAGGAAATTTTGTTTTGCCAGGGGATTAATGTAATTGTACAAGATGCAGTGAAGTTAATAAATTGGTATCTGGTGACTTTACTGCTGCACATTTGGAGTCAGTAACAGTAGAGTAGTGTTGGTTTTATGTATGTATGCTCATGCCAGCCTTTACTTTGCCAAGGCATCTGTAGCATGTTTTATTTGTGTGGAGGCGAAAAGAGTCTCCTCTCTAAGGGACAACAGGGTTACACCAAAATCTCTTTGATTTATTCATCAATTTAATTCTCTCTATGAGAAAAGCAGCACTACTGGACATATTGTTCCCATTGAAATACTCATGCATGGAGCATCACTCATCCAAGCTTGACACTGGAAAAACAGGGAGATGTTTTGGGAGTTTTGTGAGACGAGTGGAACAGTCTAGCAAAGGAGGGCAGTTCACACAACCTACCAAAGTGTGGACAAAGCAAGATGAATGGTCATACGATCTGAGACTGTCTGTGCTCGGTAACCTCTCTGAAAAGATATGTTAAATGCATGAATAACTACACCATGGATATGCAGAGAATAAACTTTAAACTCACTATAACATGTGTACTGTACGGGAAGTGTTTAGGTTCAAATGGCCATTTGTTTGTCCTCAGGAATACATTTTATTTTGGTTCAGAAACATGATTTTGTAAGTAAAGAGTCTGTTAGTAGTTTATGTATCATGTTTTAATTGTATAGAAAAAAGAACATTAACAGAATTGGATCTGAATCTTTATCGATAAGTACATGATAAGTACATGAAGAAGGATTATTTTTACCTGTATTTTTGCAATGCTATAGCGGCTTTGATCCGGACTGAAATATCTCAACAACCTTTGGTTGGATATTCTTGGTCCCAAGAGGATGAAGTTGATCAGCCTTGGTGATCCTGTGATGTTTCCTATAGCCCCACTGGCTCAGAAATGTCACATATTCTATGAAATATCTCAACATCCAAAGGATGGATTGGCACAATATTTGGTACAGACATGAATGGTTCCAAGAGGATAAATACTAATCACTTTGGTGATCCCTTGACTTGTTCTCTAGCGCCACCATGAGGTTGATATTTGTGGTTTAGAGTGAAATATCTTCACAGCTATTGAATAGATTGCCATAAAATGTGGTACACACATTCATGTTCCCCTCAGGATGAAATGTCATAACTTTGGTGATCCCTTCACTTGTTTTCCAGTGCCGTCTTTGATTTACGACGAAATGCTTGCATAACTAGTGACATTCCCATCAGCCTCAGCTGTACTCTTTTTTTTGTGCTAAATATCAAATGTTAGCATGCTAACACGCTTCAGTAATATGGTAAACATAACCTGCTAAACCTCAGCATGTTAACATTGTCATTGTGACGTTAACCACTTCACAGAGCCAGTAGCACGGCTATAGACTCTAGTCTTGTTGGTAAGGTCTTAACTGTTTTCCTGCAGCACTGCTTTTGTTGTGAATGGTTCACAATTCCAAGCATTTCTCGTAACATCCCACAGTGTTCTCATAACATTTATAGAAAAACACTATTCTCTCGTGCAAGAGTGTTGCTTTGGGAATTACTCTTGATTAGTTAATAGGCCATGAGAAAGAAATTAAGGCTTAGGCTTGCAGTACTTCACTCAGTAAATGTCAAGATGCCGTAATCATGCCATTCCATGTGACGATGATGTATGGGGTGACAATTATAAGAAAAACTCACAAACACTGCAATAAAAGCACATTATTGTCTATTTTTACTAAGACTGTTTTATTTGGACATTCCTAGTTTCCTAGGAATGGCAATTACAGAAATTACAATAGTCCCGAGCAGTAAAACAGTAGCTTCACTACAGGATTAGACATCTTTTCCACACTTCCAACTAAAATGGAGATCAGATGTGGCCCCTCCCTTGGCCTGGATACTTCACGGTCTTACCGTGATTGCACCCTGGACACTTTTCCTGTACTTATGTCCTCATGACTCACCCGCCCGTCGCACTGCCCCTTGGCACCAGCAGGAATTTAGAGTATATCCATAGACCCACTTCAAAGTGGTGGTTGCTCCCTCTGACATCTGTGGCCACAGATAAGACACAGGGACACGCAAAGCAGCATGGTTACCAAACTCCAAACACTGCACCGCAGTCTGTGTTGATCCGACAAACAGGAACCAACATCGTGCTAGGGTCTGCTGTATAGCTTCACAAGACGACCAAAATGTTCTTCTACAGTGACTGTTTTATTTAAAAGGACAAGATAACTGTTTTGTTCTATAACTTCATGTTGTAATCCATTATGACATTTTCCTTGGTTTTGTAACAAGATTGATATTTCTAAAGCTTCTTTAAAGCGCTAACTTTCAGAAATAACATCTGTTCAGTGTTTCTCTGTTTGGAGTTCAGTGCCCAGAAAAAAATTCATTGGATGTTTGCTCAGTGATATAAAACATTTCTGGCTGGTCTGTTGAATTATCTATACCCCCAAAGTGTGAATAAACTTAATTAGCATTATATCCACTCCGCCTATGATGTTGTAAAATTTGAATTTTTCATTAAATAAATTCTCCAAACAGATCATTAGTGGTGAGTAAATAACTGTTATTGTCACGCTGTCATTGTACCTACGTCTCAGTAATAGAGTCCTGTGTTGCTATTCTTGAACAGAAACGTCAGTGCATCTTTGGAGCTTTAAGCTTCCCTGAGGTGTGCTTCTGAAACCGATCTTGTCCTAAAATGACTAATACTCTTTTTTTTTTTTTTGGTTGCAGTATCCTGCCGCCTTGATGAACCTGGGGGCGATCCTCCACCTCAACGGGAAGCTGCAAGAAGCTGAAGCCAATTACCTCCGAGCACTTCAACTGAAACCGGATGACGCCATCACTCAGTCCAACTTGCGTAAGCTGTGGAACATAATGGAGAAACAGGGCCTGAGGACCATGAGCCCCTGAGCTCACCCCGCCCGCCCGCCTACCTGCCATCTGTATGCCAGACCTGGGGGAAAGGAACAGCCTACACGCTCCTCATTCGCTCTTCTCATCCAGGAAAAGATGGAAGAGACTCAGGGAGGATGTTTGCTCAGAGAGACCATGACTGTGCCACACAGCCCTTCTAATAACTCCTGAGCTCTGCATACACCTCAGGCCAGCAGCTTTCTTCAGAAGCATTGCTCACAGTTTGGCAGGCGTTAACGTGGCACTCTTTGGACTCTTTAAAACTTTCTTCAAAATTAGTGTTCTCTCACAGGAACCACGTCTTTGTTTGTTTGTTTTTTCTTTGTTTTTTTTTCTTTTATGACTAGAGCACTTGAACTTGAAGTGAGACCATACAGTATAGGTACACCTTTCAACATTTGTGATGAATTATTGTTTTTAAAATAAGCAATTTTAGTTCAAAGAAGGTGAAATTTGTCAGTGTGAGATACGATAAAAAGAATCTCAGAGCACTGCGGAGCACAGAGGGCATTGTCCATCACCATTTAATAAAGTTCTTGATTGGATCTGATGTTCCATCTTGATAATTAAAAAAAGAAAGGAAATATGAAGAATTGGATACATCCCAAAATCAACAAATTAAGTTCAAATCACAAAGAAAATACATTCACATCCTCAGTGAGTCACTTTGTTTTTCTCATGAGATTACACACACTTCATCATGAAGATATGAAACTTTAGCACCATCACCGCAAACCATTTGTAGCAGATGTCCTGATATTTGGTGAAAACTTGAAAAAGGGAATCTAATTTGGTAGCCATTACGGCACAATAACAGCCTCTTAAACTCCACGAAAGGCCTGACTTTGCCAAATACAGTATGTTTTGGCAAGAAAACTCAAAAGCGAAGGAAATGGGACTCCTTTCACATTCTAATGCCTTATATTAAAAAGGTGTAAATCTCCTCTAGCAGTGTACAGTAGCATACAGGTGGCAATTCTAACACCACTGCCTCTTGTTCTGCACTGGCAAGGAAGCCAAGTCACCATGGTAACTCGTTTGTCGGCTACGGTAAGAAGAAATAACAAAGAGGCAGGTACAGTAGTTTTGGCTACAGCGTCTCCCCACACGCCTGAAGCTTTCACAAACTAAGTGTGCGGAGCTGAAACCGATGAAAGGAGTTCTTCTAACCAAATACAAAAGCTATGCCGATGCACACCTTTTCATCACAGAACAATGCACAGACACGGCACGTCTGAAGGAATCGTTTTATGTTTTTGTTGGAATAAAACTAATTTCATTGTGTTTGTATAAATGAATCCTAATATATACATTGTGTATAGTATACAGAAAATCTTGCAGCAAAAAAGTAGCCAGACTTAAAGTGGAGGTTTGGTTTGTTACATGAAGTATTTCCCGTATTGTCCAAGCTCAGTCTTAAGGTCTCATGTTGTATATATGCAGTGTAATTAACATCTGTTTGTTCGTTTGTTGTTGTCAGCATACAGTGAGTGAAACGGCACCTTGCGGGAGGTAAGAATATGTACAGTATTTGTGATCATTTGTTTGTTCTTGGCCACAAACCTCCTGACCTATCTGTGTCCTTAGTTTATACATTGTAACTTATTGCTTTGTGTTACCTTAGCAACAGAACCAGCTGGCACTGTGTTTTTACATGTAAAAATGAAGGAAGTTAGCGGATGTGATGTACACGTTTATGGTCATTACTGAGAAAAATCTCCAAATACAGTTGAGCTGCTCATTATTGGTAAATACAGAGTAAAGGTCTTTACTCACCAAGTCTGTATTTTTTGCGCGTTTAAAAAAAACATCGGCATTCAATGAAAATTGTTACACACAGAAACCCTGCATCGTCCCCGACTCCAAGCTGTTCTGCAATCACCTGCCTCAATCTATCTTTAAATTCCACATTTGTGTATTCTTTTCAATCAGAGCCAATGAGTTTATCAGATGCCATTTCGGATGATGACGTTTGCATGAACGGTGGCTCTGAGTGGTCAAACAACCCTCTTTTGCCTTTTGGGGGATGTGAAAAAACTAGGGCTGTCAATCAATTCAAATATGTAATCGTGATTAATTACATGATTGTCCATAGTTAATCACGATTAATCGTACATTTTTTTATCCGTTCAAAATGTACCTTACTGGGAGATTTGTCAAGTATTATTATGCGGCGATTTTCGAATAATAATCGAATTCCCAGTGATTTTCGAATTGTATTTTTGCTTGGAATGCACATCCCTAACTGGCAACAGCAGCTGTCAGTGTGTCAGTGTGCTGACTTGACTATGAATTGCCCAAAACTGCATGTGATTGTCATAAAGTGGACATGTCTTTAAAGGGGAGACTCGTGGGTACCCATAGAACCCATTTACATTCACATATGTTGAGGTCAGAGGTCAAGGGACCCTTTTGAAAATGGCCATGACAGTTTTCTCCCTCCAAAATGTAGCGCAATTTCGGACCTTTATTTAGCCTCTTTTGCAACAAGTACGTATGACAAAGTAATTCCTTAGGTTTTCTAGTTTCCGATGATACCAGTATCTTCACTCTAGCTTTAAAACTGAGTCCGCTACAACCTCCGAAAAATCAATTGTGTTCATGCGTTAAAGAAATTAGTGGCGTTATTATTGCGTTAACGTTGACAAAAAAAAAAAGAACCCGTTCCGAAAACTTTAATGATGGACGAATTTTTCGGAGTTGATGTGTTAACATGATTTACACAACGTGAGGTCGTATTTATTTTTAAACGTGTGACAATTTCAGACGAAAAATACGGACTTGGTGTGCGAAAAGCCTTAACACCTAATATAGAGGGTAAACATGTTGAATATATATGTCACTCGTTGGGGTCACAATGGTGTAAACACACGGTGTCTGTTTTTGCCTGATGGTCACTAGTGATATATGTTCAGTAAGATAATCACAGTTGTCATTCATTCCTGCCCCCACACCTCACACTCCCCATAGTCAAAGAGCTCGCTAAGTTCTCCTGTGTATATAGTGTTGATGAACAAACACTGATAATTGTTATTGCTTGAGTGAAGATGTTTAAACAAAAAAAAGAAAGTCTTTCACTTTGTGTCTCTGCTCAGGGATCTCAAGCGGTGGGTTATTGCAGAAACTTGTTCACAGAGCGTTTACTAAATTAAAGATTTATTTTTGAAAGTTGTCGTATTTGTATAAATTATCGAGATTTGTAGCCTTTTTCTCCTTTTTGTAATATAAAGATGAACAATGTGCCAGAATAGACTTTTTTTTTTCTTTTTTTTTTTCCCAATGTTGCTTTTTTTCCACAATAAATTTATGGTGTTCTGCTTTTCTTTTGGTTCCTGTGCAGACATTTTTTTTTAAGTAGATGTCATTTCAGATTAATTTATGGATTTTAAACATTCACCACCATTCAAAAACACACATTCCCTTCACACTCTGTAGCAACGTCTACAGTCCTACTGTAGGTCAGATTTCCTTTATATTCATGTGGGATAGCCGACATGGGGTGGTCTTGCATGCTGTGGAACAGGTTTTACAGGGCGTTTAAAGTTCCCTTCTGCAAATTTGCTAAATTGTGTCATAAAATCAACTCACATGGATCTCCTCCTTTTTGATCTTTGAACAACAAAGAACCATATGGATGGGGTAGCACAACGTCTACATATGGCCGGTGTGTTCCGATTACAACCGCCCCCACAAATTCAGACCCCGCTGACAAGCAAAAGGCCCTTCCCTGAGAACGAAGCAGTCGGCCTTGTGATGTTTCTCACATGTCTACATGGAAGGTCTGCTCCCATGATCGCAGCTCACCACGGTGCCTCAGCTTGCCTTATTGGACTGGAATGCACAGAGTCTGCCTGCGCTGTCTGGTCCAGTTTGAATCTTCTTTTCATAACACAGGTGCGCCTCACTTATCTTGACAAATAATGAAATAGTGAAGCTTCGTTGGGTTGTGGAGTCACGCTACAAAGGCAATGTGCTTTGATTTCTTGCTATAAGCCTCAGGAGGCATTTGGGTTTCTTCCCATAAGATGTTAAATCGATGGCTGACTTTGAAATGATATGGTAGTTGCACCAGCACCAGAGGGTACTGTTTTAGGCTTTTTTTTTTTGAAGGTGCAAGAAATTTCACAGACACAAGTCTGTACACCGTCTTTAAGGATTTTTACACCTCCGTGCCGGCAACAGCCGTGGCCTGAGGCTTTTTGTTTTCCAGTTCTCCGACCGTCCAGACGATTCTCGTGAACGCGATATCTCAGGAACACCTTGATAGATTTTATTCAAATTTAGCACAAATGTCCACTTAAACTCAAGAATGAACTGATTGGAATTTGGTGGTCAAGGTTACTGTGACCTCACAAAATACGTTTTTGGCCATAACCCAAGAATCCATCCATCCATCCATTATCTGTTACCACTTATCCTATTCAGGGTCACAGGGGGGCTGGAGCCGATCCCAGCTGACATTGGGTGAAGGCGAGGTACACCCTGGACAGGTCTCCAGACTATCACAGGGCTGACACATAGAGACAGACAACCATTCACACTCACATTCACACCTACGGGACATTTAAAGTCAACAATTAACCTAACCTGCATGTCTTTCTTTGGAAACCCACACTAACACGGGAAGAACATGCAAACTCCACACAGAAGGGCCCCAAGCCGGGTTTGAACCTGCGACCGTCTCGCTTTGAGGCTAACGCAAGAATTCATATGCTAATTATGAAATTTAACACAAACGTCTAATAGGATAAAATGATGAAGGGATGACATTTTGGACAGACGTGGTAGTAAACTACAACTTGACTAGTTAGCTATGAAAGCGTCATGGCTCTAGTGAAGGTAATGTCTGTCGGATCCGTCAGTGAACCCTCCTCCTGACCAGGACTGGAGGCTACTCGGCTTAGGTGAACTGCGTTGCTACAAGGAATTGAAATTAATTTGATGATACAGACATTCACACTAAATGACGTTATTTGGAGCCAGAGTCTGCGCAGTAGTGATCGGGGGGGCTGGAGCCGCGGTATCGAAGTCACCCGCCCGAAACAATCGCGAGTCAAGCTTGCCAGCGAGAGAGACTCACAGCTGCCAATTATGTCTCTTTTATAGCATCAAATAACTAATTAAAAACAAAATGATCAGAAAAATGAACACTTGAACCTACATCAGCGCAATAAGAATTACCTAAAATGACAGAAACCATCTTTGGGAAAAATGTATTTGACGTGTACTTTGACTTTTTCGCTTGGCCCATGTCCTATTCACTGACATGGAGGGGGCCGACTTTATGACCTTTATCAACCTATATGTTGAGCAGGTCTCACGTCATACGCATCTGTTGTCTGAAAGAGGCATGTAGCTACACCACATGCTGTTCAAATTCTCTCTGCACAAGTCTGGCTATAATATGTAAATGCAGCCATAACTATCATACTAGCTTTCCTAATATGAACTAAGCAGATCCATGTTGAGCTTATGAGTTTATTTGGATCTTAATGTCAGTGGTGTTTAAACAAATAGTGATGTTTCCGGGCTCCTCGCGTGTCCTCATTTGCTTTTAAACCTCTCAACATTTGAGTGTTTATGCAAGCACATCATTTTGTCAGTTGTTATTAGTACCCCAGAGTTTAAATTAGAGAGGTAATGATAAATCAAGTCAAGGGTCCTTTCCCATTGACACCATCATTATGTGAGGCAGAGAGCCTGTGAATTAAATCATCTGAAAAATTACAAATTGATGTGAAGTGACATCATTATTACCACAGCAAGTTTGTGAAATAAAACGAGACATAAAAGTACTTTCTTCCCCTCGGAGAAAATCACATCTCATGCAGCTTGATTTCCTGTTCTTATATCAAAACATTCACATTTCTTTCATGGTATTTGGTAAACCCTGGATTCCCTGTGTCCAGCGCCTCTCGCATCCAGAAGAGTTCAAGCTGGGAGAATTTGTCTTTATCGTGCTTTGATCTGACAAATCTGCTCGCTGTTATCAAGCAAATATTTTGCGGTATGTGCCGATGAACTATCACCGCTTTGATCTGAAGTGCCTGAGCCGGGCGCTCGCAGCACCCGGCCAGCTTCTGTAGAGCGGACGGCTGTGCGTGATGCTCAGAAGTCCTCCCCTCTGGACCCAATATCCACTGTTATTGCTTGATGGAAGAAGCATTAAGATGA
Source organism: Sebastes umbrosus (assembly GCF_015220745.1). NCBI lineage: Eukaryota > Metazoa > Chordata > Actinopteri > Perciformes > Sebastidae > Sebastes > Sebastes umbrosus. The sequence continues at coordinate 30,424,343 of NC_051272.1, read as the reverse complement.
GACTCTGCTTCATATTATTGAAGTGTTTGATGTCCAGAAAGGAAATTGTCTTTCTTTGACGGTTATGTTGCTATCCAATATCTACTGCTACTGTAGCCCAGTGTAACAGAAGCTATGCCTTTTCAATACAAAGTGCTCATTAGAACATGGCAAAGTTCAGAGGAGATGGATTTCTTGTGTTAGATTTCTCAGTATATTGTAGGTAGATACACTGTAATGGATTTGAAAGCCACACACTATTTTGGAATTATTGTGTAAAAAAGAAACACGTGTTGATGATATTGGGTCAGCCTATCATACCACTATCAAAATATGATAGTAATTTCTATATGCGTAATAATTTTCTTGACAGATTTATTTGGGAAATTTCCATGCTGACCTCAAAACACAGTGGATAATTCAGCTATTTGGGTTAGCATGGTTAAAAAGCATAGCAACGATGGTCTGTTGATTGGTGCACAACTTTGGTCCAGACTGAAATATCTCAACAACTATTGGATGTTTTGCAATAACATTTCAACATGTTCTCATCCCAACTTGTCACATACAGTATGTGTCGCAGTAAACATGTGGCTAACATTTTGAATTCAAACAAACACAACACTTGCTTAGGTTCAGGCAACACACCCACTTAGTAGGTTTAGGAAAAGACATCATGGTTTGGCTTTAAATTACTACGTTTGTAAATTGAAAGTGAAACTTAACATTGTGAACACAAAGACAAACAACACGCAGTTGGTTTCACACAGGATACGGACAGCGGTCTCCTGGATAAAAGCCCTGTGTTTGTTGGACCCATCCACCTCCCCTCCTACTCGGTGTGTGTCTTTTTCGCTCTTTAAACGACGTCACCACAGCACTTTTTCTGAGCGTTTACTGTTGCCGCGGATGGGTTTACATTGTAGTTAATGGAACGCCCGGTGCGTTTAAAACAGACGCTAAAGAGTTCCTTGTGCGTCGGTATCACACTCCGAGGGGCGTGACAAAACGTCGGTATTTGACGCCCTGGAAATGAGAACGGGCTGAACATTTGGTAGAGATATCCATTGTGCCCAGAGGATGGATCAGAATGACTTGACAACATTAAATCCCACTGCGGTAATATGTGAAATGATTATTCTTCTCACATACTTTGGGAAACTCGACTTTATACGCATATATGCATACATTATGCATATAATACTAATAGCATTAAAGAGTCATAATAAAAGCTTAATCCATTCAAAAACCCCTTCTCATAAATCCTGGCCACATAGTCCAGTAAAATGACAACACATTCATCAAAATGACATTGTCAAATCCTTTGCTTTCAGGGACTACTTGTACATGTAGATACGCAGTGTAATAACACCCGACTGGAATTAAATTTTGATATTATCATTGAAATTAGTGTGCATATGTTGTGTATGTGTGTGTGTGTATGTGTAGAGAGAGAGAGAGAGAGAGAGAGACAGAGAGAGAGAGAAAGGGCTCTGGCACACTGCAGGAAATGAACACATTGGGTGGTTCCCTGTCATCCATGCCATAAATCTTCTCTTCAACACTACAGCACTCTATATTTGGTTTTTAGCCCTCATACCAGCCGACTGACAAGAGTGCATAGTGTAATATGTGTTTGGTTTTGAAAAGTTTGAAACTGAAGTCGCTGATGCATGTGATTCCCAGAACTCAAATTTAGAGTTTCAGTGCCAATGCTCACCCAAATGTCAGTGCAGACATGTAGGAATCCACCAAAACCCATTATATGGGCTCTGACTAATAGCTGGTGAAGGACTACCCTGTTCTATTTCCCTTTTTGGACTTTATTCCAACGTATACACCAGCTCCCACAGTCATGTGTGTGTGTGATCTTGCATGGGCGGTCATATGTGCTTGTGCAGGTGTACAATGTTAGCATGAAAAAGGAGTCGGAGACACAACCCAGATCCCCATCTCCCCAAAATGGCCACCCCTGAGGATTTACAGAGCACTATTAACAGCCAAACTCCTGAGACCTTCTGAACACACCGTTTTGTGTGTTTTTTTGGCAGCCCGGACCTACACATCTCAGGAAATGGTTCCATTTTTTTAAGTCCACATTGACAGAATGTACTTTGTCTTCCTTCTGCTCTGTAGAAAAGCAGTACTGCAGCTCTGTGATGTGTGTGTAGAATTACATGTATGCACGGGGGTGCACATGCCATATGTGTGTGTGTGTGTGTGGTAGCCGGAGAGGACGCAGGTGTGGCCTGTGCGTATCACGGCGTCAGGATTGATTAGTTCCAGAGACGAGAGACAAGATGTGAAGATCCAGCAGCATACTGTCAAAACAACAGGCTCCTCTCCAGACAGCTGGATTTCTATTCAGACCATCACATGCTCAGGGGTGAAGGACTCTATGGGACACTATTTATAGGGGAGTTGTGTGTGAGCTCAGAGCTCTTTTGGGCAGCACTTGCTGCCGCCAGAAGATCAATGTCGTGCAATAGACCGAAAGAGAAGAATTATTCATTTGACCTGCAGAGAGGTGATTTAACACACACTGACAGCCATGACGGAGGTCCTCAGCTGTAGGAGCAACAATGTGGTTGAACAGATTGCATATCTGAATGTACAACTTGGTTTCATCGAAAGACTTTAACATATGTGGTTAATTTTTACGCTATTTTGACATCTTCAATCAGATTTCATCACTTATCAAATATATCTCAATGTGGGGGTGGGACCATAGACTGTATAAAATATGGACGTATAGTGTCCGTGACGTCACCCATAGGTTTCTGAAGAGCCGTTGTGAAGCTCAAAGAACCGTTGTCATCTTCCTGGCTAATCCATCCATTATCTGTAACTGCTTATCCTATTCAGGGTCATCGGCTGACATTGGGCGAATTCGAAGGAACTGCAGTTTTTGGCACTTCTGCGTTGGCTTCATTTCTCACCACAGGAGAGTGCCGCTTGGGTGGAACCCACTGAAGGGGTCATAAGATAAGTGAAAAGGTGCATTCAGACAGAAAGCAAATTTTCGCCTTGTGTCATTCATGCAAATTTGGCTGCTGGACCATGCTTATTTCGGCCCAAAGAGCCAATGTACCAACTGTACGTACAGACACACTCCCCAGAAATTTCAGTTCTCTCCTTTTTCTTCTCGTCTGTATAATCATGAAGCAAATTCATAAAGCCCTGGGATATACGAACGGTTTATGCACTAAAGTTTAAAAAAAATTCGACATATCAACACATCAATCACATCAATTTGCGACATACTGAACAAATGTCTAGGGCATCCTAGAGGGTATCTCATCACATTTTCCCCTCTAGAAGGGCACCTTAGAGGGCACTTCATTACATTTCCGTCTACTGGAAGGGCACCTCGCAGGGCATCCAAGAAGGCATTATTTTCGAACATGGGGGCTCAATCCCATATGTTGTGTTTTCACATTGTTCTGCCATGTTCTTGCAGCAGGTAGTCTTCCCAAGAGGAGAAGTCCACCGCCAAGTCTGATCGCATTGTCATCTCCATTTGCCATGTGATGTAAGTGTTTCTGACAGAAGTGAATTAACCCACACCCACGTCACAACAATCTTTTCAGTCATCGGTCTTGTTGTCACGCTGCTCTCTCAACACGTAATGAGATAAATACGCAGCCTGAAAGGGTAATGTGGTCCAAACAGAAAGGGTGAGGGATATGTGTCAGCACAGTGGGATTACATGCAGACGTGGCTGGAAACTCTTTGGCGTTGAAATACTACGGTAGAAAGTAATGGTATATGGACATGACAGAGGAACATCAGCTTCACATCATCAATGTCTGCAACTCTAATCTGCTTTCCTGGAGTTTGTGCTAATTTCATGAAATTGTGTGGCTTTTTAAAAATTTTGGACGCAACAAATTTTTCATCAGAAACCTCCATTATGGCACCAGTTGCCAGGAGATTTATGACGCAAACTGCAAAGCCTCTACATCTGGGCAGGTTTCCCATCTGTCCGGTGCTGTGGCCATGTTGATGGAGTACACCCACCCACTAAAACCCACTCTGCACTGCTCCGCCCGTCTTTCATCTCTCCGTTACACAATCTGTATAAACCTCCAGCCCTGATGGATCAGAGAGCCAAACATTACAAAATAAGCACAACATCTAAATGCCAATGACCATCAGCTTCAGTCAGGAGAGGTTATCATGAAGGAAGAATGACTGAAATCAATAAAAAGTCTAGAATTTGCAGAAAAACTTTCTTTATAACATCTCATTTGGAAATGATCTCCTTATATATTGCTTTAAACCTGATGTCGAGGCTGGTGGTGGACTGAAGAGCACATTGACATTAAAGGTGGAAGATTGGAGGTGCAACAATTTTGCAACAATAAAAAACAATAATGGTTGGTAGGGTTGCGTATGTATTTCAATTTTTCATGCCAGAATAGATATATTTGCTTTATTTGAGTCTATCTGAATGTAGAAGGAAGTTAACGCCTTTATTGTTGTAGTCTGAGTAACGTGACTTCATATCCTTTCCGTATCCGTCAACCAAAACAAACTGCAGCAAGCCAAAATGACAGTAGAAAAACCGCGGAGGGTCGGCGTGGATACGACATGTACCCTTACATTTTAAATCCAAAGTGGTAAACACTACACATACAGCAAAGTATGGAAACACTTTGGGTTTCACACATTACCAAGAAAAGCAGAGCTAGACGTCACGGCTGAAGCTGCATGCTAACTCTGTCATGGACAGGAAACGTTATCGTATTGCGGTAACGTGCGGTCAAGCAAGCCGTCACTCGAATCTCCGTGGTCAAATCGGCCGACGCTACAACTGTAGAGCAACCATATACTGACATTTATGTTAAATGTATTCAAACGGTCCCGATGGAGCTGACCATGGATGTATAAAGAGAACGGAGCTGACGGGGAGAGCTAGCGATGTACTTGGCGAAGTTACAGGAAGTATATACAGTACGTGTGACTACTTCCGGTTTAAGTTTGAGTTTTTAAGTTGTTTTTTTGTTTTTTTAATTTTTCAAAATAAGGTATTAACAAAGGGAACTGTTTAAACCAAATATATGATTGGATTCTATTCACCAGAAGTATAAAACATGACATGTCCCTTATAAATTAAATAGAAAATACCACTAATTTGTGAGGGAAATGTTTTTATTCTTTGATTTTTGGGTTGCTGGAAACAAATATAATAAATAATTCCTGACAATGACTGATATATTTGACTTCAGGACATCTTTAATATACATATATGCTGAAAATCAAACATTTTTACTAAATTAATTTAGATATTGTCCAAAGTAAAAGTCCCTAGAAGTGTATGATGATGTGTATGATTTTCCATGGTTTAGTGTTAAAAAAGTCGCAATAAATCGTAATATCGAATCACTATACTTGTAGAATCACAATACTTAAAAATTGCAATACATATCAAATCGGCACATTAAGTAGGTGAATCGTCCCAGCCCTAATGGTTGGATGTAAACAATAGAAACAGAAAATGACAACACAAGAAAAAAAAAAGAATATGTTTTGGGAAAATCTCGGAAACTAAAGAGCGAAAATCAGTGATACTGGAGTTTATTAAAGCATGTAAGAGAGTTGAGGCAGAGTGTGTCAGAAGAACTATTAATTATGATCCGTGCACAGCTGATTTGTCTTAAAATCCCTGCACGCACGGTAGCTCTGTTGGAGTCTGTCTACCTTATTGTTACAGGAGCAGAAATCTGTTGGTCTTGATATACCGAACATTAAATTAAACAGAAAATGATCATCCCACGAAGTGTTTGTATTTACAATAATTACTGTTTACAATTAGATTGCAATTCCCAGGTTATCTCCAGGAGCTTCTGTGATTTCTTAAACACAGCTTGAGTTTGACATTTTTACAACATTGTGTTTTTTTCTGGTAGCATAATTTACTTCAGGTAAAAGGAGAAAGTCTGTAATATCTATACAGTATCCTCTACAGAGTAACAAGACCTGAGTAGGAGGTTTAATATGCTGCAGTTGTTGTTGACTCTCCTCCAACTTTAAAGTACACCATGTATATTGTTTTTTCCCTGTTTATCAGCTCATATTGCAGATAGAGAGATTACTGTGAGCAATGCTGGCCAGAGAACTCAGGTAGCCCATTCGCAGGAAAAGGCGTATGAATGCCACGATAATGCACAAGGCATTTCTGCTACTATTACGACTATTGTTACTAGTAGTAGTCATATTTCTATTATAATCACTGATATTACTATTATCACTCTATTATATCCACCGCTACTGATTATCGTTATTAGTCCTATTTGTATTACTGTTATAGCCGTTGTGCTATTATTGTGGTTGCTGTGCATCTCTCTCTCTCGCTCTCTCTCTCTCTCTTTCTCTCTCTCTCTCTCTGTCTGTCTCTCTCTCTCTCTCTCTCTCTCTCTCTCTCTCTCTCTCTCTCTCTCTCTGTCTGTCTCTCTCTCTCTCTCTCTCTCTCTCTCTCTCTGTCTCTCTGTCTCTCTCTTTCTCTCTCTCTCTCAAAAAACCCAACAGGTCGAGGCAGATGGCCGCCCACCCAGAGTCTGGTTCTGCTCAAGGATTGTACCCGTTAAAGGGAAGTTTTTTCTTGCCACTGTCACACCGAGTGCATGCTCATGGGGGATCTTTTGTCTAGACCTGCTCTATATGAAAAGTGTGAGTAATGATTTATTTGATTTGACGCTATATAAAAATAAATTGAATTGAAATTGAATTGAATTCAGCATGCAATAAGGATGCCTTGCCTACATTTGGCGTGTCACTTGTACGCCATGTGTCTGTGCTGACTGCAATGTAAACGCTCCATGTAAATGTGACGCAAAATAAAAAGCGAGACAGCGTGGATGGGTCCAACAAATACTCGACTTTTAACAAGTCCGTGTTCGAGGGCAGCGTTTTTTTTTTTTGGTAAGTTACGTTAGTGATGTGTTTTCTGTATTATGTTACGTTGTTTCCTTACATATTTTACTTAGTTTACATACTAATCTTAAGTTCAACCATGATGTTTTATCTAAACCTATAACTAAGTGGCTTTGTTGCCTAAACCTGAGCGAGTGGTTTTGTTGCGTGCTGTACAAATGACGCGAAAAGTGGCGTATAAATGAAATGCGAAAAGCCTAAAATGCATCCTCATGACACACAGAATGTCTGTGTAATCTTCCCGTGAGACTCAGGCTACTCTCCTCCTCTTCTTTGCTGTTTCACAACCATCTGTTGCAGAATAATTTCTAAACTCTCCATCAATACATTCTGCTTGCCATGTATTCCAAGTAGCCACAGCCATGCTCTTGTTCCGAATCATGTTAATCTACTAATCTCACTCTATAAGAGCCTGCGTATCAGACACCTGGATGGCAGTGTGTCTGGCTGTTTGAAAATACTTCACTTCACTGTGTTAAGTAGATATTTATACTGAGAGCTCTTGTCAGTTTCATTCTTTCACGCCGGACAGTTTCCATGGGCATACTGCAGCGTATTCCTTTGTTGTGCGAGCCGTCTCTATATGCGGTTTCACCAAGAACCGACACACCTTACGCTACCCTTCACCACAGATTTAGATGCCTCGTGAACACACACAGATTGATTCACACAGATAGATGTATTTTAAGAGTGTGTCTCAGTTTCTCAGCCTTCACTCATGATTAAACTCATCATCTTGCCAAAGGGATCTCTTGCTATTTTTTACAAGAGTGCCATCAGTCAGCTTTTTACCTGGCCGGACCCCCCCCCCCCTGCAGCAGAGTTGTCCAGCTTGTTATTTATCCTTAGCGCTGCGGGAACGGCTGATTAAGTTCCTCAGAGACCCATTAGAGCAGGCAACCTGTCCCACTCAGCCGCTGCCACCATCCATCATGCAAATCTAGAGCACGAACACCATGCTCAGGTCTACCTCCGTCTGCTTTATTATACCCTCATGTCAAAAACCAGTAAAAAGTCTGCTGCTAACAACTCTGGACACTTCCTTTAAAAAACTCCCTTAATAGCAGAAATGGGACACCGGTGGGTGAGCGTGGAAGGAGCAACAGGTCTCGTATCAGTGGGGTTTGGTTAGCCAGGTTTGACACCCACCCGTCCCCCTTGGTCCTGCTCCATATCTCCTCTCCCTGCGGTAGCTGACCCAGGTAGCTTGGACAAGCAGCAGGCTGCTGTGTGTTATTCTATCCTCAACTCTGGTGAAGGAGGTAATTTGCAAATAGGCTTCAGGACGCTCAGCACCGGGGTTCCAGCCCAGAGGCCCCCTGACAGGTCCGATATGAATTCCAATGGAAAATCTCTCAAAGCTGCGGTTTGGATGACTACCAGTGGGCCTGACTGAGCTCCACAGGAATCCTGGGGGCTGTTTATTCTGATAAAGACAGTATGTTTCCCCTTTTTTGATACTTTTTCAAATGTGAAATTAGAGTATAAGCCGAGAACACTTATCCGTCCTTTGACATCCAAAGGTTATTAAGGCATCTGAGGAAATGCTACGCAGCTATGCTACTTATTGCTTTTAAAGCTGAAATCAGTCTCTCGTGCATTCGTTTTAACCATCAACATTTTTGTCTTGGACTCGGCTCATATGACAGACTCTTGATAAAGCCTGTGGATCTGTTCCTCTCTGAGGTACGCTAACGCTTAAAGATCCTAGCTGATGAAGTAAAAAAATAGCAGCCCGAGTTTTAGTTTGTTGCAGTGATGAAGAAGTGTTTGTTTGGCTGAAGTACATTCAGTGCTGTAAAATAATTAACAGACACGACCACGTTGCGATTCATTGTTTGCCAGGACGTGTCAGTGTTTTTCATCTGTTTTAAAGCAACCTAAATGAGCCTCGCACACATGTGGGGAGTCTCACACGCAAATGTGTCTTCTGTCCGAAATCCCCCTTTTTTCCTCTTAAGTTGCAAATCAGCTCTTTTCTCAAACAATGCCGATAGCCCCATTACATGCCTGATTGTAATTGATGCCTTTGATTGTGTCGAGCTCTGCCATCCCAACAGCCACACAACCAGCTTGAGGCCACAGGCCTTCGTCATGCGAGGAGAAAGCCCCAAGAACAGCACGCGCAACTGCTTCTGTTGTGTATCAAACAAGACATTGGAGAAAACGAACAAAGTCTCCATTGAGACCAACAGCGAAAATGCTGTTCATGTACAGCAGAGTGTAAGATGGATGAGGAAAAGCCTTGTAAACACCGCTTCAGAATTTTTACAAATGTATATAGTAGGCTAGATGTGTGCAAATAGTTTTATCAGAACCGTCTGAATTGTGAAATGTGCAGTACAAACTTATTTCTAGCACACATAATGAATGGGTTATTCCTGTAAAATAAAAACAAAAAACAAAATTGACTTACCTCATATCAGATTCAACAACTTTTGAGGGGAGTTTATGGCTCTGATGCTGTAATTTCATATTTATCTGTCATCAAACCCAGAGGTACCAAACAGTAGGCTATCCGTTTTTCATTCATCATATCATTCGTCAAATGAGTGGATTTGGCGTGTTATTCCACTCTAGTGGGAAGAGCAACAAGGAGCTCTGGAAGTAATCAAAAGATGTTTATAAATTCGGCAAAACGATATTCACTTAATGCCGAGTATAAAATGGAACCGAGGCAGCTGGTGGTTAAACTGCTTACTATCTCAGCCATTAGGCTGTCAGTTTTAACCCGGTCATATTTCTTCATTAGCTTTAACCACGGTGCTTTACTGGGCTTTGAGGGCTTTTAATGATGAGAGTCCAAGTCTTGGTGAATGCGTGCAGCACTGTCCACCAGCCTCTCACTGTCTTTATTTTATTTTAACAGTTGTTTTGGAAATTCAAGCATTTACTTTTGTGTTTGTTTTTCATCTTTGCGACTCCTCGGTTGGCAAGTTGTGACCTGAACTGTCTGTTAGCCTGATTCCAGTTATCTGGAGTGCTGTTTCTGTGTCCAACACAAAGCACTGAGGCTTAAGTGATGTACAGTAATTAGCCGTAAAATAACATCTTCATCAAAAGGACTCTCTTCCTCTCTACTCTTTCCAGCTATCTAACATGAACAGATGGAGCTAAAAGTAAATACACTACAACATGGTATGCGTGCTGTGTTTGTAGTCAGCATCAACCAATGTAATGTATATGGGCATAAAACATCACAAAGTGTGGCTTTTTTATTTGTCATTTGTACTTTTATGAAACGATTACTGCTTTTTCAGCAGAAATGTTACGGTTTTAACAGTCATTGAAACTCTGTGTAGATGATTTCTTTTGTTTTGCTAATGTTATCCATTCGAACTCTCTAGCACAGTGTTTTCTCACCCAAATTACTTACTATATTATATCTATTATTTTCACATTTGAGCTGCAACGTGCATTACAGGAGATAATGTACACTGGTGCTTTTGACAAAGCCAAGTGTTTTCTGTTTTTTGTTATCAGTCAGCATTAGGAGCTTGGATATGGGAGTGTTTCACTCACAGCTGATAAGACTCATCTCGTCAAGGTCAACACAAGTTTTGACAGTGAAGAACGATAATTCTGAAGGAAAAGTATGACGTTCTAGTGGTGAGGTTGCAGATTACAACTTCTCCCATGAATGTGCCAAGGGTGTTGGAGAGCTACGGTGGCCAACGTGAAAACGCGAATGGCCCTCTCTAGAGCCAGTCGTCTTAAGAGTAGAGTGCTTGTGTGTGTGGGAAGTGAGTGGTGAAGCGAGAGAGAGAGAGAGAGCGGCGGCGACGGGAGCAAGTTTGGTTTGTCTGTTCTGGGCTACTGTAGAAACACGGCGGTGCAACATGGCGGACTCCTATGTAGATATAAACGACTCATTCTAAGGTAGCGAAAACAAAACAATTCATATTTTCAGGTGATTATACACTAAATAAAACCTACTTAATAATAAGATATACCATTTCTGCTAATAGATAGCCCTAATTGTTACACACTGGTCCTTTAATTTTTCACATCATAACCATTGGAAGTTATTTATTTCACGCCATGTTTACAAGAACGCCTGAGGGTATCAGGACCACCACCACAGTTTCATTAAGAAGGTAATGTAGTAAAAGAAACAAATGAAATCAGATGTAAACTCATTACTCATCAAACTAATGTTATTGTGCTGAATCCTATTAAGTCTCTGCTGACTGGCTGTTTGTCCAAGCAGATGTGAGTGTGTGAGCTAGAAATGTTCAGGAAATTAATTAGAGGGATTTAGATTAATTCAACCTCCCCATGGGCGCGTAAAGCCAAATCGTTAACTGGTCTCACACATGGAAGTGGATTTCCTCTCGATTTGCAAAGTAAACAGAGAAATTGCCTGGTCCTTGTTAGGTCACATAAGAGTTCAGATATGACTTGTGTTAAACCTCCTTTATTGCCTTCTGTTTTGGGTTGTGAAGATGAAATTGAAACCTTTTCTGTGTGCAGTTTGTACAATAATATGTTGTTTTCTGTTTTGAACCACTCAACAGGATCTTTATTACACCCAACCCAAAGGGCTCTGTTAGTTAGAAACACACAGTAACTATTTGCACCTCAGCGGGATCCAACATTCAGCTTGTCCAGTGCAACGAACCAGCCTTAGGAAAGAACCATAATGTTTTAACGACAGCAATGTGCTTCAAAGATGGTTCTTTTTAGGCTCTATGTCGTCATACAGGGCCACACGCACCACAACATCTTTGATATCAAAATGCAAGTTGATCTGTAATCTTTTGCACATATTGTCATACTTTTACATTGAAATTCAACATTGAGCTGTCAGTTGGTCAGGGGATAGAAGCACAAAGGGCCAAAAGACAGCTGCTACTGTGATTCATTGAGGATGTGTCCTTGAAGTGGCAGTAGGTAGAATGTTTTTGGCATCATTGAGCAATAATTCCATAATAACCTTTCAGCATATTGTAATTCAAGTATTCTGAGAGAAAACTAGACTTCTGCACCTCCTCATGGCCCTGTTTTCAGGCTTTAAAAATCTACTCTTTGACCAATCACGGGTCATTTCATTGAGAGAGCCTTCCTATTGGCTATTCATTCAACAGAGGCAGCTGTCAATCACTCGCAACTCCGATCAAATGGTCAAACTAGGCAGCGCTGATCAAATATGAATTCATTATAATGAGAAAGTTTGCTCCAGCTGGTGGGTGGTGCTTGGTATTTCCTCAACTGATCTCAACATGGCTGCCAGGTCACAAACTTTCTCATTTGACAGCTAAACAGTACACTACAAGATGATTCTGAAAACATTTGAGATGGAAAAATAGGCATTACGGTAACAGAATATTGATTCATATTTGATCAGCGTTGTCTAGTTTGACCGTTTGATCGGAGTTCACGAGTGATCGACAGCTGCTCAGAGGCAGCAAGGCTCCAGCTCGGCTCTGATTGGTTGTTTTCCTCCGGTCTGTGAAATCTTGCAGATGCCTTTAGGAGCACCGGAGGACACAGAGGCACATGGGATTATCAGATTATCTGTCTCATGCACTACTCTCAGGATATAGTGACTGTTTTTTTAAGAATAACTTTTTTAATCATATTTGCTCCAATTCTACCCAATGCAGCTTTAATGGTGTTTTTTTTTTTTATCTCCACAGGAAACTGAGACGGCCTGCTGAATTTACAAGCAGTGAATTTTAGAGTGATCCTTTCTTCATTTATTTGAACTTTTTTTTTTTTTTTGGAATGCACCAAAACATGCGGCACCTGGACAAAGAGTTTCATTGTGGGATTGCTGCTTTGTAATGACCCCAGGTATGGTTTGACTCACAGAGCAGCTCTTTGTGTGATGGACACCTGGAGGAAATAGTGACGGAGGATGGAGGTGGCGCAGAGGCAGGACTGCTCTGTGGTTCAAAGACTCCACTTCTCCTGCTTTTCTGTGTGATTTACTGTGTGATTCATAGCCCTGCTTGCACTGAATGAGCTACTGGCCAGTATGTAACATTCATTACGTGAAACTGCACAGGTCACTCCTATTAATTAAGGTTATATCAATAAGAAATGTGGCATTAGAGGCATTCAACAATCTTTTTTGATGTAAGTTCCACTCTGGTTGCCAGACCTCTGACCAGGCAACAATGTCCAGTGAACTGCGAGGAGCTAAAAATGTTCCCCTGCAATTACACGTTCACCACAATTTCCTGGAATTCCCTGGAGATCATAAATCACTGTTGGGTCAGTCAACTAAAACACTTGTGTTAATACAACATCAACAGCAAATGACCCTTCAAATGAACATCTGGGGGCCATATTGGGCAGACTTTCCCATTAGCTCTCAGTGCAGGAGACCACATGTGAAAGGTGCTGGTGATTCACAACTGACTAAACAAAAAGGTACAGGTGAGATAGAAAAGCAACACAAAATGTTATGTTCTGCCACAGTGGGAGCAGACTGCCCGGCCTTGCACAAGGGTGTCGTTATAATAGTTGCTGAAAGAAGGTAGAGTCAGACTATTTTGTGCTCCCTGCCCTTTTCCTTGTTAGGTGAGAGATTTAATGTGGTGACCTTTTGTTCACACCCCAGTTTTGTAACTTTAGAGCTCCACCGCCACTACACCAGTTCAGTCAGCAAACTCCCTAGGAACTTATACAAGTGTAGAATATGTTCAGAGTTGATATTTGGCATCTAGGCTCTGTCCTCGTCACTCCCCCACAAGGACACAGCAAGCGCTACACAGCAGGGATTCTGGAGTGACAATAATGACGTCTCCCTCGAGGAACGTAGACTTAGATCCTACAGGTGTTGTGGGATGCTGGGGTGGATGGGGCTTATGAAGAGCAGTGGCAGCAACAGCAGCAGTAGCAGCAAATGGCAGCGTAGTTTTCAGGTGAGCAGTGTGGCAGCAAAATAGTGAACAGGTTAATAACAGCCTAACTACACTGCCATAATGCAACGGCCGCGTTGGATATGTGCTGCAGTGAGAGGACTCAATATGGATTCCTAGAAAGCTGTCCCTGATGATGATGGTCGTAACAAAATATCTTATACAGCAAAATACAGACACACAGACATCTTTTTAAAAGAAAATTACTTTTACTTAAGGTATATGATCAGGGCCGCTGCTAGCCATTTGGGTGCCCTAAGCATAATTGCATAAATAAAAACAACAAATATTTGTATTTGTAAGAAAAAGAACTGTTCAATTAGTCACACACATAAGTCTTTGTCCACACAGGGAACATCATTAGCGTGTGGCGGGTGCCTCGCTGAACAGCTGCGTGATTCACGCGTCGCGTGTTCACATCAGCTGTGTTCAGTTGTGTTTCTGCTACTGTCAGCCCTTTCTTTCTACATAGAGTTTGTCTTTCATAATGGCCATTCATTTCATTATAAATGTCATTCGTATTTATTTTAGATGGAGAAAGGTCAAGAAACGTGTGGTAATTTGTAAATAATAGTAATAATCCACCATTAAAACCCAGTAATATATTAATTCATGTCAAGTCACTGCATGTGTCACTACATGTTCTACAACACTGTCCTGCAAATATTTCAGAATACTATGACTTGTGAATGGCATTTCTATGAAATACTACACTGTGACTTTTTTAATTGCATTTTCATTACATGCTATACTATGACTTTTTATTACCTATTTTATGGTATACTGTACTATGACTTTTGTGATATTTTTATGACATACTATACTACAACTTTTTATGACTTTTTAAATGACATTTTCATGACATACTTTGATATTTCTATGACGTTGTTATGCATATGGCATACTCTATTATGACTTTTTAATGATATTTTGTGGTATTCACTAATGTGATTTTTATGTAATTTTTAAGGTCTACTATACTATTACTACTACTTTTTATGACATACTATACTATTATTTTAGAATGATTTACTATTCTTTGGTATTTTATGCCATTTTTATGGCATGCTATAGTTTAACTTTTATTTATTGTCATTTTTTTATGAATCTTTTATGGCATACTATACTAAGTTATTGTTCTATGACATTTTTATGGCATACTACATTATGACATTGTTATGAGTCTTTTATAGCCTACTATACTATGATATTTTTATGATATTTTTTATGACATTTTTTATGAGCTAATTCTGATTCAAGAGTAACATAACAGTATTTAAGCAGTTTGTAATGTGAGGCAATGACAGAAATAGGAGCATCATGCGCTGTAAATTAAAACTGCCAAAAAAAAAAAACGATGCTCAACATACACACGCAGAGATTAATTACCTTAACAAACCACATTTAAGCAAGAGAAAATATCTCAACATAATCATGTGGGAAGTCTGTACCGTAACTTACATTATCACACAGCATGGGAAACAAGTGATGACCATTGTGACACAGATTAGTCATTTAAAGGTATAATATGCAACAGTTGCTGGTTGCTGTTTTCCGGGATGTCATAGTGCTGTGGTCTTATTGGCCTTTTGTCCAATATTTTTATTGCACAATTGTATAACCTCTCTAGGGGTTTAGTCACCGATAAACGTACGTGCAACCATGTCACTGAGAGTATATACTGTATATTTTGTCAGCATCAAATGTTAGACAGTCTCTGATTAGTCTAGTGTACAGATCGACTTTTACAGTTCTAATATTTTTGTTCAACATGTTTGTCAAATTTCAGGTGAGGGTCCAATGTTAGACCTAGATCTTTGACCTCAGAAACTTGATTGACTGACTGACTGTTCTGACTGATCTTACATGTAACATCTAGTTCAGTTGATATGGATACAGTTTTTTATACTAAAGGAACAGGAATTTTCTAAAAAACAATGTATAGACTGATATAAAAATAATCCCTCTCAATCATCACTTATGACCCACTAGAAGTGTGTGGTGGTCCTGCCCTCTGCCCTCTGCCTGTATTTACTCTTTTCTTATTATTTAGCTTTGTTCGGGACGTTTGTGGGCTTCAGTGATAACGTTTTAGTTCTCTGATTCACTACTTTGTTCTCATTAACGCCGCTCCCTCTCTTCATTCACTCTATAGCTCGCTTGACCATCACTGCTCTCTCGCTCGCTTGTTGAGCCAGGGAGGAGGGGGCCAACTTTGAATGCCGTGTGTTTACAAAGATCAACAAACAACTGTTTCATATTATACGTGTCAAACACGAGTTTTGCTTTGAAAATTGCTCTGTAACTGCAATAGCTGTTTTTCCATAAGCTTATATAACTGTAACATCCGCGTACATCTGAAGACCAGCCCCAAGACATTATTCAGGAAGGTTGTTCATAGAGGACTATACCACACCTGAATCTCCAACTGAACTGTCACCGGTTGAGTTGCATTGTGGGTAATGTAGGCAGAGGGAAGAATTAGACAATGTTATAGGAGTGCATTGCTAAATTGTTGGAGTACTCTTTTAACCATAGTTATTTTGGTGTAACCACAATCTCTCCCCTAGAGACAATTTTCAAAACATCAGTAGGATATTGGACATTAAAAAATATTGTCTGTGAATGTATTCCATGGTTTTACAGAATCGTCCAAGTTTGATATTCTTGTTTTGCGATAGGGTTGGAACATATGACAGTAACAATGGACTCAAGTTGACTACCTGAACTAGCTCACAGGCCTTGTTTCATAAACACCAGCACTGCATGTGAATGTTATGTGTCCATACTGTTTGCTTTTATGGAAACAAAACATTGCAATCAGTAAAACATGATCCAAACCATCTTCTGTTCACGATCCAACTCAAATGGTTCAAATTTAGTAGAAAAGATTATAGTGTAAATCTGTAAGGTAAACACAAACATTCTGCAGTGCCTGCCGCCTCTGTGATTGGCACATGTGAGCTCATGGTTTCTTCAGGGGGGAGAATTTGGGAAGACAAAGAAAAGAAGGACTGGAAGAAGGAGAGAAAGAGGTGAATCATGCCAAAATAGGTTGCTTTTTTATCATTCGACATGTTAAAAGACTTTTTCTAGTAATGTTTTTAAGGTTTGCTCTATGACTTCAATCTTCCCTTGTTATCCTATACCACCATGTCAACCTCCTCTGCTGGGTCTTTACACATGCCTGAAGTTATCACAGGCCAAATTAACCAATCACAGCAAGATTGCCCAACAAGTGAGCAAAGAGAGCCTTGGAAAACTTCCAAGGTAGATTTCTGAGGAGCTTTTGTTTTGGTCGACTAAAGAAGCATGAATTTGTTTTAACCTTCAGCACAGCACCAAAGTGGATCACTGCTGGTGTGCAGACTTTATCCAAGATGATTATAGATTTTCACCATGTAACCATCTCTTCTAATCACAAGATAGGGCTCTCTACTTTAGGCATCATACTTAAACGCAATTGCATACACTTTCTGTTCAAATGTTGAATTCTTGAGCGATTGTGAATACACAAGAAATGTGAGCTCGGGATCTGTTTATGTATTGCAGAGGCATCTTAACATTTTGCAGATATAAGCGCAGTCTGAGCTCAGGGCCAGGAGGTAAATATTGCTACGGGTGGTTGTGGTCTTAAGAGGACTGTTGTTTTTGAGAACGACGAAGTGAAAACAGAAACCACCTTATTTTAAAAGGTTAAAAGGTATTTAAGTGAAGTGATCATCTGCAGAATATTTGGAGATAAACAAGGACGAAGTAGCAATAACACAAGAGAAAAGAATTTTTTTTTGTATCCAACTCTAAGCATTTAGTCTTAGCTCTTTTTTATTATCTTGCATGTTCTTAAATGATCACACTTTCTGACAAAAAATGCGACTGTCGGAGCCTATAGTATACTGGTTTGACCCCCAGTTCTGACTACAAACAAGAATGACTTACACTCTCACCCAGATTACAGTGTATAGCATGCATCCCTTTACATTAATCAAATATATTAGTTCTCAGTCAGTGTACTCCTCGCTTACCAGAACGCACTTGTCTGCACTACACTAACTGACATCATCAAGAATCTGATGCTCCACCATCTGTTTTTTATCATAAGCATCCCCTCCCTGGATAGCTCCTTTCACTGCTCATAATTTTTTCGATAAACATCCCAAAGGTTGACATGGGGAGGAAAAAACAGGAACGCATGAAACAGGTCTGGTTTTGTAATCAGCTCTAACAGATGTCCAAAGCTTTGTACCAGGAAAGAAAAGCATTTGAGAAATAAATGCAGCTTATCACTTAAAAGACTCCCGGTGGGCAGGATGCTCCATTTGTTATGAACATGAAAAAGTAGAACTGATTTTCATTGCTGAGAAGCGCTCATCCATCATGCCATGGTATGACATTGGAGACAGTGGCAGAATACACTGATGCGATAGATCTTCCTGTTTCGTCACTGTGATATTTGCCAGGGTTTAGCCTTCGATGGGCGCTGAGTATATTAGTGAGTGGATCAGCTACATTTAAATACAAGTTTGTATTTATGTGTCTCTGCGGCAAACTTTGCTTAGCAGCGGAGAAAAACTTCCAAATAACAGTGATATTCACTGCTTGAACTTTAAAAAATAAATTTGAATGTCAGTTCATATTAAAAATAGGAGTAGTGACAACAGTCTGACACATTTTAAATCGAAAGAAAATGTGCTTTGGCAATGTTCTTACTGAACTTATGTGCGGTCTAAGCACATCTTTTAACAGAATCAACAAAAAAATTGTGCAATTACATTCTACAAATTCTGAGCAGTACATGGATGCAATATATCCTGGCCTGGAAACCGTAGCCAGTGAAGATAATCCAGACAGCATTTCCGTTATTTGGTTTAGCCGACAGTGTTGTGCATTCAGTACTTTAATGGTCAAAACATAAAATGAGGCCATGTTGTCTCAAAAACACTGAATTTAACCAACATGTTCCCATTCCAACTTGTCACATGCCGCCGCTTTGTCATGCCCCCTTGGCGTTACATTATTTTTGGCACCTGGATGAAAGCCTTGTATTTGTTGGACCTACCCACCTCCACTTCCACCCGCTCATCAGTGTGTCTTTTCGCTATTTAAACTACAGCTGTTGCTGGGGATGGGTTTACATTGTAGTTAATGGTAAGCCCGGTGCATGCTGGCGCTAAAGGGTGCCTTGTGCATTGGTATCGAACGCCGACAGCTCTGACAAAGCCTCGGTATTTGACGCCCTGGGAATGAGAACGGGCTGATTTATCTGGTGAAGGAGAGAAGCAATATTATAGTGTCAATTAAATTATGAATTTTTTGGCTCTCCGTTGCAAGCACATCTGTTTCATTCATAAGGACCTTTTCCAAATTAAGTTATTATTACCATGATGTGAAGTATAGTGAAGTGCCAATCTAAACCACAGAATATAAGCTTAACATGAAGAAGAATTGCTGTGAAGCAGAATAATGCGATATTAATATTGTCACAGTAAATATTACCAACTATTTCCTCAAATTTAACATTTAAATCTGTGGCCTTTGGCCTTTGAACAAGGGTTTGCTGCTCTGAGGTGGCTGAAGCACCACAGATTTAAGTTTCCAAAGTGCCCCTAATGTATTATCACCTTCATTTTTAGACTGCTGTGGAAGGAACTTTCAACGCAGAGATGCAAAACAAACCAGACTATTGAAACAACTCATACTATAAGCATCAGACATCTACAGTGGTTACAAATGTAACCAAACTATGCAGTATGTTGGCTCTTTACCTGACAAAAATGACAAAAAAAATAAATTCAATCTTAAAATAAACAGCGCATGATTTATTGAACACAATCATTGCTAGACATAATTTTCAGGGATCTTTTTTCCCTCACCTGGGTGGTTACAAACAGGCAAAAATCATAATTCTCTTGTCATTCATCACAGACTTCGCCATCCAACACAAGCACAGCCAAACCTTTTAGTGTGTTTGGTTTTCCATGAATTTGAGACCACATTCCCATGTGGGCATTGTTCATTATGAATAGATCTGTGCATTTGAAGTCTCTCCTCTCACGTTTGATACATTACAGACATTACATTACTTCCACATCAACTAGAGAGGTCAAAGATTCACTTTCATTGCAGACCGAAAACAGAAAGCTACGTTATATTAAAAATGCATGCCGTGTGAAATCCTCCATGTTCCCCTTAAAAACACACAGCGGTGCATCTGACCCATTGTGACACTTGTTACATTATTTATCATTCATGAATAATGAAACGAACATCACAACAGCTCTGAACATCCCTTCGAGATATCAGATAAAAATGTGAACAGTTCATTTTAGGGCAGCAAGAGGATTATTAATTTGTTTTTGTGTAGCTGCTTTCAAAACCACAAACTGCAGGAGAATAAAGACTTGCCCTAATTGAAAGCTGAAAATCATTTAAATATTTACATCTTGTAAACTATTCTTGTGCTGTTATTCAACTGCTGTTGAATAATTATTCAACCATGCAGGCTGAGGAAATGTACCCAGTAATTGCTTTTGAAAAAGACCATTTACGGCTCCATGAAAGACCAGTCTTCAACCATGTTACATTAATACTGTTGGCTTGTTTTCATCTGGGCGTCACCAGACATTTTAGGATGTGGACTGTTGAGCAGCTTGGCCATAATAATTAACTTCTACGTTTGCCTCATCTCATTGCACTGCTTGTTTGGCCAAGAAAGGAAATGGGAGAGTGAGAACATCCCAGAAAATCCAAACAGTGCTTTTGGAAATGCTATTTTATCATTATTATTCCCAACATTGTACCATGACTATGGCGTCTGAAAATAAACATCTTCTTAAAGGAATAGTTTGACGTTTGCTTTCTTGCCAAGAGTTAGATGAGAAGCCCAGTCCCAAGAAAAGGCGTGTGAATAACTCATTTGTTTAATCCGTACAAAAGTGTTAAAGCAACAATTCAGTGACAGACCAGTATTTCAGCCCCTGTTTCCAGTCTTTATGTTGAGTTAAGCTAAGTAGAAAGTGAATATGTATATTTCGCTATATTTCAAATGATTCCTTTTAGTACACTTAGTGTCAATCAGAACAATCTCACAAGCCTCATACTCCCATACACATCCTCCATTGTGCCTTGAATGCAGTTGACACTGCCTGTTGTGAATCATGTTCTGCCCACTCACTAGGTTTCTCTCTGTGTTAAAATAAAGAGCTGGCTTTCACACTTGTCATTCCTTTGCTAATTCAAGATCGGCCTCACACTCCTAATTACTCACTCATTCATCCTCTTCACACAGTCTTTCTTCCATTCTGTTTCACAGCACCAGCAGGCAAGGAATGCTGGGAGAGCGTCCTCATTACGGAGGAGACACCAGTTTGGGAATTGGTCTTCAAACACAAGTTTGGTAGCTGCTTTACTTGGGAGAGATACAATCGACCTTGGAGTGTCCCTGTGGGGGAAACACTAAAGCTGAGTTATGCGGTTGAGTGTGGGAAGAAAAGTGTAATAACTTTCACCTGAATGCCTCCACTCTACCAAACACCATGGGTTTGTCATTCACAGGCGTCAGACCCCCCCTGTATACAGAGAAGGGGGCCTGTAGGGATCTAGCACTAATGAGGCAGCAGGCATTTCTCTGGCTCGTAACAACCCGCTGTGTGTGGAGTCTTTCTCTTGACTAGAAGCTGCACCCAGTACCAGCTACTATTTCTCAGAGTGAAAGGGATTCACAATTAATGATGCAATTATGCTAATGGAGTTGCCAAGCTGCTCGTTTGCCTCCCCTCCTACTAAGTATCAATCCTGTTGAAGAATGCGACAGTGAAAGCATCACTGCTCAGATTCAGAGTGTCACATATTTGTACCGTGAATTTTCCTGAGGTTTCCCTGAGAAATGGCAGCTAGTGCAAAGTTGACGACAACAATTGGCTTAGAAATAACAGAACTCTTGTTTATTGTCACTAAGCTTTTCGAGCCGAGGTGGAGAGTAGGATTGGCAGGCAAGTCGGGAGTATTTTCTCGAGATCCAATCAACTTTTGGCCACCGAGAGATTCATTTAATATTGACAGCATGACATAATTTATGTTGCTGCAGCCACAGAGCATACTCTGAGCTATTCTGGCACCAAGGTGCATTTTCCTTCTGTCAAGCAAAGTCCAACATTTTCCATCCACCTTCAAGTTGTATTTGCCTAGCCTGATGGTCTGATTGAGTCCATTTTCCTGTCATTCATGCATGGACACACTCATACTGTAGGCCTGTGTAATTCTCAGCAGACAATATGGTCGCACCTTGTCATCCGCCGGCCATGAAAACAGTCGAAAAAGCTCCCGAAAAGACATTTGCCAGTACGAACACCGGAATTTTTCTCCATAGTGACAAATGGCCATTTAATGAAAAGAGGGCTGTAACTGTGCTTGAAGTTGCCATAACAGTGGCCACATTGGAAAACCAAAGAAGTAACCCATATTTTCTCTGGCTCTTGTTCTATCATGTAATACAGATTGCTGTATTTCTTACGTTTCCATCCAAAACTAATACTCAATTTCATTCAGTGTTTAGTTAACCTTCAAAATAGCACCAGAACCAGCATCAGCAGACTATACTAGCTTAACATGTCAGCTTGCACTCGTGTTTTGAAAAGTATTGAAATATTCATCAAATTGAACCTACAGTATGTATCATCGTCCACTGAATACATGAGCTGTAGCAGTGGTTTAATTTAACAAAGTAATAATACTTTGTTACAGTACTTAAGTTTTTTTTTGGAGTGTCTGTACTTTACTTGAGTTTTTATATTTCTGTCAACTTTCACTTTTACTCCACTACATTTCCTAAATAAAATATAAACTTTAACTCCGATACATTTCCCCAAAGCATCTACGTACGTTACTTGTTACTATTGCAAGAAAGCAGGCTTGGCAAATCAGTGGAGTGGTCCTAGCTTGCAAGTTACATGCACGTGATGGGCAAGTGCAAATAAAGTTCTCTCAAAGCCGTAGTTTAAGTATAAACGCTCCACGCAGTCCAGAGAGGCTGCAGGTCAGATCATACTGCATGCTAATTTGAGGGAAGGAAAAAAATTGATTTTTTCTTTTAAATCCTTTAAGTTGTTAAGTTAAGACCTTGTTTTTCTTCAAGTGAGTAGCCTCCATTTTTAAGGTGGTGTACATGTTAAGAGGAATAAACTTTTACATTTACTTCCAATACTTAAGTACATTTAATATCAAAAAATTACTTTTGATACTTAAATATAGCAAATATCAGATAAGACTTTTACTCAAGTAATATTCTAATAGGTGACTATAACTTCTACTAAAGTCATTTTCTGTTTCAATATCTGTACTTTTATTCAAGTATGGCTTTCAGGTACTTCATATTCTGCCAGTGTCTCAGGTGAGTCCACCAACCACCACTGTTTCAGCATGTTTTTTTATGTTTCAAAGAAAGAAAAAAAAAGATATCTTTGTAACATGCCCACGCATTGAGCAACACTACATGTTTTTTAAAGCCATTTTGAATCCTTTTGTTGCCTTAATTCATCTTTTTTTTTTTCTTCTGGTGTGTACCTTTCCCCAGTGCATCGGTAGTGGGAATGCTAGAAATTCTTTTTATACTGTCTTTATATCTGGTCTTAAAGGGGAACGCAACAGATTTTACACATCAAAGTCTGTTTGCAGGTCTTGGGGAGTACTGCATATGTGAAAAAGTTCTATAGAGCCTTTTGTGGCTCTGGAGGGAGCAACGTGAAGTCTGATAACTTTAGGTAGCGTCAGTTGGGCTGAAAGACTACAGGATTGAAAATGAGAAAAATCTGGGTGTGTGGAGTTAGATTTTAGTGAGTTTGCCAGACCTCTGTCGCCCGCTCCTCATCTCTGATTGAAGCGCAATGTGTACATTAGCTGCAACTAGTATAACACACCTGAATCTCCGACCAAATTGTCTGTGGCTGAGTTGCATTGTGGGTAATGTAGTTGCCAGATTTTGACAAGGTAGATGGATGCGTAGAATAAAAAATTCTACTGCATCAACATCCTTTTGAGGATGTAATAACATATAATATTTTAAATCAGATGAGCAACTGTGCTCTAATCATCATATTGCAAACATTTTGCAGGAAACAATAAAAAGCAATGCTCTTTTCTGTCAATGCTCCTTCTTTGCACGAAGACACATAAAACCATTATCAAAAAGTTTATGCTAAATGTGTAACTTGCTAATGGGAAATGTTTTTTTACCAGTGTTTATTGAAAATATTGCTATATAAATCTCCCAATGTTCAGAAAGTGAGAATGTGGCAGCTATTGTTTTGTCTTCTTTTGTTTGCAAGTGCTGGGCTTCATTACCATAAGCTGCAGTCAGTTGCTATTGTTTGCTGTCTTGGCTTTGGAATCGTCTCAAATGTTTGATTGCCAAATCGCTCACAGCTTGGATGCATGCAAGTGGTGCCAAGCTGGTAATCACACTTTATAATCAGGCAAATCAAATCAACAGATTCATGAAACACCTAAACTAAAGTGCTTGTTTTTTTTTTTTATTCCTATGCTTTTCTAGACTGGATACAACATAGAATGAGTGATTCTCATGTTAATTCAACACTGACTTGAAATGATTATTAAAAGCATCTTTGATTGTGTACCACCCAGAGTAAAAACAACACACAGAGCAGCCAACCCTCTAAACTACAATTCATAAACATGTAGCTGGGGATGCTCTGGGGGTGGTTGTGATTTGATTAAACTGAGAGCAGCAGTAATTGGAAACGTTACACCTGCGAATCCCTGCATAATCATATTACTTCCCACGTCAGGATCTTTCCACTCCTCTTCATTTCATAAGAGACAAACTGTATCTGCGAGCATGAAGCCATATGCGTGATTGTTTTGCTCCACTGTGCTTTGACTTGCACGGATGAGTAAAGGTTAATTATATAAGCAGTGCACAGAAGAGTCCTGTGTGACAGCTGCAGATAAAATGTTGAATTAAAAGGCTGTTTTAATCTGACAGAAACGGTATAATGCCTTGTAGTATTTGCATGTATCATATAATTTTATTACAGTTTGATACAAAATGTTATTTAATTTGCTCTGTAACAAGCTTATTGCCAGGCTCCAGCTTCAGCTTTACTATCAATAACTGTCACATTACACAACATATAAAACCACACTACACAACCTGAACAATGGCTACCCAGAGCCTGACAATCAGTCAGTGGAAGAAATGAATACTAACTAATGGGAGACAATCCTGTCTGTGTTTGCAAGGGCTTGTAAATGTGTGTGTGTGTGTGGGGGTCTGCGGAGGGTTCCCAGGAGATTTCCCTCCCATGAACAATACCGTGGCTGCCTGACTGTTTGCTCTTGTCAGTCACCTGCCAGATGACGACAGAGACGAACCGGCCAACAGCGGCTTGAGTCAACTCCAGACTGTGATGAGAGAACTGAGCTGCCTCCGTCTCCACAAAGCTGCTTCCAAACACTATGTAAAGTCAAAGGAAGTTGAAGGTGAGAGAAGAGCAAAAATGCATTTTGTGGATGAGATGCTTTTGCAATACCACACAGATGCATGAAAACTTCCTCTTGGACACCAGTGATGTGCAGACCCACTCTTTTCACACAATCGGTTCCTTTGAGTTGATACATGTAAATTAGGGCTGTCAATCGATTAAAATATTCAATCGCGATTAATCGCATGATTGTCCATAGTTAATCGTGATTAATTGAAAATTAATCGCACATTTCTTTATATGTTCAAAATGTACCTAAAAGGGAGATTTGTCAAGTACTTAATACTCTTATCAACATGGGAGTGGGCAAATATGCTTGCTTTGTGCAAATATATGTATATATTAATGATTGGAAATCAATTAACAACACAAAACAATGACAAATATTGACCAGAAACCCTCACAGGTATTGCATTTAGCATAAGATATGCTCAAATCATAACATGGCTAACTCAAGCCCAACAGGCAACAACAGCTGTCAGTGTGTCAGTGTGCTGACTTGACTATGACTTGCCCTAAAACTGCATGTGATTATCATAAAGTGGGCATGTCTGTAAAGGGGAGACTCGTGGGTACACATAGAATCCATTTACATTCCCATATCTTGAAGTTAGAGGTCAAGGTACCCCTTTGAAAATGGCCATACCAGTTTATCCTCGCCAAAATTTAGCATAAGTTTGGAGCATTAGCCTCTTTCATGACAAGCTATAGCATGACATGGTTGAACCAATGGATTCTTTAGGTTTTTTTAGTTTCATATGATACCAGTATCTTCACTCTAGCATTAAAACTGAGCCCGCTACAACCTAAAAATTGCAAGTAGCGTTAATGTGTTAAAAAAATGAGTGGTATTGAAACGAATTTGTGTTAACGTGGTATTGACTTTGACAAGCGTAATGTAAATGTATCAAACCTTTCGAGTTTTGAAAAAGTTTTCGAAAAAGAGTCTTTCAAAGAAATGTCTTTGTTCATTTTTGCACATCACTATTGGACGCCATTTAGCATTTGATAATCATTAGATGCATATTTCAAATGTTTGTTGCATTTTCTATAATAAATCATGTTAGATTTTGTTTTGTCTTGTTGAAAGCATAGTTAATGAAATGAAAACAGCCATGTTGAAATCATAATAGCCATAATATTTTGATAAGCGGACTACAACAGCACCCAGCACATTTCAGAACGTGTTCTTGACATTCAGACCTCACAGACTCCCCCCTGTTTCCTCACGGAGAGACATTTCATATGTGTGATATATTGGAGGTGGATGCATAACACAACACTTGCACAGACAATTAATGTTGTAAGTGAAATGTATGATATGTGGGTAAGCCTCCACAGATGGAAAGAGTTTGCAGGGAAGCAAGCTGTCGCAATTTATGTATCATTATCATTATTCTTCCATAAAAAAAAATTTCGTCAGAGTAACTAACTTTACTAACAGAAAAGTTGACCTTTCTTTCCACAGGGGAAAATGATGAACATGACCGAGGTTAAAACTAATCATAGATTTTACTCTATACAACTATATAATGTGCTGTTAAACCATTGATATAGCATATATTCATTTATTTTCCTGCAGCAAAATTCATTAAGAAAATAAATAGAGAGAGAGAGCAAAAAGCTGCTCGATATTGACCAATTATTCATAAACAATTAATCAAAATGGCTATAATTTAATGGTTTGATTCTGCAAACTGTCTTTTAATTTAGATTTTATTTTATAAAAATGTGTACAATAAAAACCTAAAGATACAAACACAAATCTCGTTCCCAGACAATACAGATACATATTGTTTTGGTAATTTAATGTACAATATAATGTAAATAAAGTATTTTTTTATTTCTTGTTCAATAAATCAATAAATGTATATCAAAATAAATCAGTCTAACTAACGGTGAAAAATAGGGATGTCAATCGATTAAAATATTTAATCAAGATTAATTGCATGATGGTCCTTAGTTAATCGCAAATTAATCGCACATTTTTTATCTGTTCAAAATGTACCTTAAAGAGAGATTTGTCAAGTATACTCTTATCAACATGGGAGTGGACAAATATGCTTGCTTTATGCAAATGTAAGTATATATTTATTGTTGGAAATCAGTTAACACAAAACAATGACAAATATTGTCCAGAAATCCTCACAGGTACTGCATTTAACATAAAATATATGCTCAAATCATAACATGACAAACTGCAGCCCAACAGGCAACAACAGCTGTCAGTCAGTGTGCTGACTTGACTATGACTTGCCCCAAACCGCATGTGATTATCATAAAGTGGGCATGTCTGTAAAGGGGAGACTCGTGGGTACACATAGAACCCATTTTCATTCACGTATCTTGAGGTCAGAGGTCAAGGGACCCCTTTGAAAATGGCCATGACAGTTTTTCCTCTCCAAAATTTAGCGCAAGTTTGATCACATCACCATCTCTGCAGTAAGCAGTAGCTGCTTTCATGCAACAGAGCACTTATTCATTCATCCACAAAAATCTAAATCCTATTTTCTCCTCCTTAATGTGCCCTTCATTCCATCATGTAGGCCATATGCCAGACACTGAACCACTGACATGGCTGGTTACAAATTTCAGTTGACAGGAGATGAAATGTTTTATTCTACCATTACAGCCCTTCAACTCAGTAGCTTATCATCTAAATCCCACCGTAGCAGCAAGGCCTACCACTGTATAAAATATGCATTTTAAATCTAGGTAATATTGTGATGAAGTATCCCCTGGGAGCTCTGCTCTCCATAGCAACAGAACAATACATTAGGAAGCGAGTGCTCTTTTCACTTAGTGTCTCTCCTTTTCACATTTTCATATTTTTCTACCATAATCGGGGTTTGTTTGACCACCTAATTTACATTACAGTGGCAGTTCTAGTGGCAAGACTAGCAAGAAGCCTTCAAAGCCTTTGCCCATGGCTTTTATTCAGATGTGGTCCACTGTTTGACAGATGAAACACTGGACTATTCCCAGTTCATTTCCCTTCTCTATTGTAGGGAAATGCTGCGGGTTCTGGCAGTGGCTGAGTTGCTGAGCGAGCTCCACGTCTCCAGGTCTGTCAGATATTCAAAGAGCTCCGCTGATATTCAGAGTGAATCACGGTGAAAGGATGATTGGTGTGTGTGTCTGTGATGAGGTTTCATTCATGGTGCCAGTTAGGACAGAACTTTTATTCTGCTTGTCATCAGATGGAAAAAAAAAACGTATATGTACCACATCCTCCATACTGTAAACCAGGACACCCCGCGGGATCCAAAAATCATACGAAACCAGGAAACCTCAAAAACCAGAATTCATTGGTACCAATCGTGTCATGCTAGCTTGTTGGCAAGGAGGCTAAAAAAAGCTACGATGTTACGCAAAATTTTAGCAAGGAAAAACTGGCATGGCGATTTTCAAAGGGGTCCATTGACCTCTGACCTCTGACCTCACGATATGTGAATGAAAATGGGTTCTATGGGTACCCACGAGTCTCCTCTTTACAGACATGCCCACTTTATGATAATCACATGTAGTTTCAAGCAAAAAACATGACATTTTTGGCTTGCAGTATTAATGTGTTATTTTCGCCTGTACTAAAAATGATGTGTTTGAATATTTATGCATACTGGGGTCCCTAAACAGTCCTGGAATTACATATATTGGGTATCACTGCAAAGCTGAGACTCTTGTAGATCCAATGAGACAAACTGTATTCATGTGATGATGTAAGTCCCCATAGTAGCCATTTCATACAGTAAGACCATTTTTTTTAAACTTGGCCTCACTGTATAAAATGACCTGTGGTGACCTCTAGGATATTCACAGCCTCATGAAACTTTACCTGCACAAACTAGAGACCTAGAGCATTCGGAGGATGGATGGCTTTCCTAGGTAGATTGACAATAAGGGTTTTTGAGCAGTTTACAGAACAGAAGTGCTCGCCATCCAATCGGCGAAAAATGCAATTCTTGCAGAAATCTCCAAATGTCAAAAGTTTTTGATGCGAAATCACAGCATGGCTTTTTCTATGGTGTTCCTCAAGGTCTTGGTGTCTTAATGTGGTATTTTGGCGGAATTATTGATCATTCTTTATCAATTCTTGAGTGGTAAAAAAATGGTTAAATTTAGCACCAAATCTGTGTAACAAATGGTATCAACCCAAAAATTGCTGCAACAACTTATGAGACATAAGTTAAAGAATTGTATTGTGTATTACATTAAAATGCACAATCTCTTTGATTCTCAATGTAAATTTTTATCTTGAAGCCAAATCAAGCCAGTAGCAACAGGTGTATCCATAAACAGGGATAAAGAGCCCCCTGTGAGTGGCTTATCACCACATGTCCAGAGTAAATGAGCGTCCCCTGCCCATCCTTTCACATCCTCTCCTGTCACACTGTGACATTTCAGTCATGTCCCCCATAACAGAATGTCAACCTGGGTGCTGTATCCTGGGCCATTAATCTCCCTAATTGAATAAAGATGAAGAGAAACCACTGTGATGAGAAAGGGCAGAAGAGTGTCTGGGGTGTGATTTAATGACCCGAGTGATTTATGGCAGAGGATAACACCCTGCTTAGGACTGTGTGGGTGGCGTGTCAGAGGACAGCTTGCAAAAAATGCCCTTTCCATGGTTCTCCCTTTAGTACTCAGGGCAAACACCGCTGCTGCAACTCAGCATCGTAAATTTCAAGCCAAAAGAGAAGCCAGTGTGAAAGAGGGAAAGTTTATCTCGTTTGTGGAATACATAAGTAGTCAAACCTGGAGGAAAACAAAGGGACAGGAAAATAATAGAAAAGAACAGGAAATGGACAAGAAAAGAAAAGAAAGGGACAGAGAGAAAAGAATGGAAAAGAACAAGAAAAGAAAAGTTAAGGGACTATAAGAAAAGAATGGAAAAGAACAGGAAAGAGACAAGAAAAGAAAGGAAAGGGAAAGAAAGAAAAGGATGGAAAAGAACAGGAAATGGACAAGATAAGATAGAAAGGGACAGGAAAATAATGGAAAAGAACAGGAAATGGACGAGAAAAGAAAACAAAGGGACAGAAAGAAAAGGATGGAAAAGAAGAGGACATGGACAAGAAAAAAAAAGAAAAGAAAGGGACAGAAAGGAAATGAAGGAAAAAGAACAGGAAATGGACGAGAAAAGAAAAGAAAGGGACAGAAAGGAAATGAAGGAAAAAGAACAGGAAATGGACGAGAAAAGAAAAGAAAGGGACAGAAAGGAAATGAAGGAAAAAGAACAGGAAATGGACAAGAAAAAAAGAGAAAGGGACAAGAAAAGAATGGAAAAGAACAGGAAATGGACAAGAAAGTAAAAGAAAGTCAAAGAACAGGGAAGGAAAGGAAAAGGGCTATAGGTTGCCAGGTCAGTCCTTGCGGGGCCTGTTCTGCTGAATGCAGCATTAACTTGACAAATTAAAGGCAAACCTATGTGGAATATGGGCTCTTTCAAGGCTCATTAGTGTACAATCACAGTTTGTTTCATATACTGTAAGGTATACGGCTGCTGGAGTGGCTACTGTAAATATACTGTATGAGTAAGACTTCAGCACGCCGTCCATGAATGAGAAACAGTGCACCATTCCTGGATCTGTCTTGTTCTTTTGATTGATTTCATGTGAATTATGAAAAGGACTGGCACACTGCAGTCTTTCTAGTTTAAAAACCATACAGGAGTTTTTTCTTTGGAGGAAGCAAACGTGCACGTGCACACACCTGTTTTTAAAAAGCCTCCTTCCTCTTATCCCCTTACATATTTCAAAGGGAGGCTAATGGCATTCACAGACGCAGTGTGATTACATGGCATGTTAACGCTCCTGAAGACAAAGTCGTGTCTCAGGCCGAGAGGGGAAATTTATTTTACAGCAGGGGCAGCCTGACACAGATGTTAACAGAATCACAGCCATCTGCCTCGAGGTGGCCACCGCCGCACGCCCCTGCTGGTAAGTCGTGCCATGTTTGTGCGAAGTCACACTGCGCCATCAGCTGTCAAGTCATTCATAATGAAGCAAAGGGTTAAATGTGAACATACAGACACACACAGACACAGCTGGACACACATATAGTGGTATCATAGCGCACAGACGCAGAGGCTGAGGCTCCTCCTTGTCATTTGTACGCTGTCTCCACGCTGCAATCTATCACACAAAACGCAATGACTGCAGGTTGGTGATTAATGAGCTTCTCAACATGTCTGAGCCTCCGGGTGCTATCACAGAGCGTGTGCGGGTGTAATATTAGATTCTCAAATACAGCAGAAAACGTTGCCATGAGGAGTCTTGCTGGAGTGTTTTTATACAAGCCCCTGGCCGACTGTGTGGGCTTTTATTTCAATATCTGCGAATTTGCCTTTAATTCATTTATTGTTCCCATTATTCCAACCTCAAGACATCTGGGCTCAGCCAGGGAAGCTGAATATACAAGAATATGTTGAAATAGAGGCATATCTTTCATCCTTCAAGTTCCCCAATGTGCACAAAAAATATTTTCTAAGTCAATTTGGGCAGCTTCCCCATAGTGATTCTATGCCAACAAAGGTTCAAGGACCCAGGATGCAGCAGGGGTTTGTTGCTGTGGCGAAGCTGGCAAAGTCCTTACAAAAGAGGAAATCAGCAACAGCTGTGACATTATCGGGAAGAGCAGGGCACTTTCTGTAATTCCCCTTTCACCTGCCTCAGCAAGTCATCCCTACCTGACCCGCCAGATGTTTTTTTTACACAGAACATTTTAAGAAGGGGTCATTGGAAACTGTTTGGAAAAAGGCCCGCACTTTCAGAAAATACTTGGCAGGTGATTGGATGAACCTTCTGTCAATCAAACTCTTGCCGAAGCTAGTCGGGAGAAGAGCGAAAACATGTTTTCCATCGAGAAAAGCCTTCAGTGCCGTTCTTTGCTCTTCTTTCAATGAAGAAATACACTGCAGTTCTGATATAACTGATGCTATTGCAGCATCTACACTAACCTCTTTAGGAGCTGCCATTGTTGTTTAGAATGAACAGTCACCTCTCTGTGTCGCGTTACGCATGCCTAAGCCAGGTCCGTAGCTGCCAGTAGCTCCTCACAGGATGCCGATTGGTCTGCGCTCTAGCTTGACGGCCACAAACGCATTACTTGAAGCCTGACGAAATGGATTTTCACGTGAGATATGATCTAGCGATTCTCGCATGATCTCGTGACGTTGCGAGAATCCAACTGGACTGTCTACAAATAGTCCAGAACGCTGCTGCAAGGCTGTTGACCTGGACTCATCTCACAGCCATCTTATATTCTGTATATTGGCTCCCCATCAAGTTCTTTAAGTTTTCACATATGGAGCCCTCCATGGTCAGGCGCCCTTGTACATCTCTGACCTGCTCCATCCTTATATCACCAGTAGGTAACATAGCTCTTCTGACCAGGGCTGAAATTAAAAGGTGATCTTGTCTTTAAAGTGGCAACCCGATATCACGCCAAAGCATGTAATACACTGGCCTGTCCGCCGGAGGATAGAGTGTTAGTGTTGCGTTTTGCCTCACCGAAGCACGAATATTACACGCGTGTATGAAGGTGCTGTACCAGCAGGGGGCAACAAAACCACTCACTTAGGTTTAGGAAAAACGTCATGGTTGGGCTTAAAATATGTACATAAACTAGGTAAAAAACGTACGTAAAAAACGTAACATAAGTATGGAAAACACGTCACATGTGTCACTAAAAAACATGTGACAAATGTAACTAACAAAAACACCAGTCTCCTGGTTGAAAGTCCTGTTTCTTGGACCTATCCACCTCCCCTCCCGCCCGCCATAAGCAGTCTTTCTTACTTTTTATTCTACGTCTCTAGCTCTAGACGTTGCAGATATACACGGATGCGTTTACATTGCAGTCAGTACAGACTACATCGCATACACATGACATGCCTAAAGCAAGAACGGCGTTCTTATTACACACTTTTGCCTTGCGCATTATCGTGTCATTCGCACGCCTTTCCGTGGCTCCGACACTGTGGAATGCTCTTCCTATAGACATACGATCTGCGACCTCTGTTGACGTCTTTAAAAAGCAGCTGAAGACTCACTTATTTAAACTGACGTTTGTGTCGCCTCATGCTGTCCAGTGTTTGCAAATT
The DNA here is from genome assembly GCF_015220745.1 of Sebastes umbrosus. Classification (NCBI taxonomy): domain Eukaryota; kingdom Metazoa; phylum Chordata; class Actinopteri; order Perciformes; family Sebastidae; genus Sebastes; species Sebastes umbrosus. The sequence continues at coordinate 30,390,957 of NC_051272.1, read as the reverse complement.
TTGTGTGTTTAAAGGTCTGTTGTTGCTTATGTTTTATTTGTTGTTTATTTTCCATATTCCATATTTTTCATGTTTCTTTTTGTTGTTTTTATGGCGTTATTTTGAACAATGTTACTCTTGTGAAGCACTTTGTGACCTTGCTCTGTGAAAGGCACTATACTAAATAAACTTTACTTACTTACTTACTATTCTTAGATGACTGGCACCGACAGCAAACCTATGTTGAAAGTTGGAAAGAAGTCAGGTGAGGTGGGATTTCAGATTTCAGTGAAAAATAATGTATTGAGCGCAGAACAAGACGGCTGGATGGAACCAAATGAAGCAAACCACCTGTGTCGTCAAGTCTGCCTCATTATATCCCTCATCTCTTTCAGGACAAAAGTAGAGAAGCCAGAAGTCGGAGGATCGTCACATTCACAAGTTTTTACTGGAACTTGTTTGATGTCTCATCAAACATCTCGAGGCCCAACTGAAGTCAAAGCTCTGAGGCTCACGAGCGGAGTAATTGCACCTCAGTCGCAGCTCTTCCCTGTAGCTGCAGACTCTGCAAGTTCACATGTATTTGGTCCCCTTATTGCAGCATTTACATAAAAGGGACAGAAGAAGGCCAGACTGTGGTTGAGGAGAAAGCGACAGAAAGATGTGGGCACCCCAGAGGATTTAATGCCTTTTCTAAAGCATGTTAATGCAGAAAGCACACACAGCTTGCATTATTTTTACATAATGTCTTAAAAGGAGATTCATGTATTCACATACTGCATAAATATTGAATTATGCTATCTCTCAGGCATAATTGATATGGCATATTCATGCTGGTGACAGGACGAGGCTTCATGCTCTCCAAGTCATTTAATAAGTAAGTCTGTGAAATGTTAAAATAGGAGCAGTTGAGTCAAAGAGCTCCAGCAGAGCTTATTCTCTTATCTCTGGGTAGAATTTAAAATATAATAAATTCAGGGCGGGTGTGTGATATTGATTGATGTTGAACATTCTTCAGCCATAAATTAAAAAGTTAAGTTAAAGCGTCAGTGAACAAGTTGAGACTTCTTCCTCTTCTGAAGTTGTTTATGAATGTACTATGGTGCTGTATAACCGTGGCTTTGTCTATGTATTTAACCTTCCTAAGTATAAATTACTTTCATGACCAAAATATTTATTTGGATAAAGAACAATAAAAAAAGTTGTTTTGTCTTCCAAACTGTGCCAAATGAGAGATATACAGTATGATTTGTAGAACAGACCCACCCCAGATGGCTTGAGCATAGGTTTCCTTAAACCAAAGGTAAAAGGATAAGCCACTGGGGCTATGAGGCATTAAATTAATTAAATGCCTGCCTCTGCCGGTAATGGTCTGTGAGTATTATTGGATTTTTATATCCCTCATCAAATCCCCATTTTCTTTTGGTCTGCTCATTCTTTTGGAAAGGGGTCAAACTGCAATCCATACAGAAAACTGTGCTTTCTGGCTCTGCCTTCAGTATCCCTGTGCAATATTTGTGGGAGGTTATGAGGATGCCTCATATATCGAAGTTACATCCAACATTTTCAGAGGTCAAGTAGTTTACCATGATGTGCCTGGTGTTACGCTTTTCAGCAGCGTATAGGAGCGATATGAGGATAATAAAGGAAGAAATGTACACTACAAATATCCTAAGAACATTTTACTATGGTGTCATGGCGGAGACGATGCAATAAAACCAAAACACACAGTTTAATGCATTAAAATAACAATTTAACATTTAATCGATTTTGCATGTTAGGATCAATGCAAATATCATTCAGAGCCACATAACTTACCAACCTTCTAGCAGATGACAAAAAACAGGCATGCATTTAAAAAAAACAAAACAGTGAGTACATAAGCCAGCCCGGTCGCACAGAAAGGTGTATGAATGACACGATAATTCGCAAGGCATTTAGTGTGCAATAAGAATGTCGTTAGTGCTTTTGGCATGTCATGTTTACGCATGTAGTCTGTACTGACTGCAATGTGAATGCATCCACATAAATATGCTACGCTCAGAGCTAGTGACGTAGAACAAAAAGCGAGAAAAACTGCTGATGGCGGATGGGAGGGGAGTTGAATGGGTTCAACAAATACACCACTTTTTACCAGGAGACTGATGTTTTTTTTGTAAGTAACATTAGCTACGTTTGTGACGTGTTTTCCATACTTCTGTCACGTTTCCGTATGTATTTTACTTAGTTTACGTACTTATTTTAAGGCCGGCCATGACGTTTTTTTCTAAATCTAACTAAGTGGTTTTGTTGCCTAAACTTAACTGTGGACATTACTATAGTTTTGTTGCTTGGCGCGAAAAGCGGCGTACAAATGACACGCTAAAAACCTGAAATGCGTCCTCATGACACGCGGAATGTCCTTGTAATGTTGTGCTATTTATACGCTTTTCCGTGAGATAGGGTTGAATAAGCTGAGACAACTCCTCTGGGAAAGGTAATAATACAGTATAGAGTCTCTTTTAAATGACTTTTCCTGCCCCATATGGCATAATTATAAATTCTGCCCCACTTTCATGACCCTGTAAACGTCAAATAAATGTAAAAAATGCACCTTATTTTAGCTGAGGCCTCCCTCTGTGATAACAGCAGCACTCTAACAAAACTTTATCACTCCTTGCTCGAACACTGCTCCGAGTCTGTGGAGCACTGTCATCATATATTTATACACACGGAGGTTACATGACCATAAAGCCCGGCGAGAGCAAACAAACCATCTGTTTGGCAGTAAAACTGAAGGACAGTGATGATATTCAGGGCAATGACGTAGATCCCGTTGCTTCGAGTTTTTACAATCAAACTAAACTGTGACTCGTGCATGTGATGGAGTAGCAATCTAACTTTTGGTTTCGGTCCCACTGCAGATCAAGCCAAATCCCTAATACTGGATGTTTAATGTGGTAAGCTCGTCTGAAGTCGCATGATGCCTGGATGTCATGCTCATTGAGTAAGAGGCTTTGAAATATTAGGAACAGTCAGACAGTCCCACAGTCACAGTAGCTGAAGACTCCAGCATGACAGGCCATGTCGAAAGGCCTAATCCCAGTTTCCACTTGCACCGATCCATCAATCTGTAATGATTCCTAATGCTGTAATCTGGTTCCCTTTACCCTTCTCTCTCTGCTGCGTGTCTCTCTCTCTCTCTCTCTCTCTCTCTCTCTCTCTCTCTCTCTCTGTCTCGCTCTATAAAAAGGTTGGATGAAAGTATTTATAACTCTTTTTAAAAGATACATGAGTCATTAACTGTTGAATTATGTATTAGTACATATACTGTATGACAGAAATACAATTGTTGTGTTGCTGCTGTCTCTGGCAGACGAGCGCAGAACGCTCTAAATTATGGATCTAGTCGTCTTTTCTTGAATTATGGAGCTGCTGAAGTTCTCGCGTTGAGCAAAGATAATCATTGTAGTAGCTAAAATATTCCGAGAATGAGAGACAAAGAAGCCTCTGTGTTACTTTCCGATGCATGCTGCTGTTTTTATCTCAAACTTATTCAGTTACTTGTTCATTCCAAACTTTCCGACTCTGTGTTGGAATGGGCAAAGTTTATCTCTTTTGATAAATAAAAAACAAGTGTTGAGAGGGGAAAGTTTCAGCTATTTATATCGGCACGTATTACATGACCCTGAAATCTGTTCTGGAAACACTGTAATATGTCCTTCTCTCTGCTTTATGAGTGTGTGTCAAGGCTCCCATCCTTCAATGCTCTATAAGAGGAAGAGCACACGGGGCCAGCCGTCCTTCTTTGAGTGGATTGAAAAGAAAACTCCCTAAAGATAAAGATGAAGACGGATACCTTTAATATCTTTATCATAACACAACCAGGACACCTTGGCCTCAGCCTGCACTTCTCATAGATATTGTCCAGTCAAAAATGATTACAGCTCTCTGGTTAGCAAGGCCACCGAGGGGATAAAGGACCGGCTGTCAGTTCACACAGGACATAGTGGGACGATCAATCATTTGTTGTGAGGATGTAACAGAATGCTAGAGGGAAAGAATAAGTGGAGGTATAAGACATAGACCTTTCGTTTTTAGCCATGAACATGTGCAAATACAGTAGTAGCAACCAGTAAATAATACATTTTTGATGCCATTCAACTACACAAACCCCTTGGTTTGGTTTGATTACATACAAGCTTTGTTCAAAGCCAAAGTACTTTATTTACTCTAGACAATGGCTTCAAAAGACACCCAAAATGTCAGGCTGAATGACAGGTAAGAGTGTAGAAAATTATACACAGCATATCTAGATGGTGCAGCCCTAAAACACAGCGTCTTAGTTTTGAATTCAGTATTTTACTTAAAGGTCCAGTGTGTAAGAACTGGCGGTATCTAGCGGTGATATGAGGAGATTGCAACCAACTGAAGACTCCTCTGTGTTGGAAAGCTACGGTGGCCAACGCGAAAACACGAATGGCCATTTCGAGCCATCTGAAGCAGAGCCAGTGCGTAGAATGTGTGTGTATGAGGGAAGAGAGTGGTGAAGCAAGAGAGAGAAAGCAGCGGTGACAGGAGCGAGTAACGTTATCGACTCCAGCCCAAGCAGGAAAAGCTAACAGTGTTTTGTTTGTCCCTTCTAGACTACTGTAGAAACATGGCGATGCAACATGGTGGACTCCGTGAAGAAAACTCGCTCCGTATGTAGATATAAACGGCTCGTTCTAATAACGAAAACACAACGATTCTTATTACCAGGTGATTATTCACTAAAGAAAACATACGTATTCATATTATATTCCATTTCTGCCTATAGATCCCCCTAATTGTTACACAACTGGCCCTTTATGTGTGATGAAGCTTCACTGAAAAAGCAGATACTGAATATAAAATATGATGTTATTGTTTGTATGTTGTATCTAAAAGTAAAGCTATGGTCAAGAGGTAGCCTATTCAGTCGTGCAGATAGTTTTTTGTTTTATCCACCCAGGTTTTGAGATCTGAGATCTGTCCCTGACGGATGTCTCGATAAACGTACATTCAATAGAGGTGAACTTAATTTTAGTTGTCATAATGATAGTATTGAAAAAATACTTTTCAAGGACCAGTGTGTAACAATTAGGGGGATCTCCTGATAATAAGAATCATTGTGTTTTCGTTACCTTAGAATGAGACATTTATATTTACATAGCGGAGCAGGTCCCTGTTAACTTTTCTTTCTTGGGCCGGAGTTGATAACGTTACACGCTCCTGTCACCGCCTCTCTCTCTCTCTCTTGCCTCACCACTCATTTCCCCTTAGCGTCAGCCACTGTAGCTCTTCTACACGCTTGGCACACAGGAGAAGTTTCAGTTGGTTGCAATCTGCAACCTCACCACTAGATGCTGCCAGATCCTACACACTGCACCTTTAAGATGGCATTGTGGTTCAAATACTTAGATCTAGGAAATGTCTTATAATCATTTTTCTTATTTATTTTTATCATCTGCACATGTCATTTAAACATCTGATGGCTATTTCTGAATCAACCCAATAGAACCACAGAGCTTACAGTTACAGTTAACTCAAATCCAAAACATGTTTTATGGAAACCCCTTGGACCAGACACCAAAAACCAGCTCTCCGCAGCACTTAAAAATCAATTTCTTAGCATCTAATTAATGTCTGAGACGTTCCACAATGGTGATGCGGTTGAAAACATCCTGAAGGAGCTCTAGGGGGGTGAGAACAGAGTGGAAGATGTTAAATCTTATTTCTCCACTGTAATTCACGTATGACACACACAGGACAAAAAGAGAGAGGTTAACCTCTAGAAAACAAGCCTCTTCCCGGCCACAAGAATGTAAGTGAGCAGTTTGTTTTCAATTATATGAAACCAGCTTGACCATAGGTTGCTTCATTTAGCCTGCCTTGGAGTCTACATGCAGGAATACTCCTTTTCAATGATTCACAGTTTAGAAAATAAAACATGTCTTTGTTCGCCCACTGCTAATCAGACAGCCAGAGAGGCTTGTCACAAGTTTCTAATTTTCAGATCAAGCTGATTGTGGATTAGTGGATTTTCATACTAAAATAGGCTCACTCCCTCAAGCAAATGTCTATTTTTGTGGGATCTGACAAAAGAAAATGATACAGTAACAATTATGAAATCTGCACTACAGTATTACTGCATACTGTGGTGGCAAAGCGGTGAATTGTGTCAGTAAGACAGGATATTTTAGAAGTATTTGACATCTTGTATTGACAGCATAAAATAAATTATATTCACCAAATTGTGAATTTGTACGGACGACATATTTCATCATCGTTCATAAAACATGTGGGAGGCAACAACAAATGATTATTTACATCTGTAATCATGGGGATAAAGTTTTGTGGTTTTTTGCTTGGTGACAAAACTTGGATTCTTCAAGTCCTCTGGATTGTGGTTCACCGAGCCTCCCAAAAGACACATAAGCTGAACAAAAATCTTTCCCAGGCTCTCTGTGTGCCAGATAGAGATTTGCTTAATTATTCCTCATATGGAGGGACCGGTGAGCACAATGTGTGTTATTATGCTCATCCACCGGGGTGCTGGTTTTCACGTTGTGCCCCCGTGCACTCGGCTTTTTCAGACTCTGTAATTTCCCCCGGGTCTCTTGAACATGGCTGTCAGTTTGACTCTGGCTCATAGTTGGGAAAGTGGCCACCTTCTCCTAGCAGACATCTCATACCCGCTTGCCTTGGCTTGGAGACAGCAGGCTCCCAGTTCCCCAGTCCAGCTTCCTGCTCTCCATGGAGGGCCCGGCTTGGTGTGCAGCCTGGGAATAAGAGGTTGAGAGGTTGGAGTGGGGACAGAGGGGGGAGGGAGCGGAGGCTGCGGGGAGAAGAAGGGGGCACATTTGAAGGGATATTTCCTTTCACGGCTTCCGCTTCTCTCGTTTTCTCCTTATTATCAGGATGTCTGGTGCCAGACCTCCAGCTTGATCCAGCTGAGGTGAGAGATGAGATACAAAGTGCAGACAAAAAACTGAAAGTGGCAGTTGATCATTTTAAGATGAGGGGGAAAATGCCAGCTCCCGTAGCGAGGTCTGCTTTTGGTTAAGCTTTCCATGGTTCTTCCACCAGGAGGAGTTAAAGAAAGAACACTAGTCCCCTTATTTGAAAAAATACAAACAAGTTATTTATTCATCTGCCCACCCTCCCTTTCCTAAACGTCCTCTAGAATAAACCCCAATTCTTCATCAGCAGCTTATTCCTCTTCACATCTCAGCGTGCGTTGCACCTCCTTGACTTTAGCTGCCGTGCTATTCACAGAGACCCACAAAGGCCTCCGCACCTCCACTCCCACACTCCCACAGCCTCGATGGCAGATAGAGGTTTATCTGATGTGTAATTTACAGTGCACAGTGCAGCTATACATCCACCAGCAGGCTACTGCCCTCCTCCACCAAAGCCGCAACCTTTGTTGGCGGCCTGTGATGAGTTGTGCAGCCGCAGCCAGCACTTTTATACACTGCCAAAAAAAAGAGAATAAAATGGTGCTATAGGCAAAAGCAAGTCTGCAGGGCTGCTGAGAGACTGAGTGGTTTCTCTACCACGGGGATCCACAGCACAGTGGGACGGAGAGAGCTTCAAGAGACATTCCAGACGTGCACATGGATCGCCACGGAAACCGTCAAGCTCTCTTCCCGCAGGTTTCATCTTTCTCAACATGAGCAGTGACTGATTTGATTGGCCCGTAATGTATGATGGCTCAAACTCAACTAAAGACATTTGCTATATTACAATATTATTTGTAAAGTGGTTTAAAGTTGTAATTCTTAAGATTTCAGTTTTGGTTACCACCCGTTGTTGGGATGGTAACAGCAAGCAGCTACTTTGTCAGAAGTACAACAGATGAGTAACTGTTGTACGTGTTCACAGCGCAGCCAAATAAATGCCGGCAATATTCAAAATTGGTCCACTGTCAAAAAAAAAGAAAAAATTGACTGTTGTCTTGTTTTGTAGATGCATTGTTTTTATGACAAATGCATCACGTTTCCTTTGGCTTCTTCTCAATAAAAGTTGAAAGGTTTTATTGTAACAGTAGGATTTTCCGTTTTAGCAGTAACTTATTGTAGAGTAGAGCAGATACAGTGTAAAGAGAGTGAACAGTAAAAATTAAGGCTGATATCAACGTGATAAAGTTGTGCTAGATTACATGATTGTGTTATTTCCTGTGTGCATGCAGTAGGTAGGCAATCTGAATTAGGGCTTTGTCATATGGCCAAAATCCTCTATCACGATTAGGTCAATTCATATCTTGATAACGGTATATACAGTATGTACATCACGATATAACATGTTTTCTGGTAATTTAATAACTCAATAGTCCACTGTATACTTAATAACCACATGGTAAAGCCTATTTTTGTATATTACCGTTTAAAATTAATACGTGATAAATTAAATGTGTTAGTATTTTTTGATTTTAAGAACTGAGAACATCACGGTTTTAATTGAAGTTGTAGAGAAAAAATAAATTAATATAGGCCTAGCCTATATCGCAATGGAAATGACATAGAAAAATATATACAATAGACATCTTTATATAATTTTGACGATATATGGTCATATTGCTGAGCCCTAATCTGAATCCAGCGTGAGTCAGAATCAGAATCCAGTTTATTGTCAAGTAGGTTTTCACATACAAGGAATTTTCTTTGGTGTATTGGTGCATAGACAAGAAACATAAATATAGAATAGAAAACAATTACAATGAAAAAATTAAAAAGAAATATGAGATAAAAAGTTTGAATATATGTACACGGTAACTGTTGAAAAAGTAAAGAACTAGGCAGGAATGTGCAAAAAATAAAATCACAAAATCATAAAATCATCATCATCATCATAATAGTATTAAGAATATAGAAAATCATTATAATAATATAATAATAATAAAAATAACAATAATAATAATATAATAAAAATAATATGCAATCTACAGAGAAAATCAATGGTGTAAAGTACATTTACTCAAGTAGTGAAGTATGTGTACTTTACTACTTTGAGTAGTTCCATTTTTTACTACTTTATACTTCTACTCCACTACATCTCAGAGGGAAATATTGTACTTTTTATTCATTTATTTGATAACTTGAGTTACTCTCCAAATTAATAATACAACATATAATCAACAAATCAATCCTTATGTAGTGCTACTTCTACTTAAGTAAAAGATATGAGTACTTCTTCCATTACTGAAGATAATAGTCCATAAACATGTGTGTTGATGTAACGCATAATGCTTAATACATTCAATGGATACAAAAGAAAAAACGCTAACCATAGAATACATTTAAAAAAAATATATATATCAAAAATGGGGTTTGATTTAATGACAATCTTCAGGATTATAACTTTAAATGACTTTATGACACTTGTTTGGCTGTGATTTGAAGATAGTAAAGGTAGCAGGATATAGAGCAAGTGCTGCCAAATCTAATCTTTCTCTCAGGCTGTGTGCGCTGACATTTTAAATGGACTCGCTGCATGCATTTCCTTGGCAAATGGTTTTCTTTCAAGTTAGAACTTAAGCTTTGCTGCTCTGCATTCGCCGCTCTGTATTAGAATGGATTATATGTTAAATCAAAAGTGACTCTCAGGAAAACAACAGAGAGAACCTGCTGACAGCCTGTGTATAGACAAATAAAGACTTTATTGACCCAGTCCCTTTTACAGTCCACTTGGAGGCTTTAAAAAGGGCTTTTTTCTCTCTGGGCAACGTTAATGAGGTTTACCAAACTCTGCAACCCAAAGGTATTGTGGTCTCCCGTACGGCTGAGAGACTCTTTAATACTCCAGTATGTGTGATTATTTAAATCTTATGGGGAGTATAATGGATAGGGTAATGGTGTCTGGGGTAGATGGCATCAGCCACAAGACAACAAACATTATTCTGATGCGGTGTACAGTACATTAGCCTGTGAGACATTGATATACGACTGTTTTACAGCAGTGCTTCGGCTGAACGCTGAGTTGGGTGTTTACGTTGATCATAATCAGTGATATTTCTGCAGCCAGTCCTGTTTCCCCTTCGCCATAAGTCACTGTCATACGTGTTGGCCGTTTGTCCCCTGAATATACACAAGTGGAAAAACTCACACTCAGGGGGTCATATTGAAGCGGAACAACTTTGAGACGGGAATATTTTGCACGCGGCGCAGTGACAGGACAGCGGAGCGCAGAGGAGAGAGAGAAACTGGAGAGCGAGCTCATTATGCTGCCTTGACCTCTGAGGTCAGGGACAGGAAGGAAGCTGGCGGACACAGCGCCAAACTGGAACGGAGGTATTTTTTTTCTGTTTTTAAACCAGCCACAGATAATGACATTTATTGTTTTCCACAGGAATGAGAAGGATAAAAGTCTCTCTGAACATCTCATCAGACTTTAGTCAGTGTTTGTATTCAAGTGATTTAACTATTTTGAGAAACCATGCAAATTCGTTTTTTAACGACACTAATTTCTTTAACGCATTAACACAACTTGTGATTTTTAGGTTATAGCTGGCTGGCAGACTGTCATGGCCATTTTCAAAGGGGTCCCTTGACCTCAACATATGTGAATGAAAATGGGTTCTATGGGTACCCACGAGTCTCCCCTTTACAGACATGCCCACTTTATGATAATCACATGCAGTTTGGGGCAAGTCATAGTCAAGTCAGCACACTGACACACTGACAGCTGTTGTTGCCTGTTGGGCTGCAGTTTGCCATGTTATGATTTGAGCATATGTTTTATGCTAAATGCAGTACCTGTGAGGGTTTCTGGACAACATTTGTCATTGTTTTGTGTTGTTAATTGATTTCCAATAATAAATATATTCATACATTTGCATAAAGCAAGCATATTTGTCCACTCCCATGTTGATAAGAGTATTAAATACTTGACAAATCTCCCTTTAAGGTACATTTTGAACAGATCAAAAATGAAATGTGTGATTCATTTGTGATTAATCGCTCTTAGCTATGGACAATCGCAACAATTATACAATTTATATATACATATATACACACACGCACATACACACACAGTCACACACAGAGTGTATATATAGGGCACATACAGGACAAGTCTGGTGTTTTTTCTAATTTTTCTATCTTAATGTCATATGCCAAAACCAAAAGTGTGTAACTCCACCAATCTCTCAACACTTTCTTACTTCTTTACCCTCTCTGTAGCCCTCAAAGTGTACATATACACACTGAAAAGAGCTTTTTTCTTCCTTTTTCTTTTTTTTTAATGGCAAATAATTTCCTAAAACAGCTGGGCACTGTAGTACGGGAGCAGGACAGTGTATGTGGGATTGACTCAAAATAAACTACCGTTCGCACTTTCATGGTAATGAAGGAATGTGTCATGATGTGGCATTGGAGCTCTATGGCAAAGAGGAATAAGATATAAAACTCTATTCACGTCTGTTCATGGGATCTTGTGATCGGTGAAGAAAAATATACAATATCGCCCGACTTATCTTTTCTATTTTTTTCCCCATCTTCAAAGGGGATGTAGTACAGAAAAAAAGTCTGGGAACCGCTGCTGTTTAAAGTGCAGTTTAAAATGCATTACATTCTTCATACCAATACATATACACCATATGAACGAGAATTATGTCAAACCAGTGTAAATTCAAATATGTTTATGGATCAAATTAAATCAGCGCAGAACAAAACTACATGTTTGCCGTGCCGACATGTGGTACTATACAAACAGCCTGGAGATCTGCACTTTACCAGGCTTTATACACACTGAAAATAGAGCCGGTGATTTACAATAGAGAGTCATTGCAAATGCCTTGGAAACATCCCATTGGTTTGTGAACTGAGAGTCTGTTTTCTTTATTGCCTACAGTTGTGAATAAATGAATGTAAACTGGTTGCACCTCCCATGAGGCCAGACAAGCAAGTCATTAAATGTGATGAAGCTTTGCTGGAAGGGCGGAGGGGGAAAAAACGAGGAAGGGACAGAAAAGGGAGGGTTGGAGGAGAAGTGAAGGAGGAAAGGAGGGGACGGAGGGAGGATGCAGTCTGGAGAAAGAAAACACTTTAGTTTAATTAAGACTAATGTGCATTGGGTAAGAGTCATCATGTTTAGGGAGGACCGGTGCGGAGAGCTCGGCACAGCAAGAGAGCGTTGCGGTAGAGTTTCACAACAGATGAAGCATGGCCTGATGTAATAAAGCGTTCGATACCTGCGGCGTTGATCATGTTTTGCCACATCCAGCAGGTAGGGAAGGTCAGCAGCTATACTGGAGGACAATTCAGAATGTCTTAAGAGTCATTTTTCTCAATGAATATACTTTGGTTACAACAAGATTTAAAGGCATTTATTTATCTCTCTGTCATTATACCAATAACAAATCTGAGTCATTGAGTCATATATTTTGAAATCATTATCTTAAGTATTCCGCCTACAATCTGTCCAAGTGTACTGATTAATGAGATTCCATTACACAAAGAAATAATTGCTGTATTTGTTGTTTTTTTAACCAGACAATGAAGTTTCAGTTATATGGTTTGCAAAGTTTGAAGAATGACAGAGTGCAAAGTGGATATGTTGCCTCATCTTCTCAATCTCATTTACACACACATACGTATATGTAAACGATTAGAAATCAGTTATTAGCTTACTGCAGCTCTTCTGTATCCGAAAGTTTGCAACCTGTTTGTGTCCATCAATATCTGCAATACAAATGTCCTCATTTAAATTTGAAGCCTGAAGCTGTTAATGGATTAAAATAATTAATCACACTTAATCGCATGACTGTCCATAGTTAATCACGATTAATCGCAAATTAATCACACACTTTTTATCTGTTCAAAATGTACCTTAAAGGGAGATTTGTCAAGTATTTAATAATCTTATCAACATGGGAGTAGACTAGTATGCTTGCTTTATGCAAATGTATGTATATATATATTATTGGAAATCAATTAACAACAAATAATGACAAATATTGTCCGTAAACCCTCACAGGTACTGCATTTAGCATAAAAATATGCTCAAACCATAACATGGCAAACTCAAACCCAACAGGCAACAACAGCTCAATGAATATACTTTGGTTACAACAAAATTTAAAGGCATTTATTTATCTGTCTGTCATTATACCAATAACAAATTTGAGTCATTGGGTCTGTATTTAATGATACAAAAACATTACGAGTGATTTTTTTTTCTTCTATACTGTAACAAACACAAGTTTTGTCTGCAGCTGTTAAGTCAAATCAATTTTGCTTGTATAGCCCAATATCACAAATCACAAATTTGCCTCAGGGGGCTTTACAATCTGTACATCTGGTGAACTTAGTAGAAAGGGTCAGGGTAAAAGGGTGAAACTGTATTGTTATTAAACTTATAGCAATTGTAATAATGATATAATGACTTCAAATTTTAGTGGGTACGCAAAACATCTTACGATCAACATTTGGCTCTAAGTGAAGCCAACAAAAACCAGAGTCAAAATGTCTGTGAAAATCATTTACAAAGAGACTTTCCAACAGGAATAATATCCTCAATAATGATCCACTGCCGTGGAAATATACACTAAAATGATTACAGCACTGAAACTGGAATGGTTAATACTCCAATTGAGACAAGGGAGGGAAAATTGCACGAAAAAAAAGTAAATGTAAGATGTACAACATACATTTACTTTGACTTTTTTCAAGCAATTTTCCCATCTCAATTGCAGGATTTTAGTTGACAGTAGAGAGTGACAGGAAAGACGGGAAAGCCGGAGGGATCTGATTTACGTCCCAGGCCAGATCCAACACATCATTAAACTTTCATCTCCATGACCCTGAATTCAACCATGAATTTACAATCCCTCCCTTGTTGGAGACATTTTATTCCCCCTCTAAATTAATACAGATATGTAATATGGACATTTCTGTGTAATTATGGTCATAAATGAAAATAGCGAGGAATGCATGTTTGTTTTAAATGGACGGAGCGCTGATCTCAGAGGATTCTGTCTCAACATGAAATTTCTGCCTTTTATAGAAGTCATTTTTATGTTTATTAATATCTGTGAAGTAAATTTATAAGGGAAAGTGGTATCTGGATGCGGATTTTCCAGTTTCTTGTTTGTCTGATTGGGCCCATTTGATTTAACTCACCATTTAATTTCTATTCTCAGCTATCATATCATATCAGCCTGTCAGTCCACACCTTTGGTCCAGATTGAAATGTCTAAACAGCTATTGGATAGATTGCCATGACATTCTGTACAGATATCGGGTGTCTCCGATATATAGGATAAGTCCTGATAACTATGGTGATCCCATGACTTTTAACCTAGTGCCATCATCAGGTCAAATTTGCCCTTTTTATCCAATACTTTGCATTGTTCAGCAACCTAACCCATTTTGTTGTATACATTTTGGGCTCGGGTCAGGCTCAGTCACTTTGTCTTTGAAGAGGATATAACAAAAATATACTCCGTCTCGGGTTCTTGGGTTTAGGTCTCAAATTCGGCAGTACCAGGCGGGTTCGGGGAGGCCAGGTCAAGTCTTAAAGTCACGGGTACGGGCTGGGTTCAGGTCACACCTTTAAGCCTAAGTATAGCCTCACAGACCTGCTAGCATGGCTGTAGACTCTCAATCCCATACTCTTCTGGATGGAGACACTTTCATCAAGCACTGAATAAACAAATGACTGATCACAAAACTGAATCTGAGAGTTGAAAGTAGGTGATCTGATCTGTGGCTCCTGTTACAGTATATGCTATGTTTAGCTGCAGAGATATTGTCAGTAGGTAACTTTTTACATAGATTTCAAGTTCTCAGTTGTTTCTCCTGTAGTGCCTCTGACCTAACCTGAACCGCCAGATGGTTCGTTACACAAAACCATATGAAAAGCCATCATTGGAAATGGTTTGGAAAAGGGTTGGCACGTTCAAAAAAAATACTTGGCAGGTGATTGGATGAACCATCTGTCAATCAAAGTCTTGCCGTGGCCAGTCGGATGAAGAGTGAAACATCTTTTCCATTGAGAAAAGCCTTCAGTGCTGTTATTTGCTCTTCTTTCAATGAAGAAATACACTCCAGTTCTGATAGAACAGATGCTATTGCAGCATCTACACTAACACATCTATTGTTTAGAACGAACTGTCGCATCACACACACCTAATCCACGCCCGTAGCAGCCAGTAGCCCTTCACAGGACACTGATTGGTCCGTGCTCTGGCTTGCCGGCCAAAAACACATTACTTGAAGCCGGACAAGATGGATTTTCGTGTGATATGTGATCCCGCGATTCGCGAGAATCCAGCTGCCGCGTAAGTTAACCTCTGACCGGCACTATCTGATTGTTGAGGTTGTAGCACACATACAAAAGAAAAAAGTTAGTTTACAAATGTGGCAAAATTTATTTCCTTTATTTATTCTTTTTCTTACTCCATTTCATGGTCACAGGGGTCTGGACTCAGTCCCAGCATGCACTTGGTGGGAAGCCAGGTTGTGGCAGAAATTGATTTAAGCAGCGTGAGGTCTGGATTTTATTGCAGTCTGTGTCTAAACAGACAGTGAAACTTGCGTAACTACTTCCTCCAGACTTCTTCAGAGACAAATTCTACAGTGATTATACAGACAATGACTTTAAATCATGTAAATGGTTAAAATCTGCTCTGTCATTAAATCCACTATGTTTTAAACACACATATGTTTATGTGTGAGTAATGTGTGTGTGTTTTTTTACCTCGTTCAAATTCCCCAAAAATCCGAACACTTAATGGATAGAGTTACAATGCAAATAAAAAGGGAAAATGTGAGGTAACTAAAATGTGGTTCGGGTTCGACAACAAGGTGATGCGGGGTGATCCTCAGCAGAGTGGTTGATTTATGTGATAACTGCTCTCTGTAACACATATCCACATGTGTATATACACACACACACACACACACACACATCAGCTGCTGGGAGGCAGCCCGGTGTGGAGCGCAAACAGCTGCTCTCACATATCACCTTTCACTACCACACCAAAAGAGTAGCTCTCTGGGCCCGCTAATGTCCATGTAGATATAGTCAGAGAGGAAATGTCACGGTTCCCCCCAGAATGTTAATTGAGCTACCAAAACAAATACCTTTAGAGCCTGAACAACGCTCAGGAATCCTTTAGTGATACTGTAGTGAGGCGCTACTCCCTCCTTTTAAATTATTGAAAGGAGATAAAATAATGAAATGAAACTTATCGCATCTTGTAAAGTCATACATTTTTTCTGGAAGAGAAAGAAAGAATCATTGGCTTCATTTGCTCATTTTAGTCCACATACGCAATGTATTCTAATAACATATAATCTTCATAATTACTGCAACTTAGACAATCTGGCCTTCATTTTCTATTGCATTATATTTTGAAATCATTATCTTAAGTATTCCGCCTACAACCTGTCCAAGTGTACTGATTAATGAGATTCCATTACACAAAGAAATAATTGCTGTATTTGTTGTTTTAACCAGACACTGAAGTTTCAGTTATATGGTTTGCAAAGTTTGAAGAATGACAGAGTGCAAAGTGGATATGTTGCCTCATCTTCTCAATCTCATTTACACACACATACGTATATGTAAACGATTATGAATCAGTATTTAGCTAACTGCAGCTCTTCTGTATCCGAAAGCTTGCAACCTGTTTGTATCCATCAATATCTGCAATACAAATCTCCTCATTTCAATTTGAAGCCTGGAGCTGTTAATCGATTAAAATAATTAATTGCAATTAATTGCATGATTGTCCATAGTTAAAAAAACTTGTTGAAAAAAATTTGCAAAAGTTTGGAGCATTATTTGGCATCCTTCGTGGCATGCTAGTACTGTATGGTTGGTACCAATGGATTCATTAGGTTTTTTAGTTTCATATGATGTCAGTATCTTCACTCTAGCTTTAAAACTGAGCCCGCTACAACCTCACAAAAATCGAATAGCAGCCGGGTCCGTCGGCGGCCCATCGGATTTTTAAGAGGTTAATTAAAAATTGCAAGTCGCGTTAAAGAAATTAGTGGCTTTAAAACTAATTTGGGTTATTATCGCGTTCACTTTCACAGCCCTAAAATATTTATTTGTCTTGTTATATTAGAAATTCCTGTGGCTGTCTTTCCCATTGAGTCAGCATTGCCAGTAGAGGTGGTCTAACCAGAGTTCCCGTTCTTACGATCAGTGTATTGCTCATATCCTTGTTTCTACCTTTTACAAACCATGAGTCACACTGTTGACCATTTGGCTTTGATGCCCACTGGCAGACTTACTGTCCACAGTGTCCATCTGTTATTGTTTATAATACAGTATTGCTGCCCTAAATCAATTTGTACTCTGTAATTTGTATATTAGATTGCTTGCCTTGAGTCACTTGTATGAATTCTTGCATATCGGTAAAAACATGCACACTGTACTGCATATGAGAATATCTGAGTGAGCAAAGGACTGAAAGTGAAAGATGAATGTGCAGCAATTTGCTCCCTGAGGCCATGAAATTTAGCGGGTTACTCAAGACGGTCATTTTCAGTAAGTACCGCACAGAAGTAAATACCTGCTTACAAACTGAACCAAACCCTGTTTTTTAGTGCGTGACACTGTTAGTGGTCAGACCCCAGAAGGAGTGAGCCACCCACCCAACATTCCCGTAGACAGGATAAGTTGTTTTGATTGAATCTGTATTGCATGTGAAGGAAGAATTATCCCTGAGACTGCACAAATTTGATTCCAGTAAAACAATGCGTCCTGCCACGAGGCCAGTGTAAGTCATCCAAGTGCAGCATTTTCACTATTAGTCATCTACATTGAAAAGCTTTGGTAGAGCTGTGTTTTCTGATACAGTGTTGTATACAGCATCGATCAACAGAGGTAGAAATTGTGCAAAATACTGCAGTTTGCAGACTTATATGTACTGTAGATGTCACTTGTAAGTTTTTGTTTGTAAATTGAATTTGTCTATATATTATGTTTGATACATTGTAACCTAATAAGTTATCAATATTTTTACCATAATGCTTTCAAAACGGACAATTTTCCATTTATTTTAGTGATTGCATTTTCTCATTATCCCGTGAACTTTGGTGGAAAGCATTGTACATTGTTAACACATTCTACTTTTTACTCCTTCTTTACACATTTATACTATACCTATAGTTATTTTGCGGATTGAATTAATTATACAAAATATAATCAACAAATAAATTATGATGGACTATGATAGATTAGGATAAGATTTTAATGATCCCTGGGGGGGAATTCACAAGCTACCCAGCAGTATAAAAAGTAATCAAATTAGCCGCTCCTTCACCAGCTGCAACATTAAAGTGATGTTCACCATTCTTATCCAATAACAGGCATTATTCTGAAATGGGAAATTCTGCATGATGAGTACTTTTACTTTTACTTTTACTTTTAAGTATATTTTGAATGGAACAAATGAAACACATTTGAATGGAGGACTTTCACTGCTGTGGTATTGCTACTTTCACTTAAAGGGTGGGGTTTTTATATCGTTCTGCAGCTTCCTTATGTATTCAAATCCAAACATTTCAATTTGGTCGAAGTATGTATGTTTTAGCATCAAAATGCAATATTCCCAAGCCCTTCTAAAACCTTTTTCCCACGTGACCTAACGTAGGTTTCTTCGCTCCCAGTTTGGAGAAGCAGACAAGAGTACGGGCACGGGAGCAAAGCAATGTACTGCTGTGTGGACGCCATGTTAGTTCAGATCCAGAAGTCACTCAATAACACAAACTAACTAACCGATCAATGCAGTGGTAGACCAGCGACTCCCATGTTCTGCAAGGTAAAATGATGTAAAATGTCATTTGAAGACTGCGATATAACAATTTCAGTTCCCCGTCAGAAAGGGCTGTCTGATGGCGAGGTAAAGCGGTGAAAATATTCTAAATATAGTGTACACTTTAACTGATAAAGATTTTTTTTAGGTGGCTAGAAAACCTTTTTCTGCTGCTCCCGTCCACAGCCGCTTTACCTTGCCATCAGACAGCCCTTTACCACGGGGATATGAAGCCGTTATATCACCCTCTTCAAAGCCACCAGACTCCATTCAGAAAAGCAATCATTTTACCTCGCAGAACACGGGAGTATACATACAACCCCACTGCATCAAATCTGAACTAACCCTTTCAGTTATTTCCAAACTTAGCACAGATAACTTTGACTCAGCTAGTGCTAGCGTTCACATTATTCATATCCTTATTGACTAGCTTCGATTAGCAACGGCTGAGCGGTTGTTTCAATTTGAAAAAAACGTAACAGAACGCAGATGTTTAAGTAATAGATTAATAGAGCACTTCTTCCACCACTGTAAACTACAAATACTACATCCTTCTATGCCGTATAACTGTCTACATGCTTCTTTTTACAGAGATTACACAACACTAAATCTTTTATTTTGTAAATTAATAAAAAAAAATGTAAAAAAAGAAGTCAGTAAATCAGCATGTTACATATAACAAGTGATGAATTATTACAGAATATTCTGTGTCTCCCACCAAAGTCCAACCAGGACACCCGCACACAGGGACATGAAACATGAGTGCAGCAGTAACCTCATCACTCTTGCTGCATTAGAGCCGGATCCCTGCGTTTAGCACTGCCCGGGTCTATGATTTCATTACAGATGCTTGATTCAATACTAACAACTCAGATGACTTCAGGTCAATTACTCAATGACAGCGCTGCAGGCAACACCATCAATCACCTGCAACTAACCCTCATCCCATCTCCCCTGTAAGCAGCAGCACAACCTGTCCGCCTGTTCACTGTAACGGCACACTCCGAGTACCTCAGCTGAGCTCAGCTTGCCTGATACTGTACATACCACTCACTCCAGCCCCAAAGCATCAGCGCCAAGTGCACAGCTGTGAAAACAATCATTTCACATTTATATCCCCAATTCACTGGCTTAACATCATGTTGTGCTCAGGCTTCGCTTGTACCTGTATTTTCACACGAGAAGATCTGAGTGAGTCGCCTTCTTACATGTGCTGGGTTACTGAGAAAGAAAGCCATCAGATTGACAAGATAAGGCTTCTCTTCTGCCAGCCCAAGCCAAGGTCACACTATAACCATCACACAGAAACAGAGGTCAGTTCAGTTAGACTCACACACAGTGGATGAAGATAGAAAGAAAGACTAGTATAGTCTACAGCCATGCTAGTGTCTCTATTAGGCTATACCTGAGCTAATGGCTAACTTCGGCGTGCTAACAAGTTCACGATGACAATGCTAACATACTGATGTTAAGCAAGTATGATGTTAACCATGATCACCATCTTGGTTTAGTATGTTAGTATGCTAACATTTGCTAATCAGCATCATAGACTGTATATAAGAAGAGGACGTGGTCACGCTTGGTTTGTGGACTACTGTTTTGAAACCTTGAGTTCAGCATTATGGCCATCACAGTCTTGGTATTTGGCTGTCGCCATGTTGGCTTTTTGCAACCAGAAGTGACACAAGAGGGTGGAGCTAAGTACAACCAAATGCTGAACAAGATATTTTTAGGTGACAAAAAAGGTTAGAATTAACTCTCATGAACTGAAAACACACTGTGAAAGGGTTAAAGTTGTAAGAAAAAAAACACGGACAACTCCCAGACAGGACAACGCCGTGGTAGCAACCTGTCAATCACAAGGTAGCCACGCCCTAAAGCATCCCCTGCTTTATGGTCTATTTGACTCTAGATGAGACCATAATTTACTAAATGAACATCATGCTGTATTGAAGAAGACTTGAAACTAGTGATTGAGACCATAAACTCATGTTTACAATGTTTACTGAGGTAATAAATCAAGTGAGAAGAAGAGTAATTTTCTCATAGACTCATCAGACATCTTTTTGCAACCAGAGGAATCGCCCCCTGCTGGCTATTAGAAAGAATGCAAGTTTAAGGCACTTCCACATTGGCTTCAATTTCAGACCCAGAAGTAGCCCACTGATTAGCACAAAACACAAAGAAGATATTTAGTAATAGTTCTGCATGAGCCTAAAACCGTGATCCGAAACCAGGCTGTAAACTCATGCATTTCAGATTCGACCCGACCCAACTGAACACACCAGACACTGCCAAATTTGAGAGCTAAACCCAACCCGAGTCCGAGACTTTATTTCTGTGAGTAACTGAGCATGACCCAAGCCTGAAATTTTCGCAAAAAAATGGGTTAGGTTGCTGAACTCTAGTTATAAAGCAAAGTATTTGGACAAATTACAAATCTGACCTGATGATGGCACTAGATAAAAAGTCAGGGGGTCACCAAAGTTATTGGGATTCATCTTCCTAAACCCATAAACTAAAGTATTGGACCAATTCAGATTTTGACCTGATGATGGTGCTAGATGAAGTCAGGACATCACCAAAGTTATTACAGTTTGAAAGGGGGCATGTGTGTTCGAATTTCATGGCAATCCATCCAATAGTTCTTGAGACCTTTCAATGAAAAACAAAAATGTCAACCACACAGTGACACCAAGGGAAAAGTCTGTGTATCAATTTCTGTGCAGAATTTCATGGCAATCCTTTCAATTGTTGAGATCATTTATTTCAGTCCGGACCAAAGTGGTGGATTGCCTGAGACCGACAATCCCATCCTTTTGTCATGCCACTAGTAAGGTTAGAAAAAGAGGAGGAAAATGGAAAAAGAAAGAAAGAGAGAGCTCAGATCAAGTGGATTAAAGGGAGAAGACAGAGTGAAGGAGACAATAAAAGCTGAATGGGACAAATATGATCTTCATTAGCCTGTGAGAGAGCTCAAAGAGAAAGTCAGTAGCCTTAATTGCAACTTCAATGATACTTAGGTCCATTAGGATATTGATCACCAAGTCAAATAAACCGAGGCAATATAAACATCAGCCGCATAGTCTAATGAGTTCATATTGACATTTCATTGGGCTTGTGTGAGTGTGTGAATGCCTGCACAAGCAAAATGTTTGAAAGTGTGTATAAAACCATTTGAATGTGTACACACCAGTCTTACAGACCGCAGCTCACCATTTCCTTTCTTTTTCTTTGTAAAATTCTGTTTTATGATTAAATAAATGATTTCCTTTTTGGCCGGTAGGGTGAGACGCAGACCCACTTCCTGGCTCGCAGCAGGAGCCACAGTTAAAACTGAGGTAATGGCCTTGAACTGCAAGAGTCTTCGCAGCCTGAAACGGAGCCCTACGGTCACTTGCCCGGATTATTGAGCCGTTACTACAGCTTAACTAGGACGGAGAGGTGGAACCAAGCTCGCTTCAAAGGGAAGGGAGGGAAGTGAGCTGGTTGTAAACTGAAGTATTCCCTGTACAGTGCTGAAAGAAAAATTATGTTTTTCGCGTGTGATTTTTGCACAATTGTCGGTGTTCTGGGTCTTTACTTTTTCTCTCAGATCTTTAAGGAAGACAGCTGAAGGTAGATGGCAAATGTCAAGGTCGAGGAAGATGAGAGGAGACGGCAAAACAAAGCACAAAGAGCTGAAGAGGATGTGGGGGAAGAGGGATATGTGAAGAAAGGAGCAAAAGACCTTGGATTTACATAAGTGCCTATTGTGGATCTGGCTGAGGATTTGCAGACACGCGTAGTATATCCTAATAAAAGTGCTCACATAAACTCAAACGAAGACTGAGAACTGAATGTGAGTGATGAGGGGCACGTTCAAGGCCTTGCCACTGCAGACAGCTCATCTGTCGTCCACGGAGATAAGAGGAGGATTCAGGCGGTTTTGTCCAGAACGGGAGGCGGACTGTGTCTCTGTCTGTAGGCTGAGCTTTCAAGATTGAAATCTTTGAAGAACTTCTTAGAATGAAACAAGAAGCGATAGCGCAAACGTATTCAAGGATTTGATTGCAGTCACTTTCTGTTAACTGTAAAGTGTGGAAGTTCAGGACAATATTACCCGAAATGGAGGTAAATTTCAATCAAATTTTTATTTCTTTTACCACGTTGTACAGTATATGACAAAATTAAAATGAAAATAAAAATTGTTTATAAAAAATAAATATAACTCAAATGATAAGTTTTAGTATCCTTATGAGCAAAATCCTTCTGCTGTTATAATGAAACTAAATGTGGACCACATTTTATTTTCAAATTGTCATTTACAGTAATGTGCTTCCTGAACTGCACCTTTAGGTTTCACACAATAATTGAGGAAAAGTTTCTGTTATTAAAATAAAAGTCTAAAATATATAGGGCTGTCAAAGTTAATGCAATAATAACACGTTAATGCAAATTTGTTTTAACGCCACTAATTTCTTTAACGCAACTCGCGATTTTTAGGTTGTAGCGGTCTCTGTTTTAAAGCTAGAGTGAAAATACTGGCATCATATGAAACAAGAAAAACCTAAGGAGTGTAAATAACGCTCCAAACTTGAAAAACTAAACTAAATTTTGACGAGGAAAAACTTTCATGGCCATTTTCAAATCGGTCCCTTGACCTCTGACCTCAAGATATGTGAATGAAACTGGGTTCTCACGAGTCCCCACTTTATGATAATCACATGCAGTTTGAAGGCAAGTCATAGTCAAGTCAGCACACTGACACACTGACAGCTGTTGTTGCATGTTGGGCTGCAGTTTGCCATGTTATGATTTGAGCATATTTTTCATGTTAAATGCAGTAGCTGTGAGGGTTTCTGGACAATATTTGTCATTGTTTTGTGTTGGTAATTGATTTTCAATTATACATATATACTTATATTTGCATAAAGCAAGCATATTAGCCAACTCCCATGTTGATAAGAGTATTAAATACGTACTACTCCCTTTAAGGTTCATTTTGAACAGATAAACAATGTGATCAATTTGCAATTAATCGCGATTAACTATGGACAATCATGGTATTAATCGCGATTAAATGTGTTAATCGATTGACAGCTCTAAAAATTTTATATTACATTTAAAGGAGCTAATTCAAATTCAGAGTCAAGATTCAGAGGCCCAATTTGCATTTGCATTTTCACATTTAGTACATGGTTTGTTGTTGTTTTTAAATTTTGTTTAAATTTTGACATTCATGGTTTATTTTTACATGTAAAAATGAAAACTGGAGTTACGTCAGATATCATGCACACATATACGACAAATTAAATTTGCATTGAATGATTTTCATATAGTGCTGTCAGTCCTAGATGAGCCAGTATTCAAACAAACAACTCTTCCTTTGAGGAGGAGAAAACTTTGTATATAAATACTCTACAGATTTCCACCATCTGTAATTTATTTCCGCGCAAAGAGCTGTTTAACCTATTTTTTCTTTCTTGCTCGGTCTGCCTTTGTGTCTCCTTAAAGCCCAAGAGAAAACGAATACCGTCAGACCGCTTCAATTTATTCTCATCATTCTGAAACAATGCAGTTGCTGTTTTGATGTCCTGTTGCAACTTAAACCCGAAAAGCAAAAACACAGGTCATTTGTCAAAGTACAGTAACTGTGTTCGGTCCAGAATCCAGAGTCTGTTCTGTTCCCACAATGCTATATTTGGTTGCGATTTGGATGCAGACTGTCCCAGAAAGTCACGTTTCGACTGCAGTCTGTGGGGATTTTGAACTTCTCTGTGCAGCTAATTACAGTCATGGTTATGCTCTTACGCTCTGTGTCTATGAGGAACAGATGGACAAAGGCTTCGACAGTCTGACTCTGTGACACATTACTGCGCCAGCAAAAGATCTGGTCGGGGACCGTGTCCCAGAAGTCAGAAATGATGAGAAGTTAGTATCATTTCAAAAGCAGGAGGGTGGCTGAACGGATCATAAACTGCGTTTGGCCTGAAGACAGCCGCATACAATGCAACTGCATAGTGATGACAGATGGTCTGTGGAAAATCTGGGATGTCTGCAGTACCAGGCTGTGAAGTGGCAACTGCCCAGGGTGTGTGGATGCTGTATACAGTATCTCCAAACTCTGGCAGAGAAAATGCTGATGTGTTGACATGAAAACGTATACAACAGCTTGCCAAAATTGTGTGTTTAGAGAGATATTCAAAGTTCAACCCTTTCGACCCAAAATCAAACAGTGACAAAATAATGATGCACATTCACATAAGTAACCCATTTCCCAATTTATCGTATTAGTGCGTATTAAAAACTTTTATTTGGTGTCTATCACTGTGAGGAAGGCCACGGTGGATGAAAGTAAATGCAGATAAATATTGCCATCTAGTGGATATATATAGCTATTACAGATTTTAGGAGCTTTTTTAAAATGGTCAGGGCATATTAAGAGTTTTCAGTCCAATATTGCCATTAGAACATTTGTAAATAAGTATGTTGTGTCACACAAAGTTGCACAAATCTGCTTTTACCTTTAAGCTCTATGCCTTCATTAATGTGTCCTTATAGAATGAAATATATTCATGTGCTGTAGCTATCTTTACATGGGGGCTCCAGTGATTTAGTATTCCACTTCTATGACGTTGGGAGGCTTGTGAAAAACAGATTAGAAAAATAGGCTGAGATAGCCTGACTTTTAGTCCCTGGCAAAAACCCTGGATCCTACATTTCCCATAATGCCATTGTCTTTCATAAGAACCTTCCTGCCTGATTGATGGTCTTGTAAACTCTATACCCAATTTGTGACTTTCTGTTGTAAATATAAAATCTCTAGTTAAAACTGAGATGACATCATAAGGCTTATTTTCTCACACTAAGGTCAAAGGTCAAAGGTACACCACAGCCGACAACTTGTTTTGGCAGGTTGTTCACTATAGGACTCTTCATGACAAGTTAACTGAACTTCATGCGTAAAACTGGTGGAATGCTCCTTTAAAGCTGAAGCAAATGCGATTCTCAAACTTTTTCATGTCAAGGAGCTCCGAACTAGATGCACAATAGACCACAGACCAGGGAGAAGAGGTTGAGCTCTGTGCGTGTTACTAAATAGCCTAATACTACATTAAATTCCATTTATGTCATGCTACTAGTACTGCTAGCTACTGGCCGATAGCCAGTTGTTTGGGAACAGAGACGTTAATACATCCACCACGGTACAGGCTTACAGCATACAGCCCATGGGTGTATTACAAGATAATAAAAGTGATGAATTAAAGCCAATATATCCTTTATTACAGCCACATACAGTTAGGAGAAAGCTGGCAGAACCGGATATGTCATAAGCGTGCAGTCCTGTGGGTCTGATGTACATTTATTACGCCGAGGAAAATAACTTAAATGGGGCCATTTAAGTGTTCGTTCTGAAAAGTTGATTTACTTAAAAAAAGATTGTCCTCTGATTTACAGACATCTCTTTTGGCCACATGGCCATAGACCCATATTGACATTTTCAGTCAAAAATGGTGGCAGCGCGACCTCAGCGCCATCTAGAGGCATCAGAGTTTCATCTAGTCTTATATCATTCTATTCCCCTTGCTGCGACACATCTGTGGACATCTCATAAAGCACTGTGGAGCCTTGCATTCTCCATTTATCTGCTGTATAGCGGTCATATATGAATATTGATCGCAAAAGCACTCACCTCATACTTTCAATAATATCTCTGTAACTGATGTGTGTAATGACTTACTTTAAAACTGTCCTACAGTGCACTGTGACCATTTATCAATACAGAGTGTGCAAGATGATGAGGTGTGTGCAGCTGTTCTCACACATCTGTATTGGATAGACTTTCCAATATACTTTATGTTGATTGAGCTACGTAAATTGGCGGAAGTGATGCAGTCGGCAAAAGGGCGGAGATGCGCGAAATAATAGCGGTTCTATTGTGATAAAAATGTAAATAGTTCTGTTTGTCTGTGGAATAGAGTCTTTATTTATTTTATTTTTTTCCCACCTTAGGCCGGGCTGCAAATGTGAAGATAATAAACTTTTGCACATATTTGTTTGTTGTAGAAAATGAATAAATTGTTGAAACATTCAAATTTACTTTTTGTTTTACTTCTTGGTGTTATAACTTGTCATAATATCATGTGATATCACTGCAGCATACATATTCAAATAACCCATGTTGCACTGAAAAAAAGATATCAATTACTTGCTTGTGCCTTACAGTACTGAATTTATACACGTTTATATATTAAGAGAGTTGAGGCCCTAGTAATAGGAAAAAATAGCATAGACACCAGTATTAAAAGTAGTAAAAGTAGTTGTAATAGTTCTGGTTATGCAGAAAAGGGGCTCCTGTCAGTGTTGCATTATTCTATAGCTGATCAAAGTGGAGCTCATTTTTGACGATTTGGCATTTTTTTGAGTCGTTTTTATCTTCAGCTATGTACCATATTTTATAAGCTGATCACACGTTTTATATGTACAACATTAATCTGAAAAGTAACTGGTGACTATAGCTGTCTCTAGGCTAGTACAGCATGTACAGCATTCCCTCTGTCATGTGGTGGAGTGGGCCACACTGTCGCCTCACGGCGAGAGGGTCGCAGGTTCAAACCCGGCATGGGGCCCTTCTGTGTGCAGTTTGAATGTTCTCCCGGTGTTAGCGTGGGTTTTCTCCGGGTTCTCCGGCCAAAGACATGCAGGTTAGATTAATTGTTGACTAAATTGCCCGTAGGTGTGAATGTGAGTGTGAATGGTCGTCTGTCTCTATGTGTCAGCCCTGTGATAGTCTGGCGACCTGTCCAGGGTGTACCCTGCCTTCGCCCAATGTCAGCTGGGATTGGCTCCAGCCCCCCCACGACCCTGAACAGGATAAGCAGTTACAGATCATGGATGGATGGATGGATGTGGTAGAGTGGCAAAAGGGAAGTACTCAGAGTAAAATGTGTCCATATTTTACTTGAGTAAATAGTTACATTCAACCAACCACTGCCCACTAATTTCCTGCATTTTAACACTAAATAGCTTACTCTGTCGTGAGTTACAAATTTAAATTTCAGACGCTTATGAATCCTCATGATGATAAGCGGAGTCACTGCGTGCAAACATCCAGCAGGATAGGACAGTCAGCGGAGTCACTGCGTGCAAACATCCAGCAGGATAGGACAGTCAGCGGAGTCACTGCGTGCAAACATCCAGCAGGATAGGACAGTCAGCGGAGTCACTGCGTGCAAACATCCAGCAGGATAGGACAGTCAGAACTATGTGGACGCTTTTATTTTCTGTCGTGCAACAACTGCTGTCAGCCCGCAGGCATGTCCTGTTCTCCTGTCCAACTTTTATTCTCTTCAGCACCGCCAATGTGCTTCTTGTTAAGGAAGAAGTTCAACTGTGACATTATACTGTACACGTCAAGCCTTAGTGTTCATAATTACTGAGCCATTATCACTGACCAGGAAATCATCAATTGTCATATCCAATATAACCAAAATTAGAAGTGGTAACACAGGGCTCTATCCATCTCTGAGTCACTCAGTAAGTACACCAATTTAAGAAAGGAAATTGTTTTGTTTGGGGTACAGCCTACAACAACGTTTTCATTGAATTTACCCATAGAAAGAATAATATGTTTGTTCAAGTTCTTGGGCTGTAATTCTTGGAGGTTTCACAGAGGCCACATGTCTCTTGCCAGTTTCAGCACAGCCTGTGTCTGCATTCCGCTGCAGCAGCACGACTGCTACATCTTAGACGCAGCTTTGTCCGATTCTGACTTCCACAGAAGCACGCCAGTTCCTGACGGCCAGATGTTTGAAAAAATGACCTTTAGAAAATCTGTGTGCTCACATGTTGGCATCAGCGTGTATGCCCGAATGAAATAAATTGATGTTAAAATAGTGTTAAAACAAATAAAATGTATTTTATGTGGTTGCACTTTGGTAACTATTCCTATGCCCATGGAGAAGATGAACTGTGCCAAGCAGTGAACAAAGTCTTCCTTTGTGGTTTCTGCATATGTTTTCTTCCAGTACTCGGGGTGCGTGCATTGTATAATTAGAAATAATCACTTAGGAGTGTAAACTTTCCACATTTGTCATCCTGAAGAACACAAACCGAGCTGGTTTGACGGTGGTCATCCTGGCACCGTCACATAAGCTCCTATACCCGCTGAGGAACCACGCTGTTGGTAAAAACAGAACCAAGCTTGAACTTATAGGTACACAAACACAGCTCCGAGGGAACGATAAACATGCTCTCTCACCCGATAAGTTCTTCAGCCCACAAACAGAAGCCAAGATAAATCAACCCCTGTGTACTCCCACATTGCTTTTGTGTTCGACCGACACAAAATATAAGCTTCTTCCAAGGCTGAACAGACTGTAAACAACAGTGACAGATAGCTCAACTGAGGCAGAGAACAATGTATAGTGGACATGATTACATGGTTTGCATGAGTATGACGGGATGAACTGATGCAGCGGTGGACTCAGACTGTCTGAAGGGCAGGAGCAAAAAAATAAAAAGGGCTCCAGCGCACAGAAAGTTGCATGCAGGGCACCCTAAAGGGCACTTTATCACGTTTTCTCCACTGGAAGTGCACCCTAGAGGGCATTTTATCACGTTTTCTCTATTTAATGGCACCCTAAAGGGCACTTTATCACGTTTTCTCCACTGGAAGGGCACCCGAGATGGCCCTTTATCATGTTTTATCAACCAAAGGGGCATCCAAGAGGGCACTTCTTCATGTTTTCTCAGCTGGAGGAGCACCCTAGAGGGCCCTTTATCATGTTTTATCAACCATAGGGGCATCCTAGAGGGCACTTCTTCATGTTTTCTCCACTGGAATTGGCACCACAGAGGGAACTACCAGTGAAGTGATGAGTTGCATTAAAAAAACAGCAGTAGATTTTAAGTTTTGACTTAATGACAGGGGCACATATAGTTGAAAGAGGAGCATTTTTCAAAGAAAGGGAATAAAAGAAATATAAATCACAAGGAGAAATGCTGCTACTAGAGATGAAAGTGATGATAGAACAAAGAAAATGAAGTGTCATCGACACATACCTGTAAATGGTGAGTGTCTGCGAACCTGATGACAACCAGCTGAAAGCATTAAGAGAGAGTCAGCTTAGGGGCAGAGAAAGAGAGAGAGAGAGAGAGAGAGTTCAGATGTGGATGGGAGGGGGAGAGAAAACAGTCCAAAGCAGGGATGAAGAAGGTGTACAGTGCGATGTTACGTGAGGCTGCAGATGCACAGGAAAGAGGGAAGAAATGCTACAGGATTGGGAGATAACAGGCAAAGACACAGCAGTAGTCGAGACCCCTGTCCAGTCCCAGTTACATGCAACTGACATTGTGAGCGCGATCTGATCAGGCCACCATGCTGCCCTGGAGGATGGCCACCATTGGTCTTTTCTTCTGCTGCATCATAACAGGTGTGACGCGATGCCAGACTACAGGTAAGACTTGAACTGAAGCTCAGTATTTTAATGCAGAAAAGCAAACTGTTCATTTTTTATGTGAGCCTGTAAGAGGTTTCATTGCAAGATTGTTCTTGTATCTACATGTTTCAACAATAACATTTGGTAGCAATGTTACTTGATTGTAAGAATTTGATGGTGGATCTTTCAATACATTTCAATTTCTAAAACCATAACGTTTTATAGAGCAGTGTTTGAATCAGTCTTGGCTGTAGTGTTTACTGTAATATTAAAGAGTGATCCTCTTTTGTTTATTTTCTTTCCAACTTCCAACTTCCAACTCTGATTTGTAACAGGAATGACCTCTTTATGTCAACGCGTTGTCCTCCCAATTCGTCAAGACAGCTTGGCTACAGCTTGGCGTCACTCTTTTTTGTCGCCGTAACCATGTGCTTAACCAGGCCTCGCCATTTCACACTTGCTTTATGTTGTGAAGTAAACAAAAAACATGCTTAGGTTCAGGCAACAAAACCGCTTAGTTAGGTTTAGGAAAAAAAAACAACATGGTTGGTTGGGCTTAAAACTACTACGTTTGTACAGTGAAAATGACACTGAACTTTGTGAACGGGGACATGAACGAACAGCTGATTGTAACCTGACACACAGGACACGGACGGCGGTCTCCTGGATGAAAGCCTTGTGTTTGTTGGACCCATCCACCTCCCCACCAATCCGCGTGGTGTGTGTCTTTTCGCTCTTAAAGCTACGTCACCACACTCCCGGCGCACTTTCCCTTAGTGTTTATATTGACGTGGATGGGTTTACATTGTAGTTAATAGAAAGCTTGGTGCGTCTCATACCGACGCTAAAGGGTGCCTTGTGCATCGGTATCTAACGCCGACGGCCGCGACAAAGCGTCAGTATTTAACGCCCTGTGAATGAGAACGGGCTGATTATATGTAGTGGACATGAGAGCATATTTATCTCAGACATTTAATCGTAGCAAACTGCTCTGTCTAGAGGAGCCCATGCTCTTTTTCCAATAACAATACTAAGAGTAACACATTTAAATATAATAGAACAAAAATAATGACTATGCCATAAACAGGTTGTAGGTTTAATACTGTCTTTCTAGTTACAGCACAGTTCACTTTTACTCTCATCCAGAAACTAGGTTCAGACATCATCTGCACCTGTTTCTAATAGAGAAAACAATGGGAGGAAACTCATATTCCTCAAGTGAATGAAAAGCATACTGCTGAGATATTCAGACCAGCTCTGGTCAGGGAATTTCCTTTTGTCTGATGAGGTCAGATCTTTTATGATTTGATAAGTGCTTTTGACTCTATCTCTCACTGCAAAAAACACTTGCAGTCATAAACAGGAATTATGATGTACTGATGGCTGATGTGCAACAATTCTGATGGTTGAATTTTCTGTTTTTTGGCTATGGACACTTCTCCATTGATGTCAAAATTCAAGAATGAAATCCAAGCAGCAGTAAGAAGCACTTCATCATAAAAAAGCTGGAATCACCAGCTGGTAAACACATGACTTCTGTATGCAGTTTACTGATGTGTGATCTTTGGGTTTGTCATAAGTTTTCCAAACAGTTACCTCTCGCTGCCAAGCATGTGACGTTGCTTGGCACCATGTGATCTAAGCACGGCGAGCTCATGATCTTCATTATTTTTTTAACATTTAAAGGGGAACACCACCCAAATTAAGAATTTCTATATGTTATTTCCATGGCCTAGTAAAGGTCAGTCACTATTTGTGAACATGAGCTCCTCTCTCTCTCAAAGTCAAAAACCAGAGAAGTAAGTCTCAAACTTGTGATGTCATAGGGCATAAAGTCTGGAGCTGCTCCATAGACAATGAATGGGAGAATTTTTGTTTTCCTTTTTATACCCAAATGAGCTTTATTTTATTGTAATGATCTCAGTTGTGAAACAGAAAATGTTCCCATATACTCAGAACATTCCCCTGGGTGCTCTCAGTGTCATCTAGAACATCTCTCCCATTCATTGTCTATGGAGCAGTTCCACACTTTATACCCACTTACATCACAAATTTGAGTTTTAACACTCTAGTTTTGGGAATTGGGAGAGTTGTTCATGTTTACTAATGTTTTTTGGACCGTCTTAGACCATAGGAATAACATGTAGGAATTTTAAAAATGGTTGTAGTTTCCCTTTAATTACCACTTACAGTACATCCGGAGAATATGGGCCATCAGTATATATATAATATAAACAGTGTAATGCATTTCAATGGAAGGGTAAGCAAAAAAAAAATATGTTTTTGGTCAGATCTTTATGAAATAAGTATTTCATTTAATGTTTTTGGGTAATATAGATTTATATAATCATGGCGACTTAGCAGACTCACCAAAAGGAAAAAAAACAAGCCTGATAATATAGTGCAAGCCCTTTTTGGCCTTATTGAACTTAGATTAATGGAGGTCATTATCTAAACATTATGACTGACTTGTGTGGATGATTTAACCCAGAGAAGTCTATTAAAATATCATCATCTTGTTGCGCCTGACATAAACAAGTGGATGGCAAGGAGCGTGTAATCGACTCTGGCTTACACATTTAATGGATTTCTTAAGCGAGTTTCCAAACTTCTCTTCCTTATCTCACGAATGATAAACACTGTATGAGCTGGTCATCATAACATCTTTACTCCAGACGACTCCAGGCAAAGCTGTTCAGGTTTAACGGTTTTGATTGTTGCACTGCTGCAGGTTAAACAGATGGCATGAAACAACACAGTCCAGTTCAGTCACAGTCACTCCACCACTGGTCTGAATTTGTGCATGACACGGTAGCTTCCTGTCCGTCTGCTTTTATGTCTGTATGAGTTCCCTCCATCTGTTCTCCTTTTCATCTACCCAACATTGTCACCTGGAGCATATATCCTCTTGCAATATGAAGTGTAAACTGCCTGAGCTCCAGATATTACACGCATTAATAAAACCAACCAGCAAAGACTACTGGACAGTAAGTCAAAAAGGGATCTAAATCTCTTTCTGGTCTGAATTTCTTTCTGTCTGCCCCCACTTTCTTTACCTTGATGGATTGCATTAATGTCAGTCGGTTGGTGGGTCCACCACTCTGGTCTGGAGAGAAATATCTCAACAAATATTGGATGGATTGCCATGAAATACAGACAGTCATGTTCACCAAAGGATCAAAGCCAATGTGGAAGTGCCTTAAACTTGTATTCTTTCTAATAGCCAGCAGGGGGAGCTCTGGTTGCAAAAAGATGTCTAATTGTATAAAGGTCTATAAGAAAATGAGCCTACTTCTCACTTGATTTATTACCTCAGTAAACATTGTAAATATGAGTTTATGGTCTAAATCGCTAGTTTCAAGTCTTCTTCAATACAGCATGATGTTCATTTAGTAAATTATGGTCCCATTTAGAGTCAAATAGACCATAAAGCAGCGTATGCTTTATGGTGTGGCTACCTCGTGATTGACAAGTTACTACCACGGCGTTGTCGACATTTTCGTCTTACAGCTTTAACCCTTTCACAGTGTGTGTCAAGTTCATGGAAGTTAATATAACATGTTGGTCTCCTAAAAATGTCTTATTCAGTGTTCGGTTGTACTTAGCTCCACCCTCTCGTGTCATTTCTGGTTGCAAAAGACCAACAATGGCGACGGACAAAAACCAAGATGGCGACAGCCAAAATGCCAAACTCAAGGTTTCAAAACAGCAGTCCACAAACCAATGGGTCACTATGTCCATTTCTTATATAGTCTATGGTCGCCCCTTAAGCTGGTAAATGAAATTTGTCAATTTGTCCTATACTTTGGTATATGAGCAAATACCGTGGCTGTATTATAGGAATTGGATTCCGGATCCAAAGATGGTGCCCTGTCACTTAAATGAAAATTACTCGCCCAGCTCATAAGCCAAAAAAGTTTTCTCACTTCTGAGTTTGCTTCCTGCTGTATGGAGTATGGATTTGGGGACACAGCGATTGTTCTTGCCAAACATCAGTATGTTAGCATTGTCATTTAGCTCAAAGCGCCGCTGAACAGTCTCACAGAGCCAATAGCATGGCTGTAGATTCTTGTTATTAATCATCTTGTCCATGAATTTTTGACATATTTTGTTAGGGGAAATAGGTTATGAGCTGTATTTTTGTACTATTATTAGTATTCCAAGTAATGTGACTGCGTAGTATTCGAGGAATGTCTGCAAATGCATAATGGTTACACTTCCTCATGAACGAAAGCTCCCAGGCCTGGGAGCTTTCTTTGACTGCACAGGATTTGTTGTGGTTGACACCCTGCTTTACCCATGCTTTGAAAATGAGTGTGAAATGCTAGGCCCATAGGCTACACTGCATGCCGAAATCTGGATCCTGTTGTCAAATCTGTTTGTTACTCCGCCTTTGACTCATCGCCTGCTAGAAGTCATCTGTAAGGTCAGAGAGTTTGAAATGCATTATCATAGATTAACTGCAGTATGTCCGATGAACCTGGGTCTCACATGTGCCAGAACAGTTCAGAGTTTGTTTAAACTGCTTGTCACAGGGGATTTCTAACTTAACAGGTTCAAGAAGCCCTTTTGGATCCACAGCAGTAAATCACGAGACAAAAACATGTGATGAAAGCTGAAAGAAAAGGTTGGCTACGGAAACAGTCCTTGCTTTTCTACCACCCCTCATTATCACCGTCTGTCTCTCTTGACCTCCTAGCCCTATTCCCAGCTGCAAGCAGATATATAAGAGGGGCGGCAAGTATGGAGAACCCCACCTTCCACAACTCCTTTGATGACGTTCATCTATTATTTGAGGTGAGACAAATATATCCATCAATGAGTGTAAAACCAGCGAATAAACCTCAATAATGATCGCTTCTCCTTTTCGTCAACTAGATCCTGCTGGCTGGTATAAACTTTGAGGCCAGCGGAGAGTTTTCAGTGCAAGATGCCGAGCTGGCTTCCCTCCGCAAGACAAGAAGCCTGGAAATCATCTGTGAGGAGATCATTCCCAGGAAGCTAACAGAAGTATTTAGACTCATCTCTGGCCTTTCAAACCACATTGGTCACCTGCATCAGGACGATTTTGAGCGCACCCTGTTGACCTTGGTATACACCACCCAGGGGATGGTCAATTCCACGACTGAATACCAACGAGATGTGTGGGCCGAGTCTTTTGTTGGTTTGTATAAAGTCATCAAGCAGGATCTGACTGGGAAAAACTGATACTGGTGTTGCAACACAATGGCTCCATGTTGGAGATTAATATATAGAAATATCCATTGAGATCAGCTAATGGTCCTGGTTTGTGCTTTGAGGAAACGTTGCATCTTGAATGCCGGCAGGCTATAAGGAGCCTGGGAGAGAAATCCTGTCAAAAACTTTTGCCACAGATAGGTAAGGTGCACAATTATTAAATAGATTTACTTTCACAGCAAAGTTAATTCAAACACAAGGTACTGTATATACATCAAACAATATGCTGGATTTATATGCTGAAGGTGGCAAAAAAAACATCATGGATCTACTTACATTCACATGTCTTTCCAGTGGTTGTTCACTAACACCAGGTTGTGATCGCATTCTCAAGGCCTTTACACACCGGGGGCAATTTTTTCATGCGATTAATTCACACGTCAATATATTTTTTTCAAACTGCTGTTTTTGACATGAATACTTTCACACAGAACATGAATATTGCGCGGTGAAAAAAACAACGTAATTCTTTTTCGGGGCTATGTTGATTTTTTTTTTGCTTTTGCACCACGAATAAAGGCATCGACCAATCACATTGCGCGAAACGGGTTGAGTTGCGCCTAAATTTATAAAACGACAACATTGAGGCTCTGTGGTCTGAACCAGGACAGACAACTTTACTACTCCTTTCAACCTTGTTGAAAAAAGTCAGCACAGATCAGATCCACTCCTTCTCTTCTTACCTTTCACAATAAAAGCCGTAGCTTTATAATATTCGCATCATATTTTTTTCTTTCTGTTATTTTGTATAAGGGTCCTGGGTGTTTCACGTCTTGTGTATGTCTATTGTAAAAAAGTCAAAAATAAAATATATATAAAAAAATAATATTCGCAGGCGCATTTTCATGTCGTTAATTCGTCACGCCCCCGTTGTGTAAAGGCCTTAAAACTGATAAGACCAAAAAAATAAAACATCAAGCAAACTAAAGAAATCATTTTTTATACTCAAGTAAATGTCTTCAAGATTTATATATATATAGTCAGCTTTTTATCATCAATAATTTACGAAATATCAACTCAAACTCACTTCAGGTACCTGAAGTACCTGTCCATATATTATCTTATGCAAGATGCCATTTGCAAATGTCACTCCAAAAGGTCATGTGGAATACTTTGCACCATGTTTTTACTGTCCAGTGTTTTAACAAAAGGACAGGAGGTCCAAACTGAGCTGCCTCTGATGTTTTTTGGAAAATCCCCAAAAATGGCATGCTGAAGTGTTTCCACAACTCACAGAGCAACTCCAATAATGATCTGTGAAGGCTCTGGATGTCCGAGTTGCTGCTTTGGCTCCAGGGCGTTAGTATCTGCTGGGAGCTCCATGGAGCTCGGCTCACCAGGAGGGCAGAAAGGTATGTAACGGATCCAGGAGGAAGAAGACAAGTAAGAGCTGATGCCAAACGGAAGGTTGTAGACTTCTTCGCTCTCCACTGTGTTGCTGGAGTCGTCCTCGTGAGCCCTGTTCCACGCCAGAATGCCTCGTTCATGCTTTGATCCTGTTGGACACAATGTTAAATGTGTTAAACCATACTACTACGGTCTACTGAGGACTCTATATTGACTCTTCTTCACTTGACTTTTGTGCTGGATCTTTGGCCATATTACCAAGATTAAGTATTGCGTATTTTTAGAATGTTATTTTGCTGTTAATATGATGATAATATGGTGAGTTAATATAGATGTAGATGTAACAATTTAAACATAATAAACTAATAATATCATTAAATTGAAAAATTACCTGGAATTGTGTTGTCCAGTATGAAGCCAAAGAAACCTCCTACAAACATGCTGGTTGTCAGAAGTACCATCAGTAACTGGTCTAATTCCCTAACACCTGAACAAAACACCATGAAAATAGTTAAAATAATCAAGTAAAAGTAGGATGCTTTTGATAAAAAATACAGATTATATAATGACATTTTATTCACATACCTGTAGCAATAGCTTTGGGGTTCTTTAATATCCAGTTAGGAATGACCAGACCAGAGAACATGGAGAAGCCAAAAATAAAGATGTTTCGAGAAGAATTCATATCTGCATACTGAAAATGTGAGAAAAAAAGGTGAATGTTTTCATGTACACATGGCTATTTTCATGCAATATTTTGGTCAATGTTAAAAACTATCATGCAAAAATGCTTAAGGTTTTAGATTGGGTTGCAACTAATGATTATTTTCATTGTTGATTAATCTGTCGATTATTTTCTTGATTAATCGATTAGTTGTTTTGTCTATAAAATATCAGAAATTGGTGAAAAATGTTGATCGTCCCCAAATGTCTTGTTTTGTCCACAACTCAAAGATATTCAGTCTACTGTCATTGAGAAGTAAAGAAACCAGAAAATATTCACATTTAAGAAGCTGGAATCAGATAATTTTTACTTTTTTTTTTTCTTGAACAATTACTCAAACCAATTATTCAATTCAATCAAAATAGTTGCCGATGAATTTAATAGTTGAGAACTAATCGATCAACCATTGCAGCTCTATAGTTTTAGAGTGTGTACCTGCAGATTAGAAACTCCTGCTGCAGTGATGACGCCAAACATAACCAAGAACATCCCTCCTACCACGGGTGTTGGGATAGTGGTAAATATGGCGCTCACTTTACCAAACACACCCATGGCAACCATTAAGACTCCGCTGGCTACTATCACCATGCGACTGCCAACCTGCAAAATCAGAAAGAGAGAAAAAGAAAAGGCTTTTCTTGAAACTGTCTGTATTTATACAACATCAATATACCTAAAAGAAAGGTTATGCTTATCTACAAATGTGTCAGTTTAAGTAAATGACTTCCTTATATGCTCAGGCTCGTCTTACCTTTGTAATACCGAGGGCTCCAATATTCTCGCTGTATGAAGTGGTACCGTTTCCTGTACCCCAGACTCCAGCCAGCAGACAGCCCAGTCCCTCAATGCCAATACCCCTGTTGATAGCATGTTTAGGAGGAGGTGGAGCACCAGACAGCCTGGCACAAGCGTGGTAGTCCCCTACAGACTCTATCATGGAGGAAATCACACCAGCCAAGATGCCAATAACCCCTGCCAGGCTCACAGTCGGTTTCCCCCACTGACCTAAGTTTGGAATCAAACATAAGGAAACAGAGAATGACATAGTGTGTATTAGCCTGCAACGCCTAGTTTTCTATTAACTTTTTAATTACTAAAAAGTCCTTCAGGTGATAGCCTGTTACTGTACCTGGGTAAGGCATAGTGAACCATTGAGCTTGGCCCAAAACATCTCCCTTTAGATCAGTGCGGGCCAGGTAGCCATACTGGTCCGGTTCAGCAGGAAATACATTGTGGATTGTAAAAATGTAGCAGATGAGCCACGACAAAGTGATTCCAAGCAGAACCTGAGGACACATAGGAACAAAAATAAGGCTAAGACTAAAAGCATAATTTATTTCATTTATCTTGATCCCGAAGACAATTACTAAATCAACTTGTTTGATACGTACAGGGAGAATCTGAAAGATGTAGACACGGGAGGTGTGCAGCTTTTTCTCCTTGCTGTATGTTGGAAAGGGCACGGGTATGTGACGGAGGTACTGTGAGAACAGGATGATCAGTGCTGTGGTCCTGTGGGAGACCGGGACAAAGACATTATTTCACGATATAAAACTTAGTGTTGCAGCTAAATCTAGTTCTAACCAACATAAAACAAAGTACAGCAACTAAGCAGGTTCTTTGGCAAGGAACTTTTAATGGGCTTCCCTGCCCTGCCAAGAGATTAAGACTTTACACAGATTTTATTACGTTACATGCAACATAATCAGAAAGTGATCTTAAAGAGGAACTACACCCATTTTCAAAATTCATACATGTTATTCCTATAGTCTAATACAGTCCCAAAAATATCAGGAACATAAACAATGCTTTCCCAAATCCAAAAACTAGAGTGCTAAAACTCAAACTTGTGATGTCATAGGGAAATAACATATTGGAAATCTTAATTTGGGTTGTTTATTGTGTTACATTCAACAAAAATCAGAAAGTGATCTTAAAGGGGAACACCACCCAAATTAAGAATTCCAATATGTTATTTGACCATGACATGACACGTTTGAGTTTTAGCACTGTAGTTTTTGGATTTGGGAAAGCATTGTTTATGTTCCTAATATTTTTGGGACTGTATTAGACCATAGGAATATCATGCATGAATTTTGAAAATGGGTGTGTTCCATCTTTAAATTTGGAAAATAATAGAAAAACAGACTTGAAATAGACCATTTTAGCTTTTTTGGGTCTCTGTAGCAGAATGATCCCAAACCCTAAAAACACGCTCTCTGGGAATTTTACCCACATGGTAGAAATGCCCCAGTGGTTGCCAGCACTGGCACCAGCTGAGTCATACAGGGACAGTCCAATGAGAGAGATGGTGGGAGCGATGGTGAGAGGTCCAATGAAGCGCATGAAGAGGCCGATGAGGCCGGAGAAACCGACAAACACCTGGAAGAGTGAGCCCACCATAATGGACCCCTGCAGCTGAAGACAGAAGACATCAAAATGTGGCATCACTCTTATTACAAAGGTGTTAACAAGGGATGAGCATAATAGTTATTATCATTGTCACAGTTTTGTTACCATATGCAAATTACACCTTGGTTAAGACAGCTGTTTATGCCAATGGTACTGTTCAGGCTGCTGGGCTTTCTCAAAATGGAGACCACATTTTCTATTTATCCTGACGGTTCCCACTGTTGCTACTGGTGATCGGTGGTCTGCTGAGGAGGACTATTCTTATCTGATTTATTTGGAGGAAAGCAATCCGTTTCCCCCATTATCCACGCTGGACGCACACCATCTAAAGTGCATTGTGGCGGCAGTGAAGGATGTCTATCTAATTTGCTTACACAAGTAAAATACACGTATGTCTTATAAATGAACAATTTCACTCTTATTATTGTGGATGACCTGACTTCCTGTGACCTACTTACAGAGAAAAATCTATTTTGTGCAAGTTCAGACAGTTTTTCAACCATTACCACAAAATAAAATCCCCTAGCTACACAACTGCAACAATCACAACTCTGCATGGCTAATGTTTTAACATGCGGTTGCAAGGGTTGAAGCTAGCATGAAACACGCACACATAATATTACCGTTACACAGCAATCGAACAATGACTACCTTTGTGCAGCTGAGGGTTTTTTTTAAACAATGAGCCTTTGTCCCAGTACCAGCGGCCAGGAAAGACACAAACACTAATTTGATACACTCATCATTTGATTTCCATGGGACAGTCCTAAGTCTAAAAATCATACTTTAAAAGTATTTTTATAACAACACTGTCACACATAAGTGTAAACGCTGCATGTGTAAAACTTTGCACACATACTCGAGCAGTATATCGCATCTCCTTGATAAAGTCTACACACCAACTAGGGGTGGGTGGGTTGTAGCTACTGTATGAATGCACAGAAAAAGGCGTTATATTGCTGGTCATACACATTATATTGCTGGTCATACACAAACACCTTCAGTATAGATACCTACTCTGTGCTTACTTATTCCATCCTACCCCTGATGGCACGGACTACTGTGAGCATTGAAGTCCTCTATTTCAAACAGCTGAACTACCTTGGAGCTCGAACCAGCAAGTCTTTAAAGAATCAATAAGCAGCGACATCTGAGTAAATTCTCAAATAATCCAATAATATATAAATGGTAAGCAATATAGAAATATTTTGTATATTTCCGTGTTTATATTAATATATGTAACATTGGACCTTTTTAAGTATAGATAATCTGCTTTTTTGTCCACTTGAGCGCAGAACTCAACAGCAAGCTGATAACTAGAGACCATCTTGCGATGGGCGTCGCGGCTGGTGTGAACCAGGGGCGTAAAGTGAGGGAGCCTATGGCCCCTTCCCCACTTCCTACCCAATCTACTTCTGCACCCTTTGCTCAGACCACAGCCGTCTTTGAATTAGACCTACATTTTGATCTCAACTTCACACGTGTGAAGTTTCGTGACCGCATCTTGTACGGTTGCGATGCTATCGCAGTGACAATATCAGTTCACAGACATCCAAACCACCTCTGTGGTAGTTCCTGCGACAGTAGGTGTCTCCAGGACCACGTTTTGCCATGATGACACACACAGACTCACAAGGCGAAAACAATACCAGCAAATGTTTGACGAGTTGTGGCCATATAAGTTGATGGCTAACTTTTAGCAAACAGTTGCCTATACAGCAGAAACAGAGAAACATTAATGTTTATTAGGAGTCGTGTTTCTAGCAACCTGACGAATGTATATCCTATATTTACTGTCATTTTAGCTTTGTTTAGGTCTTTACCAATTCCTGAGAAATAGCCTATATATATAGCTTTTTAGCTGTTACATGCTCCACTATGTTCACCAG
Source organism: Sebastes umbrosus (assembly GCF_015220745.1). Classification (NCBI taxonomy): domain Eukaryota; kingdom Metazoa; phylum Chordata; class Actinopteri; order Perciformes; family Sebastidae; genus Sebastes; species Sebastes umbrosus. The sequence goes on along the minus strand of NC_051272.1, from coordinate 30,349,170 downwards.
CTAGTTACTAACTTTGTGTATCTGCCGTTTGGTGCTGGGCAGTTAACGTAGACCTAGCTGCCTGGAAACCAGGTCGACAAGAGCAGCCACACTGAACCAAAACATTAAAGTTGTGGGCCATAAAACCAAAACAATGAGCTGAAAGTTGTTAAAACTCTCTGTAGAGATGAGGGGAACTGCTGATTTGTGAAATAATTTCCTTTGTGTTTGTCACTATGAGTGACACCTTTTCACATTACACATAATCATTTGAGCTATTGATATATAAATATTGATTATTACAGCTTTAAATTGTATGAAAGAAGTTGTCTTGTTGGCGTTTGGTGTATGCTCTTATGTCACAATCTGCAACTGTCCATGAGCTAAGTTTACTTACACTAGTAGCATGCCAAAAAGATGACAGAGCGTTTCCACAATTGTCTGGTTTTGGAGAGAGATCAACAGGGAGTTGGTAACAATGGGAATCTTGTATGTCAGATTACAGATTATAGATTATTTACATGTGAACAAAGTACTATTTAAGGAAAATGTTCAGTGAGTTGCGCTCTAAATCGGGATAAGAAAGATTACAATGTCTACTTACTTCTCTCATTCGACTCTGCCACACTTCTATGAACTCTGTGGAGGAGGTGTTGACTAGGCTGGCATTTTGGGTCCAAGCAGGACATTGCCACTCTGGCATGGACAGCAGTGCCATCGAAGGTGCCAGCAATGTGAATGTACCTCCTTGGAGAATGGGGAGTCTGGAAATGTCAAAGAGACATCAGGAGAGCAATTAAAGTGTCAGTAGGCAGAATATTTTTGGCATCATTGGGCAAAAATTCCATAATAACCTTTCAGCATATTGTAATTCAAGTGTTCTGAGAGAAAACTAAACTTCTGCACCTCCTCATGGCTCTGTTTTCAGGCTTTAAAAAATCTAACTTTGGCCAATCACAGGTCATTTCAGAGAGAGCGTTCCTATTGGTTGTTCATTCAACAGAGGCAGCTGTCAATCACTCGCGAATTCCGATCAAACGGTCAAACTGTTACTGTAATGCCTATTTCTCACGTAAAATGTTTTCAGAAACATCTTGTAGTGTACTGTTTAGCTGTAAAATGAGAAAGTTTGCTCCGGCTGGTGGGCGGTGCTTGGTATTTCCTCAACTGTTCTCAGCATGGCTGCCGGGTAACAAACTTTCTCGTTTTACAGCTAAACAGTACACTACAAGATGTTTCTGAAAACATTGGAGGCGAGAAATAGGCATTACAGTAACCGAATATTGATTCATATTTGATCAGCACTGCCTAGTTTGACCATTTAATCGGAGTTTGCGAGTGATTGACAGCTGCTCAGAGATGGCAAGGCTCCAGCTTGGCTCTGATTGGTTGTTTTGCTCCGGGCCATTAGGAGCACCGGAGGTCACCGGAGGACACTGAGGCACATGATTTTTTTCCAGATTGACTGTCTCATGCACAACTATCAGGATATAGTGACCGTTTTATAAAAATTACTTTTTTTAGTCATATTTGCTCCAATCTTGCCTACTGCTGCTTAAAGAGAAGGGAGCCAGACGGATATGGCATCAGGATAGGAGCATTTCTATACAGGTCAGAAATCATCAGATTTGTCAGATGTTGTGCAAAATAGCTTGGGGTAACATTGTACTTAAAAAAGCTTACAAAGGTATTTGCTTGACAAAGGTGCAGCTCCTCTCAAGTCCACCTCAAGAGTCTCTATCTGTATCTACAATCCCTGTCTCTTTCACTCATAAAATAAGATCAGTTGATTTAAATCATGTGCTCTCTAATTAGGCTGAGTTAAAGTCATCTGCTGAGTGAAAGTCATCTGCTATGTAATATCCTCATTATGCTGCTGATTTCACTTTCAACATTTCACAACAGACGATATCAGACGTAGAACTTAAAATTTCTGTCTCTCACAGTGAGTCCGAATAGTCAGAGGTATTTTTGCGGAAAAAATGTTAAACTCAAGGGAATAAGACACATAGCTAGCAAATATCTTTTCATGTGAGTTTATAATGTTTTCATCCTAAGGGACACAAATAATTAGCGTTGTTTTCTTTGGCTTCTCCGGAACAGTGTGCCATTAAATATACAAACTGTTTTCCTTACAGCTGACCTCCAGGTATTTGGAGCGAGACAAGAAAGCATCAGTGGTGCTAAGCCAGGGGAATGTGGATTTAGCAAGAGCCAGATTCCAAACATAATAAGATGGAAATTCCTCCCCTAATCCTACTGTGACACCAATATTCAGCCAGTCCGCACAAACATAGTGCAAGACAAGTTCAGAGCGACAAAACATGGTTGAAGTTTGTAGTTCTCTCAAACAAAGTCAGCCATTACATCACTTCTCCCGTGTGTGTGTGTGTGTGTCTGCACACAAGAGATACTTCACATTGAGTAGCTTTAAAACTATGTGAAGGGAGTGCTGCTGAGAGGTCATTCTGTTCACCCTGTTTAATTAAGAAGAAGATGCAGCATGGATAATTCTTCTTCAATGCACTGGAAATGCTGGACTTCTGTTAAAGCACGAACCAACACAACATGAAAAAAGCACTGAACAGATCTGTCTTATCCAGTGTCTTACGAAAAGTTATTCCTCTTTTTAATGTTTTCCTACTAATGTCCAGCAACACGTGATGCACGTGTCAATTTCAGTTTGTTACATGCATACAGTCTTTTCAAAATAAACTTCCATCTACACAGGAAACAACTTAGTTAGGTTTAGCCAACAAAACTACTTAGTTAACTTTAGGAAAATATTGACTTGGTTAGGTTTAGCCAACAAAACTACTTAGTTAACTTTAGGAAAATATTGACTTGGTTAGGTTTAGGCAACAAAATTACTTAGTTGGGTTAGGAAAAGATGGGCTTGGTTAGGTTTAGGTCATAGTCCGGTTTAGGCAACAAAACTGCTTAGTTAGGTTTAGGAAAAGATTGACCTCATTAGGTTTAGGCAACAAAACTACTTGGTTTAGGAAAAGATTGTGGTTTGGGTTAAAATTACTAAAATAAGTACGGAAGATACGTGACGTTTATACTTCCTGGTTCACAACTACATGGATTATACGTATTGATTTCGTCGGATATATACGAATTACAGTGCATTACTTTTCATAGGTATAGTTACAAACAGTGTATGGGAACAAGTTGACATTGGGCCTTTACCAATGTACAACCTGGACAGGTCGCCAGATTATCACAAGGCTGACACATAGAGACAGACACCCATTCATGCTCACATTCATACCTAAGGGCAATTTAGAATCAACAATTAACCTGACCTGCATGTCTTTGTTGACTCAAAATTGGACCGGCAATTTAGAGTCAACAATTAACCTAACCTGCATGTCTTTGGACTGTGGGAGGAAACCAGAGAACCCGGAGAAAACCCACGCTAACACGGGGAGAACATATAAACTTCACACAGAACTAGTCGAACCTGCAACCTTCTTGCTGTGAGGCGACAGTGCTAACCACTGCAGCCACCGTGCAGCCCTGTATGAGAACAGCCTGTTCTGCAATCTAATTAAACTAAACATTGATCACCCAAACATCCTCCTGCTCATTAAACTTCCTCTCCTTTACTTCCTCACCTAATGCCGAAGGTAACTTGCAACAGAGTGCAAACACCAGACATGAAGAAGATGGTGCTGATGAGGTGGCTCTGTGTGAGGCCATCAAACTGCAGACACAACCCCTCAGATAAAATCAACGGGATGGCGATGATTCCTCCAAATGCCGTCAAACAGTGCTGAGAGAGCAAAGATGGGGGAAAGATATCAAGAGATACATTTAATGGTAACAGTAAGGTACACAAAAATGTGAGTGGTTACTGGGGAACGAATGAGAAACTAAATGCTAGTGAACCATTAGTTAATGAGTAACTCCCACTCAAATGTTATAGAGTTGCTAATGATTATAAAACGAGTGAGGAATGAATCAGGAACGACTTGATAATTGATGAATCGTAAAAGAGTACTTCTCTAATAACTCTTAATGGAGGACTATATAGTAGATAGTGATGAGTTACTAGAGACTTTACATTTTACTGACTGGGAGATCCTATATTAATGAATCATTAAGTAATGATTAGTTCATATAGACTTGATCATACTGACTACTTTCATGAGTCGTTCCTGATTAACTCTGAATCAGCTGTTCACAAATCACAAAAAAGTGTAAGTTATCATTAGATAATGATGAAGTAATGAGGGACTCTTCAGTAACAAGTCAGTATTATGTCTCACTTTACTTGGGGGGGGGGGGGGGGGGGGACACAGAAACAGTAACTAACAAGTCAATACTAGTTTAGTGCCGCTCTGCAGTTGATTCAGAGTTAATCAGGAACGACTCGTGAAAGTGGTCAGTATGATCAGGTCACATATATTCATGAACTAATCATTAAATAATGATTAATTAATATAGGATCTCCCGGTCTTTTCTCTAGTAACACATCATTATCTATAGTCCTTTATTAAGAATTATTAGAGAACTATTCATTAACGATTTATCAATTATCAAGTCATTCCTGATTCGTTCCTCCCTAGTTGTATAATCATTAGCAAGTCTATAAAATGTGAATGGGAGTTACTCATTAACTAATAGTTCACTAGCATTTAGATTCTCATTCGTTTTTTAATCATGTAATCACTGACTAATCATTACCAACTCTATAAACTTTGATTGGGAGTTACTCATGGACAAATGGTTCACTAGCAGTACGTTCGTTGCTCAATCATTCCCCATCAAGTTTATGTTTGATGTACACAAGGAGAAATGTAGGGGAATAAACTGCCTAGTGGCTAAACCAGCATCCAAACACAAACAGATCTTTACATGACTGAAGCAAGTCTGTGGACTACATGTTTTCTTGGAATGAGCCAAGGTAGATGCTGTAAAAATGGTAATAGTAGACAGTGTAAAAGAGAAAAGGAACTTGTGTATATGGGCAAATACAACTAAGTCTTCAGAGGAAAGTCTGACTGATCACAACTGCTAAATACATGAAAACAAACTCGCACTGACTTTACCATCTCAACTGTGTCTGAAGCAAATTTCGCAATCAGGCGTACGTAAATAAAACCAAGTCTAACCAACCGCGAAGGAAACGTCAAACGGAAGCTCTCATGTGACTCTGTGGTCTTGTTTGTATTATTACATAAGAATCAAAGGCTAAGCTACATAGGCTCTTAATCAGGAAATGACTAGAGACTCATTGTCAAACATCGCTTTAAAACCCCTTTGCTGACGTACCTGGATGCCTAGGATGATGCACAGGTACCAGGGAGGAACATCTGTCACACAATATGCTAGCTTGTTGTTGTACCCCTCCATGGACGAGTCCATTTCTTCTCCACTTTTTGTGTCAGGTAGATCACGAAAGTGAGTTTCAAGCTTCAATGAGTCAGACAGCAAGACAGACAGAGGTCAAATAAGGATACATATGATCTTTGTTTTGCATTGTGGCAATCTGTAATTTAGTTATATTGGCCAAATCTCAAAACAACAATAACAACAATGGAATGCATAAAAACACTCGTTCAACCAGCACAAATTTGGGACACCTATAGGCTATAATTCCTAGAAAGTGAATGTGGTAAGATGCTTGTTAGGTCATGACTTTTTAGAAATCTTTTTTTTTTTTATCACATCCAAGACATTATAGGGTAGGATGAAAACAAAAGGCCCCATCAAATGAGTAACACATTTTCAATAATAGGACTAAATGTTATACTGTAGATTAAAAACACTGGTATGCAAAATGTCTTTCTATTTATTTTACAAAAGTCCAGACAAAGTATCAACATTTTTGGATATAAATAAGAGTTGGACTGAAATCTTCTGTTTCTCTGACTAAACAGTGTGTCACTTATCTTTCCAGGAATGTGATTTTAAGCATGGAGGAGCAACAATGTAAGTACTGTGTATTCTTACGTTTCCATGACGCTACTTTGTTAGCTATTCTATCTGATGTCAATTATTAACTGAGCAAAACATCTAGATTATACTGTGGTACTAAGACTCAATGTATTTATTATCCAGTTCAGTTAGAGGAGAGATAAAGCAAAAATAAAACGTATACATGCAATCAGGATGTTTTCAAATTCACACAATTTCAAAGGAAATCAATGGATTTTTATATGATCATATACTTCAAGCTTTACGATTATCTTGAATAGCTTTAAAAAAAAAACATTTAAAGTTTGTAATCTTTTCAAAACATTTCCTTGTAGAAAATGAAGTAAAAGTTATACTTACTGCAAATGCATAGTTGTCAACACCATTACTGTCCTTTGCTGGAGTCATGTCAGCTTCAGCCTATTGGCTCAGGTGGTGTTCTGAGCCCGAAAACAAAATAGGAAAGTGAAAAAACATTAGTGAGAGGGGAGGGAACACATCAAGAGAGGACGGAAGAGTCTGATAGAGAAGGGAGAGAGCTGGGAGGTCGGAGTACGGGTGGCGTGGGCAGCTTGATAGGAAGGAGCCAAGTTCAGACATGAGACTGCTGCACTGAAATGAGTCCCACCAGCAGCTCATGTGAGCCCAATTACAACAGTAATAGCAGCCGACCAACCAGCATCTGGTAGGTAGGAGATACCCATTCAGACAGGCGATGACAGTTTTTCTCTCTTTCTCTGTCTTTCAAACACACTCTCTTAGCTATTTTGGCAATACTTACTGTTTGGTTGTTTAAGACAGAGTCAAGTCAAATTTCTACAGTTAGATACTGTATGTCTTGCCCTTTCCAGCCTACTTTTCTTCTAATTCTAATACCAAATAATGTTTTGGAGGAAGGCAAACCTTCCTAACAATCACATGTTGCCAAACTATCACATGGTACCTAGCTGTTATTGATGATGGGTAAATGTTCAGTAAATGTTAACTTCATTTACTAATTTACCGTAAAGTTCTATTTCCCAGAAATTATATTATATTAAATTATATTATTAGTCTAAATTAAGAGTTTGATAGCAGCCCACATCTACTTCATTAAGGAGGTCGTAGTATGGCAGCAGAAGCTTGGATTCTCACACTATTGGCATCACTGACACAGGATAGTTGTCTGCATTTCCTCTTGTTTCAAAGTGAAGATTCGGGTCACAGACAGGCCGCTGCATGAACCTAGCAGGAATAAAAAGCAATCAATAGGTTATTTAAGAACAAAGCTCATTGAAGGAACACCTCAATCTCACATAATGTCTGGACTCTACCAACTACAGTTTTTATTAACTACTACCACTGCAATTAATTAGATGATTTTACTTTCACACATTAAAAGTGAATACATTTATCATCGTTGTATGATACCAATTTTATGAATCTTATTGTTTTTCATTCATCAGCCCTCATACAGTAGGCCAGTGGTTCCCAACCTGTGATTGGGGCTCCCCTCAGGGCGATGCAAAAGAGCACAGGGGGTGCGCCAGCATTTGTCTGTTTTGAGGTTGTCAAAATTAGATGTGCACATGTTTAACTAAAATCATAATAAAACACTTAGTGGTTAATTTATGGACAAGTCTGTATATAAAACTGTTTTAAAAGATATGTTTTTTTGCTACTTGGTAGGCCACATTCTGTTTAAAGCCGATATCTGTTTACAGTTGCAGATAGAGATCAGGCTGCACTAATAATATTAGTATTATACTATTTGTAGAATTAGATTCTTTCCGACTAATGTGATCCAAATATTTCCAACTCCAACAACAACTCCAGAGTGTTTTAAAGTCCAAAAGTCAAAATATATTGAAAAAAGATCGATGTTATCATTTTCAAAATTCAATATGTTTTTATCTAAGTAAATATTCTGCTTCAATTCATATTTGTTGGAGTTTAGCCTTTCAAAAACAGCATTTTCATTGCCATAAAAAATACCTTTTTGCCCAACCTGCAACTGTATCAGGGCGGTCTAGCAGCAATCTAACAACAGCATTTTATATAACCGCAATAACACACAACCTATTTTGACTCCAGTAGTTTTCCGGTGTTCTGCTTCCCCTGGGTCTCCCCCTCCCCTGCCTGTCTGTGTGGGTGTGGCAGGGGCGCGGCTTCCTCATCAGGCACCTGGTCTCACTCTCCACTCTGCACTCTGCACCTGTCAACAATCACCTAATCAACCCACAGTACAAGAACACCAGCTTTCCTGCCAGTCCTCGCCAGATTGTTCTGCCTACCATGCCAGCCTCCCATCGAGCCATCCTCACGCCGCCTCAGCTCATTCCTCCAGCCACTCCACCCTGCTCAGCAGCCTGCCTGTCCCCTGCCTTCTCCAGCGCCCTCACCACCTTTATTATAATAAATCCACCTGCTTTTCAACCACCATCCAGCTGTGTCTGTGTCTGCATCTGGGTCCTAACCAACAGCCCTCACAATGTCGTTGATGAAACTGACAAGTTATATTCATGGGGGGGGGAGGGATAGGTTGTGAATCACTGCAGTAGGCTACACAGTATACCTGTGGTCATGCATCATATAAATATGCACAGAGGTATAAAAAAAGCAATATCATTGTATTGACACACATTCAGTACAACAGTTTTAAAATTAGGCCTACTGCCGGAATTCTATCGGAGTTTTATCTTAATTGTAAACTGTAAACAAAACTGTAAAATAACTATGAAATAATTGTCAAACATTTTGAATTGTAGATGATTATGAAAACCACTTACCCTTTAAACTCACTACCTAGCCTGAGTGAAGAAGGCGAGACTTGAGTTGTTTCACACCAATAGCAATCAATTATTTCACCTTGAACCAATGAGCTTATTTGTTGTCAAATTTCTTCCAATAGAACACTTACAGATGCAAACTTAGACCTCTGTGCTAAAATGAAATAATAAATTAAATACATAATAAAATAAAGGGAATTCTCAATGAATAGAAACAATTCTAAATGTTCTAGTTACAATTGTTTTTTTCCAATGGATTACAGCTACACACTGGCCCTTCAAGCAGGTCTAATGTTTACCATGTTCACCATCTTAGTTTTGTGTATTAGCATGCTAACAATTGCTCATTTAACACAAAGTGCAGCTGAGGCTGATAGAAATGACTTTAGGTTTAGTCATTAACCAAAGTACTGGACAAATTAAAATGTAGGCCTGGTGGTGGAACTAGATAAAAAGATGTTGGTTGGTTCAGTGTTCCATGACAATAAGGACTGGACTGTTCAAAAGAAGAAATGGGAGCTTGAGAAAATGCACCAAATAGAATAGTTGAAGGAAATTGAGCTCACGTGAAACTTGCAAAAGCACAGAGAGAAGCAGCGGTGGGACATCATGAGGTCATCTGCTCTGTGTGCATGTGACTGCATGCATTAGGCTGTACTGTATAAGGATCTATCACATGTATTCTTTTATTCTAATTTGTATGTATATGTTGGGTGTGAGCCATAAATGCATTTTAGGTTCACGGTGGTAATGACAGATGAAAATTGCTGACCTGGAGATCACCTGGAGAGTTCAATATGCCCCATAAAAGCGTTTTTATTTTCATTGTAACAAGATCATTTTTTTTACAGTGTTAAAAAATACCAACTTGTTTTATTTTAAAAAGAAGTATATTTTTCAGTAGATCACTTTATTTTATAATCACCAGAATCTTTTCAGACATTCATTATAAAGATATACAGTACATTGGTAGCTTTGCCAATTCGACTGTTTTCAGGCCATTAAATAGGTAAGCCAAAATGCAATGTTTTTCCCTAAACTTAACTAAGTGATTTTGTTGCCTTAACCTAAGGAAGCCTTTTTGTTTGTGTTCAAAACGTAATGTTTCATTCAGTTTTACAATATGTTAAAACATTACAACGTAGTAGGCCTCTACTGACCCACATCTATGAGGCTTATAACGCCTATTTAATGGCATTTTATGTGGGTCTATGGAAACAAAGATTTTACAATGAATCTGGACAGGATCAGTCTGACCTTAGAGATATAGTTTAGTTTCTCACTGGAGGAGTATGCAATCCTATTCCTGTCAATGGATATTCAACATTAAAGATTATCCTCTACTATACTGTTCTGTGATCAGGGACAGATAGAAAAATAATATTGTATCACTTAAACAGCACCAAACATAGTTGAATAACAACACAACCATGAAGTTATCTATCCTTACTGGATGAAAAACCCATGACTCACACGTTAGTTTAAAGACCACGAGAGATACATGTGAGGCACATTTTGTGACTCATGAGTGTCAGTAATGTTAAGTTCAATAAGTTTAGTTCAATTCGTTTTTTAACTTCACATATTTGCACATATGCATAGCGTCGATATATTAAAAAGGTGCACTCCACTGATTTTACACATAAAGCAGTTTACTTGGCAGGGGGAGTATACTCACCCCAGGTAGTGCCAAACTAGCTGTTATGCAAATGTGTTACTTGGTGACATCACTACGCTACGGAAGAAAAGGCAGGACTTCTATAGCGAGGTGTTTCAGGCAGTTCAGGAGCAGTGTTTCTGTGGGGGAGAGTAACCATCTTTAGCCTGGACTTTGGGCTTTGTAACTTTGCAGACCTTTTACATGCACAAAAAACTATGTAACACACTAAAGGAAAGGGGAAAAAGCACAAAAGCATAATAGGTCCCCTTTAATGTTATTAGAGACACCGTGCATTTCCTGCTGTGAAATATCTAAATGTCTGCCATGAAAAGAAAAGGATCTATATATCTTCAAGACCTCATAATGTTCCATTCGCATAGTCAGGGAATCAAAGATGAATGCACTGAAGAGCCAACACCACTAGATGGAGACATATTATAAAAAAAACACAAGACATTATCCCCCACACACCACAAGGAGTCACTGACAGCTTGTGTTCCCAGTATTTTCTGAAAGGTGAACTGAAGTGTGAGAGGGCATATTGAGTCCAAGGTGATAAAGATAAGCCTTCCAATAAATCTGATGATAAGAAAGAGGAGCAACAGTTTAAATATTGTTTTATAGTTGAATATTATGCAGGTGTTAATCAAACGACTCAGATTTTGCCTGAGCTTGGGCCTACAATGCAAGCATTTGTCTTTATGCTGGTTACATTGAAGGCATTTAAGACCTCAGAGAAAAGGAACAACTCAGTGCTATTAAATGATGAAAGGGTGATAACGGCAGATAATAATATCAAGTTAATATATTTACAATGAGCACGCCTTAAATTAAAAGTTGAACTGAGATAAAAAAAACGTTCCTAGAATGTATGCAGTTACATACTACCAGTCGCTCCTCCCTGATAATCATCATGTGATGCAGGTCAAACACAGGCTGACAGGGGAGGGAGGACAACCTCACTGTCCTCACCTTGCAGAGTATAGAGTGCAACAAAGACAGAGAGGAGAAGAAGAAAAAGAAGTCAGAGAACAACAGTTTTCTTAGCCTGAGAGGTGTTCATCAGAGGATATTTTGAGCTCCTGAATACTTGTGAATAAAGTACTGTACTACAAAGAAACACCTGGTGACGAAGGTGCTGATGGCGGGGGATAAACTGCTGGAAATATGGAACAGAGGAGATACAGATATGGAATCACAGCCACGCAAAAAATTATCCCACTCGATTGAAGAAATTCTGAGGAGGCCCACATGTGTCAGAAGAGAGAAAAGAGTTAATCGCAACTGGTCTGTTATCAAGGAGAACACCAGAATATCTAACCAACTCTCATGTGCAGGTACGTTTCTTTTATTACTTTTTTTAAAAGCTCTCCCAAAAAGAGTTGTTACATTACAAAAAAAAAAAACATTTCTCTCTGTCAATAGAAACTCCTCAAATGAGACTACTTGAAGAGTCTCCAAAAGCCACCACAGACTGCATGAGTGAGTATTATGATTTATAGAGGTGAAAGAAGAGGAAACATGATGCTGGATGATGAGGAAGATATCAATGACAATAATGTGTTTACAGGTCAGAGGAAAAAGAGGCAAACGAGGGTCACTTTCACACCGTTCCAGGTGCAGGAGCTGGAGATAGTCTTCCAGCAGACTCACTACCCAGACGTCAACAGCAGAGAGCAGTTAGCCTCTCTCCTGCACCTCACTGAGGGACGAATACAGGTACAGTAGGACACATGCAGCTCATCACTGGTGATAATTAACTTGAGCGTATTTGCCAGTCTTACACACAGAGCAAGCATACACACTGGTGTCCACGAGTGACAGTTTTTGTTTGTAGGATTTTACCAAGAATCATCATGGCAGCATTAAATAATACATGAATGATTGGTTTGATTAAACAGTGCTATAGTCAATATATTAACCGCAATATTATATATATATAATCAGGCAATATTTAATAATGTGAGATTATTCTGATAACATCCAAATCTCCATAATAGCAACAATTTAGTGTTCTTTGTCAAACCTGTATCATAGTTTTATTCCATTTATGATTAAGTTTGGTCAAATCAACAAACCACTTTATTATGCTTGTAAAATGAGTCAATAAATCAAACTAGGGTTAGTAACTATTCAGTGAATGTTCTTAAACAATTGGCTGATTATACTAAGTAGTCATCAATGGAACAATAGTACTGGTCTTTGGACGGCTGCTTACATAAGGCACCTCCCAAATGATAAATGACACATTACAGGATAAAGGTGTGTACCAAAAAAATTGATCATTCATTGTTCTCAGAGGAAAGTGATAACAAATACCATAGGTCTTTCTTTACTCTGCTACATATATATGGCTAAGTTGTGAGTACATGTTATTGTTGGTTGGTTATTCTAGGTAAATGTATTTCACATTGTGTTGTTTGTGCATCAGATTTGGTTTCAGAACCGCAGAGCCAAATGGAGGAAGGCAGAAACACTGAAGGACATAGAACTGATGACCAGACAGAACATACAGCCAGCCAGTCATCACCTGCTTTATTATGAGGTAACACAACATTATTGATTTTGTAAATGGTACACAAGCATTATTTGTTTAAATGCGCCATATAACCATCTCCATTATACGCCCATATCATCTCTCATACACAAAATGCAGCTCAAAGAAAGTGCCTTGCAAATAAAAAAAGAAAAGAACTGACAATTCAAACAATATTAAAATATTTTTTTAAAGATGGTAAAATAATGAAAACAGCATAAAAAATAAAATAAAAGTCTAATTTAATTTAATTGAAATGAAAATAATAAATTAAAGTGAATACATATATACATACATATATATTATATATACATATATACATATTAGGGCTGTCAACCGATTAAAATATTTATTATTTATTTATATTCACAAATTAATCACACATTTTTTATCTGTTCAAAATGTACCTTAAAGGGAGATTTGTCAAGTATTCAATACCCTTATCAACATAGTGGGCAAATATGCTTCTATATGCTATATATATACATATATACACACACACACATATATTTTATATACACATATATACATATACACATATACACACATATATATATATATACATATACACACATATACCTGTATATACACATATACACATACATATACTGTATATACTGTACATATACAAATATATACACATATAAACACACATACATATACTGTATATACTGTACATATACACACACATACACATTATAATATATATATATATATATACACACACACACACATATATACACACATACAGTATACATTTATACAGTACATACATATATACACACACACATATATATATATATATATACGCACACATATACACATACTGTATATACACACAACATCAATCTTTTTATAAATCTATGATTTAATACTGAAAAATTGACTGAAGCATGTACCAAATCAAAAGTGACCATACTGTGCTGTGTGGCTTTCTCAGTGATTTCTTTGAGATAACTTCTCATCAGTATGTGTGTACTCTCCCAGCTGTTACAGGATCCCCAGCCTCAGGCAGCGTGCTGGCTGCCATGCTGCTTACCTAAACCCCTTCAATCAAGGCTGTTCCTCAAAGCCACATCAACACCCGCCTTGCTGACCAGCACACATTCCCCAGATCACAGGACTCTGTATTTTGACCCGCTGGGGACAGACAGATAGCAACTTCAGTATTCTTACAAATGATGACACCATTGTGTTAAATCACATCGTAATGAGTTTCTGGTGATACACAAAACTACTGCAGACTGTAATCTGTAATAACTGACAGATGTGTTGTATTATACTGTGTTGACAACCTGAAATAAAGTATACATGTTAACAACTCAACATTTTTTTTATTTATCAATAAAGTTCTAAATGAATATCCTGGCTGGCTACTGAAAGCAGTCGGCTTTCTTTACAATAAAAGGCCTTGTGATAAGTCTCTACCGATGTATTCGTACAAGTCAAGGTGTGAGGGCACTTTACTGCGGAATGCTTCTCAGTAGAGAGCTGTATTTCTGCTGTGTTATTGTGCAGGAGAGCGTTTTGATTTTTTCATGACACCACACTTCCTTGTCAGCGATAAGATACAGAGCCGCCATAAACTGTTCATCTGTTTGACTTTCTGACAACCTGTCCTTATCTTAATTTGGGCTCGTAAATCGGGGTTATTGGCAGGTCAGCTGGAGGGATTTAGAGAACTTGTTGAATAGGATCAAAGGGGAAATACCAGCTGCGTATAGACAGTTACTGTGTGTTGGTGCTGTAGATGTAGTTGGCACTTAAATGGACAAAAAGTTAAAAAAAAACCTGTGTAAATGGATGTCTTGATTCATCATTATTTATTTTGTTAAAGCGATATTACACATCAGGCTACTGTTCTGTAAATGTATTTCACAACCTTTCCCATAATTACTTGTACTTTAACTGTCTCTGTGAAACCTGCTTCTTATAATGATGATATTGTTCTGTGAAAAGGCTCCAACAATGACATGGAACATCCCCTTCTTTCTGAGAAGTGTTACACGGGTCATTTTTCAAATAATTATCAATTATAAGAAAGATAACGCGGCATTGCCTTCACTATCAATACCATAACTCACTTCACAGTACCAACTGATTAAATTTAACAAGCCTCTGAGAACGGTTCAACTTTTCACCCTGGTCATATCTTCTTTTATTGCATGTAAGATTGACTGTTCTCCTGGCTGCAGGGGCAGGGTGAAAGAGGACACGTTATGCTACTGCAATTACAAATCGGCATCTACATATAGTAGGAAATATCAAATGGACACGAGGAAAACTGAACTGCTAGACATGACATATATATATATCTGAACCATATGTTCTGGCCAGAACCAAGATATCACAATTTCCTCGGACATTTGCAGTAAAAATGCTTTTCAGGACATGGAAATAGTTTACCATATATTCATTGTCGTCTTTATTCGGGACCAAATTTAACACATCAGATACCACTAAAATATAGATTTTTTTACCCAACATATTTTCCATAAGTTTCAGTAGCATTATTGGTCAAAAATACTATAAATCCATCCTCACACTGTTATTTAAGGGACCAGTCCAAACTCCTTGTTTTGTACTGTTTTGTTCAGATGTCTATCTACAGTAACAGTGACATAATAAAAGCCTTTATCTTATGCTGTGCCCACATGAGCTCAGTTTGAGGATAATTAAAAGAAATCAGTTAAACTGACTTCTATGGAATAAATTCAATCTCAAGAGTGAGATCAAAGTACTCTATTTTCAGTATTTGCTGTGCGATTGGTATAATGTCTGTATTTCTGGTGGTCAGTAATGCATTTAGAGATTTTACTGTATATGATGGAAACTCTAAATGTTGACATAAAAGTATAAACAGATTATTGTTATATTCTGACATAAAAAATGTGCACACCTACTTGATAAGTAAGTTTGATATTCATACATACATACATACATGTATACATGTATACGTACATACATGTATACACACACACACACACAAACGCACGCCCTCTCTACTTGCACCTACACACTCAATTCAACCCTCCATAGCAGATTATATTCACTTTTGTCTACAATACCAGCTGACAGCATGTCCAGCATGGAATGTAATATAATACCATGTCAAGCTACATGCTCAACCCACCAAGAAACAGCCCATGTTTAAAAAATAAAGTTATACTTTAATAACACAATAATAATAATTATTGCAACTATGAAAAGGAAACATCAAAACATAACAGCAAAAAAACTGCCATCCAAAACTACTACTCCCTCTTCCACTGAGAATTATAAATACTTGTTTTTGTTAAGTGTGAATACTGAGAGCATGCAGAACCATCTATCTTGCATAGATGCAGTTATCCTACTATAATAATAAATTTAAAAAAAAGCTGTGACTGCTATGTCTCACAGCAGAAGACAGGTGGCGCCCTTGTGTCCATGAATAAGCAGAAATGCTGCTCTCTGTTTTTGCTGAGTGTCACACAGAAGAGACACTGACCTGATTTTGAAGTCGCAGGGCTTCATCCATCAGCCCTTATGGACCTTTTTAATAACATGTATCTGCGGTTAGGTACCACTAAGATATAATCATTCTTAGGCTATTTTAGTTTAGTGTTTCCATCACCTGCCTGCTCTGGAGAGGAGAGGAGGGAGGGATATTGAGCATCTCTCAGCCTCCGCCCGCCTCTGTGTCTCTGTGGAGAGACGTGGAGAGACGGAGAACCGCAGACCGACAGGAGGACAGACACAGAGAGACACAGAGGGGCGATGGCCGCGGATGGAGTCTGCGGGGACTCGGTGGATCAGTACCGGGCCGAGGTGGAGCGGCTCACCCAGGAACTGGCCGAGGCGAACCGGGAGAAGATCCGGGCTGCGGAGTGCGGACTGGTTGTCCTGGAGGAGAACCAGGCGCTGAAGCAGAGGTATGCAGACCTGGAGATCGACCAGGACACTCTCAGAAAGGAGTTGGAGCAATTACAGGAGGTAAGAGAAGGAAGCTGCTGTTGCGCTTCTTTTTTTTTTTTTGCAAGCGCACTGCGGTGTGCAGGTGTTGGCTGCACCGCCTCAGTGCGTGTCCACCTCACATTTAAGTGATGTCTTGTTTGTTGCGTTAATACTCACGCAGCGGGTGTCTGTGGAGTCTGTGGAGGGGGAGACAGCAGGGGTCCTTATGTTTTTGGGTGGTTTCCCAGCAAAATGAGAGGTTTTAATCAATGTAATTTAGCTGAAAATCCTTCAATTGGTGCATGGCTATATCAGTGTCTATTCCCATAATGCTATATGGTTCCATCCTTCATGAATAAGTTATCCTCAAAAAGTGAATAATTGATGCTGTTTTTGTGCAGTGAATCTATAGGCACTACAGCACTACAGCACTGGACATTGCAATATCTGTATTGCAAGCTCAGGACTCTGCAAGAACCTGCAAACACCCCACACCATTGTGTTTCATTGTTTCAAGATTCCTTCTCTGTGTGTGTGTGTGTGTGTGTGTGTGTGTGCATAGCAACAGTCATCACTTTCCTTTTGGTGTTTTGCCAAGATTTATATATATTTTTTTCAGAAATCCCTTAGTAATTGGATCTTCAGAGTCCACCTCAGTTTGTGCGGTGGCTCAGTTGTCCACTGAGATAAGGATTTCCATCAAGAATGTGCAAAGATACGAGGACGTCGAGACTTACTCTGAAGATGGAGGTTTTTCTAGAGTACACGTGTATTTACTCCTGTACCAAAATGCTGTGCTGTTGATGCATTATCTGTATACAAGTCTGACAACTTTAACAATCCACAAATCAAAGATTTAAAAGGTATAATATGCAGGAATTTTTCTAAAATAAAATGTTCTTTTTTCTTCTTATTTGCGTACGACAAAGAGCCTTTGTGCCCCCACGTGGGGGTGTAACCCCCAGCCAATAAGCAGGGTGTGCAGGCCATTCAGGTCGTCAAATAACACGGCTTTGTCACACCCCTTGACGTCTGATACCGAGGCACAAGTCCCCCCTTACTCTGTCAGATGCAAAGCAGCCGTATTTGATGGATGAGAACGGGTTGTTACATTGCTGTGAGTTTTTATGTGCTTCAGTTTTTCCCCTGCTCCTCTGTCTTTCCTCTTCTGTGTGCTGCTATCGGTGTGTTATAGTTTGACCGAGGCACACACACTGAGCAGAGAAGCAGGATGAAGCCTGCCATCGGCTGCATTCAATCATAATACGGCACCTTCCTGCAAGGTTATGCGGAGGTGCAGGTGTGTTTATTTGTGTTTTAGAACGTGACTGCCGGGAAACAATCAGAAAATAATGTTTTGTTTCTCTTATTCACTGCTTTGTTCTCACTAACACCGCTCCCCATCTTCATTCACTCTATAGCTCACTCGACCATTGCTGCTGCTCTTTCTCCCTCTTGGCTTGTTGAGCCGAGGAGGAGGGGCCGACTTTGAATGGTGTGTGTTTACAAACACCAACTGACATGTGCAACATATGTAATATTATTAATATACAGCAAGGAATCTCTGTTTGTCTGTATGTCCTTAGCATATCTTGAGAACCACTCATTTGATCAACTTCACACTTGGCGGGTGTATCGCTGGGGACCCCATGGTGCAATTTGGACACGGGACACATTCAATATTAACAAAATATAAACATAACATAATATAAACATAACATAAACAAGCGACTGGTGCTCTGTGCAGCAGTGGAGGTGGGGAAATCTCATCTCTGCAGACTGAGATGAGCATGTCGTCCGCAGCGGGCAGACCAGGACTCTGCAGTTCACTTTTGCTGCTGGATCCTGGATATACTAATGTTATAACCAAACTCTTTTTCACTTCCCTGGAGTCAACAAGCGATGAGCGATTCTTGACTTTGCTGCAAGCAGCACTTCCTTGGGGCCAAGCAATCAGCCCACTACAAATAGTCACGAGCCCCCGACAACGCTGCAAGCAGCAATACCGGGAGGCTACCGGGAGTCATCCATCGGCCCGTTCCGAACGGGCACGCCACATACGGGCACGCCACGAACGGGCACTGCACTAGGGCCTTTAAAGTGAAGGAAATCGCTGTGTGATCCCCCCGGAATAATAGGCCACACTGGCTGTGTTAATACAGTACATTCAGTCATTAATGCATACAGGCATACAGTAATAACAGGCAGATGCTGACGGGGCTCAGAGCTCAAGGTCACTTATGGAGATGCTGTAAAGCCAAAGAGCCTATAGAGAAGGAGCTGAACGAAGGCTATGTTTTTGTGCATGTGTGAAAGGGAAAAGGGACATTTGCTCTTTACTGCCAACTTTCGTCAACTTTCACTTTCATCATTATTTATAGAGTGTCATCTCTCATCATGCGTACACCTGGCACTTTGGTATAAGATAAAAGTTGCTCAGTCACAAGACAATTTTTGAGAAAGGGTTAAATGTTTTAAACAAGGGTTTAAAAATGTGTAAATTCCGTGTTAGAAAAAACAAATGAATTAAATTAAGAAAGGGAATATTGTCATTCTTTATGACAATGAATATTCTGGGTGTGTGTTTTAGTTATTTTTATTGAGTTCAAGAGTGCTCTCTTATCAGATACATAGACAGTGGTTGAAAAAAATTAAGTGTACTTAAGTACAGTTTTGAGATACTTGTATTTCCATTTTATGGCACTACCGAATATTTCTCCTCCACTACATTTTAAAAAGAAATATTGTACTTTTTTACTTAACTACATTTATCTGGCAGATTAAAAGTTCACAAAAACAACATACACTTATAAAATACAATGCATTGTAGAAGATGAAACCCTTTTTGGATTGTGACTGAATAAATAAAAGCAGTGTCTGGTTGGGGCCTCTTGTCACGTTTCAGATATCTATGATTTGTTCGCAATTCCACCAATGTCCAATCATTAACACAGCAAAGATTACAGAAAAGTCCAAAAAAGGACTACAAATTTGTGTAGCAGAATGTTGTTTTTCTTCTCTCCTCTCCCATTAACATCTCATGAAAATGTATTTAGTTTACATTTATAAACCAAGCATGGTATTTTACATTTCAAATATAAACTGTCAGTGATGTCTGGTGGACAAATAAATGTCTTTATTTCATGTTTTTACTCTGCCTAAGCTAGTTCAAAAAAAAAATTGGCATGGCCATTTTCAAAGGGGTCCCTTGACCTCTGACCTTAAGATATGTGAATAAAAATGGGTTCTATGGGTACCCACGAGTCTCCCCTTTACAGACATGCCCACTTTATGATAATCACATGCAGTTTAGGGCAATTCAGCACACTGACACACTGACAGTTGTTGTTGCCTGTTGGGCTTGAGTTTGCCATGTTATGATTTGAACATATTTTTTATGCTAAATGCAGTACCTGTGAGGGTTTCTGGACAATATTTGTCATTGTTTTGTGTTGTTAATTGATTTCCAATAATAGATGTATACATACATTTGCATAAAGCAAGCATATTTGCCCACTCCCATGTTAATAAGAGTAGTAATACTTGACAAATCTCCCTTTAAGGTACATTTGAACAGATAGAAAATGTGTGTTTAATTTGCGATTAATTGTGATTAGCTATGGACAATCATGCGATAAAATATTTAAATCGATTGTCAGCCTTAATATATATATTTAGCGAATTTTTTAAAATCATAACATCACATGCTCAGCCTATGTGGCAGGCAGCACTCGCCGTGTTACATTATGGACATATGGTTTTATATTTACATCTGTCGCTTTCTTTCTCATGCCCTTTTATTCCACCGCTTGACTAGTTGAGCATTTTGTTTTGACTCGCATGCAGGATCAGAATGATCTTTGTGCGGCTCGCAGCAGCATGTTAAGATAAAGAGACAGCCTGACACAGCCGGCAGCAGAGCCCTGTCCAGCTGATATCTCTCACACTTATGGATTAATGCATGATGGGTGATGTGGCAGATAATATGGAGAATATGATGAGACAGAGAGGAGAAAGAAGCTATCACACATTTTGTCTGTGTAGGAGAGGGAATTGGGGCGAAAAAGACGAACAACAAGAGGCAAAGAGTGTGACTTTATAGAGCGTTTTATAGCCTCATATTCCTTCTAAAAGTTAAGATACAATAGACCTATCACAATTACCAGAATGGTGGATGTGCCTGCTATACTGCAGCTACCAGTTGCTGGATCCTTCTCAGTATCGAAGGATCATGTAGTCTCTTAACATACAATATGGTGCTTTGTGCCTTTTCATTGATACTTTTGCATCATTTGTAAATCCTGTGTAGTAACATATCAGCTATAACTCTGCCATTACAGTAGCAGTGCTCTTTGTTGTGATCTGTCATCCGTTAACATCTGCACCCATTGTATTCTCTGCTTCCCCACCTGCCTGTCTGTCCGTCTCTCTGTCTTTGCTCTCTCGCCTGAGAGAGGGGAACATTTTCCGGAGGTGATATTACTTCCACAGAAAAACACGTCCTGCTTCCTATCTGTCTGTCGCACGTTTATGAATATGAGACAGAGTAGCAGAGTGCAAACCTGCCACTATAATAAAATCAAATCTACTCCCGCCGTGCTCAGGAGAGGTGCTTTGTAAAAGGGCATTGAGACTGCAAATGGAAAATAGAATTGCTTCTGGGATTGAGTGGCCTATTCGTGAATAACTGTTGTTTATCTGTCTCACCATCCTTTTGTTTTTCTTTTATTTGAGAGTAGGTCGGTTTCGTCCAGTCGGTGATAATTTTTCAAAACTTTAAATAAGTATGTCTTACCAGATATTGAGTTATTTATATATATGCTCTAAACAGACAACAGACTGCTGTATCATATATGTGAAAATAATCACTTCATGCCTGAAGCATGTATTTTACCATTGATTTGTTTATGCCATTGTGTGTGCAGGTGTGTAGGTGCAAGCTGGCCAGATTTGCATGCATGTTTGCATATGTTCTGTGGTGACACATATGTTCCACATGCATTGGTTGTCTGCCCTCAGTCCGTACCCAGCTGGTGAAGAACAACGAACTAGAGCACTCCTTGTACTTCACACACAAATGTAATCTCTTTATGCCAAACTTGGCACATTTGTATCTGGTTGTGTTTTGTATCCAGCTATGTTTAATATCAGCCACATGAAATGACAAAAAAAGGCCATGATGATAGGGACAAACAGACCAACATCCGCCAGTGGAAATCTGGGCTGCGACTATTGATTAATTTCATTATTAATTAATATGCCGATTATTTTCTCCTCTCACAATTTCCCAGGACCTGAGGTGACATTTTCAAATGGCTAATTTTGTTCGACCAATGGTCCAAAACCCAAAAAGATTCATTTCTGCAATTTCTCCCACTTGAATTATTGTCATTCTCGCTTTAAAAATTGCATTAAAAAAAAATACTATTAATCGATTATTAAAATACTTTCTGAATCATTTTATAAAATCTACAATACAGACAAAGATGTTTTTGAAAATTCCTCATTGCCTCTTTGTTTGTCTCCTCAATTGAACTAATACTAACTAACTAATATGTCTTTGCACTGTATAAGAAGTGGATGTAGTCACCATGACATCACCCATTAGTTTGTGGACTGCCGTTTTGAAGCCTTGAGTTTGGCATTTTGGCCGTCGCCATCTTGTTTTTTTGCAACCAGAAGTGACACAAGAGGGTGGGGTTAAGCAGAAGCGAACACTAAATAAGACATTTTTAGGCGACCAAAATGTAACCAAAAGTTTAAGATGAAAGCCCGGAGAACTCCCAGACCGGACAACACTGTCACTCACAAGGAAGCCATGCACGCCTTAAAGCATACCCTGCTTTATGGTCTATTTGATTATAAATGGGACCATAATTTACTAAATGAACATCATGCTGTGTTGAAGACTTGAAATTAGCGATTGGGACCATAAACTTATGTTTACAATGTTTACTGAGGTAATAAAATCAAGTGAGAAGTAGGGTCATTTCCTCATAGATTTCTATACAATCAAACCTCCTTTTGCAACCAGAGGAGTCCCCCCTGCTGGCTATTAAAAAGAATGCAAGTTCAAGGCACTTCAGCATTGGCTTTACTTTTCAGACCCGGAGGTAGCCCACTGGGTATGAGATGGTTTTCTGTTGAACTTAAACACTTTGCAAGTAAATTTAAAGCTTGTGCTGTTCACCAGTGCAGTGTTTCTTATTATTTTCTTTTTGCACATCACAGCACAGCATAGCTTTACTGTCAAATTAGATGCTAAGAGTGTGTTTTGGTTGCTCTGTAGTGTCTTCTCCCCTCCTATATATTTTTCCCTTCACCCAAATCTTTCACTCAGCCTCCCTCCCAGCCCGTCTCTCTCTCTCTCTCTCTCTCTCTCTCTCTCTCTCTCTCTGCCTGCCGGCCCCATCACTCTCTCATTCCTTGTATCCCCGTGTGTATGTACTGTATGTCTCTGGATAGCTGCCTAAGCAGTGACGGAGACACCGTTATCCCATGGTTCTGGCTCGTTAGTGCTGTCTCTGGGCAGATCGACCTCAGATAGGACACAGTCAGAGACGGAAGGAAGAGGGTGCCGCGACTGCAGAAAGGGAAGAGCAGTGTTTTCATATGGCTTACAATGAGGCTTCATCAGTAAATCAGGAAGGCTTGAAATTGTCTGTGGATTGAGAAGCACTGGAAGAGTGGCCTTGTAGTTCTTTTATGCTGGATTATTTATTTTGTTGCTTTAGATCATTAGATTTGTTTTGTCTGAAAATAACCCTATGCTCACTAATTTGTTAGTCTTAGTCTGTAATCTCTTAGTCTGTCTAATTAAAAAGTCTTTAGGAAAAATCTTTCCACTTTGAAAATCTCTGGTCTGAAGAGGAGTGTAAAAAAGAAGTGAGTCATGTCAGCTACTGTCAGAACTCATCTTTTCATATCTTTCAAATTACAAGTCTGCAGAAGAATTGACATTTGTGATAAATTGAGAACAGGCAGTTCACAGGTCAGTTCTGTTCTCAAAGCTTTAGGCTGAGAAAGATGCCAAAAGAAATCAACATCACATTTTGAACATGGTAACTTCTGAAAAGAAAGATTCGGTCATGATTCATCAGGTCAGAATGAAATCTTCAGCTTCCAGACAGTGTTTTTTATGTTCCTTGCAGCTGTGTAGTCATCCCTCTCCTTTACACTGTTCAGGGTAGTGTCACACATTCAACATTGATGACTCACTATATTTACTCCCATTGAACTTGAAAATAACTGGAGATAGGCATCGCAGTAAACATGGTGTGCTTTGACTTTTCTTAGCGATTCAACTAATTGTTTTCTCAAAAAATTGCAAAAGAAATGTGATTCATTTTCAACAATTGGAAATTTTGGCAAACATTGCTGAAACCCACCCCTCTTTGGACCCATTTTACTTCATCATACTTTCACATAGAACAATTGTTCAAACCTTGGACTAAATCAACTTTTTGATAGCTAGCACATTTTTTTTACGAAATTGCAGTTTACATTGTATGCTTTTTAAAGAAGTTTCTGATCCTGTATGATACAGGTACTGCTATTAATACATGTGATATTAGCACTCATACCCAGTAGGCGATTTGAAGGGGGATGAGGGGTGATACCACCCCCCATGTTAGCAAAATTACCAAACTGCATGATCCTTGTTAACGTACCATCCCTCCTTTCCATTCCCTAGTAGCAGAGAGAGTACATGGGCAGAGGGGTTGTAGGCTGCCTGACTCATTGATCCTTTATCTGACCGAGGTTTGTGTAAGTTAGAATCTACGACCCTGACTGTGGCTCTGAAATACCAGCCGCCACCACCAGACGCAGCCGCGCAGAGCCGCCAGAGCTGATCGCGGCCACTCTAGATAATGCTGTGGTTCTACCAGATGCACCGCAGCGCATTTCAGAAGCGTCTCTCACTGTGCTGTGTATTGATAAATCCATGGCGCTGTCTGTGGTGCTGAAGTAGCAGACAGATTTGTATTTTTTCTGTGCGTCCCGCCCTTGTTAAACTCTGCATATGGTCAATCACTCAACACCCATATGTAGAAATGAATGCCTCTGACGGGAAATAATCCCTCAAAGTACATTGTTTTACAGACATTGTCTTTATTGCCAATTTCTTTTAAAGGTCCCATATTGTGCTCATTTTCAGGTTCATATTTGTATTTTGTGTTTCTAATAGAACATGTTTACATACTGTAATGTTCAAAAAACACATTATTTTCCTCGTACTGTATACCTGTATTTACCCTCTGTCTGAAACGCTCAGTTTTAGTGCATTTCAATGGAATTGCGACAGAATTGCGTTGCTAGGCAACAGTTTGAGTCCATGTTTACTTCCTGTCAGCTGATGTTATTGACATACATTGCAACAGGAAATAAACTGGGACCCATTTAGAATGTTTACGTTTAAAACCGTGTTATGGTCTAAATATTGTATATTTGTGACATCACAAATGGACAGAAATCCTAACGACTTGTTTCAAACGTGCAATTTCTGAATACGGGCTATGTGTATTTCTCCGTATATTGAGCCTTTTCATAGTTTAACAGTATTTATAAAGCACTTAAACATGCTTTATTATGTAAAAGACCTGAAAATCTCACTTTTTACAATATGGGACCTTTAAAGGAATAGTTTGGCATTCCAGGAAATACACTTATTCACTTTCTTGAAGAGAGTAAGATGAGAAGATTGATACCATTCATGTCTTTACACAAAATTTTAAGCTAGAGCCAGCAGCCAGTTAGCTTAGCTTAGCTTAGCTTAGCGTCAAAACAGAAAACACTGCACAGTGAATAAGATTCAAAAGCCTAATTGTAATATATATAGTATACAGTCTGACACAAAGGTAGGCTAACATTGTAGGTTTCATTTGGCAAGATACCGGTAGATTAAATATGCAGTATTAACGGATGTTTTGTTAGTATTCCGTTAGCATAACATTAGCTAGCTTATCTTTGTCCAGATAAATGTGTAGGTGGCATTTGGCTTGTAGATCTTAATGTCATAAACCTACCCATTTGTAAATTGTAAGGATTGATATAATGTACTAACTTCATTTTTGTAATTTATCGCCCCTTTGCCTCTGTCAGTTTCTCTTTATATGGGTATTTGTCTTTCGCACGTACTTTATACATTTCTGATGATGAACAGATGAATAGACCAGTGACATATAACATCAACATCAATCTTCTTATATATGACTCTAAAAGGCATATTCCTAAAATGTCAAACAATATTTAAGGGTATCCTACTTAGCCAGGATAATATTTCAAAATGGTGTCAACGACAAAAACTTTGTGTTTTAAAGATTTTTTTTTAATTAGAGCCAAATGACACTGCAATTGTTCTTTGCTTTTGGAAAAGCCTGGGCTGGTCCTGGTGCACAGGCAAATTCTCATGTTGCAAAATATCTTATAATAGTGTATAATTCTCAAGGGTCAGCTGTCAGATGTCAGATTCACAAATACCAACAACACACTGAC
The DNA here is from genome assembly GCF_015220745.1 of Sebastes umbrosus. Classification (NCBI taxonomy): domain Eukaryota; kingdom Metazoa; phylum Chordata; class Actinopteri; order Perciformes; family Sebastidae; genus Sebastes; species Sebastes umbrosus. The sequence continues at coordinate 30,322,871 of NC_051272.1, read as the reverse complement.
TATGGTGTGTAGATGATTGGTTTGCCGTCGGCCAATTCCCTCTGGGATTCTCTCCACAGTAACTAACATCTGCATAAGTCAAGTTCATATCATGCGACTGCTCGGTCATTGATGAGGGTGTGACGCTGTTGCTTGACTTGACCTCCTTCAGTGAGTGAATTATGAAGCCCATGAAGGACCTGTCAAACCTCCTGTGTCTCATACAGCAAGGAACAGCACAGCCAGAATATATTAGAGTTACATTTCCAGAGGTGTTTTAACATTTTCCCCACCGACTGTTAGGGGTGTTAGAAAATATTGAAAACATTGACTATCGCGATATTATGCTTTGTGATACTGTAATGATTCTCAAAAACACTATTGATTTTTAATTAGTAGTTAACATGCAGAGTATTAACTCAGTCAATATTTCATTTGCAAAGAGATGAGCCTTCTCAGTGTGCCCTCTCAAAGTAGTGCTATGATGTTGGATGTTACAGGGACTGATTAATGCAAACACAGATCCCACTCTTCTGGCATGCATCATCAGATTTTATGCATATGGTGGTGTGTTCTTTATACTATGACAGTTTTCCTAAAATTAGATTTGAAAAGATCGCAATACATGGCCTTGTTTTCAGTATTGCAATAAATCGCAGTATATTGAATTGTAACCCCTGGATTATGATATGTATCGTATCGCCAGATTCTTGCCAATACACAGCCCTACCAACTGTTCACCTCTGCAGTTGCATTACCGCTGAAGCAGACAAGACTCTGAAGCAGCAAAGTTAACTTCAGCAAGACACATCTGGCGTTTCTTTTTCTTTGAGGTGGTGAATCAACATCGAACAAAAGGGATTAGCAAAACTTGAATACTTCTTAACATTTATTAACTTTTAAAAAAATGCTCAGCACACCCTGGTGTGTTTGACCGAGCCTCCAATTCAGGGACAACAATCGCGAAGGAGAGCATCTGAGACTGTAAGTCAATCTGTCCTGAGTGGGGAGAAAGGATACATTACAGGTTTCTCTCCCCACTGCTCCTCCTTTTCCTTCTCCTCTTTTACATTAGCTTGGGTTCGCGAGAGGGCAGTAAACATGGAGGACGAAGGGGTTGAATCAATATCTCATGAGATGGTGTTTCTCCCTTCTTTCGGTTTTGTGCTCTACACCATGAGCCCACCATCCCCCTTCTCATCTCCCACCCCTCCCCATCCTCCCCTACGGTCCCTCCCCGGAGTGAAGTGGGAATTATGCATCGATTTCTGCTCAGTGAGCTAAGCTGTGCACTATTGTGCGTACTGTAGCGTGTGGGCATTGTTGAAATCAGTGCATGTTTGTGAAACACATCTTGACAGATTCCCTTGTCATTTCCTCAAAGTGGATCGTACAGAACAGCTGTTGAATCAGTCACTTACAAAGCTTTTACTACAGACAAAAACTGTGTTCAGCACCTTGTGGTGTCAGCCATGGAAATAAAACCAAATCAGGTTTAACAACAGTTGAGCAATTTAAAAAGAAATGTATAGAATGTTTTCTTTTAAAGTCGTTGAGGTTATCTGAAGCCATTAACACATTATTATTATTGTATTATTGTTTCTTTAATGACATTGTTGTTTGGAGCAATGAAGCGACACTCTGCAGGTTTGGTGGTGTTGACCTCTGACCTCAGCAACAGGCTCAGTGATGTGGATGAGCATATAGATAAGGACCTGTCTGCCGTTGTGTTTGGCCTCTGGGGTTTTATATGGGGGGTGGTTGATATGTGTGTTTTGTCAGGACCTGAAGGGAAGGTCATTTATCTTTGTAGTTGAGTCACACATCAGGAACACTTTTCCTGCATGTCGCTCGTCCTTTTGTTTTTTTCTCTCCTGTGTCTGTATGTGTAGCAGCAGAGGTGGGGGTGATGGTGGAGGGGGTGTTGGCTGCGGATGTTGTGATTGAGAGCAGAGAGGGAGGGGCGGCAGCATAGAGGAGGGGTGGTGGTAGTGGTGGTGGTGAGTGACTCCAGCCCGGGTCTCTTTGTTGTTTCAGGTTTTCATGGTTGCGTTGGCTTGATGGAGAAGAGGGGAGGAAGAGAGAAAGTGGGGGGCTGGTCGCTGCATTTAGGGTGCTTCAATCAACAAAACTCAAAAAGACTACATGATTTCACCCAGTTATTTGTATCTGTCCCTTTCAGAAATCTCATGATCCTCACATGGAAACAGAACAGGACTTAATAAAGCTCTTCTCTCTGCAGAGACACTCATGGCCCGCCCAGCCCTGCATGCATAGATTATGTTTTTCAGAAAGCTCCTTTTTGCTGCAGTGAAATACAGTAGTTGTGGTGAGAGGGAAGAGGGAACAGGACTCCCCTGCCTGCAGGCTGCTGTATTGATTAGTCGTCTACTTTAGCTGTGTGCGCTGCAAACTCTGAAAGCATAGCAAAAAAAGAAAGGCAGCCCATCCTCTCAAGGAAAACTTTTGGTTTTTGCAACCCCAAAGATCTGCCTTGTGTGAATTTAAGAACTATGGTTGTGCCATCAGCTGCCTATATTTATTCCTTTTTTTAACACAAATCAGTGCTTTTAAAGCATCACTGACTTCAGTTATTCTGTCTTTTTCTGTGTCTAGACAGAGTAATTTAGTTTCAGCTCCGGTCTTCTTTCATGCTTATCATCTTTGCATGCCGAACAAAGAGAAGCCTCCCATCTAGATGACCAGAGGCCATTTATATCAGCCAGCAACGATGTAGAGCAACGATGTAGAGCAACAATGAAGATGATCCTCTGAAGTTCCTGCCTATCCCCCCCTCATCACAATTACAGTGCACATACTCACTGGCATGCATGAGCACATGCACATACCAAACATGCACTTATAATGGGCGCGCGACAGGGTCAGCGAATCTGTCTCTGTCACTTCTACGCTGTTAGGGGATGTATAGGATTAGACAGGTATTAAATCATCTCCTAGTTAACCCATTTAATTAACCCTATCCTCCATCACAAGAGACCGGATGTCAAGTGAGGTTGTGAAAGTGGAAGAGCTGAGAGGAAGGAAGTATGTTGTTGTTGTAGGCCTGCTTCTGAAAGGTTCAGAAAATGCTGAGAAAGAGCATAATAGACCTGAGAATTAATTAAAGTGACCGAGCTGCCTGCCTCCACTTGTGTTGTATGATCAGAAGAGCAATTGTTTTCATCATCAATTAATCTGTCTATTTATTTATTTATTTATTCACAAATTAATCGTTTAGTCCAGTTGTTCCCAAAGACTGGGTTTCGACCCATGGCTGGGTTGCGGGTGATTTTATCAGGTTCGCCAAATAAATTTGCAGAATTTCTTCCATCGTCTTTTAACATTTATAACTGCAGTACAACTTTGAGCCACACGAGGGAGCCTGAATGTCCGTACGGTCCCGGTAATTGTAGCCTACTTATAACATTGAATCTAATATGAAAGGATATAGCGTAAATTCTGTTTGTTTTTGTTTGATGAGAGGAAAAAAACGAGCCTGTTAACTCTGCTCTAATGCATTTATTTGGTCTCATTTATAACGTATTTAACATGTGTATATGTTTTCAATAACACATGCATAAAAAAAGTGATTTATCAAATGTATATCTCTTCGAAATGGTTGGTTTGCATATTTAAGATAATATAAGGAGATGCAGAAATGGCTGTAAAAATGGTCAGGAATATTTGCTCTTCTCAGGATTTATAGATAAGGCCTATAGTGAATTGGGTTGCGATGGTTTGTCATTTTAAAAAAAAGCTTGGGAAACACTGGGTTAGTCTATAAAATGCAAGAAAATTGCCATTACAATTTCCCAGAGCCCTGGGTGACTCACATATATTCAATTAACTATTATATATATATATATATATATATATATATATACCACTATATAAAACATATATATAAGGATGGCAGTGTTGGTCTGTCAGTCGGCCAGTTGGTCAGTCTGCTGCTATCAGCAACAGTGAAAACAATGGCAACAAGAGGTTGATTTCTATCAAGAGAAAAGGGTAGAATTAGAAGGAGCCAGGACATAGATAAGAGTCGAATTCAGAGAGGAGAGAGCATCGTAAAGACATCACCTTATAAGTGGCCTGTACAAGGATTCCCACAGGTCTGCGGTCTTGGCATGGAGGCTCTCCTGTGGCTGCACAAAAGCACTGAGTCACCCAGAGGCCCCATGTGTCAATACCAAGAGGGTCACTGTGTACAGACCGGCCTTTCCATTGTAGTCGCTGTTTGTCTGGCTTGGCTGAGTCCTCTTTATCAGCAGAGAACCACTACAGAGAGAGGAGACAATGTTATCAGATGAATCTGTCTCTCTCTGGCTGCATCTCTGGGTGCGTCTGCTTGCAATGCCACAGAATACCAATCAGCCCGTGAGCTTTCAAACACCTCCATCTTTTTTATTACTCAATTCTTTTTCATTACTCTCAGCACACTCGTCCAAGCTCACTTTCCCTCATGATTTTCTCTTTAATCTTAGGTTCCTCGTCCCGTGGAATACTTCTACCACTTAGTCAAACAAAGGGATGAAGGAATGTAGGAAGGAAGGAGGGAGGGAAGTGTGTAGCAGAGAGGAGACAGAGTGGGTCGATCTCCACACTCCCTACATTAGCGCTCTGATTCTTCTTCACCTCGGGCAAGTCCCTGAACACTTGACTGACTGAGGAGACTCAGTACTTAGTTGAGGCTCATAATGGAAATGGTCTGTTGTCATTTTGAAGGATTATGACGAAGACAGAAACCACTTAAAGGACTCTGGACGAGGATGGATAAAAATATTCGACTGAAAAACATTTGTCCTTTGAGAGAAACACTGTAATAATGGATTTAAGAATAGAGGTTAGAAGTTAGTGAAATAATAAAATGGGTCATTTGGACTGTTATGTCAGACCTATGGGACCATGATCACCGAAGTCTTTCAGTAAGCCTTCTGTTAATTTAGTGTGAGTCTGTGAGCGTCAGCGAATCTCTGTTTATCATGTTGTACCCTGAGGGGGAGGATACGTCTGGGACACAGTTTTACCTGCAGCGGCACATTTACTCGCATAGTCACACACCTGCACACACAAACATGGGCACATTTATCTTTGTTATTTGGCTGCAGCACACCTGCCATGAGATGGTGTTAATAGGCTGTAACAGTAAAGACGCATTGCCATTTAATGTTAAAGAATGCTTGTAAAGCATAGACTTTATATAAGAGGTAGGCATAGTCACCGTGACATCACCCATTGGTTTGTAGACTGACGTTTTGAAACCTCGAGTTCGACATTTTGGCCGTCGCCATCTTGTTTTTTTTGTCGTCGCCATCTTGGTTCTTTGCAACCACAAGTGACATAAATACAACCAAACACTGAACAAGACATTTTTAGTCAACTAAATTTTACAATTAACTTTCATGAACTAAAAACACACTGTGAAAGGGTTTAAGTTGTAAGAAGAAAACACAGACAACTCCCACACCGGACGTCGCCATGGTAGCGACCTGTCAATCACAAGGTAGATACGTCCTAAAGCATCCCCTGCTTTATCGTCTATTTGACTCTAAATGGGACCATATTTTACTAAATGAACATCATGCTGTACCCCTCCACTCACTCCTCCCTTTCTAAGACTGCGGTAACGTGAGCCATCGAGTGCAAAACCGTGGTAACGCCGTTCACCTCTCTCAGAGGGCATCCTTACCATAATAACACTACTTTAGGAGCAACGGAAGTCAGACGGCGGCTCACGTTACCACAGTTTAACGTTAAAATGTGAAAGGCTCTCTCTAGTACCAGTGTTTGGTTTGTCTGTTCTGGGCTACTGTAGAAACATGGCAGAGCAACATAGCGGACTCCGTGAAGAGGACCCGCTCCCTATGTAGATATGAAGGGCTCATGCTAAACTAACGAAAACAACTATTCTTAGTTTCAGGTGATTATAGGTGATTATTTATTTTTTTGAATCAAGAAAAAAAAAAATTGTTCCACATGTTCTGAAATGTAATGATTTTTGTTGTTTTCTCAGTTATATTTCATCTTCAATTGAACACCTTCCTTCCTTCTGTGTCGGGACACTTAGAAGGCACTCCACTGCTTTTTATATTTTCCCTTCCAACCCGATGGCTCTTGTTCTCTCTACAAACAAATGGCAGCAGTCAGGGATGAATACCAGTGAAGTGCATGTACCAGCGAGCCGGTAGCCATGTGTATTATTTAACATCTATCTGTGTGCTGGCATGGCCTAAAGGGTAGGCCATGTGTTTTTGTGGTTGACTTGCTCATGATCTCCTGCAGGGCATATTAGCGAGCAGAGAGAAAGCTACTGATGACACAGTTACAGCCGGTACAGTTTGTTAGTGTCGGTGTTTTTCCTGTCTGCTCACGCTGATCACAGCTTCCTACATAGAGGCAAAGCATAAAATCCTGTACGCCTCTTTATATTTTGACTCCTATCTCAAAATAAGATATATTTTAGATCCTGGAAGATTGTAGTTCGTAAAGGCTATAATGACTTGTCATCGAGGCAGCATTTAATAGTCCACTGTTTAACTTCACTCTGGGTTAGTGTGCTGAAGATGTAATGGATGGAGTTAGGAGGAGAGGAGGAGATCTAAGGGTGGATTTGAGGAGGAAGGACAGCTGCCTCTCTGTCTACCGATTCAATGTCCTTTCAGCCAGGCACAGACTGAGCACAAATAAGTGATAGGCATTCTGGGAAATAATCCAGGCATCCTTCTTATCAGGATCAGACTTCAGCCAAATTGAATCACTTTAAAAAGCCATGTCTTTTTAACTAAACACATTGTGTCCCCTGGCAGACCTTCCAGCTTCACGCAGCATGTACAAATTGTACACATTGTGTTGGCGAGAAAGCGACAGATGTGACGCTATTGTGGATTTGCTGTAACTGGCAGGGATTTTCCACTATAAAGCACATTAAGGCGTTTTTCAGCTATTATCCTGCATTACAGATTTTTTTTTCCTTGAGTGTCAGCATAATAGCATATTGTTAAGGCTTCGCTGCACTAAATACCATTTCAGTAAGGAGGGACAGAAAGCAGGGCAATTCACATTCACTCTCTTTACTTACTATCTATTAAACATTCATATGCCAGCTTAATGTTTATCTAGACTGTTATTCGCGAATAGAAAAGCTTTCTACCAACTGGAGAAATTCAACTAAAGGATTTAAATGGCGCAGTGGAGCATGCCTGGGCACTCAGCGTTATAATGATAAACTATTAACACCTCTGTTTATAAATGAGTAAAGGGCTCCTCTTGGCTTAAAGTATACACACACACACACACACACACAAAGAAATGCCTGTACTGTAGCGTCCATTTTTATGCCTCCGCGCCGGCGACGGCCATGGCCGTGATCATTTTTGGGTTGTCCGTCCGGTCCGTTCTTGTGAACGCGATATCTCAGGAGCACCTGGAGGGAATTTCTTCAAATTTGGCACATCCACCTGGACTCAAGCATGAACTGGTTAGATTTTGGTGCTCAAAGGTCAAAGGTCAAGATCACTGTGACCTCACATCCATCTCTTTCTCGTGATATCTCGGGAACGCCCTGAGCAAATTTCTTCAAATTTGGCACAAACATCCACTTGGACTCAAGGATGAACTGATTAGATATTGGTGCTCAAAGGTCAAAGTCACTGTGACCTCACAAAACATTTTTTTGGCCACAACTCCTCTTCTCATCATGTATCATCAACTCTTCTTGTCATCATGCATACCTATATACTTTACACACTACATCCTGTTTATACATTCAGTTTTCCTATCAGAAACACTTTTGTCTTACTTGTTCTCCTTTTATATATACATATTTTACGAGCATTGTTGAAGGAACCTGAGACAAAAGATTTTCATTGTCAATGACTGCTTTGCTGGAATTGACATATGACAAATATAGAACCTTGAACTCAACAATTCATATGCTAATTTTGACAATTTCACACAAATGTCTAAAAGGATAAAATAATGAACTGGACATTGATGTAAACTGAAACTTGACTGGTTGGCGGAGGCTTACAACCGTGAAGAGGTAATTCTAATTAAACTTTATTTTTAGTGATCATATGCATAATCTAGGGACCATTATGTCATTTCAGCTTCACAAAGGAAAATACAACAATTTTGTATGCTTATACACAGTTCGTATTTTAAGCATGTGTTGCTGAATTGCTTTTAATAATGTGATTACTTCAAACCATCTTTTGTTGTATTGGTTAATTTTGTTACTGTCAGTGACCTCCATTCTTGCTGGGCTGTGATTACCCAGCTGCCCCTTGCTTGTGAAAATGTGCTTGTGTCTTTTTTTTATAGATGACAGATCTCTTGACTTGGCACATTTCCCTGTGGCTGAGAAGCACATGGGGACGTTTCTGTGTCCTTGTTAAAGGGCGAAATATGCCGGGGAAACGTTTCCCACCAAACTGCTTCAGTGGCTCATCATTGATATGGGTTTTAAGCACATCACACAAGTACACATTTCTTTAGGATACTAAATATACTAAACTGAAAAGGAATTGTGTGTATAAAACTTCCTTTAACCTCACTCTGATTGGGTGAGTGGTAAGTCTAGCTTTTGTGCGATGCTTAATATTTTCTATTTAAAGGGGCATTCCACCGATATTACAAATTAAGCTCAGTTTACTCATCACTAAAAGTGCTATTCAACCTGTGCAAACAGTTTTATAATGTCTTCTGTAGCCCTGGAGGGAGCTTTCCAAAGTCTGAAAGAAATAACCATGATGTCACTGTGATGTCATTAGGGTTATCTCAACTTGGGCTGGAGACATTTTAACAGAAAGCATGCATTACAAACAGAAAAATTGGGGCTTTTATGAAGGAGTAAGGGTATAATGAAAGACGCTATTGTGTTGCATTGTGGGAAATGTAGGATCTAGTGTTTTTTGGAGTTTGACCATAGAATAAAATTCAGGAAGTCGACCTTTGCTGCTTTGATCTGACCATTCTTTTTAAATCTGTCGCTTGTGAGTCCCCCAACTTTATGGACATGCGCATCCAATAAGTGTCCCTTTAAGACACATACTGTAGCTGTTCTTAGTCAGAGGAACTGCAGCAGTAAATTTGAATTTCTAGATTATCAACATTACAAAGGAGTGATTATTTTTTGAAGATTCATCAATTAATTGATAAGTTCTCAACTATTATATTAATCGCCAACTATTTTGATAATAGATTAATGTTTTGACTAATTTCTTTAAGAAAAAAAAAGGCAGAATTCTCTGATTGTAGCTACCTAAATGTAAATATTTTCTGGTTTCTTTAGTCCTGTGTGACAGTAAACTGAATATCTTTGAGTCGTGGACAAAACAAGACATTTGAGGACGTCATCTTGGGCTTTGGGAAACAAATTTTTGGGAAACATTTTAAGCCATTTTCTGTTCTTTTATAGACCAAACAAATAATGGATTAAAATAGATTACAAATTGACAGATTAATTAACAATGAAAACAATCATTAGTTGCAGCCCTATATTGTTTACATTCATGAACATAACTAGCTTGCAAAATGATGTAAAGGCTATTATCTAACCAAACTGGGGAAAACGCATCATACATTTCCTTTGTAGTTGACAGAACTGACAGATCATAGAGACACTCAGCAAATTGTGAAGTGGAAACTCAACTTTTTCGTTCTGCCGTGCCGTTTACCTCCTCAGACATGTGTACTGCTGTCAAACAAGTATTCGTCAAAAGGAATGAATGAGTGAGTCAGGAATAAATCTTGTGTGTCTGTGTTTTGTCCACACACCTCAGGCTGATGTGTGTTTGTGCGTGTTGACCTATTGTATGCTGGTTTGCTGCTTCTGACTTACATCTCTTCCATTTGTTACGCTCTCCATGCTGTTCTTCTGTGAGATTCATTCTGAGTTATTTTGTTCCTGTTGGTATATTTTATTCTTTTAATGGATTATTTGGCTTGGTCTCAAACACTCCTGACGGTGACATTGGCGTGGAAGGCTTTACAACTAATCATCAAGCAAGTGAATGACATGCTGCTGAAAGAAACAATCTGTCTGTTCTCATTCTCTGTCTCACACACGCATAGTTCTCTTCATGACGCTAACAGCTGCGCGGCTTCTCAACAGCAGTCCTGCATGTCTCTCTCCATGGTACTGAAATCCCTGATGTGGTTGGCTGGGCCGACCATCTGGACAGGACACAACACTGTGTGTGTGTGTGTGTGTGTCTCTTTTTGTATATGTGTCTATTAGTGCGAGTTAGTGTTTTTCATAAGAATTTTCCTTCTTATGAGTTGACTAATACCCTGATTCATCAAAATGTTGTAGTAGCAGACAGAGATTAGTGGCACATTTCTCATCTTGTACTTTCAGAAAATATCAATGTATACAACAAATACAACTCTCTTAAATCCAAATCTATCATGGTCAGTGGACAACCTCTGCGTCTGAAAAGTGAAGCCACTGAGGAAGGGGTTTAAACTTCCATTCTTTCTAATAGCCAGCAGGGGGCGACTCCTCTGGTTGCAAAAAGAAGTCTGATTGTATAGAAGTCTATGAGAAAATAAGCCTACTTCTCACTTGATTTATAACCTCAGTAAACATTGTAAACATGAGTTTATGGTCTCAATCGCTAGTTTCAAGTCTTCTTTAATACAGCATGATGTTCATTTAGTAAATTATGGTCCCATTTAGAGTCAAATAGACCATAAAGCAGGGGATGCTTTAGGGTGTGACTACCTTGTGATTGACAGGTCGCTACCACGGCGTTGTCCGGTCTGGTAGTTGTCCATGTTTTTGTCTTAGAAAATTAATGATAACAATTTCGTCACCTAAAATTGTCTTGTTAAGCGTTCAGTTGTACTTGGCTCCACCCTCTCGTGTAACTTTTGGTTGCCGAAAACCAAGATGGCGATGGCCAAAATGCAGAACTCAAGGCTTCAAAACATCAGTCCACAAACCAATGGGTGACGTCACGGTGACTACGTCCACTTCTTATATACAGTCTATAATTTAAATCCTCAATACTATTTCATTTTCTCTTTGCCACATAATCCATAAATTATTTTCTGACTGTACCATGATAAACAACGAGTTAAGTACAATCTGTGTCACGGTCATTATTAACATATTAGGTAATCCTCTAATTAAAATCCACATTAATTAGAACTTAAATACACAAGGGCACATAAATAGATCGCCAAAAATAGTTGTTATTCTTGCCTGAGTTCATATTTGCTCTCTGACCTTGAAAAAGTTAATCAAGTCTACACCCCTTGCTGTCTTAGCATTACTATAAATAAACCTGTTTTTACAGTGTATGCTGCTGGGTAGGCCTGGTATGTCCACTTGAACAGGAAAGTTTGGTCGAGATTAATTGCTGATGTAGAAATAATTCACTTTTCATCCCCCTCCTGGGTGTAAAAATAGACTCCTGGTGTATAAACACACACCCACAGGTCCTCCCCTGACTCCTAATTAGGAGGGATGCAACAGACAGGGAAGGATTTCAGGGTTGCACACGCTCCTCCTCTCACACTGGTGCAGCGGTTGGTTTGTTCCCTCTGTGTGCTCCTCTTTCCATGGCCCCAGGGATGAATATCTATAGAGGGGGGACTCTATTGTTTGGACCTTATCCACGGAGGCACAGAAGGCCGAGGAGCCTCAAGGTTGAATGCATTATGGGGTTTTCACTTCACAAAAAAAGAGCGGACTGCCAATCAGTGACTCCATATTAAACAGGAAAGAAAATGGTATTAAACTTTAATCTTCCGCTCTGTTCTCCACATGTTATCGGGCTCGACATAACAAACGTTATGTTTGTCAATTAGGACACAGATACAGGGCCAACGCAAATCCATCATTATGATGATACAGCATGCAGTATTGTTAGTGGCATTCATGTAATTAGCCTGAAAAATGCAGAGCTGTCACAGTGTTATTTTTAGCCCACCAGGAGCTATGGTGAAGCAGCATCAGGAGGGCACAGAGCGTACTGTGCTCCTTAATGTGTGAATTGTTGAGTCTCAGCCATCAGTGTCACTCGCTGTGACTTCCTTTAAGAGGAGCAGTGGGCAGATGGAGCGAGCGGACTTTCGAGGAGCACGGCCCGGCCCAGGAAGGAGGGTTGTTATGAAAACCATCTGCTTCTCGTTACGCATCCACGACCCACCGATTCACCGTGGATGAGTTGTTGCTGAATCACTGCCTGCAACTGGGACAGTCCTGATTGTTACTGTGTGCTTCTGCCTTCGTTTATCAGGCCTAAATACTGAATTAAATGTGTATTTTCAGTCATACATTCTTTTATGTTATTTTTTCATTTTGGCAATTTTTTTTGTACAGCTGATGCTGTTAAAACTAGTACAACATTTTGGGAAATACACTTCGTAACTGTCCTTTAAATGTAAGGCTACAGCCAGCAGCCAGCTAGCTTGGCTCCGTCCAACTGGCAATTATACATTGTGCCTCACTAATTCACACTTTATATCTTATTTGTTTAACCTGTAAAAAAGCCCAAACTAAAAACAACAAGTTGTGGTTTTACAAGGGGGTTATGTGCCAGTGTATTTCTTGGCCAGGGGCAGTAACTTCCTGAAGTCTCCATTAGTTGCCTGGCAAGCTCACTCCAGGAAGACTTTAGGAAGTCCTTCCTCCCAGCCAAGAAATAACCCCGCACATACACTTTGTTTTTTTTGTAACTTACCAGACGAGATATAACGTGCTAATTAGTGAGCTTTACAGGTGCAGGTATAGGTGGATTTTGTTACCTTTGGACAGAGCAAGGCTAGCGGTTTCTCCCTGCTACCAGTTTTAATGCTAAGCTAAGGTAACTGGCTGCAGCTTTATATTTAGTGTGCAGACATGAGAGTGGTATCAATCTTCTCATCTAACTGTCGACAAGAAAGCGACTAAGAATACAACTACAATACTACAACAACATGTTGAACTATTGCTTTAAGTCATAACAATTCTGCATTGAGAAGTTTGGCATGTTTTGCTAAAGACATGCTTAAGGGGGAGGCAGTAGCTCAGTCCATAGGGGACTTGGCTTGGGAACCGGAGGGTCGCTGGTTCAAGTCCCCGCATGGACCGAGTACTGAGTGTGGACTGGTAGCTGGAGAGACGCCAGTTTGCCTCTTGGGCACTGCTCCCCAACTGTTCAGGCGTGTAGGTCCTGTTTGTGCATGTGTGTGTATTTTGGGCCTGTGTGTACTGAGTAAATAACAGAGTGAAAAAATTGAATTTCCCCTCGGGGATTAATAAAGTGCCCTTCTTCTTCTTCTTCTACATTCCTCTACAACTATGCTACTGGAAAAAACTCAGGTATCATTTTAGCATCAGTACCAAAACAAATTTAAACAATACAGCCCTTTCTTTTTTGAACTGGCCCCCAGTCGCAGTACAGTAAGTGTAAATCTTTGCTCTCTCCTTCCCCTTCATGATGCTAGAAATCCAACAGCGGGACCCTGTGGGCCCAGATTTTGGCTGGTGCCCCTGCAGGGCTCAGATGTTGCTATGAGGCCTGCTCGGACATTGACAGCCTCCCATCTGACGGGAGAATGCGAGCTCATTCAGTCACACTGTGCTCGGAATTAATCAGCTTTTTTGTTCTTGAGGCCCTCCCTCTTAATCGTTCACTACAATCACTACTGTGCCTCCCCAGAGAGCCAGAGAGGGCATGAGGGCGAGAGAACAAGAGACTGTGAAAGAGAGCGAGAAATGAAAGAGATGCAGTGAGAGAGGGGAAAATGAGAGACGATTATAATACAGTATTTTTGCATGAGTGTTTTCTAGCCATTATAAAGTCCTTGAGGACAGTTTTTTTTGTGGTTGAGTGGCGAAATGTTCTGTGTCTTTACAGCCGTTACTGGACTGATTATCACTGGCTCTTATTCATATGCTAACTGTTACATTTGTAATTCACAGGGAACACAAAGGGCCTGTTGAATATGGAGGACTGAACCTGCCAAAATAAAAAAAATAAATTAATAAATAAATAAATGACTCGATAAACAATTATGTCATTAAATGCAGCAAAAATATTAAAAATAAATGCAGCCATTAATTAATTGATAAAATGGGACAAATGCTCTTCTGTTTAATTTTCCCTGTTTTATTTATTTATTTATGTATGTATTTCTTATTACTTTTTAAATGTATTTATTTATTTTTGACCCCATGATGACACACCATGAGTGACAGCCCCGTCATTTGGATAATGAGGCAGAAATGCATAAAGACAGAGAAATGGGTAAAGCAATGTACAAAAATGAATACAGAAATAAATAAGTTTGGGGAAATAAATAAAGGGGTGAAATGCAAAGGGAAAATCATGCATAAATAAATAAATTCATAAATAAATGCATTATAAAATATAAAAAATACAAAATAATGAATAAATACAAATAAATGCAAAAATGTATTTTAACATCTATAAAAAAGAAATACATAAATAAGGGAATCAATACAAAGATAAATAAATAAAGAAGCAAATTAAAACAGAAATATTTTATGTCACACTTTATCACTTAATTAATGGCTAATTTATTTTTAACATTATTTTTTCTACATTTAATGCATTGTATTTATTGAGTCATTTATTTATTTATTTATTCATTTATTTTTTACTTTGGCAGGTTCTGTCCTCCATAGTTAAATTTGAATAAATACAGTATGCCTACCGAGGGAATCAGTGCCTCTCTGAATGAATAGTGATTTATTAACCTGATTTACAGCATCTAAATTAATCGTAAGTTTCTATTGACAGAATGTAAAAATTGCTATTTATTTCAGCTGTTTGACCGTGACTGCAATCATTATGACAGGACAGTGTTGACAGTGACTGGATCTGTTGTTTAGGCAGCATTTACTGTTGCTCTGCTGGCTGGTGATATGTATTTAAAACAGCAGGCCAGATGTGATAGAGGCAGGTGGTCAGTAAAGCTAATTAGGTGACATTAAAATCTCTCTGCTGGTAAATTGGCTCATCTCATTCATTCACATGGAACCCATTTATTCAGCAGCAACACAGCGATGTGGACTCATGATTTATCATCATAGTGGCTAAACATCCGACTCCTCTCTGCGCAAGTACTCTATACTCCAAGATCTGGACTATAGTAGATGTCTGGCTATAATAAATTGCCCCTGTCTAACAATAGGACCTAGGCATACTCCACGCTGCTTACTTGACCTGTTAGCTCATGAATCAGAAGTAAACAGAAGACATGACTATAGCGCTGCGGGAAGAAAAGACAGCTGCACACTGGAGCTCATGTCTTCTCCAACTAATAGATGCTTGTACCTTATAAATGATTCATCCTGCAGAGAAACAGAGAAAATGTTGTTATGATGTCAAGGTGGGATTGGGAAGACTCTTTGTGAATTATTAATACTCTAGTCCAAAATATTCGGCTCCCCTGTGATTTCTAGGCTGCATTAACAATTTTGGTCGGGTAACTCTGTCCAGGAACTGCATCCTAATAACTATACATGCTGCATTGTTTACAGTTTCATGTGGCGACTGTAAACCATAAAATATTTTCCAGAGACAGAATTATTGATCCATTGTCTCTCTGAGGGGCAGCTGTGGGCAACATACCCATTATTTTCCTGCTGATGTGCCGAGAAACTGAAGGATGGTTCATAGTATTTATTGAACCACCGAGGCAGCTGCTGCATGTGTGTCGAGGAATGAAATTCTGTCTACATCCAGTCAGGAAAATAGTGCAGGATTGCACATTCATGCAATATGATATGTTATTCTCTTAACCTTGCACGCAGTAACTGTATGTCTCTAAATTCCACTTGTTGTCGGTCCTTGCAGTCTACCGAGCAGTACAGCAGGCCTAGTATGGTATAGGCCTGTTTTGCTGTTGATGCGTGCTTTGATTTTCTCAATCAAGCCTTGGCTCCTTTATCATGACAAGTCAGCTCTCGGTGCCGTGAAAACCTGTGTCAGGAAAATGGGAACAGTGTGTCTATTGATCACAGTGAAACATCATCCCACATAGACAGAAAGCAGGTATCCTTGAGGGACAGCCTCCTGCAAGTATATGCTGTCTGTGCTGCTGGCGGTTAAAGGTATACAGCAGGAGTACGCCTAGTGGCCAGAACTGTGGAAGATGTGCTGGCTTTAATCTACAGGCCAGTGGGTGCAAATCCCTCACATGGATTAGGATGTTGATGTTATATGACAGGATTTGGATCAGTGTCACTTTGATTTTGACTTTGCAAAAGATGGTTGTTGGTTGCTTTACTTTAATATTATTATGACATTGCTTTTACTCTGTCCCCTTCCTCTGACCGTCCCGCCTCTTCTTCCTCCCCAGGCGTTCGGCCAGGCTTACACCAACCAGCGTAAGGTGGCAGAGGATGGGGAGACCAATGAGGAGACGTTGCTGCAGGAGTCGGCCTCTAAGGAGGCCTACTACATGGGCCGCCTTTTGGTGCTGCAGACGGAGGTGACGCTGAGCCGCTCTGTGGCGTCCAATGCCCAGTCCGAGAATGAGAGGCTCAACGCGCTCGTGCAGGAGCTACGAGAGGTGAGCTCGTCGACAGTTACAGAGTGCGCCTTCTGCAGACGATTTATCAGTTCATGCCAGACAAGGAAAACACAAGAAATCAGGAATGTGATATATGCAAGATAACAGCATCGTATTAGCTGACGGTAGATCTTTTGCATTTGCATACACTTAAAATCTCTCATACATTGTGTTTTTTGTATAGATAGTAATACAGTACGCTTGGGAACATTTCAACTATAATGGGAAAAAGTTGTAAATTTAAAGAGGTAATGTTACGCCAAATTTCAGGTGCATACTTGTATTTTGGATTTCTACTAGAACATGTTTACATGCTTTAATTTTCAAAAAACGCTTCACTTTTCTCATGCTTTTGAAAAGGGTGCCTCAGGATTGTGAGAAAATTACAACAAACTGTCTTTTATTTTTGCTTATCTTCCATTAATGTAATTTCTTGAATTTTAAGCAGACTATTTGATACATTCTTATTATATACTGCACATTAACTTACATGAGATCTGTGTGTTTGATAAAGGCCAAAGGGTCACAGCAGCAGAAAGAGGGTCAAACCTGACAGAGAAAACAACATGCATGTACGAACGTGCAAAGCATGTGTTCATGCATTCATACGCGTCTGCAGCCACTGTGTCGGGCAGCGCAGGAGTTCGAGCCGGGGTCAGACGCCGCGGCCACGACCCCATTGTGGGGGGCAAATCCGGTGCTAAGCTGGGGAATAAGTGAAATGCCCTGAGCTCGGCACATGTGTAGAGACAGAATGAGCCAGGCAGCTCTCATCACACAACCAGCGCTACACCCGCAGGACACCCACTCTCATTCACTAGATTCATCATTGAGGGAAGTGTTGTGAGGTTGTTACTCTCTGTGCGTGTCATTTTCTGAACATGACATGTGTCATAATGTCAGTGTAAATGTAGGCAGAGTAATGTCATACACATCAGGTCAATTAGTTGAGAGATTCCACATTATGGAGAATAATATTTCCAATTGAGAAGCTGACTTCCTGATGAGCGTAGTCGAATATTCTCGATGAGTTGTTATTCTTCACAGAGACACACACTTGTCACCTGTTTGCGTCACATCATGGCTCTTTGATGATGTGTTCATAAAATATGGCTTTTGGCTCTCTTTGAAATCCTCATTTGCATGCGTGATGCCCGTTAATGAGAAGGAGTCGCCTTTTCATCGTGAGAAGCAGCTGTTGCAGCCGCACTGGGGCCTTCATTTGTCACAAGTCTTGTCGCGTCTAATCAAAAGGTTCCAAGTCAAGCAGTGTTTCACAAACACTATTAACATATACTGATTCATCAAGAAAGACCTTATGGGAAAAGTTTACTTCTGCACAGAGAAAAAGTTTGCATTTGCTGTTTTTAGTCTGCAGTTGTAAGTCAGAACATGAAAGGATTTAGAGATGGGTAACCCGTTTCATACAAAAGAAATTCCACCTACAGTTTATCTTCACTTCTTCTGCCTTATCCGACAGTATAAAAAATGTCTAAATAGCACTATCAAATGGATTAAAATATTTAATTGCGATTAATCGCATGATTGTTTGTAGTTACTCACGATTAATCATTTTTTATCTGTTCAAATTGCACCTTAAAGCAAGATTTGTCGAGTATTTAATACTCTTATCAATAAGGGGGTGGGCGAATATGCTGCTTTATGCAAATGTATGTAAATGTTTATTATTGGAAATCAATTAACAACACAAAACAATGACAAATATTGTGCAGAAACCCTCACAGGTACTGCATTTAGCATTAAAAATATGCTCACATCATAACATGGCAAACTCAAGCCCAACAGGCAACAACAGCTGTCAGTGTGTCAGTGTGCTGACTTGACTATGACTTGCCCCAAACTGCATGTGATTATCATAAAGTGGGCATGTTTGTAAAGGGGAGACTCGTGGGTACCCATAGAACCCATTTTCATTCACATATCTTGAGGTCAGAGGTCAAGGGACCGATTTGAAAATGGCCATGCCAGTTTTTCATTAATTATAGCATACATTTGGAGCATTATTTAACCTCCTTCGGTTCTCTTAGTATGACATGGCTGGTACTACTGGGTTCTTAGGTTTTCTAGTATATGATACCAGTATCTTCACTCTAGCTTTAAAACTGAGCCCGCTACAACCTAAAAACAATATGTTGCGTTAATGCGTTAAAGAAATTAGTGGCGTTAAAACAAATTTGCGTTAACGTGTTATTATCGTGTTAACTTTGACAGCCCTATGTCTAAATTTCAAAATAAAAAGTCATATTACCGTACATTAGTTCTCCATCCTATGTTAACATTTTGCATTAATTCCCCATTACCACAGCAACAGTGATGGGAATGATGAATGAATACAAACATGGCTGGACCTCTGCCATATTTGCCATTGTGTCATGAATCCATTAAAGCTGTCACAGTCACAGTCTGTGCTGTGACCTCCAGATCAGGGGTGAGTTGCCCAGCTCTGCCCTGCGGCGGGCTCGTTGCCAGTATTGTGTGCCGCACTGTCCCTGACCCCGGCCACTATAGGCCCCGATCAGCTATGCTTCTACAGAGCCTCACTGACTGATGATTGGCCTCTAATCCTGTCCACTTCATACCCAGCTCAGTGTAATTCCCTGCATTGTCATGAATATGTAAGTGGACAAGATGAAGCCAGGGAAGGTCAATGTAATCAATAATACGACCAAAAACGTGTTATTGTATGATTGGTTATTTTTGGTAATAAGGTATGGTTTCGGTTATATTTTTCTGTATTAGTATAAAAGTGCTCTCAGTGCAGTCCTACTGTACTTCTATGTACTTTGCAGTTGAGGCTCCATTCGCTTTAAGAGTATAGGAACTGCTGTCAGCTACTGTAAAAATCAAAAGATTCAGTGTATCATAACGGTCTTTAGTTTCAGTCCAGTTGCCAGTTCTAAAAGCAGCATTGTCATCCACCCCCAAACACGCACACGCACACACACACAGACGCATACACACACAGATCTTCTGGAGGGTCAAAGCACATAAGAGGCCATATGTGTCTCAGGTCTCTGAGTTTCATCCTCTTGTGAGAGTACCCACCCACTCCTGACACTGTCTCTGGGTCAGCACTTCTGCCATATGCACAGAGAGCTGCAGGGGAGCTGCAGACAGCTCTGCAGTGAGAGAAGTACACACATGCGCACATATACTGTAAATTTTTCTTTATTTTGTATTCCATACATAATGATGAGTCAGTCCGGTATAACTTGCATTACACTGCACTCATTTAGTCACGTTCGTGTTTACAAATAAAAACCTCTATCCTATTCTTCTTGTCATTTCTGAAAAATACTGTATAGTTAATCTTTACGAAATACTAGAGAACAATTTATCCACGACTGCCTACTGTAAAAAACAGCGGGCTACCTCCGGTTCTGAAAAGTGAAGCCAATGCGGAAGTGCCTTAAACTTGCATTCTTTCTAATAGCCAGCAGGGGGCGATTCCTCTGGTTGAAAAAAGAAGTCTGATTGTATAGAAGTCTATGAGAAAATGAGCCTCCTTCTCACTTTATTTATTACACGGCTTTGTTGAGTATTCAATTCTAATTGGTCAATCACTGTTGCTATATATAAAAGACCGTTGCTATGGGCACAGTTCTGATGACTCTGGCGGACCGTTTTTGTGTCAAATTATTGATTTCTTAAGTAGCCATGTAATAAGCGGGATAATGTACAGTTAGCCAGTCATTGTTGTGAAATAAACCCCTTCAGGACGAGGCTTTGCGTCGGGGTGCCGCATTGCCCTGTCAGGGTTTATTTCACAACAATGACCGGAACGATATCTGGCTCGCTGTACATTATCCCATACTTATTACCTCAGTAAACATTGTAAACATGAGTTTATGGTCTCAATCGCTAATTTCAAGTCTTCTTTAATACAGCATGATGTTCATTTAGTAAATGATTGTGCCATTTAGAGTCAAATAGACCATAAAACAGGGTATGCTTTAGGGCGTGGGTACCTTGTGATTGACAGGTCGCTACCACGGCATTGTCCAGTCTGGGAATTGTCCGTGTTTTCATTTTACAACTTTAACCCTTTTACAGTGTGTTTTCAGTTCAGGAAAGTTAACTGTAACATTTTGGTCTCCTAAAAATGTCTTATTCAACGTAATATAGGTATTGCTTTTAATGCATGGGGTCAGTTCTTTTGAAGATAACGGAGGATATTCATCCATCTCTCTATTCCTTGGAATAGAACTTACCATTTGTAGTTTTTTATGACAGATGGTTTAGCTGAGGCCTCAATATCCTCCCAGTGCTGTCGCCTGCTACACTTAAAGATTTATGACTTTTGTGGCTGGTGCATTTCTCTCACCGACACTTTATCTGGTCCAGCAGCTGCTCATGTTTTGGTCTGTGCACAGCAGGTGACCTGAAATGATGATCTCTCTGAGAGTCTAAAGGTGCTGACTCATTGCATTTAAAATAATGGAATTATTTGATAACCTTTCTCATCCTCGTGCTATCAGAGAGGAGAAGGATGTACAGTCTGGGTCTGAGAGTGTAGACAGCTTATGAACTGACTTCCAATCCTCTCTCTTTTCTCTCTCCTCATTGTACCCATCTTTGTCCCCCTGTTTTCATCCCGTTGTTTTCTGCTCCAGAGTAACGAGATGCTGGAGCTACAGAGGAGCCGGATGAGGGAAGAGGTCAAGGAGTACAAGTTCAGAGAGACCAGGCTGCTTCAGGATTACACAGAGCTGGAGGAGGAGAACATCACGCTGCAGAAACTGGTTTCTACACTCAAGCAGAGCCAGGTCAGTATGAACTCATTCAACTAATATCCACAAATACACCACACACCAGCAAATTTTGTTTCACACAGATGTGTCGTCATCGTTAATGATGAGACAACAAGCCCTGTCTCAGTTGAGATGAATGACTCACCAAATTTCCCCAACAGATTTCAGTATCAGTACCGGGATGCACTGGATCAAACAGTGCTCTCATCTAGTTGTTCATCATCCTTTATTTCCCTGAAAGTGCTACAGTATCCCCAACAGAGTCATATAGTGTCTGTATGGGGTTTAGTCACTTTCTTTCTAATATGAATATATTATATAAAATGTTATATGGGCAACAATAAACTATTAAAATAACTAATTATAACATTACTAATATTTAGTAAATATGATCAATTATTTATTTGTTAACATTAAAATAACTTTTAACTTAGTTTGATTAACTACCAATTTAACATGTAAAAATGATGCTTATTATAAAGTGTTACCAAATATGGTATGAAAGCACCATTCATAACCAAAATAGTATATTGTCACATTATACTGAGTCAATAGTAGTGTGGTGTTTGGTTTTAGTCCTCTGGCTCTAAACATTTTTGTACTTTTAAACAAAGGGGAAAACACTTTATTAATGTCTAAAGTGTGCTTTATCTCAAGTTGTCTGCAGCTGTTTTTTTTAGTTTTGCTCTAGTGTGACCTCGGATAGGGTCACCCAATCCTTAACAAACATGATTCTTATACTTTAGAATGTAATTAAGTAAATGTTCAATTAAATGTTTTCTTCTCTTGTCCTTTCCTGTTCCCACTTGTCCTCTCTGCTGCTCCTCAGGTGGAGTATGAGGGACTGAAACATGAAATTAAAGTACTGGAGGAGGAGACCGTCCTCCTCAACAGTCAGCTGGGAGACGCGTTACGTCTGAAGGACATTTCTGAGGGTCAGTTGGAGGAGGCCTTGGATGCCCTCAAGAGTGAGCGTGAGCAGAAGAACACTCTGAGAAAGGAGCTGGCCCACCACATCAGCCTGGGTGACAGTGTCTACGGAGCCGGGACCCATCTGGCGCTCACGGTCACTGGCGTCGAGGGCCTCAAGTTCCCTGACGAGACCAACGGAACCAACGGCAGCGCCATGCCTGCTGCTAACGGCAACAATGAGGACAGCAACCGCCGCAACGGCCACGTTCACACGAGCACCGGGTTGGCCAAGATGAACAGTGAATACCGGCCAGGCCGGAAAGGAGAAGGCCTGCACCCTGTGCCGGACCTGTTCAGTGAGCTCAACCTGTCGGAGATGCAGAAGCTCAAACAGCAGCTGCTACAGGTGGGTCATAAGAAAATATAGCATACAGTAAATTAAATTACCCACAATAACCCAAGTAAAATCACCAGTGCTGACTTGACTGAGCTGCTAGAAAGCACTTACAGTATTCTTTTGAATCATTGAATGTTCCTTTTCAAGGTCAGTACTGACGTCACTTGAACGAGTTACTGTCGGGAAGAGTTCAGTCGCTTTAAAACCGCTACCAACACTAACTCCAAGACAATTTACCGCAGCCCACTGCACATTAGAAGATAGCTCTATTGATCCACTTTCCCCAGTTTTTAGTGTAGAGACTGAGGCGTCTTATCAATTGTCCTGCCGCAGTCTGTGTGGGTGTGTGTGTCTCTATGAGTTTTTCTGTGTTCATTGCTGCACTGATGAAAGCAGCCCTGGTCACTGTTTGCCACTGGATAACAGCAAGGACATGACAAGGTGATGACAGTTTGGGAACGAGAAGAAAAGCGGGAAAAACACTACATAATACTACAGGCTTCACTGAATTTTAGTCTTAGCAAACAAGAATACAAATAATGGCACTGAAACAGAATTTAAACCATATTATGACACAAAATGCATCTACTGAAATGCAAAATAATTACATTATTTTGGCAGGGACAGCCCACACATATTCAGCGATAACAGCAACAGCCCATGTCCATGTCCATATGAACCGTGTTGTATATAATGTATGCTCTCTCATGTGTGAATGTCGTAGTGGGAGTGATGAAGCTGAATATAAGCAAAGCAAAAAGAGTCCAGCAGTAGAGGCAGTATGTTTGCGTGTGCCATAGGGAGCCCTGTCAGGGCGATAAGCATCCAACAGGCACAGGGAGCAGACTCAGAGGACAGAAAGTGACTAGATTCTGCTTTTAGTTTAGAGACAGGGGGACAGAAATAGAATACTAACTGGGAAAGAGGGAAAGAAAATTACGTTTTTTGTCCATAGGCGCTATACTTTAGCTCAAACTTTGCATTGTGATACATCCATATAAACAGAGTATAAATATAGTTCTTATATAATGTAGTCTTTCTCTCACAGTCACTTATGCACTGAGTCACCTGAGTGCAACACACACTCATAAACAGGCACCCCACACAAAAGGAATACATACAGTGTGTTGATAGCCATAAAAATCATAGATAGATTAGATTCATGCTAAAATCTAATCAAGTCATTACCGTTCATTTTCTCCCATGCTGACCTCCTCAGGGAAATAGAGAATTAGATTAGCGGCTGCTACATTAGCAGTGTGCATTTCTCTGGAAACACAATTACTCGTTAATCAATTTTCTCTTTCAAGTTGATTATTCTGGTAAAGACGTAAACAGCGGCAGCATCGGGCTTCTAATTGCCAGTTGAATATTTTTTTCAAATCAATTTTTTTTTTGAACGTAGGCCTATATATTTGCTATGTTGGATCAATAAAGTTTTACCCTGTTGCTGCTGGGGGAACGCGCTCGACGACAGATCAAGAAGCAGTTAAATGGCACTTAGTTTTAGTTCCAATTGTCCTTACCGACAGTTTTTGAGTCAAGTAAGCAGCACCACATCATTACACACCTTTGTATCAGTTCAACTGATACGATATATTGTTAGTCCATGATTTGCTTATGTTTGTTCACTCGTTGCCTAATAATGATGGTTGCATGGTACATTGTCTTTATCTTTAATAGCTTCTTGAAGGAAAAGTGTGTAGCATTTCAGGGGATATATTGGCAGAAATGGAATATAATATTCACAACTATATTTCCATTTTCATATAGTCTCCTGAAACTAAGAATCATTGTGTTTCCGTTAGCTTCATATCTACATAGGGAGCGGGTCCTCATCACGGAGTCCGCCATGTTTCTACAGTAGCCCAGAACGGACAAACGAAACACTGGCTCTAGAGAGAGCCTTTCACGTTTTTACATTACCCGAAGGCCACCGTAGGTGTCCGACATGCTCGTGAAAATGCAGTAACGTGAGCCGCCAAGTGCAAAACTGTGGTAGCGCCAACCGCCGTCTGACGTCCGTTGGCCTCTGAGCGAGTTGAACCTCAGAGGCCAACGGATGTCAGACGGCGGCTGGCGCTACCACAGTTTTTCCCTCGGCGGCTCACAATACCGCAGTCCAAGAAAGGGAGGACTGAGCGGAGGGGTACTAAGTTGATTGCAATCTGCAACCACACCACTAGATGCCGCCAAATCCTACCCACTGTACCTTTTAAAATCATGGTGCTGTGCAGGTCATACTGATTATTAACGCTGTTAACATGACAGAACACACCAATGCAGAGTATTATATAAGAATATATAAAGTGAAAATCCTTGGACTCATATGCAGCGTTGTACTTTCCCCTCGCTGTCTTGACTTCCTCTCATGTGGTAGTGTATCTTCCTGTCCTGGCAGGTGGAGCGCGACAAGTCGTCGCTGGTCATGAACCTGCAGGAGTCACAGATCCAGCTGCAGCACACGCAGGGCGCCCTGACCGAGCAGAACGAGCGGGTCCATCGCCTCACGGAGCACGTCAACGGCATGAAATGCCTCAATGGGGACAAAGAGCTCGAAGACCCGCAGGAAAGTGAGAAACCTGACGGTGGCCAATCACCGCCGGCCAATGGTCACCGCGATCCCGACATCCATGGCTTTGAGATCCTGGAGTGCAAGTACAAGGTGGCGGTGACGGAGGTGATCGACCTGAAGGCAGAGCTCAAGGTTCTGAAGGAGAAGTACAACCAGGCTGTGGAGGGGCAGGGAGACAGCCACAGTGACGACAGGGCTCAGGCAGTGACTGAACAGGTGTGTCACTGTTACATTATCTTTTGCAACAAAATATCTTTTTTTTTATTGGACGATATTAACTTCACTCAGATCTGTTTTTGCACACTGTGATGTTGCCAATGTCCCAACTGATTTCTTCCAAGCAGGTAACTCATTTGGAGCGTAGTTATCGTGAGAGCCGGGAGAGGGTGGCGGGCCTGGAGGGAGAGCTTCGAGCGGCCACGAGTACGGCCACAGAGAGCCAGGGCATGCTGAACACAGCGCAGGATGAGCTGGTGACCTTCAGCGAGGAGCTGGCGCAGCTCTACCACCACGTCTGTCTGTGCAACAATGAGACGCCCAACCGCGTCATGCTGGACTACTACCGCCAGAGCCGCATCACTCGGAGCGGCAGCCTGAAAGGCTCCGACGACCATCGGGCTTTGCTCTCGCCCCGCTTGGCGCGACGCCTCGCTGCTGCGTCTGCGGCCTGCTCCTCCTCCGAGCCCCCGCGCAGTCCCATGGACTCCCCATCCAAAGACGGCCATCACAACGGGACGACAACCAACACGGTGGACTCCTGCCATAGCAGCCCCACCCGCAAACCCACGGGCTCCATCAGCATCTCTCCTTGCCCGTCTCCGGTGCCCTCGGAGGTAGGCGGGGACCTGCGGAAGGAGCCCATGAATATCTACAACCTGAACGCCATCATCAGAGACCAGATCAAACACCTCCAGAGGGCTGTGGACCGCTCGCTGCAGCTGTCCAGGCAGAGGGCCGCAGCCAGGGAGCTAGCACCGATGCTTGACAAGGACAAGGAGTTGTGCTTGGAGGAGATACTCAAACTGAAATCCTTGCTCAGTACCAAGAGAGAGCAGATAGCCACACTCAGGCTGGTGCTGAAGGCCAATAAACAGGTGAAAGAGGATTTTTCTTTGTACTTTAAGAGGACTTATTATGCTTTTTCCCTTTCCTTTAGTGTGTTATATTGATTTTTGTGGATGCAAAAGGACAGAAACTTACAAAGCCCAAAGTCCATGCCAAAGAGAGTTACTCTCCCCCACAGAAACACTGCTCCTGAACTGCCTGAAACGCCTTGATTGAAGTCCCGCCTAACCTTCCATAATGTAGTGATGTCACCAAGTAACACGATTGAATAATACCTGCCTAGCAGCTAGTTTGGCACGCCCTCAAACAAAGATAATTAGAGCAGAGCTGGAGCAGAGTCCGAAGGTTTGGTTGTCCAATCACGACAGTGTGGGCCAGTTGACCAATCAGAGCAGACTGGGCTTTTTTTGGGGGGTGGGGGGACCAGGAGCTCAAACAGAGCGTTTCCGACAGGGGGTGAAAGGAAGTGCTGCAGTACAGCCAGTATGAGACAAAGAAAGTAGTAGAAGAAAGTAGAAAGCCAAAATACAAGTATGTACCTGAAAATTAGAATAATAGGTCCTCTTTAATATTCCATGAAAAATGCAAACTGAAGGAAACCAATCATTTGTCCTTTTTGTGTTAGAGATACAGTTCAGGCTTTATCTGAATTAGACCCACATGTTGTAATAAAATGTTAAATTATCCACATTGTAGACAGCAGAGGGTGCGCTGGCAAATTTGAAGAGCAAGTACGAGAATGAGAAGGCGATGGTGACGGAGACCATGATGAAGCTGAGGAACGAGCTGAAGGCTCTGAAAGAAGATGCTGCCACCTTCTCGTCTCTCAGGGCCATGTTTGCCACAAGGTGAGAGGCCACTACGCTGGGAAAAAGAACAATTGAACGTTCCTTGAAATATAGAGAATTTGCATGTTTCTAGAAATCTCCCTCTGAATCTTTGTTATTCCCTCTGTGCCTTTATCTCTCTCTCTCTCTGTAGATGTGATGAGTACGTTACCCAGCTGGATGACATGCAGAGGCAGCTGGCGGCAGCGGAGGACGAGAAAAAGACGTTGAACTCCCTCCTCCGCATGGCCATCCAGCAGAAACTGGCCTTGACCCAACGGCTGGAGGATCTGGAGTTTGACCACGAGCAGACTTATCGTGGCCGCGGCGCTAAAGTGCCCAGGATTAAAAGCAGCCCGCCCAAAGTAAGTCGCAGAGGCGCCTTCACAGCTCCCTCCAGTCCCACCAGGCTCCACAGCCCCTCCATTATCACCACCACCGACCTGACCCTCACTAGTCCTCCTTCTGTAGAACTAACCGCTTGTCCGTCCATGTCTGCGTGGTCCCCAGACACACTTTCTGATACAATCCAGAGCTTAGCTTCAACTCTTCAACCGAACACCAGTTACCCTCATTTGTCTCTGGGCCCCCAGCCCATGGTGGTAGACCCCGAGCGGCTGACCTTAGAGTTCAGACGACTCCTTTATGCGAGGCAAGACATAGGACGACTGTTCCCATCTCACAGCACCGGTAGCCCTGCCTCAGTATCTCCTCAACTTCGACAAAGGCACCAAAATCCATTAAACAGTTCCCAGAAGCCACTGGACTAATTAGGTGGGATACAGAGAGGCGGGAAAACTGGTTTTACATGGTTTGAACATGCAGCAACAGCTTGCTCCATCCTCAAAACAGCACTGAACAGCCTTTTTGTTATTGTTAAGGTTGGACTGCTTTCTAATAAACACCCTTATGAATGTGATATCAGGCATCTGAATAGCTGCTACTATAAAATGTGACATTATGTACCAGTGTCTTAGAGTACTGAGAAGTGTTTTAAAGTGAAAACTAAAGCAAATTATGGCCGCAGGCTCTGCCTCAGCATACAGTGACTCACAGCACCTCCCTGTGGCAGACTGTATTCATTACATGTTAGAATTGTTTTATTTTGCATTTTTTTATTCAAATATAATTTATCTAATGTATTCCATAAAAGTATATGTCGTTAAATACTTCCATATCATTCTTGCATGCCTTATTTGGTCACATCTAAAGTGCTGTCGAAAAGCATTTGACAGGTTTTACATGGTTATTAATATGTTGTCCAAAGTAGTATGGAAACCAGTCAGACCTCCTCTCTGTGCCTCGTCCTCCTCTGTTCACTTCTCCACTAAGCCCCACATGTAGTATACCTCCCAAAAAAGCAGAGGGGGATAAACTAAATCCATTTCTTCCTCCACTGACGGACAAATTTTGATAAACTTCTCTCAGTATTTCCAGTTTTCTCCACCAGATAGCAGTGTCTGAAAACATTTCCATTCTCTTCCTGTCAAATGCTGTTTGAACTCTCTCTCTCTCTCTCTCTCTCTCTCTCTCTCTCTCTCCTTTATCCTACAACATTTTAAGATAACACCACATCATATAAACAAACAACTGACAGACGTGGACTTAAAATGGAGTTTATGAATATAACTGAGCCACGGTGTTCTGGGTGTTGAGCAGGATTGGATTGTTCAACATGAGCCCCACAATGTCCGTCCTTCTCTTTTTGTGCTGTACAAATCAATATAATATCTGGATTTTCAAGTCTTTTGTTCTCTGGTTTCCTCCCACAGTCCAAAGACATGCAGGCTAGGTTAATTGTTGACTCTAAATTGCCCGTAGGTGTGAATGTGAGCGTGAATGGTCGTTTGTCTCTATGTGTCAGCCCTGTGATAGTCTGGTGACCTGTCCAGGGTTTACCCTGCCGTAACGAAATTGACACTCGTTGCTGGACATTCGTAGGAAAATGAACAAAAAAGAAGGAATAACTTTTTCGTAAGATATCATACGGACCATTGTATGAGAATATGTTGAAATATG
Source organism: Sebastes umbrosus (assembly GCF_015220745.1). Classification (NCBI taxonomy): domain Eukaryota; kingdom Metazoa; phylum Chordata; class Actinopteri; order Perciformes; family Sebastidae; genus Sebastes; species Sebastes umbrosus. The sequence continues at coordinate 30,293,789 of NC_051272.1, read as the reverse complement.
CCCATGTCTGTGTCTCTTTGAGTTTTCCACCTCCAGTGCTGATTGGCTAGCTGTGGAGAGACTGGTTCAACACATTCACACTATGCAAGCATACTGTAACTGACAGTGGAAGCAGCTATACTCAGTCTGATGTCAAGTATTTTTCTTCTGCCCATATTTCTCCTCTTGCTCTCTTTTTCTCAGGCTTTTCTCATTTCGCCTTCACATAGCGAAACACTGATTTCCACAGCAGGAGACTCACATTATGTTATCCAAGAGAAACTAAGTGAAGATGGTTATCCCGTACATTATGTAAATTATGTCATCGTTGCAGCAAACCAGCAGTAGTCTCGCCGTCTCTGACGAGGTCTTCCCCTGTCTTGTCCTCCGTGTTTTCTCTGTCCTATTGTCTAACCCTGAGTGTCACCACTCTGTACATTTGTCTAATTTATCAGTTTCTTGTAGATTGTCAGCAGCCTGCTGCCTCAGTACCGTCACTCTCCCCACAACTAAGGCGAGGGAGAGCCTCCCTAGCCCGCAGGTAACAAGCTATAGAACCTGCTAGTAGTGGTGGCTCATTGACATCTATCCATCTATCCATCACACACCATAATAAACACGCCACTCACACTCTTATTAATGCACACATCTTTCTGTGGTTTGATCTGAAGAGGATAAATGGTCCTGCATGCTTTAAGTTTCCACACTTACACAACAGCTTATGGCTGAGACCCTTGTATAGAGTGCTCCAGGGATGACCTATTTTTCTAGGCCTGCTAGGAAGCTCTGTGGCAAACAAACGTATATGATACTTATATGTTTGCGTATGTGTAGTGTGTTTACACATGTAAATATATGTCATACACATTTGCACACTTACAAACTTACACACACAGCACCTTATACACTTATTTGCACACTATATGCACATTTATATTATTTTATTACAATGTATTTTATTTTACGATATTGATACCTTGTAATTTCTTACTGTTAAGTTTTATTGCTATTATATTGCTATGTCGAGGAGCCAAAACACAATAATTTGACTCTCTTATACCTGTAAATTGAAATGTAACAATAAAGGAATCTTCTAATCTAATCTCTAATCTTTTGAAGCATAAACAGGTCTTTTTTAGCCTTTTTTCAGCTTTTTTGAAGACATAAAAAGGCTTCAAAATTCACGAGTGGGATATTTATTGACGTATTTTATGTCGTAGAACAAAACGTTAAAATCTCGTATTAAATGCAAACTCATTTCCGGGTTTTAGGACTCATTCCTGTAGCACTCTTTTGCATAAATAATTAACACTGGGGAGTGAAGGAATTGTTTTTCACTTGCATGTAAAGTTTTGCATGGCAGTATTCTATACGTGTTTTTACTATATACTGACAGACTGGGCAACAAGTTATCTGTCTTTATTTTTGCCAATTGACTGAGACATTCATACAAGGCAGCTAGGACACTGCTGACAGATCTGAGGCCATGTTTGGTTTTAGTGTTGTTCTGGTAAGCAAACACTCTCCAGTTCTGTTTTGTTCTAGATGTTCTCACCAAATACTTTTCTTGAAGTATGATATGAACAGCCCTTTCTTTGTCTCTGGGGTGGTTTTAAAAGAAATAGTTAGATTTTTTGGTAAATATTGGTTTCTTGGCAAGCATTAGATGAGATTGACACCATTCAGTAATCAATCTTCTCTTTTCAAGATTCGGCAAGAAAGTGAATAAGTGTATTTCCCAAAAACTTTTCCTTTCAGAAAACCATGTCAGTATTTTTGCCCTCGTCACCTTTGATTTAGTGTACCCTCATTCTTCAAACAACCATTCCCATCTTCTGTAGCCTCCTTAGATTACCAGTCTTTTCCACTCAATCTCATTTATTCTCTTCCTGTCTCTCTGCATTCTTACAGTCCTAAATTTATGCCAGACCTCCAGGAAAACCGGGCAGTCCTGTCCAGCAGCGGCCTTCTCTCCCCCTGCGACCCTCTTAACTCTCTGGCCCAGCGACCCCAGCCCCCCGGCACCTAACCTCGCTGCTCCGGCCCAGGCCCCGGCCTCGGTCTGGTAGGAGTCATGCAGAGACAGAGACACTCTGGATGGGGGTTCCCTCGGTTTAACTCCCTCTAGCAGTTCCACCTGGTGCTTACTGGACTCTGTGACCCCCCAATTCCCCCTAAGCGCTACATGGTCCGGCCCTCGGCAGGCCTCTTGGTTAGCTGGGTCGCAGAAGAAGAGCAAGACGCTCCCTTCTTCTCTGGAAGTGACAACCTGTCCTGGAAAGGACTGAACTGAGGTGCAAAATGTGTGACAAATCACGGGAATTTTTTCCCTTATTCATATTATTTAGTATTTATTTGTAACTGATTTACTCTATTGGTTATTTATTTACACATTGATTTGTGAAAAGTTTCTGAGATATTTATTACTGGAATGTTTTTTTTCTGTGTTTGTTGGTCATTCTTCAATATGGAAATCAAGACCTGTTTTACCGCTGTGGACAATTTAGCACATTCACTACTGTACCTACATGGCCAGTACTCAATGCAACCACAACCAGAACTGCAAAAGTTCTTTCTGGTCTAAAGAAGAGATTTAAAACTTGCCTATCCATACTATACGCCATTTAAAATGGTAGATTTTGTCAGTATAATAATCAAAACATGTGTATGCCACTTTTACATAGGAGTGTTAGAGTACATTGGCTTGAATATTGCAGACAGACTAATGAAGGTCAGCGTTTTATTACAAGAAAATCGTTTCTTGTGGTGGTGGTGGTGATGGATGGATTTCAACTACCTTTCTAACGTCACTAGTATTTCTTGGGATGCTTGTGTTTTTTATACAAAGATTTTGTTTTGCAAATCATAAAGAATATTTTATACCTCTTATTATTTGTATTTATTTTTACAGCAGACTCTAGTGACATGGTTGTGTCTGATATGTAGCTCAGATCTCCTCAGAGACTGGGATAGACGAGAGACTGAGTGTTTGAGATCAGGACTAGGGCTGTTGGCCTGGGATTTTTTTGCCTTTTGAATTGCACAGGTTTAAGTGACCATGGAGTGAACTGACCTCCATGTTTTTTAACATTAGTTATGAGCAGAGGGTTCCCCAAAGATGTGCCCTCTTCATGAGTTACCGTCACTGTCATGTCAACATCGTATCCTCACCATAAAGTATTCTCCGTCTTCTCTGTGAGCTCTTTCACTGTATTGGCCCAGAAAACGTATTATCACCCTTAGTTCCTCCTGCAATGACAGTGACAGAAATTTTCATTATCCCGAGCTACACTTGTAAGTCATCGTAACTCTCCATGTTTAGCTGTCCCTTCATGCTTCCTCCAAACAGTATGCAGTACTGTCCAAGCACAATATGCACTATGCATTAAGAGCAATACAGTAGTGCCGGTCGTAGACTGATCTGATTCAGATTTACTCAATCTTTCAATTTTTTCTGTCACCATGAATTAACCAGCAGGCTGACGAAAAACGCAGAACAACAAGTGTTCCCAACTTTCCCAGATCAAAAATGGGGATCCAATCGAGATGTTGTTTATATTTGAAACAGTGTTTTGATCACAGAGGAGTGGCGCTACGTCTGACTGAGATGGATGTAACGTGTGACTTTGATGCAGAATTGAAATCCCATTTCTGTCTTTATACCCTCATAATGTCTTCAATGTAAATGCTCTCCTCACTGCACTGAATACATACTTTTGCCAGATGGATATGAAATGGATAAACTGAAACTACATAGCCAGTATAGTGTTGTAATGACAGATAAAAGCATTTCTGTTACATCAGCGATGAATGAGTGAACTCTTTTTGTTCTCTGTGTGTACATTTGTTGGGTTTGTCTTTGTTAACAGTGTAGATTGTTACTTTTGCAACTAAAGAGTGATGAAAAAATATCTGTGGTCCAAAAGTAGCTTGTGAACCCACGCAGGCTCATTTGGTGACCTAACTCTCTTGGTTTGTTTGCACAATATAGCAGTGGATGGAGAGAGACTAATCCAGAGAAAGAAAAAAAGAAAAGAAATGTGGTTTAAAAAGAACAATAGCCGTACTACAGTGGGTTTAACAGTTTCTCCTCCATTTAAAACAGTGTTTAACTGGTTTCACGAGCAAATAAAAAGACCTGTCCTTGGATTTGTATGTGACTTTGTGTTTGTGTCTGTTTCTCATCATGTTAACACACTAGACAGAGAGTAACTTTCTGTATCCGTGCATTCACATGCACAGCAGGTTAAAATGTTAAAATGTTTTTTAAAAAAGCACCAGAGAGATTAAACATTCATCCTCATCATTCTTTCTCTGCATCACCCTAAACAGAGTATTTTTTAGAGTACAAGGAAATCACTTAATTTAAAGCACAAAGAACTGTGATTTCAATCAGTACTGAGAAATAAAACAATCTATTGCAGACAGAGGACGAGGAAACAAGAGACATCAGCAGATGTTTATCTGTCGGTTTATCTGATAGTAAGACGGTCATCAGTGTGTTTTGTTACTGAGTGTATTGTACACTTAACAAGTCATAGTCAAGTTGGCTCCTTTCTTATCTTTAATTTCCTTCTCCTTGGTCGTATCTTGAATGCCTAATATTTTGATGCGATCCCGGGGGACATTACTGTCTTTAGGTCCAGTGTGTAGGATCTGGTGGTATCTAGCAGTGAGGTGAGGAGATTGCAACCAGCTGAAGCCTCTCCTGTGTGCCGAGTGTGTCGGAGAGCTACGATGGCCGATGCAAAAATGCGAATGGCCCTCTCTAGGGCCATGTGGAGCAGAGCCAGAGCGTGTATGTGTGTGTATGTGGGAAGTGAGTGGTGAAGCAAGAGAGAGAGAGCGCCGGCAAAGGCAACGTTATCGACTCCGGCCCAAGCAGGAAAAGTTAACAGTGTTTGACTTGTCCGTTCTGGGCTACTGTAGAAACATGGCGGTGCAACTTGGCGTATAAAACGGCTTATTGTAAGGTAACGAAAACACGATTCTTATTATCAGGTGATTATACACTAAAGAAAACAAACTTATAAACACTATATTCCATTTCTGCCAATAGATCCCCCTAATTGTTACACACTGGGCCTTTAGAATAGAATAGAAAGATTTATTGTCATTGTATTAAATGAAGCTCATGCGTAAATTCAGACAGGAAGACTAGGTGTGCAAGCTCATTCATTCTCATTCATTCTGGGTCTCTCTCTCTCATGGGCTATTAATATGTCAGCTGATTATGGGCGTCTCTCTTTTCAGCGACCAATCAGAGCTTGCCATATCTCCCTCAACCAATCACATGCTGCTGTCAAAAGTTTAAAAAAACATTTCTCCTCTATGCAGTTTCAGTGTCAGCATTCAGCAAACGGACGCGACCCTCCACCACCCCATCACCTCCAGATTCATCACATCAGAGTAATCCTGCTCCACTTCATTCATCGGATCTGCATCAGTCTTCACCACCACCACCACCAGTGTCTAGACCCGGGGGGAATATTTCTACATCCTACTACAGCTTCACTTCCCCTTTATTATTTCACATCGGGTCTAAATCGCCAAAGAATGTGCTATTCATAATTTGTGCACTTTGTAATAAATCATCATTTAATTCATACGAGTCTTTCCTGATTGAAATACAACGAGATTCACAGTTGCCACTTCTGGTCAGTGCTTTAAAACAAATAATTGACAAGACTAAACGAGGCAGATAAAACATATAACAGGTAAAACACACACAGTTATAAAGCAAATAAAACAGGTGAAGTAGATGTAATAAATTAATATAAACAGAGGTATTACACTAGAGGAATAAAATAGGTAAAATAGATGTAATGTAAACAGAGGTAATTGCACTTGTAAAATAGGTAGGGTAGATGTAATAAATAAAATGTAAACAAAGGTAGCTGCACTTGAGGTATATATTGCACCAAAGGATATATTGCACAGTCAAATGTATTTCACATTCAGTGTATTAATATTGCACAGATTTATTGTTCAGTGTCCGTATGGCCCAGGGAAAGAAACTGTTTGCGAGTCTGGAGGTGCGGGCTTTCATTGACCTGTAGCGCCTGCCAGAGGGCAGCAGGTCAAACAGGTGATGAGCTCAGTGGGAGGAGTCCCTGAGAATAGTTGTGGACCTACTGAGGCAGCGGGAGCTGGAGATCTCTTCCAGGGAGGGCAGAGGGCAGCCAATAATCCTCTGGGCCGTGTCTATGACCCTCTACAGAGCCCTCCTGTCTGCAGCCGAGCTCCCAGTGTACCACGCCGTGATGCAGTACGTGAGTACGCTTTCGATCGCCGAGCGATAGAAGGACTCCAGCAGTTCGTTTTTATTGAGAATTCTCAGGAATTGAAGTCGCTGCTGGGCCTTCTTTTTCACAGCCGTTGTGTTTGTGGACCAGGAGAGGTCCTTGGAGATGTGCACCTCCAGGAATTTAAAAGATGACACCCTCTCCACACAGTTCCCGTTGATGTGGAGAGGGGTGTGGGCCACGCTGTTCCTCCTGAAGTCTATGATTATCTCCTCTGTTTTTGTGGTGTTCAGCAGCAGGTTGTTAGCTGAACTCCACACTGTCAGTTGCTGGACCTCATCTCTGTAGGCCGTCTCATCACCCCCTGAGATGAGCTCAACCACAGCGGTGTCATCTGCAAATTTGATGATGGAAGCTCCATTGGTACCAACCATGTCATGCTAGCTTGTTGCGGAAGAGGGCCAAATAACGCTCCAAATTCAGGATAAATGTAGCAGCTAAACCCTCAAATAACATAAGGATCGATTTTTTTATTAATTTAAGCCATATAATGTCCCTAAAGCAGTCCCTAAACTGCAGTACAGTAGATCCTTACAGTTGTTCATGATTTCAGTTGGCTACTCCTCTGGAGTTTCTGAAGAGCATATAGGGATCGTTCATGTAGATCTAAAGCCTCATAACATCATGACGGTGGACCATTTACAGCAGCTATTTAGAGTAAATGTCATCCACTTTGGCTTAGTGTGCAACAATCCCGAAGAATGGACGGGTGCCACTCTTTAGACCCGAAGCTATACTAACTACTTTGAGTGAGATTATTAATACATAATATAAAACTAATAAATTAGGATGTATTATTATGGATTGAGCCACCTGGCAGTACATAGCCTAAAGTAGTTCAAATTAGCTCCACCTTTTCCAGCTGCAACAATAAGTATTATTAATCCAATAATTAAAGACACACATTAGGCTTAATTAGGAGTTACATTGATATAATCATGATTTTTATTTACATTGGTATACAGTAGGCCTACACTTTTTTTTACAAAGGTAGTATCATGGCTTTCAGTCAAGTTAAGCTCATTGGACACTTCAATAATATCCACAATAGCTTATACTGTATATGCATCACTTACTTGCTGAGTTCGGTTTATTGAAGGTTTGGTTTGGGTGAATAAATTCAGCCCACTAAGAAAAAATTATCAGAACAGTCGATGTGATTTAATGTCCAGTCATATCAAATCAAACTATGATGAGGTCATCATTTTTGCTTGCCCACCATGACTACTTATAGCCCGCCTGAATATCAAACAACATACAAGAATATATTAGACCATGGTTGAACTGCCATTCCTTCCAAATTTATTAGAAAACTAAAATTCTAATGATTAATATTATATTATATATTTATTATTATATCATTATTATGATTTAGAATTAGATTTTTTGAATGTGACTTGGTGCTCTAATTTTGATTATCTCATAATATTGATAACTGCCTGACCTAATATTTTGTAATATATATGTTGACTTATAGTATCTCATAATTTAAACTTCCCTACTTGACTTAATAAGATCCCAATTTAACATATTTTCTCATGCGTAATTGTAGCATCTTAAAATATTCAATGAATATATCATAATTATGGTTCATTGTCTGATAAATCTGAGTGTCTCATGAAAAATAGATAATAAGTTAAGTCACATGTCATATATTTTTTTAATCTATTAATTGTGATTTATTATCTCCAACTAATAAAGATTATCAACATGACAAAATCATCAATTCAAAATGGTACAGTGTGCGCGTTTGTGTGTGTGTGTCTGCGTGTATGTGTCCAACAGTGTGTCCATTGTCTGGGTGTAATAATAAGGAGGTCTGCACCGCCAGTACGCACTGAGGGGGCAGAGGGGCGCTCCTTTGGGAAACACCCCCATCATCAAGGTGACATTGCTGCTTAGGAGAGAAGTAGGATGATATTGATTCATCAGACACATGTGTCCAGCTGTTTTTGTTTGATGTTGAGACGCGCTGCGCAGGCGCATGATGGGCTGCCGCCGCGCAGCTGGATGCAGCTGGACGGCCATACTGGAGCTCTCCGTAGAGGAGTGGACCGCGTCTCTTTATAAACTTCTAATAGTTTATTTCCGGTCAATTTGAATTCGTTTCACTTTAGTATCTCAATGCGGGAGCGGCCAACGACTCATACAAGCATGGACGGCTTTAGCAGAGTCGCTTTTCGCAGGAAACAACGCAGTCTGGACAGCGAGGACCCAGAGGAAGCAGGTGAGTCTTTCAGGAATGCTGAGACACCACTTTCAAAACGAAAACACAAGTACTATCCCAAAACTACTACAAGACATTTAACTGATTCAACTGCTCTTTTACAACCTATTATAAACTTCTTAATATATCACTTTTGGACTGATTCACTTTTTAAGCCTATTCATATGTTTAATAGGAGTCCATAAGGTAACTTATTGTTCACCCTCCTGTGCAGTTCAATCTTAGATCATGAGTAAAAAATCTGAAGGATCATTACAGGCTGTGTAAAGTCTTTAACTGGCTTGCTGGTGACTCAGTGTTATGGCTGTAACTGCTCTTGTATTAGCCTTATGGTGTTTTTGTCAGTCTGTGTTGGTAAAGCATGGAATGGCCAGACTGTAACGCACCTACATTGTAGGAGCCCTTGTTTACACACCGCCCCTGACTTACTGGCTGCTCAGCAGGTATGAAGGTTTCAGAAGCAAGCCCCGACCTGTTTGTGCAAACCATCCACATGCTGGAGGGCATGCATTTATTTTTCATTCTGGAGAAGACGGCTTCGTAGAAGTACTAGAACTTGGTCTGCTCGGGATGCAGCTCTCAGAAACATGCAAAAATCAATTCTCTGACAGGTCACTGTGCACTTCTATGTCTTAAGCCTGATCAAAACAAGTCCTGGGATCTCACCCCATGCAGGCGTCCAGATGGATCTTTCAGCTGGAACTGAAAGTTTGCCCAGTTTGCTTTAGTCCGACTAAGCAGTCTATATTTCCCAGAAAACTCGGATCCAAATACATGTCAGTACTCCTGCAGTGTGTGCTGTCTGGGCTCGCTTTTCGTGGGGCTTCGTCATATCTTGCAAACCCTGAGGAGTGCTTGTGCTAACATGCAGCTGAGGACACACACCGTGCTGTACTTACAGTTTGATGTGAACTTTGCTCTATGGTTGATAGTGCCACTGTTAAGATTGGGCGAGGTGACTTCAGTCTCAGTCACACGTCTCAGGTGATGGCAGGAAGTGAGGTAGACACTGGAATACCCCGACATATTACATGTCAGTGAATCATCAGTTTTTTATAGATATTCATCATCATTTGGCCCCAATATTGCACAATGTTTCCACCGAAAGCATTGAAACTAATGAGCATAATTAGGTCTTCCCTGCCACAGTTGAATAGTCATTTATTCCATTTGACTTGGTTCAGTGCAACCTTTAATGATCCAGCGTTTTTATCGTGGCTGACTGATCCCGCATGTCTTGGACCACTGATGTGATTCCAGTAGAGAAGTGGTACATTAATCTATCGTGTTCTGTTGTTTTGACTCTATACGTCTGGGTCTGTTTTAACCGGAGTGGTATGAAATGGGATTTTTTTAGGCCGTCCTAGTTATGCTGAAGAAGATGCCTGGTTATAATTTACGTCTATTTTGATCCATTCTTCCTGAACAAATGTTAGGAAGATGGTGTTGTCCTTTTAGCCCCATCATCTTTCTTCTCAAATCTTTTTCATTGATTTTACACCAGTATTTTGAACAATAAACAGTGGCATAGCCAAGATGTCCGAGCGAAATGGTCTCTGAGTTAAAAGACAGGAAATATACACAAGAACAAGAAGGGGATGTAGTTGACTTTCGGCTGGATGGCAGCCTTATCCAGATATTCAATAAAGGGCTTGTCAAAGTCAAAGGATCTGCTGGGATCTGTAAGTGAAAATCTCATCTTTTCAATATGATTTAAGATCTCCTTGAGCCAACTATTGTGCGAAGGGTGAAGATTGGGCTTCCACCTAAATAAAATGAGGCGTCTTGCTAATAGTAAAGGCCAGAACACGCCGTTTTATCAAAGGGAAGACAGGTGCTGCAGATGGTGGGACTCCAAATACGTCCATTAGAGGTATAGGGTTAAGATTCTTTTTTATATACTATATATTGCAAATTACTCATGAATTATACATTCACAATATGTGCAGTATATATTTGCAATTTTGTTCTTGTATTTAATACACCCATTGGTACATACAGAACAGAGAAGTAAGATAGAAAAATGAGTAAATAGATAACTGAGGAGAAAAACAACAACAAAAAACACACATATATATACACACACATGCATGCATATACATATACACACATTCACATATACATACATGTACATACATGTACACAAGCATATCCACACATGGACATATACACACATACACATACACATACATACATACATCCACGTACACCTACACATACATATACGTACTGTATACACATACACACAGATAAACATATACAGTACATACACATACATACACATAGTCCATACAGTATATGCATACACATGTGAACATACATATATACGCATACATACATACATACACATATACATATTATACACACATCAACACTCACATACATACATACAGATACATACATACAAAAAAGGGGGGGGGGATGTGTATATAGTGTATGTCTATATTATTTATAAATAATATAGACATATATTATTTATCTCTATGAATCTATCTATATTATTTATCTCTAAATATATTATTTATTATTTATTTGTTTGCCTGAGATCTGCCTCAGCCCATTTATAAATCATTCTATTAAAGATTATCAGGGTTAAGGTTCATGCAAAAAAAAAACTGTCCGAAATGTGTTAAAACTTTGACACCAGAAATCTGTTAAATTTGGACAGGACCAGAACATGTGAGTATGGTTAGCAGGCGACTGTTTGCACCTATTGCAAATATCACTGGTATGCCCCATCATCTTTGAATGTAAACTGCAACACAGACATTATCCTGTCAACTCTTGTGTAACAGAGTTGCGCAAAATGTGCAATATAAATCTCAACACTATACTCTCTTCAGACACCATCATACACTTCAAAGGAGGTCTATTTGTTTCTGTCTCTCTCTCATTTGTGAAGTCGAGTTTGCCCAAGTATCTATCTTATTAATTACACAGGATTTAATTTGTGTTTTCAGCACAAATGGCTTGGGGGCATGTAGGTTTGAGCTGGTGTTACTGTGAGGACAGCTGTATCAGTCTACAACAATGAAACGGTTTGTTTTCGGTCAGCTAAGCAATAGAAGCAGTGGGACTGTATGAATCAGATGCTGTGTGGCCTGCTAGCCTACTGCTTCTGCTATTGTTTGGCTGCACTGTGCCCATTCATCCTGAGCTGAACCCTTTCACTGTCCTCTGCTGGCTTTAACTCACTTCAGCCAATAGTGGTTCCCGAGTGCAGCCCAGTTCATGATGGCTTAAAGATGATTTATTTTTATATGCCGTGCATTGCTGTGCCACATCAATATGTACTATACCCATCAATTGTACCTACCGTGATAAGGAGGTATTTGAATTCTAAAAGGTCTATTGGAAAGTATTTCCTTTTCTCCCTGCTTTGTGGTTATACCAGAGTATAATATTCATCTTCTCAGAACAGAAATCATGCTGAAAGAATAAACATTTTTGGGGGGATTTATACATGTCCAGGTTCCCACAATCAGAAGCACAGAAACTTCAACTAACAGCATATGCTGTAGATTAAGTTCTTACTATTCTATAAAGTGTTTGTCCACTATATTACTGATGACAAAAAGTAAAGGTTATATATGACTGTCATCCGTAAATGTCAGCTAGTAACTCTAAATAGACTGTTCTAGTATGTTAAATGTTTAGGCAGAATGTTTTTGGCATCATTCGGCAAAAATTCTATAATAACCTTTCAGCATATTGTAATTCAAGTGTTTCTAGAGAAAAGCTAGACTTCTGCACCTCTTCATGGCTCTGTTTTCAGGCTTTGAAAAATCTAGGGAGACTTTGGCCAATCACAGGAGAGCATTCCTATTGGCTGTACACCGGTTGGTGGGCGGTGCTTGGTATTTCCTCAACGGATCTCAACATGGCTGCCGGGTCACAAACTTTCTCATTTGACAGCTAAACAGTACACTACTAGATGTTTCTGAAAACATTTGAGGCGAGAAATAGGCATTACAGTAACAGAATATTGATTCATATTTGAACAGCGCTGCCTAGTTTGACCGTTTGGTCGGAGTTCACGAGTGATTGACAGCTGCTCAGAGACGGCAAGGCTCCAGCTCGGCTCTGATTGGTTGTTTTCCTCCTTTCTGTGAAATCTTGCAGATGCCATTAGGAGCACCGGAGGACACAGAGGAACATGATTTCTTTCAGATTACGTGTTTCATGCACTACTGTCAGGATACAGTGACCGTTTTATAAAAATAAATCATATTTGCTCCATTTCTACCCACTGCAGCTTTAAAAAAAAAAAAGATTTTATTAAAGCAACACTTATCAGTTAAAGCTTTAATTAAGTATTGCATTCAGGTTTAATGTGATTTTATTCACTCTTAAAGGTGCTAAATGCGAGATTGGGAGCATTTCTATCGCCTCTGCGTTGCTCTCAACATGGCGACGGCTGAGCCGGCAGATCGCAGCTGACGTTGCTAACTCTGAAAACAAGCGCACCGGAGGGTGTGTGCTATGCTTCCACAACGGCGCCATCTGTTTGGACAGCGTTATCAGCTGTAACCGACATATGAGCACAGTGAAGAGCGGCGACTGTGAGCTAGCCATGTGGGCCGGCCCAGCTATGTCAACAAAGCAGGGAGATGGATTACAACACACACAGGAAGAGTGGCTCAGGTAGACATTACTCCTCTATATCTTTACAGCAAAAAGTTGTTTGCTGCTATAGTAATGCTCTGAATATCCTATAGAGCACCTTTAAACTAGCCTCAGGAATGACATTTTTGTACTAATTTGTGCACATTGACCCAGACATGAGACTGTGAGGAGGAAGTCTTGTCTTATCTAATAGGCATCAAGTGAAGCTGTCGATGCATTGATCTTCATCACTTGACCTTCATGACATAAATTAGTGACTATATTGTTGTCATATGTGCCAACAATTGTCAACATCTCAAGTGGATATCGATCTTTGTTAATACATAACTTCTTATTATATCGAGGAACATTTCCTTATTTGAGTGTTTTCCCAGTGTTTACTCTGTGTCTGGTGGCGACGTCTCAGACTGGACATGACTGTGTACGGAGGTGTGGAGGTGGTTGGTTTGCTCACTTGATAACCACAGTGGGTGTGGGCTGCACTCAGCAGGAAACGGATAATACCTGTGTGTGTTAATGTAATATCCCTCAGCGGTTGCAAACACATGCTCTCACAACCACCAGTATTTAGGATCAAGTTTGAGGCACGCCAGTTTGCAAATGTTCCTGTAGGTGGAGGTAAAGGCTCAGAAATGTTTCACCCATCCACCAGCAGGTGGACCTCTGTGCTCAACGTGTGATGTGGACACATGCAGAGTCGTGTACTCCTTTGCAACAAAGCAACCATCCACGTACACCATATCCTGGCGTGATACTGTGCTGTTGCTCCCAAATCAATTAGAAAACAATCAACAGTTGATAGATGGTCTCAATAAAACCAAGAGGTCCTTCCATTTGAAAGCACATTATCATGCTTTCGCTCTTTTAATTATTTCATTTTGACTCAATAATATATGATGAAAAGCATTGAAAATTATCAATCACTCTAACTGTAACACGCCGACCCACTTTTCCCGTGATTCTGGGAAGACAGGGGGACATTTCTCCCAAATGCCTGCTGGAAAAAACAATGAGGTGGAGAGAGGAAACTAACAATGAGCTACTTTTAGACTGTTTGTATAGAAATGTGTAAAATTACTCCAGAAAAAAAATGGGTTTGTAATAAGGCTGTCAAAGTTAACGCGATAATAACGCGGTAAAGCAAATTTTTTTTAAAGGCACTAATTTCTTTAACGGGTTAACACAACCGATCTTTTGGGGATTTGTAGTGGGCTCAGTTTTAAAGCTACAGTGAAGATACTGGCATCATATGAAACTAGAAGACCTAAGGAATCCATTGGTACCAAGTTATACTAGCTTGTCGCGAAGGAGGCTAAATGACGCTCCAAACTTACAATACATTTTGGTGAGGAAAAACTGTCATGGCCATTTTCAAAGGGGTCCCTTGACCTGAAAATGGGTTCTATGGGATTAATGGAAAATCACATGCAATTTTGGCCAAGTCATTGTCAAGTTGGCACACTGACACACTGACAGCTGTTGTTGCCTGTTGGACTTCAGTTTGCCATGTTGATATTTGAGCATATTTTTTGTTGCTAAATGCAGTACTTGTGAGGGTTTCTGGTCAATATCTATCATTGTTTTGTGTTGTTAATTGATTTCCAATAATAAATATATCCATATATTTGCATGAAACAGCATATATTTCCACTCTTATGTTGATAAGAGTATTAAATACTTGACATATCTCCCTTTAAGGTACATTTTGAACTGATAAAAAATGTGCGATTAATCGCGATTCAATATTTCAATCGATTGACAGCCCTGGTTTGTAAGACCAAAGCCTGTTGACACTTCCTTTATAAGTAACCATGTGTTTGTGCGTGTGTGTGTCACACACCTCCCAATGCCAGATTGTTCTCTAATGGAATCTGTAATTTTTTACTGTAAATCAATTTTTATTTTACCTCCAAATCTTATCAGCTGGGTTTGACACACTGAGTCAGGGCAAACATGAAACACTGTCAGTACTAGCCAATAATAATAAGTCCCTAGAAGCCTAAATATCTGCAGGGTTTCAGACAGGACACTGTTTTTCCATCTATGCGCCAGCCAGTGTTTCCTGACTGCAGTGTGTGTCGTTTCCCCCTCCTGACTGGCATTGTTATCCTGTGAGGCTCTTCCCAGAAAGCTACTGTACCTTACACGCTCAGTCTGAGCTCAGAAAAGGATCATTCAGACCTGCTGGACACTGAGGGACCAAGAGGGACTTTGAGGAAGTAACTTTACAGAGAGGAAGGTGTGGGTTAATTGTGTAACCCGACCATTTCTTCTCACCTTTGCGAAATTACGGACATCCTACCTGCAAGAGGCCATAAACATGTGAAGGTGTTGGTGGTTGGTTGAGGTGTCTTCCTCTACGGCGCTGTCTTTTTACTCTTCAGCAGTAGAGTATAGTAGGTCTCAGCATAGCGTCCTGTCCTCTGCCTCTTTGTTCAATGGTGGAGGTCGAGGAAGGAAGGGGAGAAAGTCCTAAACAGAGGTGTATTTTAGGCCACGTAGGAAGTGAAACTTTAGTTGTTAGTACTTTTACTTGACCTCATCTGTTCAATCACCTCACTTTCTGTCCAACGGCTTCGGACACAGCATGGACTGGCTGGTCGCTGGTTACCGGAGGTCCCGTCTCAGACACGTTACCTTGGGTAGGTGATCCTTACAGGCTGGACAACTCAGTGACGATGTCATTAGATGAATATATATGCTAGGAGGAGTTGGTGTTTTCTTTTTCAAAATAAAAGACACTGGACTGACAATGAAGCGACGGCGCAAGTACTGGTTTTGGAGGCGGAAAGGTAAAAACGCAAAGATGTGTCTGCTCTGCTGTTATGGTAAGATTTGGAGACTCTATATTTGGCTTTACACTGAAAAATCAAGAGTGAGTTGATGTTAAAATGTTGAAAATCATTCTTAAGTGAAGTTTCTGCCCATCCTTTCACAGACATCATCTGTGACTCATCTTTCATTACCATAAAACATTCCCTTGTTTAATCCCCGCTGCTCTGTTATCCCTGTTTGACTGGCATTTAGCTAATCTCTATTTTCCACCAGCGAGCAGGATCCATTTTCTAATGTTATCATCTGGCTGCCCTCCCACATAGACCATTTATTTTCCACTCTGCTGATGTGTTGCTGTTCCCTCTTACTACAAGTGCTAGGGATGCACAAAACAAATTATCTGAAAAGGTTCCCTCCTCTCCGCAGTGTATGTCTGTAATTGTTTTTTATTAGGTTTTGTTAGAAGCATTTGTTTCAGTATTACTTGTCAGATATAGTGAACAAACTTGCAGTGAGCATGTTGATTCACCGAGTTGCAGCATCGGTCTCCATGTGGACCGGCCTGCCGCTGTGTGAGGGGGCATTTAAATCCACCAGGCTGGAAAAAAGAGACAGTTTTGTTCTCAGAGGCCTGGGAACCATTTCCCCCTTTTAAGACCCTCTTCTAACCACTCTGGCCTTTTGGCAGCGTCCCTGATGGCCGGTTACCCAACTGCGTTTGTGTTGTGTGTGTTTATAGGCAGCATAGTGGGGCAATGGAAGTGTGAGTATGTCTGTGCTGTAACATTGCAACCCCCTCAACTGTGCACCTTTCTTAGGGTGGTGTGTATTGTTGGTGAGCTGGGGTGAGTCACCCTTATTTAATAGAAGAGGAGAGGAAACACTGTGAAGCATTCGCCTTTCATTCTCATTGGCAGGAAGGAAAAGGCTGGGAACACCAGCAGGCCCGGGTCCTTTCACCACGCTCATTGTTTCAACGTGGGAGAGGGTGTCACGAGCACTAGTAACACAACTTGTCAGTATCAGCGCGTATACACTCATATGTTTGGATTAGCTTTTTGTCTATTTTTGCATAAGCTTTCAGAAGTCCAACAGTTCTGGGAAAAGGGTGCGGGAGAGTGTGGTGGTTAATTTCGTAATGAAATGTTACTTTAAGATGGATTATGGCCAGTATTGAGGGGATTTGAACTTCCTTCAGCAGTAATAACTAAGAGTATAGATGCAAAGAGACGAAAATGTGTTTTCCGCTGCTGCCATTTTGGACTGAAAACGCTTATTATAATTATAATATTTTATTATTCAACATAAACCGTTTTGGTAGAATATGACAACAGAATAGAAAGAATTTTGTTTTATTTTTGTACGGCACTTTTGAGGCGTACGTTTTACTGCCATCCGGTAGTCGTTTCAGTACAAAATGGCAGAAGCATTGCTTTGCTGCTGGGTGCTGATGTTGCAATCGTTCGAGCAATTGACTTTCATTTCTTGGCAATATACGTTCTTTGGTAATAAGCCACAGTAATAAGTAGTAATATGGTGATAGACAAAATAGAATTTCACAATTGGAGAAATACCGATAGTCAATATTAGCTTATCGCAGATATATCGGTATGTCATCGGCATATAGTGTACTTCGACTGATAAAAAACAAGAAATCGCAGCGCAGAAATGCCAAATATATGACTGAGGTAGTGTTGAAACAGTGTCAGCATTACATAGTTTGGCTAACAGAGAGCACTGACATGACAAGTTATATTTCAACTGCAAAATGTCCCTCTTAGGACATATCATGGTCAGTATTACTAAAAAATAAAATTTAAGGTAGCCTTATCAAATATATGCATAGGCCTATAACACAGCATATTTAGAATATTCTGTAGTTTTTGCCCCGCTAGCTGCAGAGCCTAAAGATGGCCATGTCGGTCAGTCCACAGTCTGCCTGTCTAATATTGCCCCAAAAAGTATCTTACCACTGTTTAAAATTTTATACAAACGTTCATTTAGTCTCCAGAGGATGATACCTAATGCTTTTGTTGACCTCCTGACTTTTTTGCTATCATGTAAAAACTTCACCTTGATCTCCACGACAAGGTATTTTGAAAAATAAATATGACTAGATATTTGTTCTGGATATTCATGGTCCCCACAGAACCACAATATGTTTTTAAAGATCTCTTTTTTTCTGTAGCACCACCATTAGGCCAACACTTTCACTGATAGGCCTACACAAGAAACATGAAAATGTAGGAAGATTGACATTAAATGCATGAAACACATGCATGCTCACCAGAGCATATACCCCTTTTTCATGAGCTTTCCATTTGCACCTTGTTCAGGCCAAAATGAACACAAACTTTGACCACAAAATATCTCATGATCTAATATGCAGAAAGTTGTTGAAGGCATTCATGCACCCAAGGGTATAAACCCTTTTAATTTCTGCTTCAGCACCACTCTCAGGACATGTTATTTTATTTTAAGCCCCATCTCTACTAAGACTGTACAGGTTTGTTCCATCCGCTATTTTAGTATTGTATTGTGAACACTATAGCCTTTAGAGGCTTGACCGTTTTTTTTTAGCATGGGTACTTATTAATTTCCCCTGTGACTTCCTTGTGTGTGCTCTGCAGCTCTAAAGCTTCAGATTTACAGAGCTTCAACAGCACAGTGTGTTCTAACTAGATAGGACCGGTGTGTGGAGGCCTGAGTCTAGAGGCAAAACTAGAAAGTCAGGTAGTCAGGTGAAGTTGATGATTATGAGCTAAATTTAGTACCTTTGTTTGTTTGCACTTGGCGAATCTCGCTGTGTGGTTGTCAGCCTCTGGTGCTTCCAGGAAGACAGTCTTTTTCTCTCTTTCTTCCATCATATTTTCTGCTGTTGCTATTTCCTCTTTCCTTCCCTCAAGCTTCTCTCTCTCTTTCTCTCTCTCTCTTTACATTGATCAGCATTCCTCCTGGCATGCCTGAGTCCTGACATCATGCTCAGATTGTTTTACTGACAGGTGACAAGAGGTGTGTGCTCACACACACTGCACAGACACCTTGAGATATGTATTTGTCACTAAGATACACTCAAGACATACGCTTATGCATATATTTATATTTTCTAGCACGTAAATAGGCCACCGTCTACAATGTGGTACTTGGATGAACACCAGCGGTGAGAGGACGTTGTGTCAATATGCTGAACTTCTCTGCAAGTAAACACCAGAGCTCATCCATATCCCACAGAGCTGAATGATCAGAGAAATGTACCTGATGTGTGGACTGTCTGCAATGGATACATTGTGATAACTGAACACAGTGTTCCAAGATGGCACCCTGTTCGGTCCAATGAAACATACTCACACAGCGCATACACCAAAAACATTATAAAGGCTTCCACATTCTCAAGACTGCATTCAAATTGGATTCTTTCTCTGGTTCTGCCTGACCAGACCTGACCGCAAAAGTTACATGGAAATGCTTGTTGTTTTTAAGATATATATTGGATATAGGTTTGGAAATATGACCTTATATACTGGGAGACAATAGAGATTTGTCAACCATTATGAGATTTTTCCTTACCAATCATGCAGACAAAGCCATCCCTTAAAGGGGAACTATGCCCGTTTTCAAAATTCATACGTGTTATTCCTATGGTCTACAGTCCAAAAAATACTAGTAAACATGAACAACTCTCCCAAATCCAAAAACTACAGTGCTAAAACTCAAATTTGTGATGTCATAGGGTATGAAGTGTGGAACTGCTCCATAGACAATGAATTGGGAGAGATGTTCTTGATGACACTGAGAGCACCCAGGGGAATGTTCTGAGTATATGGGAACGTTTTCTATTTCACAACTAACAACACTACAATAGAATACAATTAATTTGGGTATAAAAAAGAAAAAGAAAAGAAAAATATTCTTTGGGTTCATAAGATCAGTCTCCCTTTCACTGTCTATGGAGCAGCTCCAGACTTTATACCCTATGACATCACAAGTTTGGGACTTACTTCTCTGATTTCTGGCTTTGAGAGAGAGTAGCTCATGTTCACAAAAAAATATTGCACTTTACCAAGCCATGGAAATAACATATCGGAATTTTTAATTTGGGTGGTGTTCCTCTTTAATATCTCAGGTTGTATTTGGCCATTGTGGATACCATTAATTTGAGGAAGTGCCTTGATTTCTTAGGTATTTAATTCACTGGATAAGCCAGAAAAATACATTTCCATCTGGTTATTATATCTATAAACAATTCTGCAATTGAAATTGAAGATAATGTACTATTGGATGATCTGGAAGACACTGAATGAAAAAGGTCTCTCTGGTCAGGAGACATCATGTGACCTGTAATTTTGCCTGTGGCCATCTGAGGGCTTGCTGTCAACAAGCTTGTCAGCCGCCACCAGAACAGTGTGCTGTCTTGTTGTGTGATTGTTCGAATAGCACTACCCACAGTAATCAGCGTTTACCAGCTAACGTATTAGCGTTTACGAGCACTCAATCAGCCCAGTCTGCTGAAATGTGATTGCCCTATTAGACTGTTAAATGATGTAAAGGGGAACCTGGTCAGTCCTCTTAGCCAGGATGTGATTTATGAAGCCTGCACAGAATATTCATTCAAGCAGGCAGAGTAGAAAGGTGAGTACATGCATGAGGTAGCAATCGCAGTTCATACGGTGAATTCACACAGCCCTATTTTAGCCGTGCACTTTTTTTGACCAAGAAAGGTGAATCGATAATGGATGATAATTGTCATAATCTACATGATTGCAATGACACTTTTTTATTAAAACTAGAAGGGCATTCGAAGAGCGCAGACCTCCGCCTAGGCTGTTTCCATAAGTGAAAAATAATCTGTGTATCCGCCCACAGACTGGACGTAGTCACCGTGACGTCACCCATCGGTTTGTGGACTGCCGTTTTGAAGCCTCGACTTTGGCATTTTGGCTGTCGCCATCTTGTTTTTTTGCAACCAGATGTGACAGGAGAGGGTGGAGTTAAGTACAACTGAACGCTGAATAAGACATTTTTAGGCGACCAAAAAGGTTACAATTAACTTTCATGAACTGAAAACAAACTGTAACTCCCAGACTGGACAATGCCATGGTAGCAACCTGTCAATCACAAGATAGCCACGCCCTAAAGCATACCCTGCTTTATGGTCTATTTGACTCTAAATTGGACCATAATTTACTAAATGTACATCATGCTGTATTGAAGAAGACTTGAAACTAAAGATTGAGACCATAAACTCATGTTTTAATCAAGTGAGAAGTAGGGTCATTTTCTGATATACTTCTATACAACCGGACTTCTGTTGCAACCAGAGGAGTTGCCCCCTGCTGGTTATCAGAAAGAATGCAAGTTTAAGGCATTTCCGCATTGGTTACACTTCTTAGACTCCGGAGTTGCCCACTGTATCTACCCCGTGATTCAGATCCACTCACTTCAGATCCACATCAAAATTGAATGAGTTCTTCGTTGGCCCATGCTACACCCTTCCACCAATATTCATAAAAATCAAACTAGTAGATTTTCTGTAATCCTGCTGACAAACAGACAAAGAACTCCTTGGCGGAGGTAACAATGTACATTTCATTTCGCTAAAGTCCTTCATGTGTGTAGTGTGCACACACTCATGCACACACACACTGTCACAGATGCACTCCCAAACATGGAAATAATGAAGTACTTATCGCTCTCAGTGATCGCTCTCAAGTCTTATTGTTAATTCAGGGTGGATTATAGTGGGATTTATTCTGTGTGTTTACTGCCAGGAAAGATGAGAGAGATAAGTTGGATAATGAAAGCAACCAAGCGTCTTCTGTGCCGAGATGGTAAACTAATTGTTTCATCAATTTGGTGTCGACATATTATTACCCATCTCACAGTGCAGCTCAGGGCCGACTCTGCATACTGTAGTAAGTCAGCATTGATTGTTGTTTTCTTTCAGGGGCAGATTGACAGCAGGGATGGCACGATGTGTGTGTGTTTGAGTGTGTGTGTGCCAGGCTGATTATGGGAACCAATCCAAGGTGGGTTGTTCCTATGATGCGGGGCCAGATGTCGACCCGTTGCCTGCTCTGCCCTCATGACAGATGTGCCCTGCTGCTGTAGAGATTCAGCCTCTGCACCTTGTTCCCTGTGTCTTTGTAGCTTTTGTTCTTGTGTGTGTGTGTCTATATATGTGTGTGTGTCTGCAGACAATACCCATCATTCATCATTGACCTTCATAATGTGCGTGGTGCACCGGGAGGAGGGGGGAGTCAATGAAAACAGCGAGGGCTCAAATGCAGTGTGTGCATGCCAAATGTGTGTGTGTATGTGTGTGTGTCTACTGGTGAACGTGCACATGTGCATGCATTTTAAGTGACGTGGGTTTAATTAATGATGTGTGTGTGGGAGGCCCGTGGTTCTATGCTTATAGAGACGTGGTGGGTAATGGCCCGGAGCCATACTGCTCTCCTCTCCTCTCCTCTCTTCTCAGCCCAGAGAGAGAAGAAAGAGATGGATGGTGGATGGAGAGATGGACTAACAGTGTGGTAGGTGAATGTGGTAGAGAGGTTCAAGGATAGAGGGAAATGCCAGCTGCAGTGTTAAGAAGGTAGAGAAAAGTGTGAGGTGGGCAGTGTGTGTGTCTGTGATGAGTGGGAGGAAGGTAGTGAGGCATAAGGAAGGAAAGGACAGAAGATAATGTATGCACATATATTATGTTGTTTCACGCTTGACAGTGGGGTTACAAAAAATGAAAATTTGCAATGCACCGAGATGAGGTTTAAAAGCCAACTGAATCAATCAAATTGGAATCCTTTAAACTCAATATGAACTGAATGTGTTTCTTTTCATTCTAACACTACTCACACAGCTAAGAAATATTGGAAAAGTTGAACCGTTTTGACAGGTTGAATGATGAAAACAGTCTATGTGCACTCCATTCTGCAGAGCCATACAGGAAGAAAGAGCATATCCTGGAGGAAAGTCTCGAGAATCTCACATAGACACACTGAGCTGCTTTTGACCAGGAAAAGTAATTATTTGGACTAGCGCCTTAAAGCTGTACTAATCAATATTGTTATACCAAGAAATAATAACTAAACTTGCATTTATATAGCGCCTATCTAGTCTTCCGACCACTCAAAGTGCATTCACCCATTCACACACATTCATTACACACTGATGGCAGAGGCTGATGCAAGATCTAATCTTAATACTCATTCACACACTGATAGCACAGCCTTTGGGTGCAATTTAGGGTCATTGGATTGTGAGCAAAATGTGAGGTTTAATACATTTAATCTACATTAAACCTGTAGTGGGCAGAGTATTTAATTATAACTGAATAATAACCTTTCAGCATTTTGTAATTGAAGTGTTCTGAGAGAAAACTACGCTTCTGCATCTTCTCATGGCTCTGTTTTCAGGCTTTAAAAAATCTAGGGAGACTTTAGCCAATCAGAGGTCATTTCAGAGACAGAGCGTTCCTATTGGCTGTTCATTCAACGGAGAAAGTTTGCTCCGGCTGGTGAGCGGTGCTTGGTATTTCCTCAACTGATCTCAACATGGCTGCCGGGTCATAAACTTTGTGATTGACAGCTGCTCAGAGACAGCAAGGCTCCAGCTCAGCTCTGATTGGTTGTTTTCGTCCGATCTGTTAAATCTTGCAGATGCCATAAGGAGCACCGGAGGACACAGAGGCACATGATTTTTTTTTTCAGAATACCTGTCTCATGCACTACTGTCAGGATATAGTAACCGTTTTATAAAAATAACGTTTTTTTAATCATATTTTCTCCAATTCTACCCACTGCTGCTTTAAAGAATCAGCTAACTGTATTAACGCCTTAACATTATAAAAGCTTATATTAGCGCAGTACAAACAGAACTGAATCAATGGAAATTATAAAAACACTTGAGTGACGGGCACCGAGGTTGAAAAGATATAATTAATTAAATAACTGCTATTACTCACCTCAGGCTTGATCCCATAATGAGAGGGACTCATTTCACACGATTTATTGGACTGTTACTTGTTTAATGTTCTCCTGCTAATTAGCTGGGCGATCCGCCTGCCATCCCCATAAAACTGAAAGGAAGGATTTCAGAAAGTCAACAAGGATCAATGTAAAACTAGGCTTAATGCCCACCGCCCAGAGCAGTTCTAATTAAAGGCAATAATTTGTCTGAAGATTGCAGATTTTATGCAATTTGCCAAATCTCCTCACATCTTGATAGAGGATGTGCCCCAGCAATTAAATGATTGAATTTAATTTGAAGGGATTGCTTCCCTCTTAAATCTTAGTTTAATTTGATAAACACAAGTTTATATTATAAAGAAAATGTATAAATTAAATTATACTTTCACCAACTCAACAAGCCCGAGTGGGTCCATCTAAAGCTGCTAAGTGAGAGATAAGACCTTCCTGTCTGCTACCAGTACGTCCACACTGTCAGGTATGAGGATGTCTGCACGTCGGGGCATGTGAGAGCTTCATTGTCACCCAAGTGTGAAGATGAGAGTTTGATTCTGGCAAAAATGAGGTGCACAAAACATCCGACATGGTGGTCTTACATGATGTGTTTTTTTGTTTTTGAATTCTAACTGGATACCAAGAGATGGAGTTTAAATTAGGCAGAGTTTGTGCCTGTGTGTGCAGAGATACAGAAGGGATTCTTTAAGCTGACGTTCACAGTGTGACGACAGATTGATCTGTGGTCGCAAAGCAGCGAGGAAGGGGCTTATCTACCACCATGCAGCGTGTGCATTAAGTGTTTGATTGCATTCCTCATACGAAGCGGTGTGTATTTGTGAGTTAGCGGCTGTTTCTGCATTCATTTGTCGTGTGTGTGTGCTGTGCATGAACCTAGTGGAAATAAAATCTATGGATTTGTGGGATTTCTTCATGTTATCGTACCTGCCTGACGGTAATGCCCGTATATATACGGCTGTGTGCTCACTTCAAATTGCATACTGTACAGAGAATACTTAAGCAGGTGCATTACTCACTGTCTGAAAACCAATTCTGTTAAAGTGTCACCATGGAAACAATAGGCCATCCCACAGATAATAATCAATGAATATGTTGGCTCATGAGAAGTATGATTTGCTAACCAAGAAGCCGGACATTCTGAAAGTTATTTCCTGGTAAACTAGTGCTCAGCCAGAAGTGATTCTGTCATTTTATAATATTTCTCTGCATATTATTATTTTTGAGATAATAAAAACTGATTTTTTTCCCCTCCTAAATAACCCAAATGAGGCTGAACATTGCTGAGTCATGTGCTGTCACATTTACTGTCAGCTCCCACTGAGAAACTGTCTCACTATACAAATCCTGCAACTTTTTAACAGAATTAGCACCAATTAGGCTGAAAAGCTGACGGGGACAGTACATTAGGATAAATGTAACACTGAGTTCCTTAGAGGGTTTCTTTTAATATCCTCACTTGTCACTTTTGCTTAGCTGCAATGCTTAATTAGATCGTGAATCACTTCTGTGTCTAGCCTTAGATGCAAACAACATTACCGTGTTAGATTCATGGATTTCTTCCAGTTTCATGTTTATGTTCACCTAACCTCTTGAACCCTCCCTGATTATCCTCTTAAAGGAACAGTGTGTAACATTTCAGGGGATCTATTAGCAGAAAGGGAATATGATATTCATAACTATGTTTTCATTAGTGTTTAATCACCTGAAACTAAGAAACTAAGAATTAAGAAACGCCATGTTTCTACAGTAGCCCAGAACGGACAGACCAAACACTGGCTCTAGAGAGAGCCTTTCACGTTTTTACGCTACCTGAAGACCACCCTAGTTCTCCGACAAGCTTGTGAAACTGAAAGTTGATGGTTATCGTACCGTATACATTTGCTTATCTACGGTATTGAAAAAAACTGACATGACTGACAAGTATTATGTTTTATTATAGGCTATTATTTTTCATTTAGTAGTTAATTTCATGCTACAGTGCTGCTAACATGTAAACTAACATGCTTTAGTTATATGGCATATTGTAGTTACATGCTATTTTTTTATCAGGTTTATAATTCTGTTTATTATAATTCTGTTCTCATTAAATGTCATTGTAACTACTACTACTACTACTAATAATAAAAAAAGTAATAGTAATATCGCATATTCTTATACTGTGAAACCATTATATTTTCTGAGATGGCTATCGTACCGTGAAAATCTCATACCGTTGCACCTAAAATAGTGTTATTATGGTAAGGATAACCTCTGAGCAAGGCGAACGGCGTTATCGTGTTTTTGCACTCGGCGGCTCACGTTACCGCAGTGTTGGAAAGGGAGGAGTGAGTGGAGGGGACCCCAGTTGGCTGCAATCTGCAACCACACCACTAGATGCCGCCAAATCCCACACACTGCACCTTTAAACATTCCTCAATTGAGTTAAAGTCAGCAAAGTTACTCACAGTTAAGTACTCCTCTGCATTTTGTTTGAATTTCTTACTTTCCTGTTGCTTATTACTGTAATGGCAGATTTATTTTTGACTGTTGATGTTGTGGGTCCTAAAATGAGCTAGAAGAGTGGATCCTCTAGCCTCAGTCAGCCAGTGTTTCCATGTGGGTGTGTGGGTGCGTGCATAGCTGCAGGCTGTCTGACCTCAGAGCAGCAGTATTGACCTGTCTGTGGTAATGGCTTTGCAGTACAGGGCCAGAAAGAAACTGAGCACGCCGTTATTTCTGTAGCACCCTGATTTCCTGCATGTGGTTTACACACACACACACACTCACAGTTCACAGACACATGCAGGCAGCACGCACACCGCTGGTGACGTCTGGTTATCGTTATTGACTCTCTCGGCCTTTCCGGTCACTAATTACTGTGTTGTGTAATGAGGTCTGCACAGACTCACAGTGTGTATCAAGGTGTGTGCGAGGCTGAGAGTGTGTATGTATGTCAGCCGTGAGCAGGTCGTTTCATGTAACCGCTGAAAGGATTTCATTTTAATGGGCATCCATGTCCGGTTATAAAGGGTTAACAATAAAGAGTGTGTTGGATCATTATGCAGAGAATCACCAGCCACATGCTGAACTTCCAGCTGCGCTAAAACATTAGAAATTGGGAGATGAAAAAGTAGAGAGAAGATCAGTGAGGAAGAGCTGGTTAAAAAAATGGAGGATTAAGGTTCAAAGGAGATACAGAAATGGGTGAAAATATAGATGCAGTGTCAGAGAGGAGAATAGAAAGGAGGTCAGGACCGTGATGGCTGCCAGTCTGAATTAGAAAAGCGATGGACACAGAGTGAAGCAAGTGGCCGAGGTGTGACTGTGTGTGTGTGTGCGTGTGTGTGTGTGCGTCGTTTTCAACCAAAAGCGTGTTTCTTCACAAAACTTGTGAAAGCAACACTTCTCTACGTGCCACTGTAACACTTGGTGCCTGTAGTGTTTCACAGACAGTTTTGATGATATGAGAACATGTCAACACTTCAGCCAACCACAACAGAGAACTGTCTGCTCTGTAGTGCGCTGTGTTCTGCTGATGAGCGCAGTTGTGAGTGACAATGGATGAAGAAGATGAAAAATAATACATGCATCTATTTATGAAAAGACTCTCCTGTAGTCCCAAAAAGATTTTCACATGAAATTCATTTTTGTATTTTCTTATTCTTGCACCTCAGCTGCAGGCTTAAGTGGTTCTCTGTGGGTCGGTGACATTATTTGACTACGTAGGCCAAAATATGAAGGAAAAGAAACGTGCAATGTCATCAAGCTAAAAAAAAATAAAAATTACTTCCTCAAATTTAGAGACATTTAG
Source organism: Sebastes umbrosus (assembly GCF_015220745.1). Taxonomy (NCBI): domain Eukaryota; kingdom Metazoa; phylum Chordata; class Actinopteri; order Perciformes; family Sebastidae; genus Sebastes; species Sebastes umbrosus. The sequence continues at coordinate 30,266,108 of NC_051272.1, read as the reverse complement.
AGGCTTTCACAAGAGCTGTAAACGTGAGACTTGAACTTGACTCAGACTTCATGTCTGAGGCTTGAACTGGACTTGACGGCTGTGAGACTTGTAAGCAAATATGTGTCAAGTCGAGCAGGTGAAGTCTTTGGCAACAAACAAGACTAAGTGTCTCTACACCCTGCTAGCTCCTCGGTGAGGCTGTACTCAGACACAGCAGGGCTTTGAGCTCAACGCTGACGCTACCGTGGCAACAGGCTCAAGCTTTGACAATGGTCTTCAGCAGGTGTATTGTTCACCATGTTCACCATTTTTAGTCTAGCGTGTTTGCATGCTAACATTTGCTACTTAGCACTAAAACAAAGTACAGCTGAGACCGATGGGAATGTTTTTCATTTTGAAGGTATATGGTCATAAATCAAAGTATTGGACGCATTCAATTTTTGACCCGATGACGGCACTCCAAAGTTATTACAGTTCATCCCGAGGGGAACATGAATGTCTACATCAAATTTCATGGATCCAATCCAACAGATGTGAAGATATTTTATTCAAAATAAAAAAAATAGTTAACCTCATGGTGGCGCTATAGGAAAAGTCAGGGGAACACCAAACTCTCTCTCTCTCTCTCTCTAGGGTTCATCCTCTGGGAATCATGAATGTTGGTTTCATAGCAATCCATTCGATAGTTGTTGAGATGTTTTAGTCTGGACTGAAGTGGTGGACCAACCAACAGACATTGTGGTCCATAGAGCCATGCATGCTAAGAATAAATAAGACGTTGTCAGGCAGGCCTTGCATAGCCACATGTCTTGAATATTTCATTATTAGGCCTATGGATTGAATGTGATGGTCTGAGCTTTGTACAAATCCAATTATTAACACAGTTTTGAAAGCAAAATTTTCATTTTAATGGTTAGTTTTCACTGACTTGCAACTGACCTATGAAGACTGTTAACTTGGACTTGAGACTTGATAAGACTTAGACTTGACTTGGTCTTGCCCCCAAAAGACCTCTACTGTATATACACAGCTCTGGCTTTTACAACATGGATCTGGATTGAGGCAATATCTGAATATTTGGTTCTTTCTGTAGATATTTCTCCATGCAACTCCTCTCAGGAGTGTGTAACCGCTGTGTGGTTGTCATGGGAAAAGAGTGGGTGGCCTTTATTTCCAATTCTCCCACTACCTCCAACCTATACACTGTGCTACTCAGCATGAACCCTGGAAGAAAAGGAGTTCAAAGCACATCACACGAGCCGCTGAGAGATACGAAGATGACAAATGATAACTGAGATTATATAAACCTTTACTTTAAGCCTCAACTTTATAACACACACTATTCTACATCATGTTTCCTTTCTTGTGTCACCCCCTTCCCTTCTCTTCCTGGAGGGGGTTGTTTTTGTGTCACGCTCAGCACCTATATCTGCTATACACCCAGCAGTAGCAGCAGCAGCAGGGACAGCAGATGAGTACGGCCATTGGCTTCTTCCCCTCTCGCCGGCCCTCCCCTCGCCCAACACAATGGGACTGATTGTCCATGCGACGCACACTCACACACAGAGGGGGCTTTACTCTGGGGCTGAGTGTCGCTCCCCCGCCATATGCCCCCATCTCCGCTGGAATGTGATTATCTTCACTCGCCGTAGAGAGGACTGAGGAAAGGGTAAAAGAAGAAGGAAAGCATCTGAGAAGGCAAGAATGAAAGGGCGAGTCAGTCTGTCACTGAGCGTGCAAGTGTATGTGTGTGTGAGATAGAGAGAGAGAGAGAGAGAGGAAGGGAGGATGCAACCAATGCAGCGAGGCAGCAGTTTAACACTAGCCTGAACCTGCCAGTGCGAGCGACAGAGCACAGAGAGAGAGAGAGAGAGAGAGAGAGAGGAGGGAGAGGTCTTTTCACTTCAGTCTAGCAGTGGATTTTAATTCCTCCACTGGGCTCCACCTCGCTGCTCTCACCGGACACACAACCTCCACTCACAGGTTAGTGCCTCTCTCTTTTAAACCAGTCAGCACCACGAGCGCCGTATCTATCCATCCATCGAGTGCACAATGCAGCTGTGGGGCGTTGGGTTACCAGAGCCGATAGACGAAATGTGGCTGGTTCACGAACCACAGAGACACGTTCTTATTCCACACACACACAGACGCAGGTCACCCGCTGAGGCTGATGGTTAACAAAGAGGGGAGCATACATCACAAAAAAGACAAACCCTGTATCTCACCACAGGATGTTCCTCTGGCGGGTGCTGTAGCTAAAAGTGTGGCAGCGGTGTGTGTATGTGTGTGTGTGTGTGTGTGTGTGTGTCTGTGTGTGTGTAATAGAGAGCTGTGGGTACTCTAAGGATTGAGAGCTGTATTGGCTGGAGGGGACTATTAATTTTCTTCAAGGCGTTGTTTGCTAAGCCTCTCAGCTGCAGGCTGTCTCAAGATATGCACCACACACATATGCAACTCACACAAACACACACACAAGCACACGCATGCATGTGCACGTAGGGGCTACCGCTGCTGATTTCAGTTAACTCTGTTTGCCATGATTGGCGTAATCGGCCTCAGCTGTCCACAGTGAGCTGTGGGAAAATATGCAAGAGTGTGTGTGTGTATGTCTGGATGCTTGTGTGTGTGTGTGTGTGTATTGTGGCTTGCCGTTACTAAACCGTCTGCACAGAGAACTATGATTTAAAGTCACCTTGTCATTACAGCTGTAATACAATCTCTTGATGATAGCTGTAATCCTAACTGCTTGTAGTTGCTGCACTCTATGGTTTCTTATATCAACATAGATAATGTATTGGTATTTATAAAATAATAAATTGTTGCAATAATGACCTTTTTATTATCTGACCAATAAAAAAGAAAATATGCCTCGTGCGTTTTTTCTCTTTAGGCTCAATCTTCCCTCTCCATCTCCCCGTTGCGTGCACTCACTGGAACTCATCTGGCTAGCTATCTCTGCAGTTGAAACCATTAACTTTATCTGCAGCAATATATTTTCTAGTGCTTCCTCTGCTCCCTGAGCTCGGCTTCCCATACAGACAGGCAGTGGCACCAGATCCTGCTGTTTGTGCTTAGATGGAGGCAACCATTCAGAGGTCCGTTCCTATACTGACAAGGCTCCTCGCTGGGTCTGTGTGGGATCCCACTGTGGGGGGTTCCTCCTCCAGGATCAAGAACAAATCCAAGAGCTCAGAAGGCGGAAACAGAGGGAGGTTAGGAAGAGGAGATGCTTTCGTGGCTCAAATATAAATCAGTGAGGGGGATTTTAAGGGGAGACTTGTCAAAGTTGTCATGGAGTGCTCGGGTTTGGTGTTGCGTAGTCAAGTTTAAAGGATCCGATTTCTCACCACACTTATCGATCTGTCACATTAATGGTTTTCATCAGAAAATGAATCAAGTGCCAATATATGAGCCAGTACTAAATCTGGGCATACACTGTATGGTTTTAGCCCGTTTCTGGCCCAAATCTGAGCCACACGACTCATTTTAGAGTCGGACCGAATTTCAGCTTCGTAGGGCGTCCTTTGCCGTGCAGTGTGCAGGGGGAACCAAGGACCGATGAACTCCTCCCAACCGGCCATCGGACGGTCTGATGAATTTCTGACATCTCTCTCGCACAGCTTGCCTTATTTCTGCTTTTTTTTTTTTTTTTACAGTAATCAGAGCGTAGCTATCAAGATAACAATGTACAAAAGATATAGTAAAACGCAGCTAGCTTAACTCCAGTTCTCTCTGCAAAATGGACAAGCCATACTGTCCACATCTTCCTCGCCATCTGCGAGTCTATATACGCCGGCACCCTCTTTTTTTTTAGACGTTTCAGCAGACATGGATGGCACAGATAATCAAGGCAGCACGTTTCTGCCTTGTAAGCATTGTGACCTGTACAATTCTCTGCTAGCAGACCAACTTTACCTGCCTCAGAGCTTTCAAACGATTCTTTACTGACAACTGTAAACAGCCAGAATGGCCCTCAGGAGCTATTTTTTATACATACATCGTGAGCACTCAGGTCGTGGCTGACGATCAGACCTTACAGTGTGAGGACATAAATTGTGAGCTTTAGCATTACATCGCAAACAATCTACCAGTACAGAAGGAGTAGGAATTACGCAACAACATTTCTAAAATCGTGCAGTGTATGCTCAGTTTAAGATGTCTGAATAAACAGAATCTGGTGGATTAAAGGTCAAAGGCATATGCAGATTTGTAGGTTTGATGACTTGCAACATGTCCCCTTCATCATCTTTCCCTTCACTCCCTTATGCTGTCGAATGAAGTGGAAATGTGATAAACAACCGAGGAACAGAGGTTGCGTCTAAGCTCGCAGTATCACTGCTCAGGGGGAAGGGAACCTATCATAAAGGCGGCAGGGGCCAGGTACGTGATGTGACCAAAAATGGGATTAAAAAGGAGAGAGCATGTTGTTTCTAAAGAGAAGCTAAAAGGAGGAAGGAGTGCTAACAGCTTTATCAAAATGAATACTAATGCACAGACAAGGACACAAACACTGCAGGCTGCTTCTCACTTCCTCACAGCTTGTTCTGGCATTTTTAGCAGGTATTTGTGTATGAGATGTATGCATATAAATGTGTGGATATAAATCCCTCCTGCCCAGTATCTGACTCTGTGCAGTGCTCCGTCAGCAGCTGCAGTTTAATCACCGTGGGATTCATCCACATCATCTTCCCTGCTTCCTTTCTCTCCCCTTTACCTCTTGGATTATTTTGTTTATTTCTCTTCTTTCTTTAAATGCTGAAGTATAAAATGCTGTGTCATTGCACCGCACAGGCATCACTGGTTCAGCTTGTGGCAGTCGATCATCTTGTCCTCTCAGCGTACAGTGGTTTGTCTTTCTGCTGAGCCCCCCATGACACAGACAAGAAATGCTGATGCTGTTTGACACTTAATTCCACCAGGACGTGTCAGATTAAGTGCCGTGTGCGCACACGACGTGTGTGTATGTGTGAAAAGCAGGTGATTCAGTTCACTGGGTTTGAATGTGGAAAGTGCACATCTGGCTTAAGAGAAGAATTTTTGACAAGCATGGTGACAGAAATGAGGAAGAGGGATATAATTTTAGTTCAAGCATGAACTGCTAAAGAGGAAGTTTTTGTCATTTTAAAATGTTCGTGTTAGTTTCTGTCTTTATCTCTCTGCCTCATTAGGGCCCCGAACTTGGCTGCGGGCTGGCCTGCAGGCTTGCTTTCAGTATTGCAGGGTTTTCTGTCTGTGCATTCCAGCTCTGCGCTGAGAACATGGGCTCCAGCGCCTCCAGTCAGAGGGGCTCATTCATACCGAGCACAATGATCCTGTTTGAGCCACAAGTTTTTACCCACACTGTTTGATTGGCATTATATTCAGCATCTATTTACTTCATCCATAATGCATTGAGGCAAATCTGTTTAGCATTAATGAATCTCCGTTTGCTCACTGTTTCATCAATGCAGTGGAATCAATTGAAGGAGATACACAAAGAGACATTTAAGACGGATCGAAATGAAGAATTCATCAGGAGCATTTTTAATTTGAATTATTATGTGTTGAATTAATTGACTGTTTGCAAAGCATCGGCCCCCTTCGTTACTGTTTCTATGCCTGTCAAGCTTTCCATTCTCTGCAGATTTACCATTCAAAATGAATAGTCATTTTTTAAACAATGGGTTCTTGATTTCAGAGAGAGGCAAAGTACAAGCTTCTGATAGCTGGCAACTATATTCAACTGTCCCTAGCCGATTCAGATCAGTTGTAGCTAGCTAGCTAATTAAGCTGACACTATTGAGTTGGTTGAAAACATTGTCTCCAGCCGACTTTTGAAGGTTTCAAGCTGACTCATTTTAAAACAAGAACTCTGTAAAGGGATCTTAAATTTGATGGCTACAAACATGATGTTGAGCTAAAATATTGATGTTAAAGCTGCAGGCAAAATGTCAGCATCCTCACCAGCTGATGATCCATGTAGATTCTGCAGAAGCCATACAGTTAAAGAAACAGTTTTGTTTTTGCTGAGCTAGTTAGTCCTAGTATTATGAAAAGGAATGAATAAGCATTACTTAAAATTTGAAGACCAGACTCTTATTTCATACTGTTTTGTTTGAATGCTTAATATACTTTGACAAGCAACAAAGAGATAAGATGTATTCTTTATTGTTTGTATTTTCAAACAGTAGCCTATGTTTCAATTTTAATGTTACAAAAGGACTGGAACATCAGCCAGTTAGACTGTCATTAAATGGGCGTTATCAGTGGTTATAAGCCTCATGGATGTGGTTCAGTAGGGCCCTCCTACACCCACTAGTAGGTTTTATCATTGATTCACATGGCCGATGACTGAAAGAAAGGTGTAAAAGAAGACGACAGTGACCTCTGGCGACCATATTAGTTAAGACGGGAGAAAAAGTGGAAGTCAGGCACTGTAGTATTGACAATTTAAATTTTCAAACGTAGTTTTAACCAAAACACCATCTTTTCCCTAAGCTTAACTAAGTGGTTTTGTTGCCTAAACCTAAACAAGCCGGGTTTTTTTGTTGTTTTTTTGTTCAAAACGTGATGTTTCATTCAGTTTTACGTGTTCAAACATGTTGCTTTTAAGTTTTGCTTTCCCTTTTACAACGTAGTAGGTGTAGCAGGCCCCTACTGACCCACATCTATGACGATTATAACAACTGATAACGCCCATTTAATGAGCTGATAATAGTCGAATCTGGTGGGAACATAACGCTATATATGCTAATATGATAATACAACACAGTGAATGTTCTCTCATGAACTTAGCTTTTTTTTTTTACGTAACTTCTAACCCCACAAAGTAAGAAATGCTCCCTGGCCTTGGCAGTAACGCCAAGTTACTATTGTTGGTAGTAAGCTAGTTAGCAGGCCATGCTAACATTTGCAGCTTGCGTGAGAGCAGATAAACATACCGTTTTGGCGTCTAGCCCCATGTACATAATTTCAACATATGCAAAACGCTAAAGATTGACAGCTGTGCAGTGCTTAGCTACTGTTACTAAGCTATGATTGGACAATTGCTGTTTGGAGGAGGGGCTTAGCCAAATGTCAATTAGGATAAAGTTCTGTAACATCACAGTTTCAGTTTTTTACTGTATTTTCAGGAAAAATGGTAAAATACTTGTGGCATAATTACCCCTGCAAACGATTCAGTCACTGTTTAACGGATAGAAATCAGCTTCTGAAATGTTATTGACAAGATATCTGTCCACTGCGACCTTTCACAAATGCCACGTGCTGTCACTCCTCCTGTGTACAAGGCCTCTGTTGTGGCTCTATGCCTCTTACTCGGTGCATTCGATTAGAATATCAGCCAGTGCATTTCTTTGTTTTCATCATCAGACAGCATGAGTTGTAGCCAGCATCAGATGAGTAAGCTCTTGTTACTGTTACAGCATCAGATTGTGAGAAACTCTCATGGGGTTATTTTAAGAGTTGGAGCTATATTTGATGTTCAGGAAGTCACTTGCTTTTGCTGAGCTGATGGAAATTTGACCAGTTATTTCTGTAAATATTTTGCTTAAAAATGGGTTGCATTGAATGGAAACTCGATTATAAGAAGAAATACCCTCGGGGCATCACTTCACTGAATTAATACAAACATGAGAGCGCAGCTGGTGTGCTTGAGTTTACTGTAATTTATTAGTTTTTATAGACACATTCAGATTTTTTTGAGTTTAATGGTCTTTTATGCTGGATATACGTCACGTCCACATATCTGCGCTTGATCTGTGAGACATTTCCTTTTGGTTCAGTCTTATCATGAAAGGGCACGCTGTGAATAAGCCCTGTTGTTCATTTATGAACAGACTGGCCTGCTGGGGCCCAGTCAGACGTGGTGATTGGTTGGACAGGATATTGATTGACACATTTGGGAGCTCCTGCCCAGCAGCTGTGATCTGTTTTCCAAGGTAGAAAGGCAGGTCACAGGGGGGGTTGGAGGAGGAAATGGAGGGAGTAGAAGGAGAAAGAAGGTGACAGAGAAAGGGACAACTGGCTGGTAGAGAGGAGATGGAGGAGGAGAGAATGACTGCTGCCTATCGATGTTATCGTATACTCTGATTCCAACAATTGATCCCTTTCTCAGTGCCCAGTGATCACAGAGTTCACTACCTCTACACTGCTGTCTGGATCTCCATTATTGGACTTTCATCAATCTTTTTCTCTTTGTTACTTTTTTTGGAGTAAAAATTCATACCTCCCTAGATCAGTTATGGAACTATGCTTTTGCTTTTGATGTCCAGAGCATGTTTAAATATTCAGTTACGGCCATCCTTCTATGCATGATGGTTATAACTGCAGTGACAACCAGGAAACATCTATCTTTCTTTCCCTCTCTCGTTCTCGTGTCTTTATGTGTTCTCTGAAGTGTACTTGGACAGGAAGTGTTTAACAGGGGGGCCGCTGTTGTTCAGGTTCAGGATCACAGCACGCCCACTTGGCCTGCCCTCATTAGACATGGGCCACAGAGCATGGTCAGATCATGCTAAAAGCTTATCTTCACATGCCGGGCCAGTTTAGGGAGCACGCTGGGAATCAGAAAGTAGATGGACAGCGTCTGCACATGATGTACAAATGTTATGATGCACATGTTTAGGTTAGTGAAATGTGAGGAAGACTATCTCGTAGCTGAAAAGGAAGACTTTCGGGAGAAATCTTAGCTGCATGAGGAAGACTTCATTCTCTGCTCAGGTACATTACTCCTCTATATCTCTACATAACAAGTAGTTGTTTGCTGCTATGTTAATGCTTTTGATATCGTATAGAGCACCTTTAACTGCTTGTTTTGTTTTGTATGACCCATAGCATTAACTGTTTAGCTTAACTCGCACCACTCATCAAACCCATTCTCAACCCATTCACACAAATTATTGACAAGCTGGTGGACATAGTGGAGCATTTAGCAGCTAAAGATCCACCTTCTCCCATTAGGAGTTGGTGGAGACCAAAAATGAGCTAAAAAGGACTTTTTCAAAATAACCTCTATAGTATGATAATATGTCAAGAGACGTGTTTCCATTCACTTATTTTTATGCACATTTTGAGTATCGCATTAGAAATGCTGTATGGAAACGTCAAAATCCAATAAAACTTCCTGAATTACGAAAAAAAAACTTGCCTGAGGTGGTTTTTGCCTTTCTTGAAAAATGGGATATGGAAACTCTTTTGCCGAATATATTCAGACGTAGCGAACATTTAACTCAAATGACTGATCAGCTGCTTCCGCTGTCGTCATCTTCCCGAATATTCCCATAACGTGCGAATGCTTGTTTACGTCTCCGGACAGCATGAAATTTGAAACAATTGAAACAAATCCCTGAAGACGTCGCTCCATTTTTCTCTCGTAGATAGTTAGATGGCCAAGTCAACTTGTTTTGTTTCCTCTTTGCAACCGCTACTTCTTCTTCTCTGTTTACTGGCAAATTACAGCCATGCGTAGCCTATAGCGCCAACTTCTGACCAAACTACGCTGTAGCCGACAAACCCAGTTAATTTGCTCCAGACCAGTTGATGGAAACGCGCCAAATTCGCATTGATTTTTTTGCGTCATTTCAATTGTTCTTGCTTGAAAGTGACTATAATCTTCACTTTTATATTACTGTAATGGATCACATGACTGTTAGTATGTAAAAGAGGTCGCTCTTATCGATGAAGCCACAGAGAATTATCATCTGGCTCTGCTGCTTATTGTTTGCATTTAAAGTGTGAAAACGTAATATTTTTGATCACACTTACCAAACTCATAGCATCGTTTTTGGCCTCAGCTGGCAGCTGTTTTCAGCTAAAAAGCTCTATAAAAACAGCAGACAGACACAGGTAGTGGAGACCAAAACAAAGCTAAAATGAGCAAATATTGGACTTATATTTAGATCACCATAAATATACTATAAAGACTTATTCTCTACACAAGAATTCATCACAGAACTAAAATGTTAGATGGAGAGTAAACTACAACATATGTCCCTGTACGCTCCATGAGCTGCAGACGGGGGTCTCATCTGGTTGCCTTGACCACATAAAAGCTGTACAAGGCCTTTTAATTTTCAGTCTATTATGTTTGTGGCAGAAAACCATAACTCTTTGGTAATTGTCCATTATGGGGGGACAGGAGAGAAGGGAGACAGACGCATCTGGTCTCATTCAATAGCCAATCTCTTCTGTGTCAAGCATGAAAACCTCAGACATGTGATTATACACACACACACGTTATCACCATGAACCTCCGTATGATTAAAGGGGTGTGACTTGGCATATTAATACGTTCTTTCCTTTCCATTATTTATGAGTTACATTTAAATAGTTATCTCGATCAAGGGCAGCGATGCAAATGAAGCTGAGGTTACTTTGCATTCGTGTCCTTATGGGCAGTATTTTTATATATATAAAACAGTATCTGTTTTTCACCATTATAGGATGATAAGTGCAGACTCTGCTCTGTGATTCAGTTTTTTTTTATTTAAGCATTTCATTCATTTCTGCTGCAGCATATCAGGCCTGATTGGGTTAAAATTGAGCTTTTGGGGGGGCTGTGCAGTTAGATTTGGGTAATACAGTTAGCATGTGAGAAAATACAGTTAGGATGAACTCGCACAGGAGCAGGAAATAGGCAAATAGATAACGCAGTTCATCATAGTAGAAAATGTGTTAAATCATGGGTTGATAGACTGCTTGTCAGGACTGCAGGGAGTTAAATATTAACTGTTACAGCTGGTTAATTTTCATCTCTCTCACTTCCCCATCCACGTACTCCTCTCCCCCCCCCTCCACCCCCACCACCACCACCGTTCCTCTCCTCACCATTGATTTACAGTGTTTCCACCCTCCCCCCCTCTTTTGGTGTCCCTCCTCTTCCCACTCTCTTCTCCTCCTCCTCCCACCCTGGGGTGACTTTGTCCTTGAGTGCTGGCTAACCTTCAAAACGTTATTATGGAAATGGTTAAAAGTGAATCAACGACTTCACCCTCCTCCCTTTCCTCCTATAGTCTCTCCCACACCTGGTGACTCGGGTTACCAGGGAACCGGTTTGTACAGTGACGGGGCAGGTACTCCACGGGTTTGATAGGTAAATAGAAAGACATGGAGTAACTAGGCGACAGGGAAACCTGCAGCTGAAGAAATTAATGTAATTTCCTTATTGACGCTGATAAAACTGAGCTGAAGAGACATTCTGAGATGGATAAACATTGCGTGGTTGACAGGACGGGGGAAACCCAGCCGCTCTGGAGACGAGTGCTCGCAGGTACTGTAGGGATTTTTTTATTGGTTGAAACAGTCAAGCAGCTTAAAGGCATCAAGACAGTACAGTTTGTTTTGGTTTCATTATTATGAGCTTTCGGGTGAACCACTGAGAAAAGAGGGAAATGCTGGTTTTAACACAGAAACCCACATACATACAGGTGCTGCCAGACTAGTGGATCACAGTGTGGGTGCAGTCACCTTAAAAAAACACCTCAAGCATGCAGCTTACCTGTTGCGGGGAAACTATGCAGATAATTACTCATGGTGAATCAGACAAAGTCTGTACGACAGGTATGGTAATACATATTTGATGCACTATTGAGTATTTACGGGAACAGGATGGTGTATGTGTGACTGAGTAAGACGTTAAAGTACATCACAGTGCCCATAATGAAGAAGCTTGATGTGTGATGTGCTTTAAAGGAACTCTATATAAGAATCAGAAATTGCTTGTTAACAGTGACACCTGTGGACGTTAAGTCAACGACAGTCAGCATTGCGTCGCTCGCGCTTGTGCTCGCACTACATTTCACACACTTGGCAGTAATGTTAGCTTAACAAACGAAGGTCTGTCCATGAATCGAAGGCCCGGTCGATGTTGATACTAATGTTAATTTTTCCTGCTTCAGCCTCCCTACCGAGGTCAGAAGAAACAGGGGAGACACCGTAGTCTCCTGGGACTGAGTCAATAGCGTTACTCTCTCCGGAGTCTCGTCACTTCACTCAGCCGCTGGAAACCAAGAAAGTTGGGGAAGTTCTCATTTTTTAGGTTAGGTTACAACCTGTTCGCACATTGGCAATAAAAAAAAAAGATTAAAAAACATTTATACGTGTAAAAAGTTACATACAGTCCCTTTAATAGTTTGGGACAACAATTGAGGTCTGTAGCACAGAGGAATAAACAGTATCAAGCTTTGGTTACATTGGTTATAATTGTTAGTACAATTAATTGTTGGTTTTGGTCTTGTCGCGTAAATTGTTGCCTAAAAGAAAAATGTAGAATATCTTCAGCCTTATATTTTTGGTATGGTGAAGTGTGATATGTGTATGAATAAGTTTTTTTTTTTACTATCGGAGCTTGTTGCAGGTGAATATTTCCATTGTAGAGTAATCTTCTATTTCTGCTCTGGCTGGCATCTGGTTCTACTAAATACAGGGCATCCATAATCCATAACACGTTTGTGATGTGAATTACAAAGCAGCTAGAAGTGTTGAAGAGCAAATATGAGACAAGAGTGACAGTGGGGAGACTATGATGTCATTTTGTGTGTTGACTTGAAGGTCAGACTGGGGTCATAATTCATCTTGGTGTTCGACACCGCAGTCGTCTGTCAGCCTTGTTGTTGCTATACAGAAGGTAAATGTAAACAGAGACAAGGCTGCTATCTACAGCTGAGAGATCGACTCGTGTGATAATGGCTTTGTTTACCACACTTTTGATAGTGAAATACCACATAAATGTCACAGCTCATTAACTGTCCTTTGTCTGTTACGGAGAATTCACCACTGTGCGTTTCATCAGCCCCTATGTTTACAGCTTTAACAACACAAACCACCAACTTATAATGGTATCAGAATGCTGGCCACCATTTCCTTATGTAATACGCAGGTTGTTTCAGGTGAAGCAAAAGCTGATTGGATTGCTGTGAATGTAACTGCTAAATTAGATTTTTATTTTCCCATCATTGGAGGATTTGCTGCAGTTTGCCACCTGTTTTGATGCCTGTTTAAAACAGGGTGCGAAGCAGAGGAAGCCCAAAGACATACAGTAGGGTGGCATATATAAGATTATTTTTTCTTAGTTGGCAGGTTGTGTTCAGAAATGTGTCAATACCTTTTATATTCACCTGTGCAGTTTGTGTTCACTCTAACTGACAGTAAGCTGATAAAAACACAGACATCAGTGAAGAAAATCCATGCAGCTTTCTCAGCTCTCTTACAGGATCAATCATTTCACTTAAGACTCCTTTTTCCACCATTACTGTGATAACAAAGTTTGAGGCATCTTTGTCAACAGTCTATTGTATCCAAAGACTGTATTTAGTATGATAAGGAAAAATGCCGCAACATTTGTTCTGATTGGTCAAAAGTCTTGAAATTTAGTACGGACATACTTTAGGCAAATATCTAACAGTACAATTTTGCCATTGTTAGATAACATGTTTACCCATTTGATTTTGTTTTTACACTGCATATATGTGCATATTTTGGTATTCAACTTGTTATGAGTTGATAGGCCCTGTTCAGACCTGGCATTAACATGCATCCTGAGTGATCAGATCACAAGTGGATAATTTTTTTATCATACTATATCTAGTCTTTGGGCACATGATACTACTGTGTTTTCCTAAAATATAATGGAGTGTATTGCAAAAATTTAAGTCCCGTGTGCCCAAATACTAGATATAGTATGATAAGAAAAACTCACTTTATAGCCAAACGGTTCAACCAATTTTGAAAATGTCTTCACATTTGTGCGTAGGAAAGCCCAGAGAACACTTCCACCAAATTAAAAATGTCTGTTGCGGACACAAATGGGTTAAAGGGTCAAGGATGGATTGAGCTCTGAGTTATCAGTATTCAGACCTTATCGTGAACGGTCTTTCAGGGAACATCCACAATCTTGCAAGACCTACGTCCACTGTGCGTGTTGATATGTGCATGTGATTCTAGCAGTTTCTCTTCTGTGTTTCAGTCAAAGTGTTGGTATGAGTTGAGAGCTCAAGATTATAGAATATGAAAAACAGGAAGTTGACAGACAGGAAGAGGAAGTTTAGGGTCAGGCCAGTAGCTGGACCGGTAAACTCTCCCCATCATATATCATCACTGAAGTAGGTTTACCCCCCCCCCCCCACACACACACACACACACAGGAACATCTCATTCCACCTTTATATCCTTCATGCATGTTATCACTTGCGTTCTGGCCGAGTGTGTGGCTTTCTTTTTCTTCTTTCTTCTTTGTGTTTTTAGTGCTGACATGGTAACACATCCCCCACTTCAGGAAACAATAGGCTTGTGATGACTCTGGTCACATGGGCACGAGTCTGCTGGAGGGGGGTCACAGTTGAGTCAGTGTGTTGTCTCTATTGAGAAGTGTCTGATATGTCCATAACGCTTTTGATAAGCTGCTTACGCGTGTTACATTATATTCTGAATAGGGAACTTATATAACAGATTGAGGTTCAATTTATGGGCTGTAAAGTAAGTTTACGTGTGTGTGTGTGTGTGTGTGTGTGTGTGTGTGTGTGTGTGTGTGTGTGTGTAACAGCAGGCAGGCCTGTCATGAGGAGCCCAGATGGTGGGTGGAGAAAGCCCTCCTTTAATCCCTGAGCCAGGATATTATACCCGCCTTCACACACACACACACACACACATACAAAAGTAATCTGTACCTCCTCTCGACTGTTTGCAAGACCCCACACTGAGTTTGTCCACTTTTCCTTTACGTGGCATTATCCACACTCCATTATGTCGGTCTCAGTTCAGCACTGCTGTGGTGATTTATCCTAACTGACACTGTGCTAAATACTACTGTATATCTATCATTCTGTGAATGATAGTTTGATGTATTAAGGGAAACAATGATGAGTGACGCGTGGACAGTCTACTAAAAGATGAATTCAATGACAATATGTGTGTAGATAGACTTAAATGTCTTAACAACACAAAGAAAAGTTAATGCCTGTAGTGATTTTACAGTTCATTGATGGTTAAGTTTAAATTAATGTTTGATGAATACAAATCATACTTTATTATTTAGCATAAAGTAATCATATATTGTGTTCATTAATAATAGCCTAATTTTTGTTTCTTTTTTATTGGTTTAAAAACAAAACAGCAGTGACTTTACAGGTGGTACAACAATGATGAGAACAGGGGAAAAATACCCAAGAAAAAACTAAGAAAACAAGGTGAAATAAAGAGCTCGACTTGATAGATAAACAGAACAAATTTGTTTTTGAAATATTTCTAATAATAAAATAACTAGGTGTTAATATTAAGGAAGGAATTAAAAAATAAATAAATGAGTAATCTTTGTTTCTAATAATCAAGTTTTTGTAGTATAGAGGCCTATATTTAATGCAAGTCTATTTCCGTCACTACAACCTTCATTGTGACTCTTGTAAATCCCATCTGCGCCGTGTTTACGCCGCATTTTCACAGGTAGCGTGACCTCAGTGAATCCAGTGGAATGCATAATAGTCCTCTGTTAACACTTCTTCTCCTAATATTTTCCTGATGCATATGCAATGAGGAGAGAGGCTCACCTTGCACAAACTCACACAAATTTCAGAGACTCTGTTTCCTGCATTCTGGTGACTTTTAAAGAATGAAAACAGCAAAAATAATAAGTATGCTGCAACAGCAATTTTATGTTAAAGAGGCCTACCTAATTCTCAAGAAAACTGAATAATTCGCCCCTCTGGCATAAACTAATATTCAGCAGTTTTTGTATTCATTCATTCTTTTTTTGCCCCTGCTTGAGTATTGCTTTCTCTCAGTACTCTCCATTTCCCTCTCCTTCTCTCACTCACTAAAGGACCTTTCAGACACAATACGATAACGGCACCACTGCACTCTGAAACACATAATTTCCAATGGCCTGCGCCGCACCACGATGGCTTTTCTCTGCGTCAAGCAAAGTCCCAACTTTGGGTGCTGCACGCTTTGATGTGTCTTAAACCATAGTCGCGAACATCTCTCTTTCGCCGGGAAACGACATTTGGTGTAACTGTTTTGTCGTCCGGGTGGAAACAGTAGGGTTTATACATGCTGTACAGTGCCAGAAACAGGTTGAGATAATAAAATGGAAAAAAAAGATGTCAAAATCGGGAGAATTGTTATTACCCGGAAGAGGGCAATGAAAAATGGGAGTCTCTTGAGAAAATCGGGAGGGATGACAAGTATGATTGGTTGATGTCACTATCATCATCAATGTGATGCCATTAGCGGCACATTGAGTGAAAAAAAAGTTGAATGAAGTCAGCTCAACTTTAATTTGTAGTATGATTGTAATGCGGTCTTATTGGGCTGTGTGTCATTTGCACATGTTGCTGCATTGATCATCTTCCTGCAGCTTTGATGCTTCATATTAGATCAGACAGCGCACGGGAGAGTGTGTGTGTCTCATTTTAATTGTGTCTGACTTATAAATGTATGTGTGTTTGGGGGGTTTACTAATACTGTACTGTACTATGTGAGCCCATCATTGTTTTTACGAGCATTGCTATTTTCTCTTTAATCTTTTATGTGCATATTAAACGGCTGTGTTGAAAGAGCGTTGGCTCTCCCTGCAGACTGTGCCCTACATATCACAGACAGACTAATTAGGGTCTCTATCTCCAAGAAGCGGTGCATTCCTTTTCATTCTCTAAACAAACACTAGTCTACTCCTGATCTTGATAAACGCAGCTACCGGCGGAGCGCTTCAAAACTCCTGGCAGCCCCTCTCCGGCTTCATGCATGTCCAGCTATTGGAAATAAGAAATGGTATTATTCCTCCATTCTCATTTTCATCTCCTCTCTCTGTACAACTGAGTTGGTGCTCCTCTTGAATAAAGCATTAGGTAGAAACAGCTTCCTCAGACGCTGGTCGAGTATTAAAAATATCTGCTCGTACTTCTTCTTTTTATAGTGAATTATGTGTTTTGTTGTTGCAGAGAAGAAAGGCAAAGCTGACTGTTTCCAGTCCAAGAACGCTGATGAGGCCTGTGTGGCGGTGAAAATCGAACACTCCAGAGGTAGGCAGCATCACTTTCATCTGCTTTGTTCTTTTAAATGCAGGGGGACAGAAAGCACCTCTGGGTGTTCAGTTGATAGGCGTATGGCTATTCACGTCTCAGGGTGACGGGGTTGTTCATTTGCTGTGGTTTCCTGTCTGTCTGTATTTGCGCTTATGTTGACGCAGTCCTTTATTTTAACCTCTTCTTGATCGTCGTCTTTGTGATGTGTGAGAAGTACAGCGCTGCCACAAGCCCGAATTAAGATCTAGAGCTTTGTCACTTGTCAGTCTTCTGATTCGCACCAGGGGGGCTGCAAGTGTTTGCATTTGACTCCAGTATCCCGGCGAGAGTTTCAAGCCTTGCAGTCCTTTCTAAACTTGAGCAAATGTGGCGAGATCTTCTACTCCTTTTTTACGCAAGTCGGCTGCAGTGAAGTGAACTGTAAGAGGTTGAGGCGATGCAGGAGGATGCTGTGAAGGGCAGTATGAACCCTCCTTCCTGCAGCAGGGGTGTGAAGAAAAGCTGCTGGTCTCTGCTCTATTTTTACATCAAACTGTGTGTGCGTGCGTGCGTGCATGCGTGCACGTGTGTGTAGCTCACAGTCTGCATCTATGTGATGAATGGATGCGTTTCTCCAGCCCCCCAGTGTCTTCCTATTTTTCACTTTTTTCTCTCTTTGTGTGTACCGTCTCATTCTCTCCTGTCAGTCCCTCTCTATCCTTTCACCCCTCTTCAATCTGTCCGTTTTCTCTGTGCTTGTCTATTTTCATCATGCCTTCACTCTTCCTTCCTTCCTGTCTGTTTCAGCCTATTTTTCTTCAGCACTGTCAGGGATTTTTTTCTGCCTTTAGCTCATCCCTGTGAAATAATACCACTGTGTCCAGTTCTCTCTCCAATTCCCAGACTCCGCTTCCCTTTCCTCCATTTCTTTCACCTCCCCACACTCTATCCTGCTTTTTATCGCAAACCCCCCCCCACCCCCCCGACCACTTTATCCCCCTCCCATTGCCTTCTGGTTTAGAGCAGACTGGGGTTCTAATCTCACGCTGGCCCTTGGATTAGAGGATGAGGCAGGGTTAATCTGAAGAAAGTCTGGGTAGTTGAACAGAAACAGCTAATCCCCCATGCCTGGTAGTAATGGTTATCTGTCACCCTGTCTGTCACACACACACAAACACACTGCCAACATGATGGACACAATGAATAAACGCTTCAGGGGGCCAGACATGTACTGTAACTACACATGCTCTAATCTCATTGAGTGATGTAGGGCACCAGAAATGGTTAGAAATTCACTTGAACATGCACTAAAGGGTAATTTCCCCATGTTTTTGTGTCAACAATTCTAAAATTTGGTTCAGTATTGAGGGATACCGCTGTAACCGGCAGCCGCGAAATGAGCATGGCAAAAACAAGCACTTTTAGTGGACCTAAATGACGGTGCCAGCTTGCCCCAATAGGATTACATTGCAACCTATGAGCAGCTGCCGTCTGCAGTGCTCTCCCTCAATACTGGACCAACTTAAAAATTGTTGTCGCTATTTGTCAGTTAGACACAAAAACATAGGCAGATAGAGTCCAGGTTGAAAAATACCAAAGTTACCCTATAGGTAATCTGTTTTTTTCTCAGCTTTCGACAGTACTGTCTGTAACCTCATTTGTTAAACTTAATGTAAAATGACAAACCATGTTTTCTTAAAGGTAGGGTCAGTAATGCTGAGAAACTAGCAACAGTACATTAGATTAAAAAAATTATCCAACCGAAAAACAAAACTTGGTATTGCCAACTCTTTTCAAATGAAAGCAACTAACAGCACAAGCTCCAAAAGTCGCTAAAATCTAGCAAGTAAGTCGCCAAGTGGAATGCCTGTCAACACATTTTTCCTGGATGTCCTGTATAATAGACAGTGAAAGGAAGTGTTTGAGTGCAGTCAATGTTTGAGGTCAGAGGTCAGATGGCAGCATCTCTGGTGATGACACCAGTCAATCCTGCCTGTATGAGACTCCAGTGAGACCCTGCCAACAATAAAGGCTGCAGGACTCGGCTGCGTCAAGTATTTATTGGCAGCGACCGATGGTTGCACCACTGAGATGTGAGCATGAGAGTGCAGTTTTAGTCACATATTGCACAATCATTCAGGGTGTTTTCACCCTGGGATAGATTCATCTTTATAGTGTTTAAAACATACATGCATGCTTCATTCACTTGAAATGTGCCTGAACAAGTCCGCTGCTGTAAGTACAGGTAATATAAAGCAATGGAATTTAGTGAATGGAATTTCTACTGGTCAAACTGGTTTACTGGAATGCCTGTCATTCATTATAATCCTGCTCTGGGGATACATAACGCACATCAGTGAGTATGTGTTTGACAATATAAATATTATATATATATATATATATAAATATATATATATATATATGTATGTAAAATAAGCACACACACACATAGCTTTCACAAACATAAATAGTTCTTGTCCTCTTTCTGTTTGGGCGTTAAATTAAGGCTTCCTGTGTTGGTTTGGTTCGGGGTTTTTTGTAACTGTGTGATGGCTCAACGTTGCTATACAACACTGACTGCATTACAGCAATTATTCAAAAGAGCAAGCAACTCTGAGCTTGACGGTCACCGGAGCAGCTCTGCTCACAGCATAGATAGAGAACATGGAGGATCTAAAGTCACAGTTCCCTTTACTGACTTCTGCAAAAGGTACATCTCGTTCATGTAATAACTAACCTGTTACTTGGATCTTTGTTTCATTTTCGTATGTGTTGATCTAGATTTAAACTCGTGTTGTCATTGGATTTTATCACATGATACTTTTTGCTTGTTTGTGTCGTCGCTCAGTTTGTCGACTGGTTTTTCTCGGTTGTCTTGTTTGTGTGTCTTAAATATTTGCACAGGAAATGCGCCAGAGGAGGAGGAGGAGGAGAAGAAGTTGATAGGACGGAGAGTTTAAGATAATAGATTAGAGGCTTTGGGCTTCAGTTCGATTTCAGCAGGCAGATGAGAGAAGCGGTGCGTGGCGCTCAAGGCTGCTTCACTGTGGCGCTTGTTAATCATTGATCAGACTAATCACACAGAACGAGAAGTGGTGCTGACTGTTATACAAGCAGGTCTGTCCTATTCTAGTGGTTCACAACAACATTCTTCTTCTTCTTTGCTTCTTTTATGATCAGATTAAAACAACAAGTGAGAGAGAAAGCTGGAGAGCACCTTAGTCATGTTGTATATGCAATAGCTGTGCATGTACTGCCGAGTTAAATTTGTCATAAACTCCAAATGTCATGCAGCTGGACTCTCAGTGTTGCTGTTTGTAGATTTGTAGCTTTTAAAGGTAAAGTTTTTAAAGGTAAATGTGCAGATGTTGTCCGTTCAGAGTTGTGTGTGGCCAGGTTGGCTTTGTGTGTGTGTGCCTCATGTTGTGTGGCTCTGTACTTTTTTTTTTTAAAGAAGCCACTTAAAAAGGGTGTGTGTGTGTGTGAGTGAGAGTGAAGGAGGAGTCTCATGCTGCTCCGTGAGTTTCTTGCTGAGCTGAGTCACTCGCCTGGGAAGATTGCTTGGGACCTAAACTTAGTGCTCTTCTGGGACTCACACACACAGCGTGGCTCCTCACTGAGGATGAGATTGTTTTCCTGTCTGTCTCAAACTCCAGGGTGAGTTCATTCACTGACATTTTTAACTTGAACATTTCTACTTTCTACAGTTTGATTCCTCTTGGATTGCCTCTCCTGGGTGTGAGCTTCTCTCACTTCTTGTTAGATCTTTGATTTCAGTAACACTTCAGTAAAAGCTAGAACACGCTTGCATGCTCTCATGTTGACTTGTTCTTTTTATCTGCCAATCTACGACAATGTTGCAATGTTTCACTCTAACGGGCAGAGCCTTTCATATGATAAATAACCTTCGTATGAAGGCTCAGACAGATCACTGCACTCACATCAATTCTATCCATTTGTACTATAACTATAATGTAACTGTTGTAAGCTGATGTACGGTCAACTGAAGATTGAAGACATTCTGGATATTACTGTTTACTTCAACTCACTCAGATTTCCTCTATCCATCTTCATGCTTTCTGACATTGCTGTAGCTATGTAGAAGCTGCCCAGACGGTCTTTAATATGCCAACCCATTTATTAAGAAGAAGCAGAATTTGTAAAATGTCCTCTCAGACATTCCTTTTGATATGAATGTGGTGCCTGTGGGGCCACGAGGCGAGCAGACAAAGCCGCAATTTCAAACTGTGTCACACACTTGCTGCTAGTAGGGTGGGGACACACGCACAGACAGGTGTGAGCCTTTTGTTTTGTTGTTTTTTACCTGTAACTCTCACACTGAAATATGAGCACATATTTTGCCGGAGGGGGTTTTGGGTCAGGCAAGCATGTTGGCAGGTGACAACGTTTCGGGGAGGCGGTGATGTCATGAGGTAGAAACGTTCACTGAACATTGAACGTTCACTTCATGGACCCTTTTCACAGCAGACATTCTGGCTTGTCAAAGCAGGAAAAGCACAGGTGTAAATAATCACACTTACGATGGCTCCATTCCATTAAAGCAGCAGTGGGTAGAAATGGAGCAAATATGATTAAAAAAAATGTATTTTTATAAAATGGTCACTATATCCTGACAGTAGTGCATGAGACAGGTGATCTGAAAAAAGTCACGTTCCTCTGTGTCCTTCGGCGCTCATAATGGCATCTGCGAGATTTCACAGACAACCAATCTGGTTGCTCATCTGATTGGTTGGAATTTGGATTTTTTAAAGCCTGAAAACAGAGCCATGAGGAGGTGCAGACGTGTAGTTTTCTCTCAGAACACTTGAATTACAATATGCTGAAAGGTTATTATGGAATTTTTGCCCAATGATGCCAAAAACATTCTGCCTACTGAAGCGTTAAGTGTCCTTGCAAGCCATGTCAGTGAGTGAGCACGCACAATAGCAGAGCCCTGGAACTGGCTCACCTAAGCAGCCATCATTAATGTTAATAATTCCACCTGTGAATCTCCTGTTTTGGCAAGTCAAAATATCTGCTGTGAAAAGGGTCTATAGTGTCTGACTCCGTGGAGATTAACCGAGTGGCATGCCAGCCCAAAGCCACGAGGACTGCTTTTTGTTTCTGTTATTAAAGGACAAGAAAGTATCTCAGACTTTGCTGCAGGCGTCGGTCTCATGGTGCTGTTTTTAAGTGCATTGTTAAAAAGCTCATGGAGTCAGTTTTTAGCCATATGTGGCTCCAGGGACGGCGATGTTGGTCTGTCCACCACTGTGTTCCACACTGAAATATCTCAACAACTATGGGATGGACTGCTATGCAATTTTGTATACTGCAGGCCATGATTGTACACAATTGTACAAAATGTCATGGCAATCCGTCCAATAGTTATTTTGCTTAGGACCAAAGTGTTTGACCAGCAGACCAACGGACCTTGGCATCCCTGGAGCCAAACTATTTTAGTTGGGATGATTCACTATTTTCGGACATTGTTTTTTTTTGTTGCAGAGGAAGATATTTGTGTCAGAGTGATACATTCCTTCAGCCTCCTTTGCTGGCTTGCCGTAAACTCATTCATCTATTGCTGTGATGTGGCAGAGCTGGAGAACTGGGGGGTGAAGTGATGCCTTTAATGCTGTAGTACCTCCATAACGGTGGCCACACACACACTCATATGCACATAACGCACTGAGCTCAGGTAAACCTCAGAAAGTAGATTCTCTTTGAAACCGAAGATGGATCTGGTCTGATGTTTTTGGCGAGCTCTGTCTTACTGATAGACTCACACACTAAGGGAAGATGCTGTTCATGTTTTAGGTAAGCGAAGAGGACGTTTTTGGAATCAAAAGACGCTGGGTGGCATTTCACACAAGTCATTCTTTCTCATCTACACTGCTGCCGACACCCGACCTTTCCGAGAGTATTTCTCATTTCTCGCACTCGCTGTGCAGTTTTGGATTTATTGAGATAGAGGCAGATGCCTTCGGGCTCTGTCCACTCACAAGTTAAGTAAATGTTGCATCTTCAAATAGGTAACAGGCTAGTTGCCATGGCAGCAATTCTCACCATCCTCCAACAAGGGCAGAGGCAAAAGTCTAATCTCGGTTTGACTTGTCAACTCTGTGTTTCGGTTTCCATGCAAACCAGATTACCTATAGAGACAGAGTAGCTGTCATACTATCATTTATAA
Organism: Sebastes umbrosus; assembly: GCF_015220745.1. NCBI lineage: Eukaryota > Metazoa > Chordata > Actinopteri > Perciformes > Sebastidae > Sebastes > Sebastes umbrosus. Next base: position 30,242,963 of record NC_051272.1, on the reverse strand, counting down.
AGATATTAAGTGACATCACATATAGTACCTCCTTGGTGTTATAAATCTAACGGAGTCCTTGTCCAGCACAAGGTCCTCTTTTGTCTCCACATAAACAAGCCTCAGACGACAGATCTGCTTCCCCGTCGCACAGATGGAGGAGGAGAATCAAAGGGTTTCTGCAGGGTGGTGGCTGGCTGCTACTAATTTACATGGCGGTCTGTCACTTGTGCCAAGCCAGCTTTAATGAGAAGATGCCAGAATAAGTGTGTTACCAGGAGCAGCAATTCCTGCTGCCAAGCACTCAACTTCTGAGAAGGGAAGTAGAGTTTATCCTATTTTTACTATTACAGAACTGGCTGCGTTTCATTGCCTTAATGGTTCAGATAAGAGTTTACAGATTGTTGATCTGATCCTAACTCAAAATCATTTTCTAAGCAATTGACAGAAGAATTGGAATGCGGGTCCAGTGGGCAACCTCCGGGTCTGAAAAGTGAAGCCAATGCTGAAGTGCCTTAAACTTGCATTCTTTCTAATAGCCAGCAGGGTGCAGCAACTCTTGTTGCAAAAATAACTCTAATTGTATAGAAGTTTATGGGAAAAGGAGCCTACTTCTCACTTGATTTATTACTTCAGTAAACATTGTAAACATGAGTTCATCAATCGCTAGTTTCACGTCTTCTTCAATACAGCATGACATATAAATTATGGTCCCATTTAGAGTCAAACAGACCATAAAGCAGGGTTTGCTTTAGGGCTTGGCTACCTTGTGATTGACAGGTCACTACCACAGCTTTGTCCGGTCTGGGAGTTGTGCGTGTTTTTGTCTTACAACTTTAACCCTTTCACAGTGTGTTTTCAGTTCATGAAAGTTTATTGTAACATTTTGGTCTCCTAAAAATTTCTTATTCAATGTTCAGTTGTAGCTCCACCTCTCGTGTCACTTCTGGTTGCAAAAAAAACAAAATGGCAACAGCCAAAAACCAAGATTGCGGCATCAAAAATGCTGAACTCAAGGTTTCAAAACAGCAGTCCACAAACCAATGGGTCACGTTACGGCGACAAAGGCTACTTCTTATATACGGTCTATATGCAGGTCCAAGCCAAATATGTTTGCATTTCTAGACATATCTACTTGTATCTCTATTTACATCTCTCTTTTCTCATCTTGAACGGTAACACTTAAAATACCTGCACATTTTGCTCAGGTTCAAGTGAAAGCCTACAGCACAGAGGTGATTTACAGCTGAGGGACTGGTGTTTCACACAGTTAATAACAATCCTAGGAGACAGAGCCAGGCTGTGGAGAGTGGACCCCCTGCAATCCTCCGGGATAAATGCCGTTATGTGGAGCACAATCTGCAGGCAGAGACTGTTGTTAGCCCTAAACACTATGTATAATATGGTGCATAACTTATTGCTGGATGTTTTCTTATGATCTCTTAATGTGGCCACGAGGGGAAGCCAAGCACATAATCAAGAGAAATTCCTGAGGCCGCCTGCAGAATTGATTGGTAATTTCGGGGCCGTGTTTAGAAAGTCTGCCCTCCTGAACACAGCGTGGGACCGTTTTCCAGTCAGACAGTTTCTAGAGCTGTTGTCTTTAATTACGGTCAGGCTGTAAAAATAGAAACTGTGACTATGTGATTCTGTGGTTGTTTTTTTTCTCTTTCTGTTTCAGGATTGGTAAGATAAAGATCACTGTAAGGAAAATAAATATGGGGCCCCAAGCACGTAGTAGTAAAATGTCAGTAAACAAACTGCATCTGGAAGGGTAGGGCACATATTTAGTACATATGTTTTTCCCAGTTGTTCATATACTTTATGGCTGTAACTAACAATTATAAAGTGTATTTTCTCCATTTACCGACTAATTATTTGGCCTATTAAAAAAAAAAAGTGAAAAATACCTACAATCAATCTCAATCTTTTAAAGACCAAGCTGACATCTTTGAATAGTCATCTAACAGTCCAGAACCTAAAATCTATCAATTCACTATCACATAAGACAAAGAAAAGCAGCACGAGTGGGAGGCTGGACCTTGGTAATGTTTGGTATTTCTATTAGCTGTAGACTCTTTGTGTTGTTGTTTGAAAAAACTACTTAAACAATTAATAAATTATTAAAAAAGTTTCAGATTACAGTTATCGATTAAAGGAACAGTGTGAAGGATTTGTGTTTTCGTTACCGTAGAATGAGATCTTTATATCAATATGCGGAGCCATGTTTCTACAGTAGCCCAGAACGGACAAACCTAACACTGGCTCTAGATAGGGCCATTTGCGGCCACCTTAGTTCTCCTACATGCTTGGCAGACGGGAGAAGTTTCAGTTGGTTGCAATCTGCAACCTCACCGCTAAATGCCGCCAAATCCTACACACTCACACTGCACCTTTAATTGCAGCCGAGTCGCCAGGAAAAAATGTTGGCGGTGGACGTTTCTGCAAACCAGGGATACGTTGAATGGCGACTTTTTTGTATTTGGTCGGAGCGAGCAAGTGACCTAGTTTAAAGAGCAAAAAGAGACACAACGGGCAGGCGGGAGCGGAGGTGGATGGGTCAAACCAACATAAGACTTTCATCCAGGAGACCGCCGTTCGTGTCCTGTGCATCACGTTACAATCAGCTGTTCGCTTGTGTCCTGTGTTCACAACGTTCTGTGTCATTTTCACTGTACAAATGTAGTAGTTTTAAGCCCAACCATGTAGTTCTTTCCTAAACCTAACAATAGTGGTTTTGTGGCATTTTTATGTTTACATTATTATTTGAACACAAACCATGATCTTTTTTTTCTAACCATAACCAAGTAGTTTTGTTGCCTAAGCCTAACCAATCATTTCACAATGTTAACCATAGCGTTGCGTTTCTGCAAGCATGATACGAGGCTGATATGAAACGTATTTTTGGTTCAGAAATGTCGACATTCACCGTATCTGTGGTTTGCAGAAACATCTAATGCCAACATTTTTTCTGGCGACTGGGTTATTAATCGACTAATTGTTTCAGCTCAGATAATCTTTCTTCTAAAAGTACAGATGCTTTTAGTTGGATCTATTTTTAGACATGTCTATCAAGGAATTAAGACCTCTTATCAATGATTTATATTACAGGGATGGAAAATGTCTCTTTCCATATTAGCATCACAGAGTGCCAAGCAGAGGAGGACCAGACTTTTCTGTCCGTGCACTGTAGACTTTGAAAACAGAACAGATACAAATACAAGTAGTCGGAAGTTTTGTTTTTTTGCGGAAGTGTAAGTCTGTGTCCTTTAAGCGCCACTCTACAGCTATTCCACTACATACAATGTTTATCCTTACAAGTTAACCAAGCGCAAAGCTACATCGATTTCTGCATCCAAACCATACATCAGTGCCACTTGTTAAATCACACACACACCAATTTAAGTGACCACCTTAAATGGAAACTAATGGACTAATGCCTTGTAAAATAATGAGAGCGCCTACTGGCTCCTGGCAATGTAGTACCATATATGGAGATTTGCCTAAGTACACACGTTTCACTTGCATGTGTGTGTGTGTGTGTGTGTATGTTTTTCTCACATTGTGGGGACATAAATCTGTTTACACAGTCACATTGTGGGGACTCGTCTTCCTTTTGGGGACAAAATGCACGTCCCCATAATGTATATCATTACATTTTAGGGTGAAGACTTGGTTTAAGGTTAGGGTAAGTGTTAGGCCTAGGCAAGTAGCTGTTAAGGATAGGATAAGTCTCCAGGAAATGAATACAAGTCAATGTAATGTCCTCTAAAGTAATGGAAACACGATTGTGTGTGTGTGTGTGTGTGCTGTGAGGTCAGAGAGAGGTGTCTTCAGGCTACTGTAAACACTACCAGTCTGTGTCTGTCGCTCCATTAAATCAGTCTGTCTGCTCTATCTAAGCACTGATGCTGTACCATCTGCGGCCAGCTGGTTGGGTAGAAGCCTCGCCGGAGCTGCTCATCAGCTGGATCATTAGCTGGATAATCAACTGAACTGGCTAACACTCTTTAATATTTACCCCGCAGCTGTTTATCATAAGCATATTTGCAGTAGTGAATATGTACAGTATATACAGCTGTGTGTATGAATAAGACGCTGTGATTGTCAGTAGGGATGAGATAGTGTATGGGATACACAGTTTGTTTTAGTAAAACCACAGTGATTCCTCAGGCCTTGACATTTCTTTTGAGCTGTTGTGAATTGAATAAAGCATTTGAAGGCTGTGAAAGTTTCGATGATAATTCACAGCCTTCAAAGTCAAAATTCTAAATTGTAGCACAGAATTCATCAGGATGCCTCGGCTCGGTCTGGGCATCTGTCTGTGTTCATTTAGTACATTTATCCACTTTTTTTTTTTAGGAAAAGCCATTTTAATTGGCACCTTTCTAAAAGCTCTGTGGATGTTTTATTTTTTGCAAATTTTTCGGCTACATACAAATGTTATCAATGAGACCTTTAAAATGAGTGTTGTTTGGTGTCTGTGTGGTCCTGATTTGAGTCCGACAGGGCCCTGTACTTTGTTATTCACCATCTCTCGCCCCTCATTTCCTGCCACCTCGATACTGCCCTCTGTCTAAGGGAAAAAAAGGATGTTGTCAATATTTGCATGAAGCGTTTTTGGCCTATCAAGAGTCTGTCATAATCTGTATCATCACTCTCATTTCATTGACTGTGAACAAGAAATTGTTGTAACGGTCATGCTGACTCTCTCTCTCTCTCTGTGTGTCCTTCAGCTCTAGGCAGTAGCCCGGCGTGCGAGGACAGCAACCCACCCAGTGTTCTGGCGTGTCTGAGTCGGGCGGGCGGCGGCGGGTCAACTGACAAGAGCAGGGGAGGGGTCAATGGAAGAAGCTCTAGCTGCAAGCCTCGGCTGCAGTCTAAACCACAAGGTACACAATGACAGCTCACAACGATTCAGCCACAACACTGCAGAGTGGGAGGGCCAGTGGTGAACACAATTGTAGCGGTCTATGATTCACATGTGAACACGGATTGTGACCTTTCTCCTGCTCTGATATTGAGGACTTATATTACATGACTCCACACATGCTCAGGGAAACAGTGAAAACAGGAATAGAGTTATGTAAATTAGCCTGGGATCAGTGAACCCTGAGCCTCGTTCCTCTTTTGTTTGAGTTGAGTAAATCATTCTACACAGATAAGACGAGAGACCGAGCTTCGTTCTCTCTGCTGCTGTAAATCATGCAGGGAATTCGATTCCTAACATGTATGTGAGAAACTGCTCAATTGTTCTACGCTGAGCTGGGCCACTTGTTTGTTACATTTAAGGTTTTTAATACAGTTCAGCCCTGTGTGTGTTGTCAGTTGGGGTAGTTTATACTGCCCCCTGCAGGTCCAAATCAACATTGCAGTGTAAGAAAAATACAAATCATTTGCATCCACCAGCATCCCAAGATAAGTCTCTAATGTTCCAACTTTTCCTCTGCAGTGCCTCCAAAGCCACTACATCTCCAGAGCCCGGTGACGGTGATCACGTCCCCGCTGAGCCACATCCAGAAACCACCACTAAAACAAACGGGCATGGAGGGAGGAGGAGGAGGAGGAGGAGGAGGAGGAGGAAGAGGGGCTGTGAACCGGGAGAAAGTCAGGGAGAAACACTCCAAAGTGTCAGACCTCATCAGCCGCTTTGAGGAGAACAGGTAGGGGCTCTTTACTCACTGGTGGTGTGTGTGGTTTCCCCTTCACAGACTATAAGGAAGGTATAAAAAAAAAAGTTTGGGACTGCAGGATTTGTGTGAGGAAATTACTCATTTCATCTGTAATATTATTCAGTGAAAGTTGCTCCTCATTATTGCTCTCACTTGAGAAGTTCCACTGATTCAAAACATGATCACACAGCCTGTGACTGGCACAGCGTTTTTTTTTTTCTTTTACCATGACAGATCGGTTGAATAACTCCATCCACTTAAAATAGCTTTTGTAACAAAACCGACACCTCATTCAGGCTGTCGTAATCACAGTGACGGAAAACTTTGTCTTTCCTAACGTCTGCTATGCCGGTTATTTCAGGGATGAAAAGCAGAAGTCCCTCGATTAAAGTCTTCAGCCTGACTCACTGATAGTAGCCCAGGCGAGAGCCGCAGACAGAAAACAAGCTGAGATTAGCCCGTGCTTCACAAGCCAAGCGTTAGGCAGAGGGATGAAAGGAGATTTGTACAGGCGAGGGAGAACACGGCTCATCGTTCAGCTGTGGGACGGCAAGCAGTGTTGCGAGGTGAAGCCCGGGAGAACGAGGTAGGATCTCTCTGACTGTCTCAACATTTAATACCTGTACTTTGATCGTGTTGCCTGATGGTGATTTAACTACTCTGTTGCTTTTACACAAGCTCTTACCAGCTGAATGGGTATCTACAGGGCATACCAATGTTTTTTTGTGCATCACATCTTGTTTTATTACAAGTCATGTAAGTTTTGATTGTAGCTGCAGCCTCATCTATGCGAGAGAGGCCCATTTAAAGCACAACAATGGTGCCCTTGTCCCAGCTGCTCATACAGTAGAGCCCAAAAATATTCAGCAGTAGCTTTCCCGTTCAGATTTCACTCTCTTCAGTCTGTCGCCTCGTATTCCAACTCATCCCTGGCCTGTCACTGTACCTTTATATACTGTTTTACAAACTCTTACACCTCTGTGTATATATATATATATATATATATATACACACATATTTATTGTTTCTCTATACATGCTTTCCTGTTTACACCTCTGTGTAGCCTACATATATTACTTCTCACCGTGCATATACATACTGCATCCTGTTTACATTCAGTTTTCCCATCTGAAATACGGTCTTCCACAAAATTACAAATTGACATTACTATTTAATGTTTATATTTAAGCCCTATATTTTAACTGCACTTTTTAATGGGTAACACTTCATTTTACAGGTCTGCAAATGTCATAGTAATTAGGTGATATAGCAGGTAGCCCATTTGAAATTTCTTTGGAATTACTGACAAATTACCCCAATATTTACCTCATTTATCAAAAAATACTTTATTATAAACATTATATGCTAAAAAAGCATATACTTGTTAATATAGGGCCCTTAGGCTTGAGAAGCGGCTGTGTGCTGCTCTTGATCATATGTGGATAACCAAAACTAATAGAAGACAAAATCTTACCATTGTGTGACTTATTGCCTACACAAATGTAACCTGGTAGCTAATGTCATGACTCAGAGAGTCATTTGCTAATTATTATCTATTTATCAGCAGACATGGAAATAAAGCATATCAATTAACTTTGTATTCTTTTCCTGGAAATGTATTAAATAAATTACCAGCTTTTGGTAAATAGCAGAATATAATTATTAAATAATATTTATAATAAAGTCATTTTCAATACATTTTGAGGTAAACATTGGGGTAATTTGTCAGTAATTCCTAATTATCACCTTATTATCATGACATTTGCAGACTTGTAAAATGAAGTGTTACCATTTTATGCCTTAGATTATTATTTTGCTTTTACTTTTACTTGTGTGATTTTCCCTTTTATATATAAACATATTTTATGAGCATTGTCGAAGTAACCTGAGACCAAAGCTTTTCATTGCCAAGGACTGCTTTGCTGGAACTGACAAATAAAGAACCTTGAAGATAGAATTACATAATCTACCCAGACTTCCTCCACACCTTTCATCACATTTCCCAGCACTGAAGTGAGGTTAATCAGAGCGATCGGCTGCATCTCTTTCATTCAGACTCTGCGGGGCTGTTGGGGATTAGCCCTCTAGTGGCCTCACAACAGAAAGAAGAGAAAGGCCCCCAGCTTCTGAGAAACCGAATTAGCCTACTAATATACTAATCTGGTTCACATGGCACTTCCTTAAAGGGCCGCCACATGGCAAGTGAAGCTGCTCTTAATACTTGTCTAGTTCAGCCTGTTTTAAAACTCATGTCATGTACCAGAGCACTTACTGTGCTATTTATATGCAAAGAGGAACTGCACCAAAGTGTGTGTGTTTCTCTGAAAACAGTATTAAAGTGTATCTCTGAGCAGCTAATCGTGGTATTACTCAGTCTTCCTCTGAAGTGAATGTATACATGTATGGCTGGTATTGTTTCACCCACTTAAGTGGCCCGACGGCCCAGAAGTGATTCATTTGTGGAGTGTTTCACCAGCCTGTTGTTGTTCCTCTATTTATACATACTTCCTGTTTCTACCGGACAGTGACATTCAGCGCGATGGAGCTAAAACAATCACCTGCTTGGCTGACTTTTTTTTTTTTTTTTTTTGCACCAGTAAAGGTTAGATCATATACAGTATATGTACAGTATAGTCTCTTTCTTTTCTGTTAGAAACGCTGATGTTCTAGTAGTTTTTCCTAGATCTGATTTATTTGTGACCAGCTTTACAGGAGAAGCGAAATCAGCAAAACTCAGCTAAGATACAGTAGCAGCTGTAAGACTGGAGGTCTGGAGGGTTCATTTACAGGGAAACAGCTGGACTGACTGCCGGTACAGGATGTAGAGCAGCTGAATGGTGACATTGTACATGCATGCATGCATGCGTGTGTGTGTGTGTGTGTTTTTTGGTGTTAATCTAGCTTCCATTCCTGTGCTGGATTTCAAATTGTCTCATGCAAACTGTTTTTCATTTCATTCATGTTCAAGCTAAGAATGGAAAACGTGTTACACGTACAATATACAGTATAATGTTGGTTCCCCTTGGAAGTAGGACAGCGTCTACCTCTGGGGAATAGCGTAGTGCCTCATTACTGTACCTCCGTTCCGTCTTTGCTCTGCACACACACACACACACTTCCTCTGCAGCTCTCTGCAGCCTCGTAAGACAGAAGGAAGTTTGTGCATCTCCACAGTTTTATTTTTAACTCTCACACTCAAGTGCAAAAGCTCTCTGCTTACCGACATATCCCACACTCCCCGATAAACAGGCTTGAGCAGTGTACTGAACAGACTGCTGTAATCTTTCTTCTACTTCTTTTTCCTCAAATGTTTTTTTGTTAGTTAATCTCTTTTTGTGCTCTTGACTGACTTCCTCCTTTTTCTTCTGTTCCCTCCAGCAGCACAGAGAACAAGAGAGACGGCTCGCCGCACAAACAGATCGGCAAGTCGTCCAACGGCAGCCCGGCTCACCGCGCCTACCAGAGGCAGACGGAGACCGACGGGACTCGGGAGAACCACTCCTCCGGGCCGACCTCACCGCAGGATGACCCCAAACCGGCGGCCAATGGGGTGCTAGCTCAGATGGAGCAGAACAAGGACAAGGACAAGGACGAGGAGGACAACCAGGAGAGGAACAATGAGAGTGTGAGGACAGAGACTGACGGACTGGTAAACGGAGATATGGGGTGCACGGAACAGAGCGGTGATCATTCACCTGAACACACAGAGAGGACTGGTACAGAAAGCCACACTGAGAATGAGGACAGTGGAACTAAAATAGAAAGTGAGCACAGGAATGAAGAAGGGAGCACCGACCAGAAGGTACGTTTACTTTGTTGCACCCAAGTGATCCTTTGTGTTATATATTTACAGCCTGACGGAGCCGTCTGACTCTGCAGTCTCTGATAGACAAACGCTCAGCATTTATTTATGTTCTAGGCTTTCAGCACAATTAAATCATCTGAACTAATTCAACCCCGGGTTACTCTAACACTGTAAGGGTAGAGTTACAAGGGAGTATGTGTGTGTGTGTGTGTGTGTGTGTGTGTGTGTGTGTCTCAGAGGGGTTATTTTCTGCGAAGGCCGAACAGATGTCCAACGCCTGAGCAGCTGAGCTCGTGCCTCAGCGACCTCCCCCGTGGGAGCCCGCTGTTGTCTACAGATTATAAATATCTCAGGTTCAAAATCATCTCTGTCTTCTCAGTGCTGAAAACAACGGTCTCGATGGTACGGGAGAGGAAGAGCAGTGCTATCATTTGCTCCATAGAGAAATGTTCTTATTTATACTGGTGTTGTTAACTTGAGAGGGAGCTTTGACATGTTGAAACTCAACTTTGATGATGAACTTCTTTTATTGGACATGAGACATTGCATGTTCACTAGTCAAAACCAAGAGCAAGTCAAGGTATTTGATCAATTCAATCTGGATTAAGGCTTTGTTCCAATTATTCGATTTCTGATCAGATCATTTGTTTGTGCTATGTGCTCATGGAGTTCCCCTTTAAAGTAAAAGTATGTGTTCTGGGCGCCTGGGTTAGCTCAGTTGGTAGAGCGGGCGTCCATGTATCAAGGCTTGGTCCTGACCGCGGCGGCCCGGGTTCGAATCCGGCCTGTGGCCCTTTCCGCATCCACTCTCTCTCTCCCCCTTTCCAAGACTCTATCCACTGTCCTCTGAATAAAAAATGGAAAATGCCCCCAAAAAAATAACTTTAAAAAAAAAAAAAAGTATGTGTTCTGCAGACAGATGGTAGTTTAGTCCAGTGGTTCCGGTTGGACCCTTTAATGGGTCACAAAATATACATGAGGGGTCGTGAGATGAATGATGAGGTAGGGAAGAAGATACAACTGCTAGTTCTGCTACACAAAATTTGTGATTTTTTTTTCTGATATTTCCATTTTATGTAAAATATTTAAAACAATTCTTGGGCTCGAGCAGTTGTTTAAATGAAACCATCTGAGAAGTTTCACTCTTTGGTGGAACTGCTAACAACTCATAGACATCTGAAACATGCAGAGGGGCCCCAAGTACGCACTGCTTCTCTCTGAGGGGTCAGGAAGTCACACAGATAGGGAACAACTGGTTCCATCTTTAACAATGCACTGTAAAAGCTTATATGTTGGTTGTTTTTTTAAAAACATAAAAAAAAGATTTCACCTAGAGAAAAATAAGAATACTGCTGGTTATATATATAGTGTGAAATATTATGCTGCCATGGTCACTGTGGTGGTAAACTGTCCTGGCGTGCGACAAAAAACACACAATTTATATCAGTCTTTGTGTGGGATGTTTTGTTGAGTGAACTTTGAGGCTACAGTTCCTCACACCAATTGGCCTCTCACACAAAGCTCTGTTAGACATTTCTGTGTCTTTGTTTGATTTGGTGTCATTTCCCTTCTTCCATATTTTCATTTCCTGTTCCGAGAGCTCCTGCTGCACCGCAGCCCGGCCCAACAGCAGCCCAGTGTTAAGGCCACCACACACATCAGTGCTACATGCTGCTGTATGCAGCAACAGTGAAACAGGGTTTAACACAAGGCTCCACTCAAACAGCACCCAAGTCACTGAGGCGTTGAAGCTGTAGCAGTACGATAAATGCATGATTTACAGTTAATATTGTCTTATTTAAAGAGGACCTATCATGCTTTTGTTTTTCCCTTTTCCTTTAGTGTGCTATATAGTTTTTTGGTGTGCTATATAGTTTTTTGTGTAAAAGGTCTGCAAAGTTACAAAGCCCACGCCAAAGGGAGTTAGTCTCCCCCACAGAAACACTGCTCCTGAACTGCCTTGTCTGAAGTCCCGCCTTTTCTTCCGTAACGTGGTGATGTCACCAAGTAACACATTTGCATAATACCTGCCTATAGTTTGGCACGCCCTCAAACAAAGCTAGTTCTGAAGAGTTTCCTTTAGTTGACCAATCACAGCAGACTGGGCTTTTTGGTTTCTAGTAGAAACCCAAAATACAAGTATGTACCTGAAAATAAGCATAATGGGTCGTCTTTAAATGCAGGAAATGCATAATGTTGTTCCTCAGCTATTCCCCCTCTAACGGCTGTTTAAAAAGAGTGATTTGTGGGATAGCGAGTTGAAACAAATACATGTGCTTCAGAGAGTTTGTCGCACACTTCTGCATTATTCAGTCACCTCAGTTGAACTCCAGGCGCTGTGTGTAGAAAAGCTTTTAATACCCCATTTTAAAATGCCAATGCCAATTAGTCATCATTAGAGAAGTATTGGACTGAAACGGTCATTATGCAGAATACGGACTGTCTAGCTCAACAGAATAAACTCACTTTCACACATTATTTTAAGATCGCCACACATGTAAAGACACATGTTAATGTAGCCTCTGTTTTCAGGAGACGAACGAACAGAAGCTGTTTAAGATCGCCAGCGAGCTCTTGCACACAGAGAAGGCCTACGTAGCGCGACTCAACCTGCTGGACCAGGTGAGGAACTCAGTGAAAGCTTCTGTTTTTTTGACCATGTAAGATAGTAAAGGGTGTACATTACACAGTTCTCTTCACAGTTATTTGCCACTTACCAGTTCTGTGTTGTGGTTTCAGCTATTCTGTGCCAAGCTGATGGAGGAGGCGAATAAAGGAACGTTCCCTGTGGACGTAGTGAAGAACATCTTCTCCAACATCGTCTCCATCCACGCATTTCACAGCCAGTTTCTGCTCCCAGATCTGGAGAAACGCATGGGAGAATGGTGAGCTTCAGCCTGCAGTTAGATGGCAATAAATGCAACAGGGTTCTGTATCAAACTGTAGCTGCCTTCACATCGTCTCTACTGAGACCAACACTGAAGATAAAGCTGCTGTTGATGAAGAAAAGGTGAAACTCATGTACACATAAGCAGAGGTGGGACCAAGTCATTGTTTTGCAAGTCAAAAGTAAGTCTCGAGTCTTTGCACTCAAGTCCTTAGTCAAGATTGACAAATCCCTAGTCAAATCCCAAGTCCTAAACTTTGAGTTTTGAGTCCTAAACAGGTCATATCGTGCTCTTCACCAAATATAATGCCGTACGTCTGTAATTTTCAACCCATACAAAAATCAAGACAGTCAAGACAGGCAAGTCCCGAGTCAAGTCCGTAGTCAAGACTGACAAGTCCCAAGTCCTAAACAAGTCATAATGTGCTCTTCACCAAATGTAATGCCATTTGAATCTCTGTCTGAAATTTTTGACCCACACGGAAATTCCCAAGTCAAGTCCTGATTCAAGACAGGCAAGTCCCAAGTCCTAAACTTGAGTTTCGAGTCCTTAACAAGTCATAATGCGCTCTTCACTAAATGTAATGCCCATTTGCCTCTCCATCGGTAATTTTCGACCCATACGTTTTGCATACTGCAATTTGTTTTTTGTTGACCACTGTATACTTTTTGTACGCAAACAAAATTATCTTTGGTAAATTTTTTTCCAACTGGCGCTCACTAACGTACCTGTTTAGGTGACTTAATCGGCAAGGGCTGGAGTATAGGGACACCCAAGCATCGGACATGAGGTAACCAGAATTAGGGACCGATATTTCCACCACAAAGGGACTTTATTTAAGATGACCTTCCCCTTTATTATCATCAAATGGTGTATCTGCATTAAATACACAAAACAGAGGGAGATGCTTGACAGCATTGCACATGCATTTACTCACTTTAATCATAATTATCAACTCAAAGTCAGATCATATTTAAACACAAAAAATAAAATATGTGTGTAAGTGAACAAATACATGGCATTATCAAAGTGCTAAACCTTAAAGAATAACTCACTTTAGACGCACTAGATGAAGACAGGGGAACCGGTCTGGCTGGTAGCAGGGCAAACAGAGTAATGTTCTCCCAAATAACATACTTTTTAATCTTTGGGCTAAGGAGAAAGTATCAAGTATGTGAAGTGTGTCACAAGTGAAGTCACAAGTCATTGGTGAGAAAGTCCAAGTCAACTTGAAAGTCTTTTGTTGATTTTGTCAAGTCGAGTCTAAAGTAATCAACTTTGTGACCCGAGTCTGAATCGAGTCCACGTCATGTGACTCGAGTCCACAACTCTGCACATAAGCATGACGATGATGAAAATTAAATGGTACAACAAATGCAAACTGCCACATTATGGTTAACGAGTTTACCTCCTTCTCTCCCTCCCTGCAGGGCGTCCAAACCTCGCCTCGGAGACATTCTGCAGAAACTCACACCCTTCCTCAAGATGTACGCAGAGTACGTGAAGAATTTCGAAAAGGCCATGGAGCTGCTGAAGCAGTGGATTGATCGTTCGCCTCAATTCAAGGCCATCATTCAGGAGATACAGGTACTGGGAGCCAAAGTCCAGACTGGACAAAACATTGTTTTTCATGCACTGGTCAATTTTGAGATTTTGGGCTATTTTTCTTCCATAACATGTCATCTTTCAGACTAGTGGAAAGAAAACGTCAAAAACATACATTTTGGTGTTTATTTTACTACTTTGTCTATTTGCGTCTGTAGATTTCTCCTAAATTCACCAAAAGTTAGCATTAGATAATGCCTCATTTGCATATTTAAACATACAATTTGAGAAAACCTGTAATACAAAAAATAATTGTCTTAATGTAAGTAATCATCTGGGGAAGTTTCATGGTGATATCTATAGTTGAAATTGTTTACCCTATTCACCTGTAGTGTCTTCTCTCAAAATTAGGTTTTTCTTATATTTTGAGCCAGAAATCTCCACTTCAGTAGCACTTACATACACCAAACTCTCCAGGTTCATTCCTATCTATACTCTGAAGGTTTTTACAGAGGGGGTTTTACAATATATCATTCAGAGCCTAATTTATATAACTGATTTTTTTGGACAGAGTCAAGAGGCCTGTGGCAACCTGACGCTTCAGCATCACATGTTGGAGCCCGTGCAGAGAGTCCCTCGCTACGAGATGCTGCTGAAAGACTATCTGAAGAAGCTGCCGCAGGACGACCCTGACCGGCGAGATTCAGAGAGTAAGTCCAAATACTTATAATCCCCTCTCCAAGGTAGGTCTGGGGCGATATGGCCAAAATCTTCTATCGCGATATAGGTAATTTCATATCTCGATAACGATATAAATCATGATATAGCATGTTTTCTAGTAAGTCAATAAATAAATAAATAGTCTATAAATAACCACAGAGCATGTTTTTGTATACTCTGTGTGAATTAAACACTTGACAAATAAAAAAAAACTGGTATTTTCTCATTTAATTAAGAACTTTAGCGCAAAAGGAACATAACGGTTTCAAGTGAAATTATAGAGAAAAAATTAATAAATATTTCTAGCAATACGCAGACTATGTTTACATGATTTAACAGAGTTTGATCAGATTGAATGAGGAATTTGAGTTAGTGTGTGCTTGTTATTATAAATTTAGACGACATAATTGTGTATCACGATATCTCGATATATGATTTCATCACAATACGTTTCCATTGAAAGATGATAAATCATCATATTGAATTATCCCCCAGCCTACTCCAAGGAGTCATTCTTGTTTTACTACATTTATTATCTTTTTTTTCCAGAATCGTTAGAAATCATCGCCACAGCAGCTACTCACTCCAACAGCGCCATAAGAAAATCTGTAAGTACAGATGTTTTAAATCATTTTCTTTAGTATTATAAGACAGAATCTCTTCAACGTGATAACACCCAACTAAAATCATCCTCATTTAGGAAAATCTGAAGAAACTGATGGAGATATACGAGATGCTGGGTGAGGAGGAGGACATCGTCAACCCCTCCAACGAGTTCATCAAAGAGGGGCACATCTTGAAGCTGGCAGCCAGGAACACCTCGGCCATGGAGCGCTACCTCTTCCTGGTGAGAGAAAAAAACATCCTCTTATGTAATGAGGGGAAACATGCTGAGGCGAGACTTCATACTGCACAAGTCAATTGAAACAAGTGAATCATTTCGAGCCGGGAACACCACTGTGTAAGGAGACATCGGGGGCACATGAACAAATCTCTCAATTACTGAGATTACCAGATGATGCGATTACGCGTCGGGTTTCTTATTAGCTTCAGGCTAAATGTCTCCCATCTGTGTAATTCAGGTAACCTGCAGCGGTTAGGACGGCCCCCTTCGGAAGAAAACCTAAACTAGAATAGCGCTGATGATCCATACTCACTACAAAAACTTTTGTGTTTCCTTTTCTGCCAGTTCAACAACATGCTGTTGTACTGCGTTCCCAAATTCAGCCTGGGAGGGACTAAGTACACGGTGAGGACGCGAATCGGCATCGACGGCATGAAGGTCCTGGAGACGTCCAACGAGGACTACCCTCACACCTTCCAGGTGTCTGGGAAGGAGAGGATGCTAGAGCTACAGGCCAGGTATGCAGAATCATCATACATAACACAACAAGAGGTCATCTTTTTTTGCAAACCCTGTTAAAAAAGTGCAAAAACATCCCAGCCCCTCCCATAGTGAAGTGTATAATTGTATGTAATCTGTACCCTATGCAGTATAATTTCACATATATATGGAAGACCATCTAAATGAGCACACCCAAGTTTCATATTTAGATCCTGTAAATCTCTAAATACCCTTTGACCACAGCTAACTGCTATGTTGGTTTGACTTGTTGTTATAAGCGGAACACATAAAGTTCTGGCTATACATACATATATACATTTTAATGCTTATTCTGGCTTTATTTTTCTTCTCCCAGCTCGGAGCAGGACAAGGCAGACTGGATTAAGGTACATACAGTACAATCACAATCATTTTATTTTCTTAGTTGATTATATATGTTTGAAGGTAGAATTTGATGTTTGTTTTTGTCCTTTAGGCTTTCCAGCAGACCATTGGGATCTTCCAGCAGAAAAACGAGTCATTCAAGAACGCGCTGAAAGACGTGGAGCAAGTGTCGGTCAGTGTCACGTCAAATCTGTACACACACACAGTTAAACTGTCACTGTTCTGCACCGTCATACGGAGTATGTTTTTTTTATTTTGATATAGAATGCAGAGCTGGGGAAACGCGCCCCTCGCTGGATCCGCGACAATGAAGTGACGATGTGCATGAAGTGCAGAGAGCCTTTCAATGCACTGACACGGCGGAGACACCACTGCAGAGCCTGCGGCCTTGTGAGTAACTTTAATGCATAATGCAGATACAGTAGGTGGATGAAAGAGCATCCATAAGGGAAGTTTAGTACAACAGGGAACTTTACACATTCAGAGGTTCAAACGTGTGAGAATGTTAATTTTAAACATCAAGAAATTGTGATGTCAGTAAAATACACACAGTATGCCTGTATTTTTCTACACTGATTACTTTTTTACTAAATGTTGATGAGTATAGTCACCTTTGAATGAAACATCTACTCTCAACTGGTTTGACCTAAACATATAGATTTTGGTGCAAAGTTTAACTTTAACAGTTCCCACAAGTGTCCCTATCCAACACCTAAAATAGATTTAGGGGATTAGGATTAATACTGTATGTGTCACTTTGTCAAAAATATTATATCTTTTTAGCTCTGAGACAGTCGTATTCTTTCACCTCTCACCTTTCTGCTACCAATCAATGGTAAAATGCCCCAAAATATGCTTTAAATAGGCTGTATATAAGAATCAGAAATTGTTAACAGTGACACCTGTGGCCGTTAAGTCAACGACAGTCGGCGTTCTGTTGCTCACGCTTGTGCTTGCACTATGTAGATGCGAGCGAGCATCGGTCAAAACAGTGAGGAGACACACACAAGCCTGAACGCGATGGACAGCTAAAACCACAATATCACTATACAGTATAGATGCGGAAGGTCTCATTTTTAGGTTACGTTACAACCTGTTCACACACTGGTAATTAAAAACAATTAAAATATGTTTATACAAAAAACTTATATACAGTCCCTTTTAATAATTAAATAAGTTAATATAATAAAATAACAATAGTGCCCAGTGGCTTAAAATAACTCCTGAATATTCTTAGTAAATTAAATGATGCTTAAAGATGTTAAATAGTAGTGATAGTTTTGGTAAGAGAGTGGTATATTATGATAGGAACTGTGAGATCTTTTCTTCTTTCTTACAGGTGGTGTGCTGGAAATGTTCAGACAATAAGGTGGCGCTTGAATACGATAACAACAAGGTGAACAAAGTCTGCAGAGACTGCTTCTCCATCCTGACTGGAGAACGTGTAGCTGAGGGCAAGAGGAAGGGCATCCTGGAGGTGAAGAGGAAAAACTGATGCATACATAAATACATACTTAAGGAGATGATACTTCATTTTGATATAGCGTTGCTTTATTGATTCTGTGCTAACTTGCGGTCGTCCTCCCCGTGCAGATCGAGGCGGCTCAGTTCACGGGCAACAGCATCATGTGCGGCTTCCTGCAGTACTGTGAGAAGAACAAGCCTTGGCAGAAGGTGTGGGGCGTCATCCCGGAGAAGGAGTGTCTGGTGCTCTATCTCTACGGAGCTCCGCAGGTAAAACGCCAAGAACACCAAGCAAAGATTTGATTACCCATATGAATTTAAAACTCATCCATACAGCTGACATTCTCTTCATCCCTGATTGTTCTCCTCAGGACGTGAAAGCCCAGTGTACGATCCCCCTCCTGGGCTACTTGGTGGACGACAGTGCCCGGCCCACAGACCCCCCGGCCAGCTTCCGCATCTCTCAGTCCAAGTCCATCCACAACTTTGCTGCTGAAACCGAGGAGCTTAAGCAGCGCTGGCTGAAAGTGATTCGAGTGGCGGTGACGGGAGATGTGCCTGAACGTCCTCAGACCAACGGCGGCAGCGCCAATATGATGGATGACAACAACACGCAAGAAGCTGCTGCTGATAGCTCATAAAAGGTGTGTTTTCTACAAGCAAACTGCTGTTGGATAGACGTGCAGATGTGCACTGCATGCACAAAACTCAAACGCGCTCTCTCCATGCTGTCCATGAATCTTAAAGACAAGTGGAAAAATCAGTGCTGGATAAACTGCCTTTTCTTACCACTCTCCTGTTTCTTCCTGGATTTTCTCATAAACCCACACAAGAACTTCTGCTTCTCTGCTAAAGCTGTGCTGGATTATTAAAGGACATGTCTGGTGCAATCAACACTAGAGCAGAGGGGCCTCAGGACTGATCGACTTCCCTAAAACAGGCACTATTAAGGACAGCTCAAACTCTTCATAGACTCTTAATCTGTGTCAGCTCCTCTTGAGCCAGTGGACTACCACAGACGTACACAGCGCCCTGTACAGGATGTGAATCAAAGCAAACTAAGTCTGCTGGTGCTGTAACTCAACTCTGTGTACCTGTGCAGTATAAATGTTTTTTTTCTTTTCTTTTCAAAAAGGAACAATTGTGTTTTTATGTACAGAAAATCAATCCCAAACTTTTTGTTTTGATAACATAGAAAACATCTAAGTATGATATAAAGTATTTACAGTATTCTGCCTTTCTTTGCTTGAGAAGATGGTCCCAAAACTGGGGGAAGTGATCATGTGGTTGGAAAATGATGGTGATTGGTCTCATCTCCCTCTCTCATCCCTCAGTGACAATTCATCCAATGTCTAATGCGAATCAAACTCTGGATGCACGTTAGCTGATCTGTCTGCTTTGCAATTGGTTGCACCTGTCCTGTCGTGGGTTTTCTATGAAGCAAAGGAACTCATTTGCTAATCAAACCAGTTTTAAACATATAGGCAGCTGACCATAGAAGAAATTGATTGCCCTAGAGTTTTTATATCGTAATACGTATTGTGATATGGTACATTTTCCAGAAAAACGGTCAAAATCGAAGCAGCAGATGCTGAGTTATCCCCTATGCTGTGTCTCAATTTGCGTAAGTCTGTACTTACACTCGCTGTTTTGAGTGCACAAGTGTGTTCACACTGATAAGTATGACAAAATCCAGTGCATTATGAGTACCCGGATGGTGTACTCCTAACAGTCAATAAGTTGAGTGTGTAACGGTTTGACACTTCTCACCCTCAGCGGTCGCCATCTTGGCTATATAGGGAAGGGGAGGTTCCAGCAGAGGTTGCAATTGCTCCGATGAACACCGCAATATACAAATGAAAGTTAAGTACCACTAGAGGGTATGACGTATTTTTGTAGGCCAACCAGGAATTTAGCATTGCCCTGTGTTCACTTGACAAAAAGCCAATGTGATTTTTCAATTAGGTTTTGGATTATTGCAGAAAAGAAACTCTTTGACAAACAAACGTTTATGATATTTACACATTTCATTCAGCAAGATGATATTCACAAATTAACACCACTTTTCTGATTTTTGAAGCGTGAATGTAATCGCCAGAAGTAAAAACATAACATTAGGCTATAAACGAACTACACCACGGTCACATGAATGCAAGTATACACAACGAGGCGGTAAAGGCGGACGAGTCGGCATGACGACGTTTAGTGGACTCATTTAGCTACCGCCTTTTTTAAAGACACGTAAAGGCTTGGAAATTCACAAGTCGTATATTTACTGATGTATTTTATATCGTAGAACAAAATGTTAAAATCTCTTCAGCTTGTGTTAACCACAGACCTTGTTTCAGGCATCTAACTAAAAACCCATTAAAAAACCCATTGACTTCCAGACAAGGGAACCGAAAGTGCTAAAATGCTAACTCATTTCCTGATTTCAAGACTCATTCCTGAAGTAATTTATACTGTTTGTTGAATATAAGCCATCAGTATTGTTTATTGGATTAATTTAGCATGATTTGGTACCACAAACAATAACGCTGGCAGCTAGCTAATTAGCAAACAGCGGCGATAGTCATTTCCGGTGATTGCAGCTGTGTTCGATTTGAGACAACACTGCCCTGTCAAAATTAAAGCACTACGCAAGCAAGTACACAGTGTACTACATGGAAGTGTACTAACAGAAGTATCCAAATTTAGACACAGCACTAGTATAAGCCGAGCTTAAAAACACTGGATTCTACAGTGCCCATAATGCAACTCAACAACGACTTATATTAGGCCTTCCCTGCCAGTTCAATACTCAAGTTTTGTCAGATACTCAAAGTCTCAAGCCTGACTCAAGATAACGCTGATGATGTCATAGTGATGTCATTTTCTCAGGCTTTAGAAAGCTCCCTGCAGAGCCACCGATGTCATTATACAACTGTTTCCAGAGCTTCAGTAGTTCTCTCCATGACAAGTAAACTTTACATTGTTCTGTATGCCATGTATAAAATCAGCGAAGTGCTCCTTTAAAGGTAGAGCTACCTCTGTAGCAACAATAATAAGGCCATGAATCTCTATGGTCTCACAATCTGTATGGTCATACATCGCCCAACCCTATGGCCCACTGCAATCATGTATATTGTAATATGGCATAATAACTGATGGATGAGTCATTCATGTGCAAAAGTGAGGGTGAACGGTAAATGTCTGTCTATCTGCAGGACATACATTCATGCGGAGATAGATGAACAGGGATGATCAGGTTTATATTTAGATGCAAAAGCGGAACAATCACAGATATAGCAAGCTGGTGCGAGAAATGTAAATGTGTTTTTAATGCTGTAATTAATTTTATTATTTAATGTAATTTATAGAGTATGACAAGCATGATCTGTTTAAAGTAGCACAAATTTGTTTCCCCGACTGTCAACTAAGAAGCGCAGTAGGTAGATCTTATTTTTTTCTTCCCGAGAGCAGATGTTTCCCACTAACTCAAACGCGTCACCCCGGTTCATCAGTGTGACGGCGACTAGTCATAGCGCTGGATGGACTGTGTTCCCCCTGTGCTCGATGCTGGTGCTCACCTGAGTCTGAACTCTTTCCCCTCCTCAGTATTCAAATAAAAAAACAAGAGCACAAAACTTCCCCCGTCTGTAAGATCTGAATGTATATCCAGATTTTTATGTCCTTTCATCCCCTCCCCAAAGGTTTGAGAATCTACGCACTTTACAGTCTTATAAAGTGTACCTTCAAAGAAAATAAAACAAGATTAAATATGATATGCGTGCTCGTTTGTGATGTTGTAATGCTGCTTGAATGACTTGACCTCAAATGTGTTACCATAGCATTTCAAACCAGTTTGACACCTCTGGTCACGACAGTCATTGTGATGCTACTTTCACAGAGAAACGTATTGTTTTGGTTCCTTGTTTTGCTTCTCCTGATAACAAGTTTTTCACAATGAGTCACCCCAGACATGCACATAAAAACAGGTGAAGTCTGTAGTTGTTGTTTGTCAGAACACTGAAGATATATGTGATAAGTGAAGCCCCAAAAAATGGTGTGAAAATGAGAAAGTACCAGCAGGTGTGAGAATGTCACTGGAACAAACAATAGTCGTAAACAGGAAGAACTTTTCTATTCATACACACTGTATAGTCACCTGAGTGCATGTCGGCAGATAGTGACTCCAGTTTTCCATTATCACCAATATAAGAAATTACTAGTGTGGTTTTGGTGGTTTGTTTTTTTTAGTTCACACACACACACACACAAAAGTATTTAACAGATTTAGAAAATGTTTATTTTCACAAAAGAAAGAATAAGAGATAAATCAGACCAAACAAAAGAATATCAAATTATCTTAACAAGTAAAAATGTTGTTCTGCAAGTTACTTTACTCTTTGAGAAACGCTCCTTGCACAGCGCTAGTCAAACATAATTAGGTTTTGTCACACAGAATACACCACGTGCTGTGATGGTGTTAACATCCCACAATATTCAAGAGAGGAGCTGCAACAGGTCAGTAAAAAGGAGTGATGTTACCAGAAAAAGAAACTTGACAGACAGTCGGAATCCTTGGTAGTTTTTCTGGCGTTGCTTGGCAGATGGTTTGGAGTCCATATCAAACTGAATTTGGGTCTTGGACAGTCTTTGTATTCGTGTGTGTGTGTGTGTCTCAGCTTTTGGGCTGTCGGAGCAGGCCGCGGATCCTGCGAACCAGGGCCTGGATGAAGGTGTAGCGGGAGCGGACCTGGCTGTACAAGCCCTCCACCTCTAGGAGCTTCCTCTGCAGCGCCTCTCCGAAACCTGCGGCCATGTCGCTCTTCAGCTGCAGTCACGCAAACAGAAGACAAGACAGAGGGATCAGGAATAATGGAGGTGCTTACAGACATGTAAACAGACACACGCAACATGATGTTTGTCAGAGCAGCATTCAAAGTGTAAACGGCATTATGCTCATGTCCTCGTGTGCCATTTCTTACCAGGTCTAGGTCTTGCTGGCTGACGCGGGATAGCCCGAGGCCACGACCTCCACTTGCCTGCAACCCGCCGAACGAGTCTGAAGAACAGAAATATTTATATTAATTGATTGCAATTAAGCTAAATTCCCTTGATTCCACACCCGAGGTCTAGAAACAATAGCTTTGCAGGTGAGTTTTCCGAACTACAGCCCATTTTCAACCGCAGTAACTTTCCCCCGGAACTGGGAACCTTTTGAGGAACTCATTGCCTTTCGACTGCAGGGACCAGGATCTAAACTTAGGGTCTAAGTTCCGGGGACGTTTTACTTCCAAAAAAGGACCTGGTCGGGCAGTAGTACCTTCTGAAAATACAGGAACTTTCGGCGTGGAGTTTGCAGGGATGACTGTCACTCATAGTGAAACACACAGTGCCGCTGCTTCAACTGTATCGCTTCATTCATAAAGTAAGGAAGTACCTCTAGTATCAATTTAGGATGATTTTAGGACGAGGGGAGAGCATTTGTCTTTGTTTGATAACATTAAAAGTAAAGTCAGGCTTTGCTGTCGGCTTCCCGACTCATTTAAAAGAAGACAGAGAAAAAGAGAGAGAGAGAGAGAGAGAGAGAGAGAGAGAGATTGTGCAAGCTAGCTTTAGTTCCTTGAAAAGTAGTCCCGGGACTGAAATTACCAGGAACGTCTTGTTGGAAACGCGGCTTTAGTTTGCAAACCGTTATGTCAGGTCTGCTTTAAAAAATGTGCATGTATTTCTTCTCACCGTCTGTGAGGCGAGATCTATACAAACTGGCTCCAGGCATCAGGGAGTCCTTGGGGTCGGTGGGAGTACAATGCAACAGGTAGTACTCCAGGTGGCGCCACAACACAAACAAACACGTCTCGATAACATCTGAGGAGGAGGCAGGTCAAGGCATTTCACAGCAATTGATTGATTATTAATTCTGGTGTGTTGAAAAGGGGTAAAAAAAAAAAACTGTAGTCCTGTGACTACAACTGTGCCTGCAAAGGGCCAAAGGATACAGGAGCACAGGCCCAGCAGCTTGGCTCTGTTGTTGATGAGCTGGACCAGTCGTCTCTTGGCCAGCAAGCTCCTCTGAACTGATGAGATTTTTTCCACCCCTCCTGGGCCGGACACCAGGCCTTGGCACAACTACAGAGAAGATGTCTGTGGTTAGAACTGAGAACAATGCATGTTGGAGCCAACAAGGTGCAGAAAATAAAGAACACATTTTATTCATTTGTTTACCTTAACTTCTACTATTAACCATTTATAAAAAAAAAATGCTCAATATGTAGAGCAGTGTGGGGGATTGTGAGACAGAGTGAATCAGTGTATTGGTCCATCATTACCTCCTTCAGCTCCTCAGGAGGCAGCTGATCCAGGCTCTGCAGCTTGCCCAAGCTTTGTCTGTGACTCTGGTGGAAGCGGAAGAAATCTGCAGCGCTGTTCTTCAGCAGGTACAGGACCAGACCCAGGCTGGGGGCCCGGGAGTAAGCCACTGATGGCGGAATGGACGAGAGATCTTAAAAAATAAGAGCTGCGGTTCAGTGTCATACTTGTAGAAGTGGATAAAGAGCTGCAGGGAATAAAAAAGCTAATTTGTGGTAAAAGCTAAAAGGGCCTCAAGAGATTCTGGGTTTCTACATTGATCTATCCGCTATCAGATACTGAAAAGGACATATCACCAACGGGAGAGGACTAATACTGTAAAGTAGAAAAGTATGGCTTGAGTCAAACTCCTTTTCCTCTACTTGAGTATGGGCAGAATATCACTGACCTGTGCGTCCTCCGTCCCTGCCAGCTGGCTCGCTGCCTGACGGGCTGAAGAGGCAGATGCTGAATTGGGCCTGGGCTGAGCTCTGCAGCAGCAGGGTTTGGCAGTACTCCATGATGTTAGCACACACCTGGGTACAGAGGACAGCACCACTCAGGTCACTGACAATGCAGAACTGATGAATAATCATGACTGTGCATTCAAGACTCCACACACATTGTTTCAGTGCCCTTTCCCCCCACTGTCCATTGTACTGTTGGAATATGTCATCGCCGGTCTACTCGGTAACTTCTTGCTAGGAAGGCACTATTTAGGAGACAAGCTTATATAAACTACATTACTGAAGTAATTACAAAACACCAAGTAATCACACAGGCACCACCACTCTCACCATATGTCTCTTACTACTTAATTTAGAAAATGCTTTTTGTCCGACCTGCTGCATGGCCACCTCCATCTCCTCTCGTCTTTCTGCTGAGTCTCCGGGTGCAGCAACCTCAGCCTGCTTTAGCAACCTCTCCCGCTCGCTCCCCGCCAGACGGCCGAGCAGGGACAGGCAGAGACGCTAAAAAAGAAGAGACGCATTACCAACTGTACAATTCATACATTGGAATGGATGTGCATTTAGCAGGGATACAGAAGACGACAGCATAAACGCATCTAACCTGGAATCTGGTAATGTGACCCTGGAACTCCATAAGAGCAGCACTGTTGACCTCCCCGCCCGTCTCAAGGACACCTGAGAGAACAAGCAGTACATGAACAACACCATTCACGCAGTCTCTGATATGTGAATATGTGGTTTGCACAATGGAAATGGGAAAATATAAAAGACAGCGAAGTGAATAAGAAGAGAGGAATGTTTATTATTGTACCTGGCAGAGCCGTCTTGCTAATGATGCCAGTAAGCAAAGAGAGCTCCTGCAAAGCTCCCATACTGAGCTCCTGGCAGCGCAACAGGGACTGAATGGTGTCGGCATGCACTATCAGCCACTGGAGAACCTACATTCAAACACACACAGAAAAAGAGAAAGAATGTAAGTGAAATGTTTATAAAAATGTAATTTTCACAAACACTATCATGATGTTTATACTATTATGTGCACACACTGAACTCTTTTTCACAGCACTCAGATACAGTACAAATTCAAGTTGACCAAGATGCACTTCATATTCAAATGAGCATTAATCCCTACAAAGGTCTACAGAGTCAGCATTTATAACGTAATGGAATCATCAATAACATAATGACTTTTAGGATTTTCGAGGCTAAAATAATAACACAAAAATCCCCAAAAGATAAGAGTTGTCTTTGTGAAATCATGCTTACCTGTGCTGCCCCCTGCTGGTGATTCATGGTGGTAGAGGTCAGGATCACCTGGAAGAGCCTCAAGGTCGGTAAGAGAATCTGCCTGTAGCGGTCCATAGGGCTGGGGATGAAGCCTGATGGGTCCCTCATCACCCTGTAGACCACCAGGGAATAGACATTAACTTAGGTAATGCTATGAATTGACACCTTAAAGGGATAGTTCAGGTGTTTTGAAATGGGGTTGTATGAGGTACTCATCCATAGTCAACCTGGCAACCCCACCCGAACTATCTCTTTAAAAACAAACATCACCTGAACAAGAGTGAAAGATGCTAAAGCCGGTTAAATGCACTGGAATAAAGCAAATGCTGACTAACTATACTCACTTGCATGCTTTTAATTGTGTTGCTTTAGTAAGGAATTACCATCTCAATATAGAGTACTTATTATTCTTTACACTAATTTGGTAGAAGTCAGATATGATTGAAGCAATTGACTTATTCTGGGGATATTTTATCCAAATCAATTAATATCACAATTTTATAATAATAAAAACATGTGGCAGTTACTCCAACACCTCTTTTCTTCCCTTCCCACATCCATACCTGTGTGCATCGCTGTCAGGTACCATGTCAAACACCTGACACTCTATCAGCTGTGCCACCAGCCCACAGCGCAGCAGCTCCACAGCTCCCTGACCTGTCTTAGCCACACGAGTCAGCAGAGCCTGAGAACACACAGCAGAGTTTGTACCTTCATAATCCTGTATTGACAGAGGCTTCAGGCAGAGGCTGCTGGTCCTCTGGGGCTTGTGGAGGCAAGATATTGGGAAAAAAAACAGCGCAAAACATAGTGTGTCTGTATAAGTGCACATGTGCTCACCATCTTGCTCTCATAGATGTAAAGTGGTTTGAGGAGGGGTGGCTGAGGTGTGAGCAGGCTCTGCAGGGCGACATCATCCTGTCTCAGGCTCTCCACTAGCGACCGCAGGTAACCACTGTTGCAGACGTAAACCAGCCACTGGTTCTGGCGGTCTATGGACAGGATCCGGTCCAGCACCGCCAGAGCCAACATCTGACAGACAGGGAGAGGAGACAAAGCAAGCACAGAGTAAAACAAAGAGCCTGGTCAAAACATATAAATATAGAGGCATTTGTCTCAGCTATTTAGACTGAATTTATCTCATTTATATTTAGTCTCTCAACAGACCTTTGTAATATCACAAGTCTTTTTTAGTCCTTCGTTTCCAAAAACTTAATTTTACTATGTTTTGGAACCCGACTACTCCATGTTAACATCTTGTCAGTATGAGGCTGAAAATGGCAGAGTAAGTACATGAGTCATATTGCTGTATGAAGCGTATGGATTGGCTCTTACCCTGCTGATTTCATGGCCGTCACAGGCGTCCCGACACACCACCTCCATGAGAGCCTTGCCATAGCTCTCAATGATAGCGAGGTTCTCTCTCTGCAGTTTGGAGAAACCATCTTCAGGAGCTGTGAGACGCTCCCACATCGCCTTCCCTGCTGGAGGGACGGAGAGGGATATTTTATTATTTTTATTATGATTAAACCTTTATTTAACAAGGTTAACCCCATTGTCATTAGAAAATCTCTTTTCTAAGGGAGCCCTAGCCAAGACAACAGCAATAGAGTGTTTCAAACAAGATACACACAAACATTTAAAACACGTAAAAACAACCATACAGTATTTCAGATAACATACACACAAACGTTAAAAAAAACCACATACAACAAAACACACAGCATTACCTACAGAGTGGTATGCCCAGGAGGACAGACAGAAGGAAACAGATCTAGCTATGGAACCAATTACAAACTCCAATTGAATTAGCCTCCAATCCCTTGACTACATTTTTAAAAGCTCTAATTGGGATCAACCTATCTAGCTGCAAATCTGTCTGCAAGTGGTTCCAGGCTGCAGGGGCAGAGTACATAAAGGCCTGTTTGCCCATTTCAGTGTGAACCTTAGGGACAGACAGTAACAGGGTGTCATTTGAGCGCAAACAATAATTACTGTATTTAGGGGAGATAAACCCACAAAGATGAACAGACAACATCTGTACATTGTTTCTTTGATAAATCACCAGATAAAAGACTTAAAAATTGTCCCTACAGCATTCAGACAACTTCGGTCAACCAATATCAGAAAATATCAATTTGTGAAATAAGAAGTCCATATCATGCTTGATGTAAATAATATCAACTCTGCATATTTCCCAGACTGTCTGTAGTAATGCCTGTGTTGTACCTGTCTGCAGAGTGTCTGGTTCTTCAGGTTTCTGGGCGATTTGAAGGTAGTACAGCAGGGAGCCGTACAAGTGAGCACGCAGACGCTGGTATCCACCTCCTTAAAGTGCAAAAGACAAAAATTGTGGGTAAAATATTATAAAATCGATTAATTTACTTATCCTAGCAACATATCGCACGTGAGGAATGTGGGTTTATGGCATCACTAACCAGTACAAAGGATGAAGTCCAGCAGCTTGCGGAGAATCAGGTGCAGGGCGGAGTTGGCGATGGAGGCAAAGCCAGAGGATGCTTCTAATCCCGCCCCCTGCTGTTGCTCAGACAGGACTGATTGGCTGAGGTGGGCTGTCAGAGTGAAGACTGCCCCAGCAACAATGGGCATCAGTTCTCCTGCTGCATCCTCAGATAACACCTGAACAATGCACAGCAGTGTTTACATTTAGTGTTATAACCGGGATATTTGAGGTAATTGTAATGTCAGCTCTTACAGGAACTAATTAGCATTTTTTGATTGATTCACATGTAATGATGAACACTGAATAAAAGCTATGACACCCTTGACTACAAGTATGGGGTGATTAAAATTGTAACAAGCAACAACCTTTTCAGAAATTACTGCATCCAAAATACAAAAAATTGTCCGTTTGGATATTATTGCTGCACAAATTGTCCCCTCCATGTGACAAACATCCTCACTGACCTTATCATGCAGATCTAGCAGCAGGTCTCTGATGATAAGCTGCCTGTCATCAGCAGGTATGAGATCAGCAGGGCAGGCGGTCAGCAGTGTCTCTACCAGGCTCCTCCAGGACCGCAGTGCATGGCGCTTTGCACTCAAACTCCTACGGACGCGATTGCGTTCCACCACCTGCTGCAGGATGGAGTTCACTTCCTAGAAGAACACAGTCAATCACAGTTCAATCACAGCATTGGTCAAAGGGAGTCATTTCATTTTTATTATTCCGCTCATGGTAGTGCACAAGAAAAGTGTGATGCACAATCAAAACACAACTCTATTTACACATTCCATGACCAAAAAGGAGCAGGGAGAAGGAAAAAAAATATTTATTTTGCCTGCCCCTTACTCAAAACATAAATAAACAATAGAAACAAATGGTCTGTTGGTTACAGTTACTCAATAACGAATACTTACAGTAACATGAGAAAAAGGAGAATCAAACCATATACAATAATTAAAACTAAGGAAACACATCAAAATTTTAGCTGGAAACCACATTTCAAAAGTTAGAATCCATTGCATGATGGCTTCTCTCTGGTTACTCTGGCCCCACAACATGTTACCAAATTACACAAAAATTAAGTCCCATTAGTATTAGTTCACTCACCTCCATTAACAGGGGCCTCTGTCCAATGGCTGCCATTCCCTGCAGTGCATTCACCTCAGCGACTAGCACTCTATGTAGCAACTGTAAGAAATTAAAACAAAATATTACACATCAGTGGAAGATCAGACAAAAAAATAGTTGAAAGAACACAACAGAGATGATGAAGTGTTCAACCTGGAAACCCACCTTAACGTTGCACACGGTGTGTCCTTGCTCATTGACGTGCTCACAGTTGGAGATCACCTGCTCTATCTGAGTGCGCTCAAAGAAGTCCAGCTGCAGCAGCTCAGGCATATCCTGACTGAAATCGATGGCGTCCAGCACACTCAGCAACTTCCTGCGCACTGATGGCACCAAACAAGGACAAGATGAGAGTAAAAGTCAAAACCAATCTGGCAAGTCTTAAATGTTGATTGTATTTAGCGAACAATATTTGATTTAAATGTGTTCTACGGTGGCACAAACCTTTAGAGACTGTGTCAAAATGCAGGAACCCGCTGACTGATCTGGTTTCTTCTTCCATTCCTGATTCCCCATCTGCTTAAAAAAAAAAAAAAAGGTTATGAGTTTCTCAGGTTCATGCAATAATAAGCTTTGTTGAGTAGTTACGGGGAGTTTGAGTGTGCATTTGAGGGCGTGTGATCATTACTTTTGTATATTCATCAGAGTATTGTCAGACCTGAGATTTTAAGATCTTTTTCACCAAATAAACACTAAAAATAAAAGGCCAGATTTCATCAATTTGTTTCAAAAGTGTGTATAAATTGAAATATGTCCTCCAAAAACACTTCAACAACAGATATACCTGTATGTTGAGTGTGTGGCTGATCATCCAACAGGAGGCTGACGAGGCGTTGTGTATGTGAACGCTGGCGGTTCAGTGAGGTCACTCTCAGCTCAATGGCAGCCGTTTTCATGAGCCAAGACATCTGGGAGAGGGCAGCGATCTGATTGCCTGAGGAGAGCAGAAAGTAGAACCGAGGAAATTAAAAGAAAACACTTTCATTGTTTTTCCATCAACAAAACACCCACATTTTATCACTGCTTCTATTTCTTGACTTTGTTTTTTTACATTTATATTTCTGGGACACACTTTTTGCATCCATTAATTCCTTTCAGCAGGAGATCAGCCAGGATCCTGTACTCACTAGGCAGGATGAACGGTAGGTGCTGCAGGTGAGAGAACAGGAAGTCCTGGCTGGTCCTCAAATAGCGCATGGTGGGTCCTGATGTGTCTGGGCAAGCACACAGCTGGTAGATCACCTGAGAGAGGGAGACAATGACGGAGACACGCAAACAAGAAAAACAAAAGTCAGCTCACACACGAATTACATATATACATTCAACTTACTGGAAAACAATGTACTGAGGACGAAGAGTACCTGGTAGCAGAGCTCAGCCAGGTGTGGGGCCTGCTGTGTGAGTACAGGTCCTGATCTCTTCTCAGTGCCTCTCTGCAGCAGACTCAAGATGGCGTGCAGGCAGCTCCGCGGACATCCCAACACACCTGTAACACACGCATGCACCGTCAACTGAAAGATAACACCGACGTCATCTGATCCCGTTTCCATCCAAACCAGATATTGCTAAAATCACAACAGCCACCAAATCTAATGAGCTGACCTGGGTCCTGGAGGTTGGTGGAGGACACAGGCTTCTTGACTTCATAGCCCAAAAGATACAGGGCCAGATTTGGCGTCCTTAGATCCAAGGAGGTGATGAGCAGGTTCAGCATATGGATCTGGGTTTCATGTCGGATTCTTGCAACCTTCTTTTGTGGATCTGAGTCTGGAAGTTTGGGGGTAATGAAGTAGGTGAGTTTGAGCGTGACAGTTATGATACACATGTTTAGCTTTCACAGTATTAAAACAGGATTTAAACCAAATTCAGAAGAGTTTTTAGGCCGATGAAAAGTGGTCTCTCTCACCATCTCCGTTCTCTGTTCCCTCCTCGGCCTCTTCGTTGTCCAGACACTCCACAAAACCTGCCATAAGCTTCTCACTCACAGACTGGGGGACAGAGACAAAACATTTTCTCAACTTCAAACCTGACAAAAGTTAAACTCATCACCACAGTGAACTTACTTACACAGACACACCTCAGTGAATCAAGTAAAAAAACACACCTTTCCTGAAGCCTCTTCCCAAGTCTTTCAGATAGCATTACATTTTGATGTAGATATTATACCGTACATTATTGGTACACTGGTATAATGTAATGCTACATTTTAATTTTTTCTAGGCCTGTCAAAGTTAACGCAATAACGCGTTAACGCAAATTTGTTTTAATACCACCAAGTTCTTTCATGCAACTTGTGATTTTTAGGTTGTAGATGGCTCAGTTTTAAAGCTAGAGGTGAAGATACTGATATCCACTGGTACACACAAATATGCAGTTTGGAGCAAGTCATAGTCAAGTCAGCACACTGATAGCTGTTGTTGCCTGTTGGGCTGCAGTTTGCCATGTTATGATTTGAGCATATTTTTTATGCTAAATGCAGTACCTGTGAGGGTTTATGGACAATATTTGTCATTGTTTTGTGTTTATTAATTGATTTCCATAATAAATATATACATACATTTGCATAAAACAAGTATATTTGTCCACTCCCATGTTGATAAGAGTATTAAATACTTGCCAAATCTCCCTTTAAGGTACATTTTGAACAGATAAAAAATGTGCGATTAATTTGCAATTAACTACACATTACTACATGCGATTAAAGGCAATTTAATATTTTAATCAATTGACAGCCCTAGTAATAATACATTTTATAGGACCAAAAACAAATTGCAGTGTTTCTGTTTGACTTAATACATTTTTTGTAATCTACATTGAAGGGTCTTTATAAAAGGGAGAGTGATTTAATCTATCTAATTAAAATACGTAAATAAGTAATAATAATAATAATAAATATAAAACTACTGAACAATATTGTGGTTTTCTTGTTCTTTTGCTTAATGCTTATCATTTTGTGAAATATCCTGAAGCTTTGTGGGGAAAACAACTTTTCATTTGTTAAAAGAGATTAGATTTATATACTGTATATACCTGGTCGTGTGTGAAATCTCCCACCAGCCTAGTCTGAATGTTGGGGTAGTTGGCGATACGACGCAGGATCTTGGCACTCTGGAAGGCAGCCTCTGGGTTGGAGCTGCTGTGGTACAGATACCTGCAAGGGACAAACATAGGTCACCAGTGAGTTATACCCATTCTGAACAAATTAAATATAACCTACAATGGCTTCTCATGAGGTTTTACAACATTTCAACTCTACTAACTGGTAAGGCATGGAGAGATACAAGAACATGTTATGCGAGAACAGAACAACCATGACGTCTATACCACAGTTTGTATTAAAACCTGGATGCCCTTACCTGGCAATATTGACGATGTGATCTGCCCTCCGAGTTTGAGGACTGACCCCCTGGATGAGCTGTTCCAAGGGGGAAACCAGCATGGAGGCCTGGCTCTCCCTGAGGAGGTCCATGAACATCACCTCCTTCTGCAGAGCCAAGTCCAGCAGGCACAGGCAGCGCAGCACTGCCGACTCCAAGTGCTTCTTACCTGTAGGGGAAGAGTAACAGAGCATGTCGTCAGAACAAACACATACACACACACACAACCAATCTACCTTTCTGACAGCAGCTGCATATGTTCTCTCACCAGGAAAGGATGCATAGGTGTCCAGCTGGCGAACACCTTCCTCCAGCAGGCTGAGGCAGAGCGCCAGCATGGGAGAGTCGTTGAGCAGGTGGAACATGATGCTGTGGCCAGGGGGCTTGTAGGCCGCGACCTGCTCACCCTGCAGCTCCACCATCTCCTGGACAAAGTCTGCCGGCTGGGGCTCGTAGTCCCGCAGCAGCTTGTGGAACACCTCCAGGACGGCATCAGCAACCTCCCACTGAGAGATGGCAGAAATGGAAAAAAAGGAAAACAAATGTATGTGTAGTTCAAAAGAGCATACATGCGCGCTGCAGTTACATGTCTACTCCTTATAGGACACCGGGAGAGCCCTTTACCTTCTCAGCTGGATGGCGATATGCTCTGGTGGGGAAGGGGAGGAACACAGAGTCACGCAAGAAGTTCAGGTAGGGCTGAAAGCCTGGCACGCGTAGCCCCGCCCCTAAATTAATGGGCAGGCTGCTCTCGACCAATGTGCTGATCAGATGACAGAAGCCTCGTGTCAGGGGATACTCCTCACAGCTCGACTCGATCTCATTCAGCTCCACCTGAGAGCAAAAAAATAAATAAATAAATGAAAAAATCTGAAAGTTTGTCGCCCAAATGTGCATCTCCTTACAGGTTATATAACTTTTGAACAGGAAGTTTTTCACTTTGATGAGATATTAAAGTTAATTTTTAGCCTCTAGCTTTTTACTGAAATACGACTGAATCTTATCACTTCCTGTCTGCATTATTTTGCATCACAACAACATATTGGGTCTTAGAAATATTCCCGTTGGGCATCTGTCAAATCTTAAAGCAAACAAATTAAACATTATCCTGGCAGCCAGGATCTAATTGCTGTCTGTACCAACTAATGAACCATCAAATTTGCCTATTTTGAAGTTGAGAGTGACAGAGAATAATTCAAAACTATCCTTCAAATTGGGTTGAGTAGTGAGCATCGCATTCACTAACCACGAAAGACTCACTTCAATTCCAGCTGCCTGCCTCTGTCCTGGGGCTCGCACTGTCTGAAGGATCTGTGGTAAAAGAACATGATGTTAGAACATTTTAAATCTGGTACAAAAATATCTGAGAACACAGCAAACTGCAAAACTCAAAACAATGTCATAACACTACAATAATAAAGTCTTTTAGATAAAGATAATGGAATAAACCCACCACATGAGAAAGTCTGACAGCCACTCAGTCAGGGCTCTCAACTAACTTTTGTTCACCATCCTCCCGAAACCATCCCCAAATACAACCCAAGCCGTCCCGAAATGAATGTGGACCATCACAAATTTTAAATCTTTGTTTTTCTACATTATCATTAGTTAATCATTCAAAGTGACCTTTGACATAAATCGGACATCAAACGTGATTTGTTTATTTTTGCTCATAAATTTATAATTTATTCAAAACATAGTTTTTGTTTTTTATTTATAACAGTAAATTTATTGGTTTGTTATTTATAATTTGCATGTTTGTTTTGATTTTGATGTTAACAATGTACCCAAGTTAAATTAAAATATATATTTTTATGTGTAAAAAGTAGCATTGGGTCAAAAAATAAGATTTTGCATATGGGCTAGAACCAGCCCTGCTAGCTGGTGCGGGACAGATCGGGGGGCACAGACAATGTGTGTGCGTGTGTGTTTATGATGCCAAGGAGGTTTAATAAAAAATTTATGCTACACAAAACGTAAAATCATTTTCATCGCCTTTCATTCTAACGGGTATTTTTCATTCTCTCGACCGGAAAAATTAATTTTCATCTTCTCGATCGTATTTCTTTCCGGCCCCGGGACAACGAGCACTCAGATATTATGACTGACACTAAATTTAAAGTTTGAAATTTTGTTGTTAGTCTGGTATTATTGGCAAAATAATAGCACTTCACAGACTCGATCCTGAACATCATATAGATATCAATTCAAATGTGAACTTTCAGTAATTGTGTTCATACTTGGCGGACACTCCTTCTTATGAAATCATCAACTAAAATTGTTGTATTTATTTATTAAAAGCTAACCTGTGTGTACTCCAATGACTGCCAGAGTGAAGCAGCGATCTCTGGAGACTTCCCAAAGGCTGCCAGGCAGTGCAGGACCTCAGCCTTCAGGACGGGAGGAACGCTGCACTGCAGCAACCCTAACATCACTACAACTGGGGTCCACTGGGGATGCTCACACAATGCCAGTCGAGCATTTTCACTCTAGAGGGAAAAAAAACATCCCACACAACACACCCCAATACAGTTAGATAAGAACAATCTCAGCAGCCTGAATGTGTTCGAGTTTTCAATGACACAAGTTGAGTATATAAGAATTTTAAAATAAATTCATCATACAATAATCTAGACCATAAATGTTGTTTTATAATCCAACATAACCAAATATGCCCATCCTTCTAGTGAATCTCGTTCCATACCCATGTAATGATGGTGGTGAGCAACTGCAGGAATGAGGTGAGTCCATCCAGCTCTCTTTGGGTGATGCCCCTCAGAGGTGGGTGGCGGTACTGTGATGCGTCTGGATTTGGAAAGTCTCGCCGCAGGTTCTCATGGTAGAGCATAAGGGAGTGAAAAAAATGTTCCCAAGACACCGGGCTGCCTGAAACTCCCTGGATGTTGTCACCTGCACACATGTACATGAAGTTAGTTGGTATTCATTTAAATATGTATTAAACTAAAGAAACAGGCTTTTGTCTGATGTTTATATCACCTATTGTATATTTGAAGTTAAATTGATTTAATCCAGATGAACACAAAATCCAATGAATTTGTCCTTGCCAAGAGGCCAAACTGCATATCAAATGTTCAACGGTTTCAATTTAAGATACCAATTTGAAAATATGTTTATTCTCATTATTATTCTTATCTGCTCTTACTGTGTGTGGCTCCGTTGGTTTTAAGCAGGCTGAAGGAGTAGTGGGCACACTGAGGACCATTGGCGAGCCCTTTCAGCATACGTAGATAGGAGATGTAGAGGGTGGAGGGCAGGAGGTCTCCCATCTGACGCACAAACTTGGACAGAACCACCTGCAACAAAGCATTCGAAAAGAAAAAAACTTTCAACAGAATGCAGTAAATGGTTTGCAAAACCAGCTTCTCTCAAGACTGCCAAAATCCAAGTCATCCAAATGTAGTATTTTGAAAATGTTCTTAACCTTTCTCCGCCTTCTTTATTCTTGGTGTGAGTAGAAACTGAATTGTTTGTGCCACCAGGTTCCAGAAAATGCAGCTCTTACCTGTTTATGTGGCGGCCTTTGCAGAGCCATTCCCAGGTAGGATCCCTGCAGGGATGTGTGTTGGAGAGACTCTGTGGGACACCAGAACTCCAGACCCAATTCCAGCCCAAATGAGTCCTTACTATAAAACTCTCCTATCTGGAAAGACAAAGCAGTAACTAACACTGTTACAAGCTCAAACCCACAGTGTCAGGCCACTGCAGCAATTTTCCTTTAACACTTTCGCTACTGTTTGCTTTTACTGGAAAAGAACAGAATATTATTCTCCTCCTGCTCAGTACCTCTATTTTCGATAACATCAGTTAAATTCTTAAAATGTAAAAGGTGATGTTGATGATGTTGAAATGTGTATGTGTTTGCAAAAAACACTCACGAGGATCATGAGGTGGTCTAAGTCCTTGCGTAGCGATGATGGAAGCTCGCTGTCCATCTGTAGGGACATGTGCACCAGACGGGCATCTTCATCAGCGCGGTTACGAAGTTGTTTCACCTTGAAAAACAGCAAAAAGTATAATTTAATCAGTATGCAAAATAACAAAACCACAAACTGATAACTATTCAGAGACAAGCTGACACTACAACATGACATTCATACAAGTCAACCTCTTAAGTATAAACATTGGTAGTGGACACCTCACTACCATCTCTCACCTTCATTGGCATGAGTGCCAGGAAGTCTGTGATGAGTGAATGGAGGCGGCGGATGTAAAACTCTTCCTGGGCAAAACTCTCACATCCCAGGATGCCCTCCTTCATAAACAGGAAGACATCTCCCAGTAGAGCCTGGTCAGCCAGAGCCTCGTCTGCCTCAGTGAACTCAACCAGCGCTGCACAGCACACACATACAAATGTACAACATTTAAATGGCTACTATCTCATATTCCTTCCAAGGGTTTTATTTTAACAGCTAGAAGGCATATTTAATGCATGTCCAAGAAATAATAAGGACCTTACCACATCCCTGCGGTAGCTGAGAAAGGACCCTCAGAGACAGAGCCCAGGCCAGTCGACACACAGCCTGCAGACCTGAAAGCTTCCACGGCTGGCCGTCCATCAGACGGCTGTGCACTGCAGACACATACTGCCTCTCAGTCAGCAACGGCAGTGCCTGGATCAGATCTAGAGGAACACAGAGGCAATCCTTCACTTGCAGTAGAAGAGAAACACTGAAACTAACAGCAATCGTATGCATAGCTACAAGTAGTATGTTTAAGTGGATTTAACCTGCGACTTCAATCAAAGTTGAAATTATACACTTTATATGCATTTAACACGTTCTCACCGTCTCTATCTTCTGTTCCCTGTTCTACGAAGCTGACATCCAAGCAGTAGAGTAGTGCCATGACCAGAGCCAGGTTCACACTGTCCAATGAGCCATCAGCTTGAGCTGTCACTGTCTCCAGGTGGCCAATAAGAGCCAGGGTGTCATCTTTAGACAAAGGAGACTGGCAGGTCCATGAAAACAGGCTGTCTGCCAGGGCCTGTCGGCATTCTTTAATGAGATCAGAGACCTAGGGACAAGAGAGGGGGTTAAATGTTGTCTATATTCCATATTTATTCTTCAGTGACAACAGAAGAATAACAGCTGGCTTTGCACTAGTCAAGTATTATTGGAAATGAATATATTGCAAAGATGATTATCTCTGTTTGAAATTAATACAAAAGATCACACCTCTTTCCTGTGCTTCTCATTGCCCAGGCCACGCTCCTTCTGCAGCCGCTCAAACTCACGCGTCACATTTATCTCTGACATCAAGGTTAGGACACGTTTGGTCAAACCCTGGCTCATTAGTTCATCTGTAAAACGTGTCGTCAAAGCCACCAGCTCTCCACTAAGTGAGAAAACAAACAAGAGTACAGGTCAATAACAAGAACACATAGGTACTAAGAAAAACAAAACAATACATACTTAACAATAACATGCTCACCACGTGGACCGTGAAAAGCCATTGCTTGAATGTAATAGTTGTAGATAGCATTATTACCTCAGGTCCAGAGTGAAGGTCTTGCCGTGGCGTGACTGGATGAGTGTGCGCAGGGAGTTGGCCACACAAAGCTTTCCATCCCAGTAGAGCAGCACAGCTACTAAACCTCGTGTCAGACCTGGAAAATGGGGCTGCTGTTGTTCACCTGGAGACAGATAAATATATTAGAATTAATTGTGTGAAATATCAATGTCTTAACTACTGAAAGTCATGCAAGGCTTTTTTCTCCAAATCATGGATTTGACCAGGAGTCAAAACCTAAAATAGCCATTAAAAACTATGTGAGTGCTGTATCTATAACACAATAAAACACATAATACACACTCACAAAATTTACTACATAGCTTCCTTTATAATTTTGCTTGAAAGTCTTTTTCTTATGTCCACTTTACCTGCTAACAGAAGCTCCAAGGCTGCTAACTCTCCAATATCAAACAAATCGCTGAGGATGAAGGCCTCTGAGAGAAGCTGCTCTGGAAGGAGCCGTGACCCCTGCTGACCTTGGATGGCGATGCCTTCTGTGCTGGCTTTACGCACCTTCTCTCTCTGCTCTGCACTCTTTGGCTGAAAATTAAGAGAAGACCAGATGTTATTAACATAAGAGTCTCAAGACACACTGTATATCAAAAATGAGTCTGTCTGCACCTGGGAAGTTGCAGGACACACAGGAAGAATGCTATTGTATCATTCAAATATGAAATGACAAGTCATTAAATGATGTGTTTGTGTTTGCACAGCATCTCACCGGGTTCTTATAGAGTGAGAGAAAGTGCGGTTTATGTTTCTTCAGCTGCAGGTCCAGGAGGTGGACGCTCTCTGGCTGTCTCCTCAACACCGCCCCGTCCACTGTCTCCCACAACTCCTTCAGCGGCCCCCACAGACTGGCACCTGGGT
The DNA here is from genome assembly GCF_015220745.1 of Sebastes umbrosus. Lineage (NCBI taxonomy): Eukaryota > Metazoa > Chordata > Actinopteri > Perciformes > Sebastidae > Sebastes > Sebastes umbrosus. The sequence continues at coordinate 30,203,697 of NC_051272.1, read as the reverse complement.
GGGTAAATGGCTTTTCAATGGTCTTGTATCATCAACACACATGCACAGAACCGATTCTCCCACTCCTATTGTGCTAGTTTCTTATAACCACACTTGGCATTGGGTGGTATCCCTCGATTTATGCATTTTGTGTATCACATATATGACACATGACTGACTGCTGAATCCTGCACTCACACTTGGACTCAAATTTGGCAAAAGTCAAATTCTATTCTGCAATTAAAATATATGTTCTCAAAGTGAAAGTGAATAATTGTTCATGCAATAAATAGTATCTCTAATATCTGATGTAAATGACAGGATGTTAGGCTGTGACTTTTGCATTATGTTGACATTGTGAACCTCTAACAGACAATGAGTAATAACTAATACAGATGCTGCTCTATAAACACCAAACAGACTTATAAAGACTGATGAGAGATGGACATGATTGACAGTAAATGACAGTTGCCTTAATATTACATTACATTGGCCCATAATAGTTTTCAATATAAGTGTTTACTTTTTATGTTAATTGTTGTAGACAAAGCCTCATTATTCAATTATACTTTGTTTATTATTTCTTGGTTATCGTATTACAACCCCCTAGGATGCCTAGCTGCCACTAAAGCAACATCAACCAGGTCTGTACACTGACTAAAGTCACCAGTAAACAAATGACACGGACTCATTGCCCACTGACAGGTGAGTTGTAAACCAGACGCCAGTTTAAGTCTGGACCTTAGCTCATCTGTTACAGGAAGTGTGTCTGAGTAAGACTTGACAGCATGTGATGCCAAACAAGTCTTTGCTTGTTCCAGGTCAGTTTGTTTCTGTTTTGCTTCCCAGTTAAGTAGCTAAACTGGTCTGTTGACTCTTTGGACAGGAGTTTAGCCAGAGTATAAGTCATATGGCATGTAGTGTGAAGACGTGTTGATGCCTACGTTAGTTGTAAACGTGTTAATCGCTGAACCAACACTAGCTGACCTCACTAACGTTGAACCAACACTAGCTGACCTCACTAACGTTGACTAGCGGGCTAGGCTAAGCTAGCCTAGCTAGTCTGGATGTGAGTGACCATGTGGTCAGAACATGACATGGGACACAACTGGCGTTAAAAAGCGAACATTTACGTGCTTATCTGTGAAAATGAATATCAACTGCTAGAAATAAACACAGTTAAGCTACTAAGTGAGATAGATATAGTTCATACCTGAGTTTACCGCCATCTGCGCCGCCATGCTACCTCACTGATCACACAGGCGCTGCTCCGTGCCGGCGCCTGTGTGAAATATAACATGATCAATTCTATAAACATACTTTGATAACATTTTGCTCAAATAACAATGTACCAGTTCTACTTCAATGTGAATGTTGGGTAATTAGATCTGTCAAAATATTTTAAATATTGCTGTAAATCTGTATAATCCCTTCAGGCGGGGTCCTCGGGCCGTTTGAGCCGTCTGTTGTCTAGGCGACTAGCTCGATGGGAGTTATAGTTCACTAACACAAATTAGCTCAAAAAGTAATTTAATTGGGATTCTGGTAGATTAAATGCATTCCTTTCTCTTTGAAATATTATTTTATATGAATATGAATTTTATATTTTATAAAGCAATACTCGTGTTGCTTTGAATAGCGTTAAAATGAACCACAACAAGTGGCCTCAACATTGGTTCCGCCCTGTGTTGGTGTCCGGACTGTTTTGACTGCTACGCCACCATGTCCATGATGCTCTGGTAGTTGTGGATCTGTGACCGCTGGGAGGAAGATGTGTCATTCACGAGTATAGATGAATGTAAAGGTAAATGTAGCGCCTGTAGTTAAGACAGAGGGGTAATTGAGACCATGGCTCGAGTAGTGAGAGTTTTCCGGACTCTGCGGAACCACTGGAAGAAGTCCACAGCTGCTGTGTGCGTCCTGTCCTACGGAGGCTACTGGCTGTATGGTAAACACTGGTGAGTGTCTCAGGTCATCTCCTCTGACTAGATTAGAGAGTATACAGTCCTGTTCGTGTGTCTTACAGTGTGTGTCTTGTGTCTTATCAGTGACAGTGTCCTGCGGAGAGAGGCTTGTCTAGAGGCCAGGGTAAGACATCACTTGTTTTGCACATAAAATCACAATTTAAGTGTTTATCGTCCTAATCATCATCATTTCAATTAAAATTGCCTTATTGATCATGACTGTCAGGTGAACAATATTGCCAAAGCGTCAATTCACTAATAAATAAAAATAACAAACTAAAAACAAAAACATATATATACATATATACTGGAAAAACAAAGTTTGGAAACTTGTGTTTGGTGTATTATTTCTCTGTTGTTACAATGCTAATGGTCATTGTATTTTACATCGTTGGAAAGCCTGTTTATTTACCTTCGCAATGATGTCCCACTTGTAAGGATCATGCATTTGTGGGATGAGCAGCACAGCTGATTATGTGGGTAGCGCCCAAGAAAAATTTGCCAAAATGCTCTGCCAATGGTAAACAGTGTATTCTCATAAGGCTACCAGGAAGCCTGCAATGACTGCCCTTCACCGTCAGGCCCATTAGCGCTGGTGTCAACAACACAGACAATGGAACCTGAACATGTGGGGGAATGTCATGTTCAGTGATGAGTCCAGGTTCTGTCTGCGAAAGTTGTACGGCAGGGTCAAAGTATGGAGACGACGTGGAGAACACTTTGCTGATTGTAGCACCGATGGAGTAACAGCTTTTGGTGGGGGCAGTGTCATGGTGTGAGACGGCATCTTCCTCACTGGCAAAACAAGGCTTGTCATCATTGAAGGCCATCTCAATGCAGGGAGATATCGGGACGAGATTCTGCAGCCAGTGGCGATCCCATATCTCCACAATCTGGCACCTAACTTCATCCTCCAAGATGACAACGCTCACCCCCACAGAGCCAGGGTTATCACAGACTACCTCCACAATGTGGGAGTAGAGAGAATGGAACGGCCTGCCAAGAGTCCAGACCTCAACCCAATTCAACACTTGTAGGATCAGCTTGGGTGTGCTGTACGTGTTAGAGTGACCAACACAACCTCGTTGGCTGACCTGGAACGAATCCTGGTTGAGGAATGGAACGCCATCCCACAGCAACGTGTGACCCGGTTGGTGACCAGCATGAGGAGGAGGTGCCAGGCTGTTTTGGCTGCGTATGGATCTTTCACCGCTACTGAGGCTCCTGACGGTGTATTAAATGAATAAAGTGTAAAATAGACAATATGTCTTGTTTGTTCCTTGTTACTGATAGAGAGTTCAATCATCCGATCCACCAAACAACTCAAAACAAGAGTCTATACCAACAGGAGAATACACTGTTTACCATTGACGGAGCATTTTGGCAAATGTTTCTTGGGCGCTACCCACATAATCAGCTGTGCTGCTCATCCCACAAATGCATGATCCTTACAAGTTGGACATCATTGCGAAGGTAAATAAACAGGCTTTCCAACGATGTAAAACACAATGACCATTAGCATTGTAACAACAGAGAAATAATCCACCAAACACAAGTTTCCAAACTTTGTTTTTCCAGTTTATATACAATTCATTAAGCAAATTACAATATATAGATATTTAAAAAGAACATGCATGTAAATGGAAGAAAACAATAAAGAAGTAATTAATGTTTGTTGTGTCAATAAAACAAACAAACAAATAAAAAACAATTAATAACCATATATTGCAATATCAAAGGATAAATGTAAAAACATGAGGTAGAGGAGTAAATAAAAGGCAGATTGTGAGTTACATCTATTATGTGTTCTCTCTGTTAGGAATTTGGGCGTCAACAGATAGCCCCACAGGAGCGTCTAAGGAAAGCAACAGTGATCTTGAATCCAGCAGCTTGCAGTGGGTAAGAAAGACTCTCAGTCTCAAAACCTCTCACTAACAGGTTTGTCTGGACTTCTCAGAGTATCTCCAACTTCCTCTCTCAATCTTCCACCAGGAAAGCCAACAACCTGTTTGAAAAGAATGCTGCTCCTATTTTACACCTGGCTGGTGTGGATTTTACAATAGTAAAGGTAAGTCCCTTAGAATCCACTAGTGCTATTTAGTGGCTCTAGTAGTGATCTTATTGTGTGACACCATGTTTATATATCAACCGTTCCTCTACAGACAGATTATGAAGGCCAGGCAAAAAAACTGATTGAGCTCATGGAACAGACGGACGCGCTGATCGTGGCCGGAGGGGATGGCACCTTGCAGGAAGTCGTCACAGGTTTACTGCGAAGGCCAGATCAAGTAGGTGTCACACAGATATTTGGTTTAGGGTTAATTGCAGACGAGATGAGGACAAATTAGTCCACATTTTTTTCTTTTAATGATGGTCACTGATGGATGTTTCATGACTACAGGATACAATCTGTAACACACCGATTGGATTCATTCCACTGGGATCTCACAATTCCCTGAGTCCAAGTCTTCACCTCCTCAGTGACAACAAGGTCAAGTAAGTGTCTCTTCAATATCATACTGAAAGATCCAGATTTTATCATAACACAGTCTCCTAACCTGTGATAACCCCTGTACTTGATGTGTCTCCCCAAAGAAATATATGTGTATGGGTATGGTTTGCATTTCCTCATAAGTAACTTGAACCCATTTTTCCGCCTTGTAAATTTTCCAGAGACATTACGTCAGCAACTCTGTCCATTCTGAAAGGAGAAACTGTACCTCTGGATGTGCTGCAAATCAAAGTGAGAAACTGGTTCTATTTAATCCACAAAGCCTCAAAGTTATGGACATAGTATTTGTCTTGAATGCAGATACTTGCTTATGTCAGCGTTTGTTTTTTGGTCAAATTAACAGATGATTTAACAATATATATAATTTCACACTTTATAATAAACCTCTCTTCATCAAAAAGGATAATGAAGTTGAATTGTCATGTAGGATTGTTTTGTTTTTGCAAAACAGTGAGATATCTGTGTGTGTGTGTGTGTGTGTGTGTGTGTGTGTGTGTTTCCAGGGGGAGAAAGAGCAGCCAGTCTTCGCCCTGATGGGACTACGTTGGGGTGCTTTTAGAGATGTGGCTGCAACAATCAGCAAGTAAGAAGATTACACAGTTGGTCACTCAGATTATTATAACCATGACATAATTCCCCATACAAAAGCATAATTGACCATATTTCCCCCATAGATATTGGTACCTTGGACCACTAAAGACAAGTGCAGCACACTGGTTTAGTACTCTACGGGTAAGGCTGTATTTTATTTGATTAACATGCTTGAGTTAGAACAGTATATTCAACCAGTTTTGTCCTTTTATAAAATACAATATGATATTGGAAAGCCATGTCAACTACTGCCAATGTGATATAGATTCCTTCCTGGTATGAAAAACATCTTTTAAGCATGTTTTTCTGATGTCATGAGGTTATTGCTGTATTTCATGTCTCTCCCCCTGTTTCCTCGTCACCCATGACTGTTATACTGTAATTCTGTGGCTGCTGCTGATGTATTTTAATCTTACGCTGTTGTAAAATCTCTCAGGAGTGGCCTCTGGTCCGGGAGGTCTCGGTGTCCTACCTGGATCCCAGCCTCCGGCCCCCTGACCAGCTCCCTCAGAAGCCCCCCAGACCCAGCCTGCTCTACCGCATCATGCTCAGGCTGAAAAACCGCTGGAGCCCTCCTGTCGAAGGTAGCGTTGTGTTGATACTTGGATCACAGCATGACACCAACAGTAAAAGGCAGTGAGTTGTATTTTTGGTTTGTGTGTGTGTTTGCTCAGAGCCTCCTAAAGTGGAAGAGCCAGAGCAGTGGAAGGAGGAGCAGCTGTCTACATTGGAGCTGTTTATTCAAACGCACAACAAAAACCCAGTGGAGAGGGTCAGTCCAAAAATAATTGCATTTTTAAAACCTTGTACCTGTTCTCATCAAATCCTGAGCACTTGAGTGCTGACATTATCCCATTAAAGCCCATCTGCCCTGTTCCTCTTTTTAAAAAAAAGAATAATAATTTGTTTATGTTTATTTGAACTTGCAGCGCATAAATGACTCCCTGATGATCTGTGCAGAACCAGACAACTTCACAGTGGGCGAGTACATCACTGTCGGGTTAGTAGATTCAGTTCTTTATCGGTCTACTCTGCTGAAAACAGGGGCATTATAAATTATATAAAAGTTCATGTTTAAGTAAAGTCAAGTAAAAGAATGTAAATGTTCTTCATTACAGAAAGAAAAAAGAAGAGGACCCCACTGTGTTCACTAAAGACTCCACAAAACTGGAAGCCAGTGCTTGCCTGCTGCAGCTGCCAGAGGTCAGAAACCCCTTTAAGTGGTTTAATCCTATTTCATTGTTACTTACAAACTATTTTAGCAATGTGCTAATATAAGTCGGTTTAGTCTAAAGCTCAGTATTTTAGTTTTTGTGGTGACATTTAACTTTACGTCCTGACCCCGCAGGGTACCGCCGGCTTCTACAACATCGACAACGAGGAATACGAGGCCATGCCCGTAGAGGTAAGGCTGTTGCCACGGAAACTACGCTTCTACATCAGTGCAGAGCGAAGAGAGCAGCTCCTCGCACAGATGCAGTGATGAAAAAAAAAACACTGAACCGGAAAGAAGACCAGAACAGCGAGGGAAAAAACTGATTTCAAGAGAAACGCAAAAGCAAAGAGCCAGATGCAATGAGACTCTGAGGTCATTTTGAAAACAGATGTCCGCTTCGCCGGCAGTTTTAAATGCTGATGAGGTTCTGATGGATTATTTTACTACATGTAAAAATGTATAGAATATTCAGTTGAACAATTAGGAGGATTACATTACATGCTGTTGTATATTAAAGGACCAAGGCTTTGTTTCTTTAAGCCAGTAACCCGGGTACAGGTTGTCTTACAAGCTGACTTTATGTTTACTGAATGGTTTACTATTGCCATCACATTTGAACTTGGTCAATAAAAATAATGTCTGTCCAATTCAACACAGTTTTTTTCTTTACCAGTTTGATATTTACTATGTAAGAATTTAGCAGAAGCCTGGCTTAGATAAAGAGTGTGGTGTTGTTCAGAAGAGTATGGATGGGTTGAAGGTATATAGAAGAATAAAAGGATGCTGCAGCATTCTGAATGTGTTGCAAATGCCCAAGATCTTGGACCAGGAGTTTGGCAGACTCCTTGGTGAGGCTGGGTGTGATCCGACAGATGGTGCAGACAGCAAATCTGCAGGATTAAGCTAGTGGCAGCATCACAGGCCTGTTATCATATTTATTTGTTCAGGAAAACACAAAGGAAAGCTTTTTGTTTTATTTTGGTTGTGTTAACTGTGGTGGAAAAACTTGTAGGGGAATGGCAGTGGCTGAATAAGTACATTTACACAAGTACAATTCTGGGGTACTTGTACTTTACAAGTACAATTGAACTACATTTTAGGGGGAAATGTTGTACTTTTTACTCCACTACATTTATTTGACAGCTTTACCTTTAATTACTTAGTAACTAGTACTTTGTATATTAAAGGTGCTATTGATAACATTCAGCCACTAGATGTCGCATTCTCCCTCCCACGTTCCATTGCATTTGCTTCACAACAAGTCGTTGCCAGGCACTTACCGTCAATCTCAGCTATCTATCTGTTTTTCCAAACTAACTGACAACCCAGAGATACCACGTGATACCAACATTGTTTAACTATTGGCTCCCAAGCCTTGTTAGAAGTGGGAATCAAATGTCAGATATCTTCCACAGATATAAACAAAACATTCAACATTCAGCAACAGCCAGACTGTAGAACGTCGGGATTGACCAATCACAATTGAGTATTCAACAGAGCTGTGTAATAAAGTAAGTTCATTTATAAAAAAAAAAAAAAAGACCAGCTCATTTAATAAACTGACTCACTTTATTAAAATTGAGGATTTTGTTCGAGGATTTGTAATTGTTTTTAGAGTGGTGATGTCAGGAAATATGGGGGAGATTACATAATAAAATATATAATATAACATTTTGCATAATGAGTACTTTCACTTTTAATACTGTAATTATATTTTGCTGTTAGTTCTTTTAATAGTTACTATTTTAAATGCAATTGACTTTTATTTGTAACATTTGACACTCTTGTATTACTGCTTTTACTTAAAGGATCTAAAAATAAATTGCATCACGGGAATGTCGAGGGAAGATGAGAACCTCTGATCATGCTGGAAAGTTGTTTTGCATCTTGCAAAGTGATGAAAGCAGTGATCCGGTTGAGCGAGAGAAGAGAGAGGTGTAGGTAGAGTGGGATTATGAAGGAAGGAAATAGAGGAAACTAGTTATGCAAGAGGATTAGATAACACCTAAACTGTATCAATGTTTTATTGTTTTACAATGGCAGTACAGTGAAATGAACAGTTGCTCATGCTATTGACTTCATGTGCATATTACATTACTGACATCTCTTACAGTGTTTCACTTTAGTAAAGGTGAAGACTTATTTGTTATTAGGTGAATATTCTTGATTTACAATCAAGAGGGAAACAGTGAACACGACTTGGATGTTGCTGCACGTGTGCAATACTTTTGCTGTCTTTGACATTCAGTAGAGGGTGACACGCTGTACAAATGACTGGTTTAGCTAATGCTGGTCTGTGAACGACTCCACAAAGAAGGCATTTTATACAGTGGTGTGTGTTGTGTACATTCCCTTTTACATTTAACATACACCTGTAAAGCAAACGCCGTCAGAGGCAAGAGTATACGTCTGATGACGAGTAAATAGACCAGTCAGAGTCAACAGGTTTCACTGGATACGGTGAGGTCGTTCAGAAAACAAATGTACTACTTAATCTGTCAGCAAATACTGTGACGTACATACAGTAATACAGTCACTTTGCTGTTGTAAGTTTGAGAAAATCACATTTCCTTAAGGCCCCATTTAAACAACAAAGCTTAAAGGGACAGTGTGTAACATTTTGGGGGCTGTATTAGCAGAAATGGAATATAATATTGATAACTATGTTATTATTAGAGTATAATCACCTCAAACTAAGAATTGTTTGTGGTTTCGTTAGCTTAGAATGAGCCCTTCATATCTACATATGTTGCTCCGCCATGTTTCTACAGTAGCCCAGAACGGACAAACCAAACACAGCCTTTCACGTTTTTATGTTACCTGAAGGCCACACGCTTGTGGCCGACAAGCTTGTGAAACTGCAGTAATGTGAGCTGCAGAGTGCGAAACCGTGCTACCGCCAGCTGCCATCTGACTTCTGGTGCTCCGAAAGTAGTGTTATTATGGTATGGTGGCCTCTTAGTGAGGCGAACGGCATTACCACGGTTTTGCACTCAGCAGCTCACGTTACCGCAGTCTTGGAAAGGGAGGAGTATTCAGTTGGTTGCAATCTGCAACCACAATACAAGATGCCGCCAAATCCTGCACACTGTACCTTAAGTGTCCTTCTCTTTCAAATACAATACTTGGTGCACTTTTTAAAACATTTTTAACCAACCCAGAAAACGTCTTGAGGGGTCAAGTCAAAGGACAGACCATCAGCATTTCGCAACCTGGGGATCAGCCCCCGAAAGATCATTTTTGGAATGTGATAATGGAATAAAAACGAATATTTGTAGACTCATGACATGTTTAAAAATTACTTGGTGTTTTAGCTTGCATCAGGGAGGGGGGTGGCAAGAGAAGGCTGAAAACCACCAACTCCAAATTTATACGAGACATCAGCCTCGTGTGTTCCAACATGGAACAAATTATCACTCTGATTGGCAACGTGATGGATTAAATGAACCAGTCTGCCAGGATCATTCAAAAGACACAGTTGGCCCATCTCAGGAGCTGGATTCACTCAATGGGACTGGGATGAAAAGACTGAGAGAAACCCTCAGCTGGAACAGATGGGAAGGGGGGCGGGGGGGGGGGGAGGGGGGCGGGGGGGGGGAGGGGGTGAGGGGGGGGTGGGGGGAGGTTCTGCCCAGACCTCACTGTGACAGCAGATCTCCAAAAACACAAAGAGATCTTTGTGAGGGGAACAGACAAGCTAAGAGGATCTCTTTGAAGCTGATCATCATGTAAACTATAAAAGGGCTCCATCAAGGACTCTTGGCTCAACACCACCACAGAACATATAATGGCCTGTATACAGTGCAACACACATACAAAGCTCCTTCACTCCATTACCACTTGCTGGCTCCGACTGTAAGTCATAAACATAGCATAAAAAAGGTACAGTTAAGCATGATCACTGTGTGTGTGCATCAGGAAATAGTCCAGTGTTGGACAGGGTGCAGCATTCATGATAAGTTAGTGTTATAGAGTCACATTCATTGGCAATTCAAGAGCCCCAGCTTAAGATAAAACATGTAACACAACGAAAAGGTTTCCAGATCGCCTCCATCACTTTGGCTGTGATCGAACACAGAGACACATTAACATCATGTTGAAGGTGCATAAAAGGTGAGCATACAGCTTTTCCCCTTCTTATTCTGAGAGCCAGCTTCATAATAACTAACCATCACCATTATAAAAAGAGGATAACAAACATCCTCGCCGCTCACTTTCATTTGTGAAAGAAATAGTAAAAACTGGAAAAACACATGTACATGGAGAAGGCAGATTCAACCTAACACAGACTCCTATTGCTTCCTTTTTGAAAGGCAAATAAAGCATACGATTTACTAAAACATAGTCATCCAAGCATGTTATTACAGCGGGATGAATTTGTTGCACATCATGACGCCTAGAATCTTCTATAAAATCTTTTTGAAGCACACAAATTCATTTTCCAGCAGTAAAATCTACCCCATAGAATGTGAGTCTTTTCTCCAGCCGAACCGTTAAGTGGACACCAAAGCTGCAGGACTGCGTGTGTTTCAATGACTTCTTCATTGTGAAGGGTGCAGTGGAGAACGACCGATCATCCTGCTGTGATGACCAGACCTGACCATACTTTTTTATCCAGTGCTTCAGCCCTGGCCACATCAGCCGGAATCAAAATCAAACAAGCGCACACAAGCAAACAAGTACTTCTGACAACAAACAGCACTGAGTGACATAAGATGTGAATGGCTCAAAGACCACGCAGCTGCCAAGCGGTACTGTCTGCTAGGCAGGCTTTTATCAACCACTTTGGACCAGTGCACCAAGTGTCCTCATCATCCACGCTGTTTGGAAAACAGTCTCCACAGGTCAGATGAGGCACGCACAGAGGGAAAACAGACACCCAGGAGGGGACAGCAGGCGACAGATGGAAGTCCCAGGGTGGAGGCAGTGTCTTCAGTGTCTTTGTGTGTGTGTGTGAGGGCCTTGAAGGCACAAATATCCAGTGGCGTTCAGACTTTCCCAGGCTGCGGGAGGGTGGGGGGGCTCAGGTGCAGCAGAGGTTGTCTATGACCAGCGTGACGTCGATGCCGTACACTTCCAGCAGGTCGACCAGGAAGGAGTGATCGCCCTGGGGATCCAGCCCCATGGCCCTCACGTGCTCTGCGGTGAGGGTGGGATCGGGGCTCCCTGCTATGTCCGACAGGGTCTGGAAGATGCGGTTATTCAGCTCCATGAAGAACCTAGGACGGGATTAAAAGACAAGTACATCATGCTACGGTCCTCCGTGTCACATTAAAGGTACAGTGTGTAAGATTTGGCGGCATCTAGTGATGTGGTTGCAGATTGCAACCGACTGAGTACCCCTCCACTCACTCCTCCCTTTCCAAGACTGAGGGAATGTGAGCCACCAAGTGCAAAACCGTGGTAACGCCGTTCGCCTCGCTCAGAGGCCATCCTTACCATGATAACACTACTTTAGGAGGTGGCTGGTGGTACCACAGTTTTGCACTCTGCGGTTCACGTTACTGCAGTTTCACAAGCGTGTCGGAGAACTACAGTGGCTTCCAGGTAATATAAAAACGTGAAAGGCTTTCTCTAAAGCTGGTGTTTGGTTTGTTTGTTCTGTGCTACTGTAGAAACATGGCAGAGCAACATGGCGGACTCCATGAAGAGGACCTGCTCCCTATGTAAATATGAAGGGCTCATTCTAAGCTAACGAATACACGATTCTTAGTTTCAGTTGATTATACACTAATGAAAACATACTCATGAATATTATATTCCATTTCTGCCGATAGATTCTCCAAAATGGTACACACTGTTCTTTTAAAATGATAAAAACCAACATAATAGCACTACTGCCTGTGATTAAGACTCAAGCACATAAGCAGCTGTCAATACACCTGTCAAGGACTCACAGAATGAAAAGATCCTCTTCATTTGATGTGCAGTCTCCATCCACCTCCTGAGAGTACAGCAACAATTGCCTGGAAAAAAAGTCATCATCTATCATTATGATATCTGAAAAAAACATATTCTCTAATTTTGCTCCTCACTGGCCGGTATTTATGAGTGTCCATGTCCTTTTTACATATATATATATATAACTGTCAAATATCAATGCATATATCACATTCAAAGATCAAATACAGTATTTTATAGTGTGTAGAATACCTCTGTTCACTCAGTTTCCTGTACTTCTCCTTATCCGATGCATTCAGTCGAAGCAGCGGCTGCAAATGGCTTCGGTGTGTTTTCACATTCTGGTTATCGATGTAGACGTCGTACAGCTCCTTCTTCTCCTCAAAAATCTTCTCTGTTGTGCCTTAAATATTATTAAAAAAAAAAAAAAACATGCTCATATATAAGGAATCATTTCCATAGATTACAGATAGTGGTCAATCAACCATTTACATACAGTAAAAGCTTCACTCACAGGCAACGTACGACAGCTCTGTTTCCAGGGCAGCGATGTCGGCTATGTTGACGTAGAAGAAAGGCCGCAATTCAGGCACAGAGACGCCGATTCCAGGTAAGGAGACATTGGCCAGGCAGCAGCAGCAGTACACTGAGGGAACGCACAAGAACACAGGGAATAAAGCATCTCCACGGAAATAGAAAATAAAAAGACAACACTTAATACATTTATTACACCCTGACCAGTTTGTGTTAAGTAAAACAGTGCAAGTGTGTGTTTGAGCTTCTCACCCCTGTAGCAGACCACGCCTACAGGTGGAGGAGAGAAGATGAGGATGCGTTTCCTAAGCAGCGCAAACTTCCACAGCACCATTATCTGCTCCCCGAAAAACTGGATGAACTGCGACATGCAGCCAGCCGGGTGGGTGATCTGCAGGGAGAAAAAAAAGGGACAAATATGTTGATTTGTTGTTGTTGAGCAAATCTGCCATCACCAACGATATAATAAGTGTGCTCTGCTGCTTTCACACCTTCATTTCTGGGTGCATACAGCGGTTGATGGTGGTAACGCTCCAGGTCGGGCAAGCGGTAACCAGACCATTTCCTGTCGGGGGAAGGACGGCCTTCTTATCCTCGTAGAAGGCCTCCAGTGGAGAATACTGGCCCGGACACTGCAACTGGTGTCTACAAGGGGGAGGAGAAGAGAGAAAGAAGAATAATGTCAGATATAATTCATCCAATTTTTTTTCCAGATTTATATAATCAAGCAGATTAAGCTTGCTTGCGTGTATTTAAACAAATCACATTATGCATATTCATTATCTGTCAATGTTGCTCGACCATGAGAGCTCACAGTTCATGCAGTGTAATCCAAAAGGTTTAAAGAGGACTGCTTGTTATGCTTATTTTCAGGTTCATACTTGAATTTGGGGTTTCTGCCAGAACATGTTCACATGATTTAATGTTCAAAAAATGCTTTATATTTTTTATTTTTCTGTGCCGCAGCACCTCTTTTCACCATCTGTCTGAAACGCTCTGTTTCAGCCCCCCCCCCCGAAAAGCCAAGTCTGCTCTGATTGGTCATTCGGTTGTGATTAGTCAACCGAACCAAGCTCTTCGGACTTTGCTCCAGCTCCGCTCTAACTAGTTTTGTTTGAGGGTGTGTCAAACTAGCCGCTAGGTAGGCATTATGCAAATGTGTTACTTGGTGACATCACCACGTTACGGAGGAAAAGACGGGACTTCAAGCAAGGCGTTTCAGGCAGTTCAGGAGCAGTGTTTCTGTGGGGGAGAGTAACTCCCTTTGGTGTGGACTTTGGGCTTTGTGACTTTGCAGACCTTTTACATGCACAAATAAACTATATAACGCACTAGAGGGAAGGGAAAAAGCATAAAAGCACAATAGGTCCTCTTTAAAAACAATTACTAAAGCACTGTAGCTTGCCTCTGAAAGTTTTCACTCAAGCACTATTTGTTATACACTGTAAAAGGAAGTCTGTGTAAAGGCATTGCGTATTCAGTATCAGACAGTATTTAGTATAATGCAAGATGACAGATTGTGCTCGGTCGGTAAACCATCCCTTGTTCTTAAATTACATTGTGGGATCATTTGAGGCCACGTACATTCCATAAAAGCAACATTTCTATTTGCTACAGTAGAGTGACTGTAAAAAAAAAAAAAAGCCACAGTAACCACACACAAACCGTAGGCTAGATTACCACACTCCTTTCCACAAATGGTAACCTGAGCCATTTGTATTTGTAAGCCGAAACTGTGGCTGTGTCATGCGTTTATACATAGTCAATGAGGAGATAAGCTTTTTCGTGAGAGGACTGATGCAGAAGAGCAGAGTCACTGAAGAGAAGAGAGGCCGTCGAGGCTCCTTCCACTTCCGTGCTTTAGACTTCATACAAAAACTGCATGTAAATGGGCTCCTGTGACGGTAGCTGTAACCGGGGAATCTGGGCTCATGTTTAATAGATGAGAAACATTTAAACAAAAGAAGCAAGGACATGAGGTTGGCACATGAAGAGAAGCCTGTAAACACAGTCAGGGGGAGAAATAAATAGGGAAACAGAATACAAATAAGAAAAAAGACGGAAAGAAGACACACAGCGAGTCTTACCTGACTTGGTTCTCCAGGAAGGGCATGTAGCGGTAAAGCAGAGTGTAGGAGGGAGACAGAATTCCCACAGACTTCATCCTCGCCCCTCGCTCCAGCTCGCTCTCCACTGGCATGTTGGCGAAACAGGCCAGGCCGAAGTAACAGCCTTTACGGAAATATCTAGCAAAACAAAGATCAGGAGTAAAACACAGAGCCAGACAGATTTATTGGCATTTAACCGACTGGATTTGATGCTTCTTGATTGGTTGGGGTACTTACATGAAGTCGCTGGTGATCCGATGGGAACCGCTGGCAATCGACTTGAATTCAACTCCATCCAGGTTGATATCGTGAGGCAGGCACCACTCTACCATATTCCCTGTCATTCACACACACACAAAATAAACCATAAAGCTACTTCCCATTCTGTCTACTTTCATCCTCCCCACTTCCTCTAATTCTGTATTTCAGTCATGTAGAGGTCAAGGACAGGAAGAAAGCACTGACTCAGCTACTGTAACTATTTAAACACTGACCCCTTCTATATAAACTGGGGAAAAAAAGTTTGGAAATTTGTGTTTGGTGGATTATTTCTCTGTTGTTACAATACTAATTGGCATTGTATTTTACATCGTTGGAAAGCCTGTTTATTTACCTTCACAATGATGTCCAACTTGTAAGAATCATGCATTTGTGGGATGAGCAGCACAGCTGATTATGGGAGTTCAATCATCCAATCCACCAAACAACTCAAAACAAGAGTCTATACCAACAGGAGAATACACTGTTTACCATTGGCAGAGCATTTTGGCAAATTTTTCTTGGGCGCTACCCACATAATCAGCTGTGCTGCTCATCCCACAAATGCATGATCCTTACAAGTTGGACATCATTGTGAAGGTAAATAAACAGTCTTTCCGACCATGTAAAATACAATGCCAATTAGCATTGTAACAACAGAGAAATAATCCACCAAACACATATTTCCAAACTGTTTTTTTTCCCAGTCTATGAAGCTGAAGCACTGACATCCTGGTCTTGTTTTCTGTAATAATGGGATGGTTTCCCTCTTACACCAGCTTGGACTCTCTCAACTCTTGCATGATGACCTTTACAGTATGTTTGTCAGCTTGAAGAAACTGGGAAAGCCGGACCAGGAGTTTATTTTGAAGGGTTATGCCCCACCACAATTAAGGGTTATTTCAACACAGTGGGTTGAAGCTATATTTAGTAGGGTCTTGTCATTAAAAGTCTTTGACAACCTGGGCACCTTTCACCCCCCATGACTCAGTATAATGTCATCCAAGATGAGACATCATAGGATAATCACTTAAGGAAATCTAGTTATCTAGTCCACAATTGGTAAACACGAGATAAAAGATCAGATGATCGTATTACATCTGATTAACGTACCTGATCTTGTATCAAAGGTAACCACAAACACAGACACGATCTGGTCTTTCTCCTCCCACTGAGCCCTCACCGAGAGGCCGGAGAAGGGAACATTACGGTCTGAACCGAGAGGCTCCGGGCGGTCCCACCCATGACCGGAGAGATCTGCTCGGCCTGGGCTTCCGTTCCCGTTCCTGCTGCCAACAACAGCTGTTACACTCCTCATCGGGCTGGTAGTGATGGTGTTAGTGGCGGTGCAGCCAGCCGAGGCGGTCCCTGTCGGTGTGCGTCGCCCGGCTGGCTGCGAACGTTTCTCCGCCGGCGCGTCCTCCTCCCCCCGCGGCTGCTGAGGATGCGGCTGCGGCGTTGGGGCCGCCTGGTTGGGATCTGGCGGCGGGATCTCCTCCCAGTCAAGTAGCGGGGCTCGGTCCGACTGCTTCACCATGGTGCTGTCTGGTGCTGATGAGGACTCAGAGGAGACTAAATATCACAAGAAGTCCGCCGTCCAGTTGAATCTAAGCACACTAAACCCGCTGCAGGAGCCGGATCATGGTGTCCTGCTGCTCGCTGCCTTCTTTTCTGTGTATTTGTAAGCGTGTCACATCCACTGACTGACGGGCTGCTGCTCCTCCGCCTCACTGCCTCACTGTTTTCATGACGTCGCTCACTTCCGCCCACGTGTCTATATTACTATTTCATACAGTGACCTCATTTTGGTTATGATGGGCTATTTATTTCCCCCATCATATTAATTAATATTCTTATGTAACAGTCATATGGACATTCAGCTGTACTCTATTACATATTCCCTCACTGTATTTTAATTTGATCTAGAATAGATATAGAATAGAGACTTTATTGTCATTGTCATGGAAAACAACGAAAAACAGATTAGCAGCTCTTGGCAGTAAAAGCAAAGATTAAAAGCAAACATAAAAACGTTAAAATAAAAATATAGACAATAAATGGATTATAAAGTGCAGGTGCCATGATTTCTAGTTTTACTTTAAATGTGAATTTGTAGTTTTCTTCCAACATTATCTATATATATCATATATATTTTTATATTTATATATGTTATATATATATATTTTTTATATTTTTATTATATAGATTTTTTTTATAGATTTTTTCATAGTTTTATGGCAACGCTGCATAAAGTTGTTTACTCCATTAACAGACTTGTTAAAGTCAGGTTGTGTGGTTTATGAACCGTTCAGCCAATCAGAGAGCTGGATGTGTTCCCATAGGGCATCACTGGCTGGCACAGTTTGCTTAAACAGGAAGTAATTTGCATACAGGGCGCGAAATTCAAGCGTGGTGGCGGAGGCGACGTGTTTAGTGAGTATATGTACATGATAAACACACATTATTACTCAAAGTTAAATGACATACTCATGTGTACGTTAATGACACGTTATGTGAAGCACCTGTTAAGCTTTCAGATAAGTCTGCAGGTAACAAACATCACAGCATGACTGAGTATGCTGCTTTTCAATTGGCCTACATGATTTGGTTGGTCTTAAAAAAGTAAAAGGTACTATTGACTTAATGATTCAATTATAGGACTTCTGTTGTGGTAGTGTAAGTAAACAGTGAGCTTATAGTAGTGGCATTGTATCATACTGGATATATGTAGGCCTACTGGTTTAGAGATTAAGCATAATTTGCAACAGACATGTTTTGTTTCCTCTTATTTTCCAAAAGCCACTTAAATGCAGGGCAAATAATCTAACTCAGGGGTTCTCAAACTGTTTTGGGCCAAGGACCCCTTAAAGGGGAGAACATTTTCCAAGGACCTCATAAAACCGTAACACCGATTTGTACTCTTAGATGCCATTGGAACTATTTGTATTCCAAAACTTTTCAAACCTAAATACTTCAGATTGTTTGATTGTTTGACTGTTTGATAGAGATAAACACAAACACATTTCAATTTGAATTGAAATTTGAATCATGTTAATACCACTTTTGTTTTGCTTTGTAGCACATTCTAGATGCTTTGTAATCAGATGTTGCTTTAGCTTGGCCAGCTTCATGGCTTTGTTTGCTAGCACCTGAAGACCCGTGATGCATTTTGGTCTACTAGTTTGGGTTTAGCGTCACTTGACGATGTATACTGACTTAAATATTTCTCCATGTTCACCAGCTAGTTAGCTGGCTAATAAGCTAAGCAGCAGCAGGAACAGTTCGTTGCCCCCTGAGGGAAGTAACTGATTCATGACAGATTGACGAGATGTGTCATAATCATATCAGAGTTTCTATTGGCCCAGAGCTAACGTGGTTGGGAGTAATGGATTCAATACGCTTGTTTTATTTGTGCAAATGGTCCCCATCTGTAGATATGTACTTTTTAATGATACAGCACAATTTTATAATTTATAGCCAATTATTTCGCGGACCCCCTGACAGAGTGCCACGGACCCCTGGGGGTCCCCGGACCCCACTTTGAGAATCACTGATCTGATGCATAACATCAATTCCAAATTTATACGGTACAGTATTTTTGCAGGCAAATGCAGGATTAAGGGAATTTTAAGGGAAACCTTTGCCAAATCTCAGGCCCCAAGCATAGCGATGCTGTTTGAAGAGATCAGCCAGCAGCTGGACTTCTCTAGCTGTGGAGAGCAGGGGAGCAGCAGTGGCAACAGCTCTGATGACTACACCTCCAGGATCCACAGTCCCAGGATCCACAGTCCCGGGATCCACAGTCCCGGGATCCACAGTCCCAGGATCCACAGTCCCAGGATCCATAGTCCCAGCAGCTCTGCGTGCAGGACACCCAGGGTGCAACGCCACCGAAGTAGAAGCAACACCTTATGTTCCCCTTTACAGTGCACCAGCCCCATACCTTACGCTTCCTGGAAGAAACTGAGGCTCTGTGACTCTCCCAGCACACCCAAGGTGGGGAGTAATTCAGACTGATTGTGCCCATGTGGTCTCTTATATTAAACCAGTTTAACTTCAGTGGGATGAATTACATTTCTCTCTTTTTTCCCCCCCTGTAGAGCCTACTATCGAAGTCGTCCCAGCCTTGCTCCAGCTCTAAGATAGTTCGCCCTCCGAGGTCCCTGCGTTTCGCCTCAGCCGCCGCTAGCCACATCAAGGCACCTTGTGTCAATGTGAATCCTTTCACATCTGACAAAGTCCGCCGGAACAGCGAGCAGCAGTGGAAGAACCGCTGTAGGAGTGATGATGATGAGGATTATGGACACAGGTGCTTTATGCTGTAATTTAGAACATCACACAATACATGGATGTGTAGGTGTCACAGTAAGAACTATTTTTAAACCAGCAAACATTTGAATGTCTTCATTGGTTGGTAGATTCCCCACACAGCGCACTGAGGGTGAAACAGTTTGCCCTTACACACAGGCCTGACTTTTTAATCCCTTACTAATGTAGTTTTGGTCAGAGTATCTAAAGGTCTAAGGGCCCTTTTTTTTATCTTTCAGGTTGAAACACAGCCTAACGTCATCTGAGGAGGATGATGAAGCCTTTCTCCCACCAAAGGTACAACTATTTTTATCAGTGCTTTTCTGGTGGATGTAACCCTCCCTCTCAGATGCTCCTGATATGATTTCATCATCATGCTTTGTCATCTTCGTCTGCCTCCTCCTCACTTCTTGCTTTGTCCAAAATAACATGCTGCCAGTCCTACTTCCGGGATTTCTCAAAGGAATCTCCAACAACAAAAAAAAAAAGATCTGTCATAATCTCTTCCTCGCGGAAGTGCTACCATATTTGGTGACGCATCATAGAAAAACACCCCGGTTCTCCTGGCTGTAATCAAACTCAAAACTGAACTCTGTGACGTGTTGTTCCTTCTTTAGAAATGTCTTTGGTTTTTTTACCACAAGGCCCTCCGTCTGTTTATCTGGCAGAGGCGAGCTGTCCAAGCCTTCATGCTGTCACGCTATGAGAGTGAGTTCCTGGAGCTGGAGTGCATTGGCGCGGGGGAGTTTGGGGCAGTGTACAAGTGTGTGAAGAGGCTGGATGGTTGCTTGTACGCCATAAAACGCTCTCGCCGACCCCTGGCAGGCTCTGCCGATGAGTGAGTCAGCAGCATGTCGCTC
The DNA here is from genome assembly GCF_015220745.1 of Sebastes umbrosus. NCBI lineage: Eukaryota > Metazoa > Chordata > Actinopteri > Perciformes > Sebastidae > Sebastes > Sebastes umbrosus. Next base: position 30,183,466 of record NC_051272.1, on the reverse strand, counting down.
TGTGCCAGAGAAGGATCAGGCCACTTTTGAATTCTGTTCCTGAATTGATCAAATATATCTGTGACCATGTTCTTATTTCCTCTCAGGCAGCTGGCCCTAAAGGAAGTGTATGCGCATGCTGTTCTTGGGCACCACCCACATGTTGTCCGCTATTATTCAGCATGGGCAGAAGACAATCACATGATTATTCAGAATGAATACTGTGATGGTAGGTTTCTCCTTTCACTACCTAAAGCACAAATTTAAATGAAATAACTTCAGGTGAACTAGATTGAATTATGTTTGATACCGTTAATGTGTGGGCGCCAGGTGGGAATCTCAGTGATGCCATTGTGACGAAGGAGGTGCAGGGTGAGCTGTTTTCAGAGGCCGAGTTGAAAGATCTGCTCTTACAAGTGTCTATGGGGCTCAAATTCATCCATAGCTCAGGCCTCGTACACCTGGACATCAAACCAAGTGAGCCTCACTGAGCAATTCTCAGTCTGCATTTCTTATATTGTTCCATCCAACCCTGAAGTCTGCTAAAAACCTGCCCTGTTTCAACTCTTTGTAGGTAATATATTCATTTGCCAACGTCCCAGCACAAGTGCAGCAGGTGAAGGGGAGAGTGAGGAGGAAGATGACAGAGGCACTTCAGCAGGAGTCATTTACAAAATTGGTATTATAGTTAACATTGGATACATTTCTACCTTTTTAAATGTTTGTTTGCCGTCAAGTCTGATTCTTGTTTTCTGCAGGGGATCTGGGTCATGTGACGTCAACCAACAGTCCTCAAGTTGAGGAAGGGGACAGCCGCTTTCTGGCCAGTGAGGTCCTGCACGAGGTAAAAATGTCGCACAGAAATTAATGTTAAAGGAAAAGTAGGCTTAGGTACTGAGTTGGTTGAACCTCACTGTGGGTTAAAGGAACAGTGTGTAACATTTCGAGGGATCTATCAGCAGAAATGGAATATAATATTCACAACTATCATTAGAGTATAATAAGCTAAAACTAAGAATCATTGTGTTTCGTTAGCTTAGAATGAGCCCTTCATATCTTCATAGGGAGCGGGTCCTCTTCACGGAGTCCGCCATGTTGCTCTGCCATGTTTCTACAGTAGCCCAGAATGGACAAACCAAACATTGGCTATAGAGAGAACCTTTTGGGTTTTTACATCACCTGAAGGCCACCATAATTCTCTGACACGCTTGTGAAACTGCGGCAACCTGACGCAGAGTACAAAACCGTGGTGCCGCCAGCTGCCGCCTGACTTCAGTTGCTCAACTAAAGTAGTGTTATTATTGTGAGGATGGCCTCTGAGCGAGGCAAACAGCATTACCACGGTTTTGCACTCGGTGGCTCACGTTACCACAGTCTTGGAAAGGGCGGAGTGAGCGGAGGGGTACTCAGTTGGTTGCGAACTGCAACCACACCACTAGATGCCACCAAATTCTACACACCATACCTTTTAAAGAAAACAATCTAAAATTCAGAGTTCAAGCTGTAGTTGCATTGTTTCAAGTGTTCATTTCAGCTGTCCGTCTCTCTGCTCCCCAGGATTACAGCCACCTGCCCAAGGCAGACATCTTCGCTCTGGGCCTTACGGTCCTGCTGGCAGCCGGCGCTCCTCCTCTGCCTCAAAATGGAGCAGAGTGGCACAGCCTGAGAGAGGGGCAGCTCCCCAAACTGCCAAAAGAGCTATCACCTCCCTTCAGAGGCCTACTTCAGGTGCTCTTATTTCTGGGCTGATTGTTCTTGTTAAAGCTGACATCGATAACTTTGAGCAAATATTATAAAGTTATTTTTATAAAACTGACTATATCCTGACAATAGTGCATGAGACAGATAATCTGTGAAAAAAAATGATATACCTCTGTGTCCTAGTGTTCCTAATGGCAGTGGCAAGATTCCACCGAAGGAAAACAACCATCAGTGCCGAGCAGTCTCTGGGAATCTGTCAATCATTGCTCGCGAAACTCGCAAACTCTGATCAAACTGCCAAACTAGGCAGCGCTGATCAAATATGAATCAATCAATCTTCTCTTACTTTAATGGCCATTTCTCGCATAACGTTTTCAGAAACGTATGTTAGTGTACTGTTTAGATGTAAAATGAGAAAGTTTGCTCCGGCTGGTGGGCGGTGCTTAGTTTTGTCTCGACTGTTTTCAACATGGCAGCCGGGTCACAAACTTTCTCATTTTACCGCTAAACGGTACTACAATAATTTGACAGTTTGATCGGAGTTTGCATGTGCTGGCTCAGAGACAGCTCAGCTCTGATTGGTTGTTTTTGTTCGGGCACGGTGGAAACTTGCAAATGCCATTAGGAGCACTAGGAGGAGGCAGAGGAGCATTGTTTTTTTCACAGATTATCTGTCTCCTGCATTACTGTCAGGATATAGTGACAGTTTTATAAAAATACGTTTTTATCATATTAGCTCAAAGTTACCGACTGCAGCTTTAAGTTGTTTAATTATATTAGATTTAAATATTCAAAGAGATTTGCAGCTACCTGTGTGAATGCTATTTGTATGTAGTGACAAAAAGCACTTGTCACTAGAATAGCTTGTTGAAAATACCTTTTTTATTTGTGTCAGTCGTTGCTGGATCCAGACCTGACGAAGCGGCCATCTGCCAGGGAGCTTTGCAAGCACACAGTCTTGAGGGATGAGAGGACTGGGAGGGTGGCCGCTCAGCTACGCCAAGAGCTCAATGTAGAGAAGTTCAGGACAGCCATGCTTGAAAAGTAAGAGGGGAAAAAATAAAGGATAATTTAACCTCTATCCCCAGTTCTGGGTTTCAGGCCCCTGTCTTCTTCATTCATACATTCATTAGTACTTGCATGCTGATGCCAGTTAAAAGAATTCACTTATTTCCATTTTCTCCACAGAGAGCTCCAGGAGGCTCGTGAGGCAGCTTTGTCACCCAATCAGAACCTCTTTCCTGGGCTGAACCCCCTTGCTCAGATGGGGTCCCTACCCAGAGCAGGAAGGAGGCTTGTTGGTGGGAAGACGGCACGATCCATGAGCTTTGGTTGCCCAGGTTACGGGGTGTGATGGGACGAAGTGATGACCACATGCCTGTCCTTTGCTCTGATCATGTGACTCCTCCTGCAACTAGGCTGTGGTAAAATGTAGCATGTCTCTAGGAGAAGACAGTGTGACAAGATTTCCTATACAACAAAGATTTTGATGGAAATAACTGGATGGACAATACTATGTGAGTCTTCACAGGGGTGCAGAGCTGTGGACCGCATTGGTTTTAAAGGACTTTATCTGACTGACTCAAACACTTTTAAAGTGATTTTCTGTAACCGCTGCAGACCAATGTACTTTTTAAAAACTGTAAATAAACATTTTATGCATTTTATCAAATGGATTTCCTTTTTTCTTATCTGATTTAGCTCTAGCAACTCTTGTCATGTACATTGTTATCCAAAAAGCACATTCAAATAGGCTGTTGGGACAAACCACACAGGGACTTTCCAGTGGTATGTTGCTCTTATCTAGAACTGCAGCCAACTGTGTGAATGTGTTATGTGGAATAGTGACTAATGTTGTTAGAGCAGGTCATGGGATTACACTGTTTATGGCAATACTGTAATTTGCTTAATCTTTGTATTCAATTGTACTTGCACTGATTTAGGTGTTTCTTGGGTAGGTCACATCTATCCAAAGTGACATAGCTATCAGTAAAGTAAAAACTGTTGTAACTAGATGAATCAGACACACTGGAGACACTCTTTCCTATGCCTTGGCAATTAGAGGAAGACTATTTTAATTTTTCCTTTCTGTTCCAACTGCTTATTTATCTCCAGTGTGGTTATCTGATTTTGTGGAGTTTCTGTTTTATGTGTGGAGTGGACTCACAGAGTAATGAAGTTTGATTTCCGACCGTTCTTGAAGGCATCATGAGGCCAGAGAGGGGCGTCACTTGATGTCGCAGATGACTGTCTGGCTAGTTAGCTTGCATTACCGCCACCTACTGGACTGGAGGGTGAAGCAGCAGTAGATATATTGGCATGAAAAAAACAACTAAATTCTCTATTTTATTCCTGTTAGAAGAGAATAGGGTAATTTCCATGATTATCTGTCCAAGTAAATTCTCCAATGTAATATTATGTTTTTCATTAATTAGCTAATTTCTTTCAAAGGTCTTTTTATTAATTGTCAATAATCAATAGAACAGTCACTATACAGGGAAAGTTCATTTTTGTTTTCCTGAACAACAATCACCCGTGACACAACACATCAATCTATCATACCTGACAAAAACATACACACAGACAGCCACAGCTGGCCACAAAGGACCTAACTGATTCTCAATCATGGATACATAAAATTCAAATTGTAGAGAATACAACACAGGGACAGTATCCGCAAATAAGTCCTGAAATAATAATAATAATAATAATAATAATAAGAAGAAGAGAAAAAAATGAAAATAAAAATGTAAAATATATATATACTTATATATATACATTCATACATACATATACACATATACATACCTATATACACACACATATACATATGCATACATACACATATACATATACACACATACATACATATATATACAAATATTTAAAAAATAAATAATAATAATAATATTACAGATAATAATGATAATAATGAATAAATAAATGATCAATAATTAGTTCTGATATGAATTCCCTTCTTTCTTCATCATACCTGTTACAGTCTATCACTACATGTTTTCCAGTTCCAACTGCACATAAATAGAGTTTAAAAATATTATAAAATGTAACCATTTAATGTGATAAACTAAAAATGCTCCAGTCTGTGGTTGAGCGCTGCAATAAGAACCAGATGTGAGCAGAGTGGCCTGCAGGAGGCGTCACGTGAAGTGGATGCAGCTGCAGACAGACACAGTAGGTTTTAAAGGTCCTCCCACTAAACTCACATATCTGCACAACAACAGCATCAGAGTCCGCTGATGTTGTTTATTGTGCATCTGCCGGTGCTCGATGGCGCATCTCTGACCGACAGCTACTTGTTATTTACCGGCATTAAGAAACAAATGTGAGTAAAACTACCCAAACTGTCCAGACTAATTCAGCGACAATCTCCAGTTTTACTTTTGCTTAACTTGATGCTCTGAAGTTAACCTGAGTTCATGTAGCCTAGGTAACTTAAGTTAGCTTTAGCTTGTTTCCAGCTAACGTTAGCTTAGCTTAGCTGATGTTTCCTCTGGTTTGTAGTTTATAAAGTTGTTGTAAATAACCTTAGTGCGTTAGTTTACTCACTCTCCTCTGTGATGTAACTTTTGTGAGTGGGTTAAACTAAGTGAGTTTGTTTGTTTCATCACTTATCTAAGTGATCTCCTCATCATTGCTTCTTTTTATAATATGTTTATTGGGTTTTCTTATTTTCACAAACACAATAAGAATACAAAAAAACAAAAAAACAACAACAAACAAACAAACACTGGTACAGCTCAGATCAAAACATGTATATAGGAGGTGATAGGAAATAGTCCATAGTGCAGGAAGTCACAGGATATATGAGTTCATGTTCAGGAGACTCCTTCTGAGATAATGGAGGAGAGATCAGGTCCAATTCAGATAGGGCTATATAATTCATATAATTCAGATAGGGCTATATAATTCATATAATTCAGATAGGGCTATGTAATTCATATAATTCAGATAGGGCTATATAATTCATATAATTCAGATAGGGCTATATAATTCATATAATTCAGATAGGGCTGCCAGATATTGTGGAACTGATGTACTTTGGCATGTAGAATATTTGTGATATATTCCAAAGGGACCATCTCAAATATCACTTTTCGCCAGATCCTCATCATTGCTAACCTTACCCTCATGTTTCTTGTCTAAATTAAAGAGAGATTCTCGATGGAGGACCTTGGGGATCTGACCAGTGGGCAAACCGCCGCCCTAGTCATGTTGGCCTTCCTTCAAGCTGACTGTAGCGCTGCTGCAGAGTACCAGAAGGAGCTGCTCTCTCTGGGCAAGGACTTCCATCATCTGACCCGGGACATCAACTCCAATGGTCCCAGGATAGACGCTACGGAAGACGGAGACCTTGAGACTGATGGTCACCTGGCCAGCAGCATCACAGCTGCTCTAGGTGATCTCCAGCCTTCAGTGGAGCTGCAGTGGCCCGGTGAGTAGCTGATTCAGTGTAATAGACCACATAACACAGGTGATAAAAGATAAGATAAGAGAAGATAAGAGAAGATAAGATATTCCTTTATTAGTCCCGCAGTGGGGAAATGTGCAGTGTACAGCAGCAAAAGGGATAGTGCAAAAAACAAGATGCTAACACAGTAAAAAAAAGAGCTAAACAAAGTGTAACAAAATATGAACTATTTCAATAGAAGGAAGTATAAAAATAAGAACAGTATTGACAATAAACAGACTATTAACAAAATTGCACAAGTGGAAAATGATATTGCACAGTGAGAATGAATGAAATTCCACCTGAAAATATCACGTTTTTGGTGTGTATGTATATTATAGAGTCAGTTTCATACTAGCACACCACAAACTCTGGTATCAAATCAGTTGCGTCACGGTTATCCCCCAAGGCTTGTTTGTGGCTGATGCTTCTGAAAGCAAACTGTATACCCTTTATGCTAGATGTGTCAAAACAGATGCAAACATGCCCTTCTAAAAACAGCATGAGGTGACTCAAACTCAAACCTGTTTAGTTTAACACGCCTGTTGTTTACTTGTGTAATGTAAAAGTTATCCCACTTTATTACAGTTAAAGTTGTTTCCAGTTATAGTAATGAAACAACCTGTGACTTAAAGTGAAAGCAGGAAGTGAAAGCTGTAAACCATTACATCCAATTAGTGACTCAGTTGAAGCAAACTCATACTTCACACACCTCACTTGATGACTGCAGGCCCGGCTTAAAGCGTAGGCCATATAGGCGGTCACCTAGGGCACCACCTTCTAGAGGGGCACTGGTCGACCTCTAAAAATAATAATAATGATACATTTTTTTTTTAAACGCTGATGGGTGCCCTTCCTCATTTTCTGCATTGAGGTAACAAATTAACAAATAAAGAAAGAAAGAAAGAAATACACTTTCCAACCCTGTATCTCTCTTTCTCACCCTTTTTTCATCTGCCCGGCTGCACTAATTTGTTAATAAAAGTGTTAATTGTAGTGAAACTGACTAAACACGTTTAAGCCAACAATATCAAGGGCCGATTGTTTATTTATATTATAATGAATACAGTTATTTATGAAAATAAAAATATAATTTTTTGTCTTAAAACCATTGTGATGTCTGATGTGTGTTGTGGTTTAAGGGGCTAGTGTTAGGGTTCTGGGACCCTAACCTTGGGATTACTGTATGCTTTTTAAACCTCTATTATCAAATTATATCTGCCACAGAGGTAAAATGGGTCATATTGAAGTCCAGATTATTAAAATAGATTAAATGAAGGTTCGTTGCTGTATGTTAGTTTATGGAAACTTATATTTCTTCCACTTTCATTGCTATTGAATCTAGAAACAAACGTTATGTTCACTGAAGTTTACTGATGCTTGGACAATCTTGTTTTCCTGTAGGGAACCATGGAGAGGCAGCAGACTTTCAGCAGATTGCAGAAGGGCTGAGAGAAATTGCAGACCAGCTGGAACAGAACGTCGTGGCTCAGGCTACCCGGAACCTGAGCAGGAACATAGCAGCCTCCCCATCTGACGTGAGTCGGCTCGGAGCACAGTAAATGTTGATGTTGTGATGGTCATTGTCTGGAATAGATGGGACAAACTCCTTAGTTTATAATCCAACGCAAAGTTACCAAGAGGCAGAAAACCCCCGAACTGCTGTGTACAGAGATCATTGCATCCAGGTTTTTTTTCTTTTCTTGGTAAAATGATGATGATGATTATTAATCTGTTATTAAATTGGTCCATGGTTTCCACTAAGAGAACTTTTTAGCTGAGGCAGTAAGCCAACCGGGTACTGACACAACATGTTTTGTGATCAATTCAGTTAGTACATGATGGCCTAAATCACAGGTGCCTTAAAACCCACCTGCTGAACACAGTAGGGCTCATTTCCAGTCATACCAAATTTGCATAATTCCAAGACTATTTAGGGACCCCAGTATGTAGAAATATTCAAATACACCATATTTAGAATAGGTGAAAATAACACATTTATGCTGCATTCTAAAACCTGCATTGTTTTTGCCCAAAACTGCATGTGATTATCATAAAGTGTGTAAGTCTGTAAAGGGGAGACTCGTTGGTACACATAGAACCCATTTTCATTCACATATCTTGAGGTCAGAGGTCAAGGGAACCCAGTGAAAATGGCTGTGTCAGTTTTTCCTCACCAAACTTTAGTGCAAGTTTGGAGCATCATTTAACTGCGTTTAAGCATTAATTCGTTAAAGGAATTAGTGGCATTAAAACAAATTTGCGTTAACGCGTTATCACATTAACTTTCACAGCCTTAGCAATCATGTATTTCAGCCAAAGAAAATAATGACTGGAGAAAAAAGGGCTCATCACTGAATATAAAATAGATGTATATTTTTTGCTAGAGGAACTACACATTTGAGTTCTGAAATTATGCGATGTACATGTGTATATACTGAGATTTGCAAGATTAAACTAATTAAATTAGAATTATTGAAGAGTTTAAATGGTTTGTAGTAACCAATTTCCTTAATAGCCCAACCTATTTATTTGTTAGATAAATCAATGCCCGCTTTTGCAAATGTTTTATTAGCACTGCAAAATAAGAGAAGTTAACAAGTTTGTGTGTGTGTATAGATTTCTGCATTAATGAATTGAACACCATTTTGTATCCAGTTTACACCTAGATGTTTGTGACACAAGTGCTAAATCAAAACCTAAAAGGATTATAGACATAAGTTATACACGCCCTAGTAAGAAGATGCATCCAGTTGTGTTGTTACTGATTACAAATTAAGTAAGATGACCTATAACAGTTGCAATAACCTAAAGTGTTGTCTTCATGTAGTGATTGATCCCTTTTGTTCGTTTGTGCTCTCCAGCAGTGGAAAGACCACCTCACCCGGGAGGTGGAGAGGGCGATGAGGCAGGGTGTGGGTCTGGAGCATCTACCCCAGGAGCGAGTCATGGTGGCGCTCACCCTCACCCTGGTGAAGGGAGTGTGCGAGCAGGCCCCTCGGCTGCTGAGAAACCTCTTCAACTCCGCGCTGCAGTACCTCACCCCCGCGAGGGCCAGGTGACTTCAGAGCTGCGGGGCTGAGAGGAAATTACTGAGAAACGTGCGGCAGGAAACGGCTCAATCTGAAACCAGCATCTGCTCCTCATGACCAGTCGTCTGTGAAAGGAGCTGCGTTGACCCTACAGCAGTAAAAAAAACACTTTTCAAACAAAGGGAAGTGACGATGAATTATTTCAGTTGACAGTCTTATTTTGAAAACGGGAAATAGAAGGTTGAGTTTGACACTTGAATTTATTCCATTACTTAATGTGATCTGTGTGCTCTTGCTTAAAAAATTTATCTTTATACTTGAAATACATGATTATTTTTGTATTTGATTATTTTTTGTTTGTCATATACATGTATGGCTATTATATAGTGTCATTTGATTAAATGTTTTTCCCGGAATGAGTTGTGATTTCAATCTTAAATATTGTGGGATTATATTTTATATTTATTAGTGTGTTGATCTTTGGCAATGCAACATTTTAATTGACATACTTAAGCATTTGAACAAACCACGACAGAAAAGGTTCTCAAATATTTTTTTTTATTATTATTCTCATCTCAAACAGTGTATTGTAGGAAACTCAAGGTACAAAGTGTCATGTTTGGAACCTTTTGAAGCCATCCATCCTTCGCTGTACTTTCTAACAGTTTCCCTTTGAAAGCAGGCAGAGTCCATGAGTATTACTATGTGTAACACTGACTGACAAACATGGAAACATCCTTTCTGTGTCAAAGAAGAATATCTGTTCAACACCCATTCATGAATTTCTCATCGTGATAAAACTCACCACAATATCCCCAAATTCTCAAAGAGAAAATATTTGAGTGGTGAGGCAGCAGTGAGGACAAAACTTAGTTTGTCACCTTTTAATCATGTATTACCGAGGACGACCAATGACTCAATGACATCAAAGGGCAGGAGAACAATATGGTCTAAACTTAATGTGGGGGAGGCCAGGGGACATTCCACTATAACAGTTCAGTTTCTATTTTAGACCTATAAGGAATATTTGCTCACTAGTAACTGCAGAGATTCCCTTAGCAACACAAGAGGTTGAATGTTACTTTGAAACCAAATCTTTATAATAGCATTCTCTATGCATATGTGAAACACGTCGATGCTGTTTTGATTGTCGCTGAAGAACACATTTTTGCCTTTCTACTCGAGGGTGTGGAGTATTGATTGTTGAAATCCTAACTGGACAGATGCAATTGTCATTGGAAAGTTGTGGCAAGAATCAGGTACATTATAAGCAATGGAGCAGTAATAGTGAAAGGTACAGCAAAAATATGACTAAAGACACCAGGCAGAAAAAAAGTAAAGCTGGGAAAAAATGCAGAAAAAAATGGTGGAGTAGCCTATCCAGTAAATTCAATCAGGAAATCCATTTACATTAAAGGAATTACCGAGTTTATGTACTGCTGTTCCTGCTACTCTCCTTATCTGGAGTAATATTGCTCACTTTGGCTTGGTAAACATAAGCAGTGGCTGACATGTTCCTGTTTAACTAATGCAAACAGTTTACACAAGGACTCGGGTATCTTTAAAGAGGACCTATTATGCTTATTTTCAGGTGCATACTAGTATTTGGGGTTTCTACTAGAACATGTTTACATGCTTTAATGTTTAAAAAACATACCGGCTGTGCTGCAGCACCTCTTTTCACCCTCCACCTTTCGGAAAGCCCAGTCTGCTCTGATTGGTCAGCTGGCCCACTCTGTTGTGATTGGTCAACCGAACCAAACTCTTCGAACTGTGCTCGAACTAGCTTTGTTTGAAGGCGTGCCAAACTAGCCGCTAGGCAAAGTGTGTTGCACGGTGACATCACCAAATTACGGAAAAAAAGGCGGGACTTCAATCAAGGTGTTTCAGGCAGTTCAGGAGCACTGTTTCTGTGGGGGAGAGTAACTCCCTTTGGTGTGGACTTTGGGCTGCGTAACTTTGCTGACCTTTTACATGCACAGAAAACTATAAAACACACTAAAGGAAAGGGAAAAAGCACAAAAGCATAATAGGTCCTCTTTAACAGTACTGTATGACACTTTATACTGTGTGGATACAGTGGGAAAATCCCATTGCCACAGAATTAATACCTTGTTACTTGCTGTATTTATTCAGACTTGCATACGGATGATGGCAAAAGAATGACTCAAGAATTTTAAGTATATCAGCATGCTTGATGTATCATTCCTACAAATGCAGCAGCAGTACTCTACTTTAGGACACATTTAAATACTTCCATCCATTCTTAGGCAAAATCTTTAATGTTTCATACAAGAAAAACTAAAATATGCTGCATGTAAATAATACAAATCCTTTGTGCAATATGGAAAGATGGAACATTAATCTAACCTAGTATGCCTGTTCTGTGTCATAAGCAGTTTCAAACTGACACGTAAAATCATAATACTGGTTTCTTTTCCATATCGTACATTTGGTTTGTTAATCGGAAAAGAATCGGAATACCTCATCACAGTTAGTGTTAGTGGGGGAAATATAAATAAATGCCACTTTGCTGCATAGAAAAAGAGGAAGCTAGAAAACCGTGTGTCTCGCAACAACACTAAGTGTGGGCTTTGAGGTTTACTTTAGCGCAGTGGGCATCGTCAGTGAATTTCCCATGAAGTTACTCTGACTCAAATGGTACAAAACAGACACCACAGAAACCAAAACTAGCAGAAGAATCCACAAACTTTCCATTGTAAGAGATGAAGGGCAGGAGTCTTAGGAATTTCACCACAAAATTACAAGTTAACCCAAAAGAATTAAGAGAGAAGAAAGACATGGAACATAAGGAGAACAGTGAAGTGCATCGTTTTCCCCTTTCTGACCTGGTGCAGTGCAGCAGCCAGATACTCCCAGCAGTAAGGTCGTGGATGAGATTTTGGTTTGCTGGGGGGCATTTTCACAGATTTTAAACCTTCAAAAAGGATAGATAAAAAAAAAAAAAATGCAGCCTCATTTAATAAATGCAACACACTTCGTGAGAACAGTCCCACCATGTGTGTACTAATACATTTATATCTACCTTAACATTGTAATTTGCATTCTCCTCCCCTGGGAAAGATTTCTTTACTTCCTCCTGTAGCTTATGACACCGTATGCCATTACAGCAGCGAGGACCACCAGTGCAGCGCCTCCATAAAGCAGCTCTGGGAGATCTGATTCTGGCTCCAGCTGCACTGGAGGCTCCTCAGCTGGGGATTCTATAGGGGCCACTGCAGCCGGCTCTGCCACAGTCTCTGGTTCTGGCTCCTCCGACTGGGGAGGCACTGCGACGGGCTCTGGCTCCTGTTCTGGTTCTGAGGTGGCTTCAGGCTCTGCTGGGGTTTCCTTGGCTTGAGATGGGGTTGCCACCTCAGCAGGCACTGGGGCGGTGGCAGCAGCTGGTTCTGGCTCAGGCTCCGGTTCTACTGCAGGAACAGATAAAGGAGCTGCAGGTTCTGGTTCAGCAGCAGCTTCAGGGACCAGGGGAGGCAGCTCTGGTTCTAAGACGAGGGGAGGCTCTGCCGACAAGCTTGCAGGCGTCTCTATTACAACTGGGTCTTCTAATGAAAGCAGGGAGGCCGGGGCCGTGGAGTCGGCGTCAGCTGACACTGGAACAGGTGGAGTCTGCTCCCTATATTCTTCTCTGAGCGCGGCCAGGTCACTCTCCGTGCCCAAAACGCTCATCATGCTTTCGTCTATTGCTCCGATTTCGCCTCCTTCCTCGAGCAGCTCGGCGTCTTCGCGCTCGACGTGGACAATGTCAGAGTTTGAGGAGTTGTTTTCGCTGCGCTCCTCGGCCAGAGCTACGCCCTCGTTGCTGTCCAGGCTCTTGATGTCTTCGGGGTCCATCGCAGCAACCTGTGCCCAAGACTCGTGGCCGGCGAGAGACACAGGAAAGCTTTCTGTCTGCCAGGAGCTCTGCTCACTGCTGTTGTCTCCAGTGCAGAGCAGCGAGGAGGGGGGACTGAGCTGGTCAGGATGCTGGTCCCCTGACAGGATGTAAATGTCGTTGCTGTCTTCAGCAATGGTCACACCTCGCTCCTCCTCTGACTCGAGGATGAATATCTCACCCTGTGGTAGACAGACAGAGACAGAGATGGTATCAACATTCTGTATACTGTAAACTAGGTGAGTAAAGAAGGCTGAGGCGATATTGAAGAATTTGGGGTAATAGTTGGAAACGTTAGTTATTATTTTTAGGGCTGTCAAAGTTAACACGTTAAAGCAAATTTGTTTTAACGCCCAGAGTGAAGATACTGGTATGAATAACCATGTCATACTATCTTGTCGAGAAGGACGCTAAATAACGCTCCAAACTTGTGCTAAATTTTGGCTGGGAAAACTGGCATGGCCATTTTCAAAGGGGTCCCTTGACCTCTGACCTCAAGATATGTGAATGAAAATGGGTTCTATGGGTACCCACGAGTCTCCCCTTTACAGACATGCCCACTTTATGATAATCACATGCAGTTTGGGGCAAATCATAGTCAAGTCAACACACTGACACACTGACAGCTGTTGTTGCCTGTTGGGCTGCAGTTTGCCATGTTATGATTTAAGCATATTTTCTATGCTAAATGCAGTACTGTGAGGGTTTCTGGACAATATTTGTCATTGTTTTGTTAATTGATTTCCAATAATAAATAAATACATACATTTGCATAAAGCAAGCATATTTGCCAACTCCCATGTTGATAAGAGTATTAAATACTTGACAAATCTCCCTTTAAGGTACATTTTCAATAGATAAAATAATGTGTGATTAATTTTCGATTAATTACTATTAAATATTTTGATCGATTGACAGCCCTGATATATCGTAAACTAGGTGAGTAAAGGTTGATGATTACTATTTGTCACCCAACACTGCTTTACACCTTAAGTTAGCCTTGCATGCCACCTAGTGGTAAGCAGCTTTTAATCAACAATAGATCTGGAGCCATCTGTAAAGCTCTCCTATTATGTAACACACATATCATATGATCATGTGGGTATGAGTGACCGACTCAGAGGTCAGCTTGCTGAACTAAATACACATTTGACCTCAAAAGATTAAAAATGTCAAACGTTTTTGCCCAAGCTAGTTTTTCATGTCAGCATTTCACATAACTGCAAGGAACAAAAAAAACATTTTAGTATGAGAGTGACCATACCAGCCATATCTTTCCATTTTGCTGAGTGTGTAGTGATGTGATGCTGAATTTACAGTATGTGGCTCAGAAATAGGCCAGTGAGTGTTCACCATGAGCACAAAGGAACGAGACACATACTGACATGCTCACTGTCTGTTGAGATGGGTGAACAAAGAGGTTAATAAGAGGTAGTTTGCTACACTTGATTTTTATCCTCTCACATTGTCCAGCAGCAAAATGTAACATTGCCCACACAACAGCCCTGTGAGTCCAGGTTTAGACTTTAACATCTCTCCTCTTAAAAATCACAAAAGGGCTATCTTATGTCAGAACAACGGCGATATGACTCACTGCGGAGAACACAAAAATGCTGACCCAACCTTTTCTCTTCAGTAGTGGATCCTACTTAATGCTGCTATACCAACAAGACTAAGAGCCATGCTAGCAGCATTGTGAGCCTGTACCTAGGCCCAGCAGTGCTTTGAGCTAAATGCTAACTTAATCATGCTGACATGCTCACAATGACATTGTCAACATGCTGATGTTTGGCAGGTATAATATTTAGAGTTTTAGCATGCTAACATTTGCTAATTAGCACGAAGCACAAAGTACGGCTGAGGCTGATGGGGATGTCACTAGTAGGGATGCACCGATCCAACATTTTCTGTCCCGATACCGATAGAGATACCCGGGCTTTTGTGGGTATCGGCCGATACGGAGTACCGATCCGATACCGGTGTTTAATTAATAAGCTGTATGCCTCACTGTGTGGAAGTGGATAATTCTTCAATGTGTAAAGCAACATCAGGCTTGACTTAAACGTTGCTTTCCCAACTTTGTAAAAGAAAATACATAAGATACAAATTTTGTGAATTGTAACTTATTATTAAAATAGTAAATTGTACACCAGAAAATTAGTAAAAAATCTTCAAAATTAACAGGAGTTACAATTCAATTGTAAACCTTTTTAATGTAGCAACAAAATTCCAGTATATAATGTATATAGTATATAAACATAAAATTGAATTTCATAGATCGGCCTCATTGTCACAGATATCCGATCCAGCTATTTGAGTCAGTATTGGCCCGATAACCGATCCAGTATCGGTATATCCCTTGTCATTAGTTAAGGTATTTGGTCAAAAATCCCAAGTATTGGGCACATTAAATCGTTGATCTGATGATGGTACTAGATGAAAAACAAAAAAATACAGTTCATCCACATAAATATGGTACAAAATTTCACAGCAATCATCCTCTGGGGATCACAAGTGTCTGTATAAAATTTCATAGCAATCCATCGATACTAAAATAGATATTTCAGTCTGGACAAAAGTGATGGACGGACCGACCAACAGAGCAACATGCAAGCCACAGAGCCATATTGGTAGCATAGCTGAAATAGTCACATCTGTCTGAGCAGGCGCATCTAGCAGATGACACAGAAAAAAAATGCCGAACATAGGCTGGGTGTATGATACAACTGAACTGGGTTTACAGATAAACCGAGCTTGTTACATTTTGGATCGGTCATGAGCAATGAGCAGGCTGCTCTGTCGTGTTTCTATGCATGCCACAGAGGTGTGACCTGACCGGACGAGATTCAAACAGACAGTGGGCACCGAGGTGTTTGTGTGTGTGTGTGTGTGTGTGTGTGTGTGTGTGTGTGTGTGTGTGTGTGTGTGTGTGTGTGTGTGTGTGTGTGTGTGTGTGTGTGCGCAGCAGACAGAAAGGTTCTGACAGCAGAGATCAGCTCCCAAGGCAACACTGTCTCATTTGAAAACATGATAATATGTTATTATGTTCTTCACAGAGTGTCCCTGACTGCCAATTTGCATCTGAATTGCATCTATCTGGAAGCATACAGTATGTAAACTATCATTGACCTATGTAAATGTGATTTTTTAAATGACATGGTCAAGCTGTGAAGGTTATTTTTCCTTACAAGGACACTTAGTGGATGCAACGGCAGCTGCATCCAGGGAGGCAGGAAAGAGATTAAATCTAACAGCGCTCCGTCGTTATCCAACATTCGCTTTCTCCGTAAGCTGATTTGCATGCCTCGCCCTCAGGTTACAGGCTCGCTATCAGCTGGGCTGAACGGGACGGGGTTTGCCATGTGGTATAAAATCCACAGCAAAACATTGCCGATGATGGTATTCAGGAACAATAACTATCAACCCTTCCCCTGCATTTACAGTTTACAAGTTTCTGCTGCTACAAAATCCTCACTGATCTAAAAATTTAAACTGACAGTAAACCTCAAAAGGAGGTTAAACTGAGTGCCACAGCAAAAAATTATGTCAATAAAGAATATCAACCCGTAGAGCACAAGCACCACCTATAAACCATTTCTGACACAACTTTTTATGCAGTTTACTGGCTGTCATACAAAACAGCCTAAAGTACATGAAGAACGCAGGACAACTTTGCTATTTAACCAGGTGAAGTCCAAAGCTAGATTCATAGTGATGAACAATAATACAACTTAACATAGAAGGATTCATGAACAAACAACATGTATGAATAAACAACAATTGATTGGAAACAACTTTTAAATCTGCGTCAATACTTTAACAAAAGCATAAATAAATAATGGAAAAAACACACACCTGAATTTGCTCTATATTTGTTCTTCATTTAATGTTGTCCTCCAGCACTGCTGATGTTGGGAAACACACTTACCATTTAAGCGTTGTTCTGTCGAGAGGTGTGTCCCACAGCTCTCCACCCTCACCCCAAGGCAAACACAAACTGTATAAAACAAGTTCACATTCCTGCTGCAGAGCTTAAGGTGCATGCTCTACCTGTCCTTGCTTTACCTTGTCATAGTGCTTCATTGCAACATTATCCTGATCTGACATCAGCACGCCGAGTAACGTAGCAGCTGCCCAAAAGATATCTCTAAACAAACTAAGATTTTATGAGAAGACAACAGCTGCCACATTTTTTGTGACAAGTACTTGCTACATTGCCACATACTGTCAACATGCTGCATCCACTTGCAAATCCAAACATTAGATCTGGGATGTTATAAAGGGGCACACTTTCCACATCAACAACATGTCAAACCCACAGAAATACAAAACTGCAAACGGGTTTTTACAGATTTTCGAATGATTATGTAAACCAGTGACACTGGCTCATATGTACTCTTAACATTTAGGAGGATTATGTCATCACTGTTCCTAAAGGACAAGCGCTGCAAGAGGTCACACAGCAGCAGCTGACTGAGAGGGACTGTTAGACTGCTCATCAGAATGTAATTGTACCTTTAATTCACAGTTGGTTATTTATTATCACCCAGGATGGCTTCGCAGGCTGTGGCCAGTGTTCTTTCACGTTAAGATACATGCAAAGGAAGAATTTTCATCCCCACTAACACAGATCACTTTTTTCACCATGTTTTAAATACTTGCGGTAACTACAATAGCTACAGTACACTTACACCTGTGAGTGCCCACATGTAACCCAGAAGAATACTGACAACCAATGTCACTATTTCATCCATAAATAAGAGATACACACTGTTTAATACATTCTCTTCCTCCGGCTTTTGACTCAATAATGGAAAAGCAAATACATTTTTTGCCATTTATTTATATTCTATCATTATATTTAGACACACTATTTCACCTTAGGTTTCCTACAGACAACTTGAGGACTGAATGAGTTTATGGGACCTGGCATCTCCTTTTTTAAAAACTGATGCAACTATGGGACAATATAGGATTTTATCGCGAATTGCGATAAAAAACTCTCACAATAAGTTGATAGTTGTGAATTTCCATTATCAGGATAATCGTGAATTTCCTCACGAATAACTAGAAAAAGCTGTCTAGCTCATTATCAAAGTAGAAAATGAAATATTTAACATGATTTAAAAAATACAGGAATTATCATGCAAGAAAGAACACACAATGTTGCCAATTTTTTTTGATCCTATATTTATGAAAGGGGACCTTATGATTTATGATTACCTTATTTAAAGGTCTTATTGATAACATTTTTACGTAGACGAATATTTAAAAATAAATAAATAAATAAAATAATACATCCACAGAGCCCTTAGAAAGGTGCTGAATAAAAGTATGGCGTTTCCTCAAACAAATTATTATGATTGTGAATTAATCATTTAAACATTTTTGGCAGGTTCAAAGTTCATGTTTTTTTATCTCTGTGGAAGATATCTGACGTTTGGTTCCCACTTCTAACAAGTCTTGTGAGCCAATAGTAAAACGACATTGGTATCACGTGGAATATCTGGGTCGTCAGTTATAGTGTGTAAAAAACGGATAAATGGCAGAGATTGACAGTAAATGCCTGGCAACGACTTGTAAAGTGAATGCAATGGAACGGGGGAGGGAGAATTTGACATCTAGTTGCTGAATGTTATCAATAGCACCTTTAAAATTGTTTGTTTTTTTACTAAGAATGATGTTCACTAAAAAACAGATACGTATCCTATCTGTGACATTTTTTAAGAGTTTTAAGCATATTTAGATGATTATCAGGATAACATCTTGAATTGCAAATATTGTGGCCAGGATAATCGTGACAATTAAAAAAAATAAAACTTTCATATCGTCCTATGCCAACAGTCTGTTAGCTGTTATGTGCAGCTACACAATTTGCATTAGTAAACACTGGGTTTTGCTCGTCATCATTAACAGTGTTGTGACAGCAGTGAGACTGATGGATAGACAGAAGAGGACAGAGTGGATGGATGGGTGCCCTGTTTAAACCTTGGCAGTCAGCCAGTGTGCTGCTGCTGCTGCAAGTTACAAGTCATTGGGCCAGTCAAGCCCCTGGCGACGATGTTTTTAGAGGATTATCAGAGTTATTTTGGGGGCTTCCTCAGCCTGCACAGTCAGGCACTCTACTTTAGTCTAGTCTGGCCTCATGTCGACGCAGCGGCACGGTGATGCACATATTTCGAGCTGGCGAGAGGGTGCTTACATAACATGGGGGAGCACTGTTACACTGTGCAGGGTGGAGCATGACGTGCGCTGACAAGGCCCAGGCTGGAACCCTTACAGCACCCAGTCCATAAAATATAATCACCGCAAACATCTAAGCAGCAGCAACTATTATCAATGTAAAACTGAGGGCCTGCACAAGTTGCTTAATTGCCTTATTAAGATAAGCTGCTTTGACTATCAAATATACTGCAGTAAAAATAATGTTTGACTCCATTATCCCTTTCTCTTTGCTAAGAGGTCAGGTGCCATTATAAGTGCGCCACTTTTATACCTCAGGAGTCATATTACATCACACTCACAGAGACAGTAATATGAAATGGCTGTTGTGCACATTCAGTTCTCACCCAGCAGTTTTCACTGAAGGACAATTGTCTTGATTCCTCAGGAGGAAAGGCCGACAACAGCACGCAAGCATACAGACTGACAGACAGACAGGAGACAGTCTGTGAACAAACTAACTGAGACAACCCAGAGAGGTTGGTTGGCGTACAGTTCAGAGTTTGTAGTTTATCTCCTTTATTTCAGAATCTCTTTCGCCGTTAGGGCCGTTTCCTTTTGCTCATCTCCCCCCCTTCTTGTCCCCCCTTCTTGTCCCCCCACTAATCATGTCCTCCTCCTACCCCGCCCCTGGCTGTGCACTGTTTGGGGGTTGTGGTTTTGTTCCTGCCAAATCAAGTGTACCCCACATTAGGGTCATATTAATCCTTATTGTATTCTGATGTAACTAACAAAGGCATCATGAGAGGCACCCAAATCTAACAACTTCGCTAGAAAAGGTTAGGGGACATGGACTGCTACTAATCTGTGCATTTAAGATTTGTGTCATTTAAAAAAAAAAAAAATACAGGAACGGATTAATAAATAAATGAGATAAATATGACAAAGAAAACATGTTTCGGCTCTCCATCTTCTCTTCTCTAATATAAAAGTACTTGATGTTCCTGTGTGCTATAATGAAAAAACAAAAATCAATCCGTACCATATGTTAACACGCAACCACTCAACGATGACAAGAACTGGAAATACAGCTAGAGATACCTATTCGGCTGCCAAGAGTTTATCACTCTAAACATTCGCACGCACACATGATGCATCCAGACCAATGAGCTCGCTCTGTAGTTGCTTCAACACTACAAGTAAAACATCCTACCTCGATGTGAAGTCTTGAAAACCCCCAGGTCACTTCAATAAACAATAGGCAGTCCTGGTGATGGAGTGGATGTAGGAAGAGAAGTGTGCATGCAGGCAGCTGTCAAACTAATGGAGATTTCACTTTGCTCTCACTGGCTCACCATGCCCACCCTCTTTCTCCCCTCCCTCCTTCGTATTCCCTCCCCTCCTATCGCCACTCTCTTCATGCAATCTCTCTCTCTCCTCCTCCTTTCTCTCCATCCCTCCATCTCTGATCTTGCCCCAGCCTATCATCCCCTGTGACATAACGTGGAGCAAGAATGTCGCTTTGTTTGGAGCCTGGCGCGTTATGTTCACGTTACATTGCACGAAACTGGGCACAGCATCATGACAATGAGGTAATGGCGGCCGGAGCGGTGGTTAACGTGTCAGGTCACGTGACCCTTCATCTACATGACCTTGTTCACAGGGAGCCATCTGTGACAGTGTTCCACTTATTACAACACTGGAAGACAAAACGCTCGCCAATATCTATCCCTTCATTTGCGTGAGTAAACACCACACTGGAGCTGCTTTGTATCAGGGTGTTCTCACAATGAGGAGCAGCAGAGTTCACATGAGCAAAGTTCATGTTGTGGGATCTTTAAATAAGCATATTATCTTCTTTAAATATGCAAATAATTAAATTCTCCCTAAGTAAAAGCAACATCGTATGTAACACAAATACTATCAAATTTTGGATCCAAACTATGATTAAGGAACAGGTCCATTATTTTTGCTTTTTAGGTGTTTATATCATTCCGTAGCTTCCCAGTGGTAATCCTTATGTATTCAAATCCGAACATTAAAACTTTGGTCAAAGTATGTATGTTTTAGCGTCACAAAGCCTGACGTAGGTTTCTGCATGATGACGCTGCTTCATGTACAGTATATATATGTCTTTTTAGTCAGTGCATTAGTGTTATATACATTAACTTGGCAGCCAGCATGCTCCCAGTTTGGAGAAGCAGAAAGGAGTGCCGGCACGGAAGCTAAGCAATGTACTGCTGTGTGGACGCCACGTTAGTTCAGATCCAAAAGTCACACTATAACACAAACAAACTAACCGATCGATATAGCAGTAGACCAGCAAATCCCGTAATCTGCAAGGTAAAATGACTGTTTTTGTGAATGTCTGGTCTGATAGCTTTGAAAACCGCGATATAAAGGCTTCAGTTCCCGTCAGAAAGGGCTGTCTGATGGTGAGGTAAAGCTGTGAAAATATTCTAAATATAGTGTACACTTCAACGGATATTGATATTTTTTAAGGTGCCAAAATAAATTTTTCTGCTGCTTTACTTCGACGTCAGACAGCTCTTTCCGACGGGGAACTGAAATCAGTGTATCACTCTCTTTAAAGACTCGATTTACAAAAGCAGTCATTTTACCTCACAGAACGCAGGAGTATACATACAACCCCACTTAAAAAAAATCCGAACCAACCCTTTCAGTTACTTCCAAACTTAGCACAGCCAACTTTGACATTATTCATAACCTTATTGATTCGCTTTGATTAGTTTACTTTGGTTAAATACGTTACTGCTTTTTGCAACGGCTGAGTGGTTGTTTCCAATTGAAAAAAAAAAACATGGAACAGAGCGCAGATGGATCCGTCCTTTAAATGTTGTCAACAGATGGATGATTAAGTTGTAAATGACCACAAAGTGGATTACATGAAGCATTTGACCCCTGACTGATGGGAGGACAGGACAGGGGCTGCTGGTTTTGTTTTAAGTGTAGGTATTATACTGCAAAATAGCAGTGATTGCACTTAAATACTGTAAGGTTATTTATGTAGATTATCTGTTGTGGATTTATTGTCATGCATACTTATTTTAGTATGATGTACATTTTAAATCGCATGTATGGTAATGTGGTTGTTGTAGAGCACAAAAAGAACTCTGGGAAATGAAACATCTGTTCAGGTAGCTCACTGATGCCCTCATCTGGCTATCTGGAGTACTGTATAATCTACTTCAGCATGGTGCAAGCTTTTTTCATCTATGCACACTACAAAAAATATTTTGGGCTTCCAGGTGACTAAGTATAAAACATACGGGTAAGCATATAATGGTTTTCCTCCATTGTGTGCTTAAAAACTCACCCATCCGCCTTGCTGGATGATGTAGCCAGCTTCATCCTCCTCCAGGAAGCGTACCCCCAGATGCAACAGGGTTGTCAGTGACTGGCCCTCACTTTGTAAAGCCTGGAGCAGCACCAAAGGTACTAGCACCTGGGAGAGAGGAGTAGACGTAGAAGTTAAAAGAGGGAGGGGCGAAAAAAGAAAGAAAAGCAGTGGGGACACAAAGGTAAGAGACATTAGGATGGCAGAGGTACCAGTAATGTTTGTTTCATAAAGCTCATGGGTGACTCACCTTGCTCCAGCCTCCCTGTGTGTGTACTGAGAGAGCCCGTGTTGTGTCTCTGAATCTCTGGTAGTCCATAGGCCTGAAACACACACAGACATCATCACTGGTATTAAATATAAGGTCTAAATATCACTGTTTAGGAAATAGTTAAATGTGCCTAGAATCCAGGAATTGTTGTAAGAAGCCACCTCATACCCATTATCCCACAATACCCTTTTTGTTCACCTGCCAAGAGCTACTAAAAAAAAACATATTTGGTTGCCAAGACTAGATTTGCCTTCAAACTTATCTGAGGTTTTGAACCTTAAAGTTGCAGTCAGTAACTTTGAGCAAATATGATAAAAAGTTATTATTTTATAAAATGGTAACAACATCCTGACAGTAATGCATCAGACAGAAAATCTATGAAAAACTCATGTTCCTCTGTGTCCTCCTGTGCTCCTAATGGCAATTGCAAGATTTTAACGTGCCCGAAGGAAAACAACCAATCAGAGCCGAGCATTCTCTAGAGCAGCGGTCAATCACTGCTCATGAAACTCGCGAACTCCGGTCAAACTGTCAAACTAGGCAGCGCTGATCAAATATGAATCAAGATTCTGTTACTATAATGCCTATTTCTCTCCTCAAATGGTTTCAGAAACATCTTGTAGTGTACTGTTTTGCTGTAAAGTGAGAAAGTTTGCTCCGGTCGGTGGGCGGGGCTTGGTTTTGGCTTGACTGTATTCAACATGGCGGCCAGGTCACAAACTTTTTCATTTTACAGCTAAACAGAACACTACGAGATGTTACTGAAAACAATTGAGGCAAGAAATAGGCATTACTGTTACAGAATATTGATTAATATTTGATCAGCGCTGCCTAGTTTGATGAGTTTTGCGAGCAGTGATGGACAGCTGCTTTAGAAACTGCTCAGCTCTGATTGGTTGTTTTTGTTCGGGCGCGGTGGAAACTTGCAAATGCCATTAGGAGCACAGGAGGAGGCAGAGGAACATGATTTTTTTCCCACAGATTATCTGTCTCATACACTACTGTCAGGATACAGTGACGATTTATAAAAATAAATTTGTATCGTATTTGATCAAAGTTATCAACTGCAGCTTTAAACGTGGGCAGATTGAAAATGTGTTTATGTTGACCAGAGCTTATTGCTTCTCTTGTATTTGTTGCATATTTTATTTGTATATCTATGATTTCTGTTATCTGCTTTCGTTTTCTAGCTGACCCCATGTGTGCTGTGAAGCTATACCTTCCTCCTGGGTCAAATTCACACAACTGGAATATATTTGTGTTGTGTTATGTGCTATATTTGTAAATGTGTTTGTCTTGTAAAGTGGATGTCAACCATGCTTAAAATTAAACCTTTTACTATAGTTGGAAATTGGTGGGCATTGGTTTTCTTCCCCATTTTTGCATATCTATATAGGAGCACATCCAAAAAGCTGCTTTATACTCTCTGGTGTAGTTCCCTGAGCGTTTTTTTTTTCTTTTTTTTGCAGCAACGTCCTACTCAGTTACACAGTTGGACGTTGCCCAGTACAACCACAGTCTTATCTGCTGGCCACAGAGCAACTCTACTGGAGCAGCTACGGATGCCTTGCTCAGGTGAACCCCGCTTATGTTCCAACTCACTTAAATTCATTAAAGGAACACTGTGCTGTATTTAGGGGGATCTATTCGATAATGGAATATAATATTACTAAGTGTGTTTTCTTTAGTGTATAATCACCTGAAAATAAGAATCGTTACCTTAGAATGAGCCGTTTATATCAACATACGGAGCAGGTGCTCTTCACGGAGCCAGCCGCCATGTTTCCAGAACGGACAAACCAAACACTGGCTCTAAATAGGGTCTTTCGCGTTTTTGCATCGACCAACATAGTTCTCCAACGCGGTCTCCTTTGGTTGCATTTTTATCATCTGTGTGCATTCTCAATCCAGGAGAAATAACTGTTGCTAGTACTTATTTCCAGCACGGCACAAGTCGGGAACACAGTCGGGTTGAGATTGTGAACACAGACAATACCTTTCTTAAAGATTCTTGGATTTTCAAAGCTGTCTGGTTTAGAAGTGAATGTGGGTATATGTGTGTGTGTGAGACAGAATGTGTGTTAAGTCAATAAGTTCAAGCGAAAACTGTGTGCACATGTTATTGTGTTCAATCTATGGCTGTCAAAGTTACCGTGATAATAACGCATTAACGCAAATTTATTAGGAATATATTGGTATCCCGTTCATGTCATGCAAGCTTGTCGCAAAGGAGGCTAAATAACTTTTAAATTTTGCAGATGAAAAACTGGCATGGCCATTTTCAAAGGGGTCCCTTGACCTCTGACCTCAAGATATGTGAATGAAAATGGGTTTTATGGTTAGCCACGAGTCTCGCCTTTACAGACATGCTCACTTTACGATAATCAGCTGTTTTTGCCGGTTGGGCTCGAAGTGGCGATTAATTGTGATTAACTATGGAACTAATATTTTAATTGATTGACAGCCCTAGTTCAATTTGATCCATTCAGAGTTAAATGGAAACCTTTCAATCAATTTCATGCGATAACACCATTTTCCCCACACTGTTAAAGTTCAAGAGTTCACCAAGAAGAAAATGCAGCAGTGTATCAACATTCTTTTGAGACTGTAACTCTCACGCTGTGGGCAAACACATTTATCTCACACTGTGTGAATGTAGTGTGAAAGCAGCATAGTGAGGAAACTTGCACTCAGTATTGAATAGTGTAGTTGCTGCACTGACCAACACAATTCTGTGTCCATGTGAAATACAAGTCTTGGATTAACCATTTGTAGGGAGTCAAGAAAATCAGCGATTGTCTCAGAGCAGCGATGCTGTTGATTTATACTAGTGTTGCCATGAGAGCTACAATCTATCATGAAAGTCAGAAAGGTGCAAACTGACCCTGCGAGGAGTGTGTATACGGCTGCTGCCAGGTGTGTGTCGAGCTCTGCGGCCAGCCGGTCTCCCATCGCAGCGAGGCAGTCTTCAATGGAGGTTTCTGGGGTGGGCGGATTAAACACGAGCGACATGTGCCGGTCGAAGCCTGTTGTAGAAGAGGCTGCAAACACACAGAACCCCAGAGACAATGAAATCTCAAGACAGGCAGTGCAGCTCATTTTTAGGAATTACTCCTATTGCCAGAAAAGAAAACATAAGGTGGTTCACTTCATAAATGTAATGCACATTCACACTATACACCGGTGATAACACCAAAAGTCTGGGTTATCTATGTAACTACGGTTCTCTGAGTTGCATAAATGAGTGTCTCACACACTTCCTGTGACAAACCACGGATGTTGGGTTGTCATGGAGAGAAGGGCTCCTTTCATAATAAAGTGGGCTTACACCAAACCATCCACCATTCAAAGAGTTCACTTCCACCTTACCACGCATGAGCATGGAGGGTGGTCTGGAGTGATGCTCGCTCATGCTGCTCAGAGAACTGCTATGTAAAGAAACCAAAGTTCTCTTTCACTGCCTACATTTCATGTTTTACACAGACAAATATTGACCTCTGGATTCCTTTGCACAGGCAGACCAACTGGTTTTTCATTGTGTGTTTTCTTTCATTTATTTATAGAAAGGCGAAGTCCCGCCCCTTCCAGTGGACCACCATCGGACCTTATTTCGGAAAAAATATGAACGGTAGTCAACGGCGAGAGACAAAGATTTTTTTTATCCTGTTTGAATTGCGCCATGAGTCACACATATGATGTTTTTCAATGTAAAAGATACTAAGTGTTGAAGTGTAAGACTATGAAAATATGATATTAGAAAGACTACACACCCAAAAGTTGTATAAGTGACATCTCGCTGGATAAAACACATCAGGTAAGATAACGTTTCATTTGTGCGTGGAACATAGCAGTTAGCTAGCTAGCGTTGGTGACGTATATTGACGAGAGATGTAGTTCACTGAGCGGTTTCACACAAAACTAAATGATACTACGACTAACTGCATATGTGAGATTCATGGCGCAATTCAAACAGGATCAAAAAAATCTTTGTCTCTCGTCGTTGACTACCATTTATTTATTTTTTTAAATGAAGTCCCATGGAGAACAGCTAAAGGGGAGGGACTTTGCTTCTCTATACTGGACTTTAAAGTATCATAATTGTGGTATATATATATATGTTACATCTATTTCCTCCAATATATTATGGAGACTTGACTCCATAATGGCTAACTTTAAATCAAAGACTTGAGACCTGAGTATTACTCCTATTTTGTAACAAAAACAGTGGATAACCACTGGAACTGGTTGTGTGTGTGTGTGTGTGTGTGTGTGTGTGTGTATCCACTTACAAGCAGCGATTTCATCGTCCAGTTGTCTCAGCTCTTCCTCATGCCCTTTTATCATTGTACTCGTCTGTCTCGCATGCTGGGCATCTCCTGAAAGAGATAAAAACAGAACATATGAACCAGCGGTCTCTTGCACGCACGCACGCACGCACACACAAAGACTCTTCACAAATACTATACAGCACTTCACAAATAAGACACAAAACCAGAAAAGCAATGCACAATGAAATCGTCTGCCAAAAAACAAAGTTGAGCACTAACACAAACACTAACTTTAGAGAGAAATGTTTGCAGGCTTAGGTGTAGCTAATACCACCAACACCCTTTACTCCTACTGCAGCACTCCTACTCCTCCTCAGCATGATATTGCTGAACTCAAACGATAAAAGGCTGAGAATGGTGCTCTCTCATCGCATGCATCCGAGGCACCAATGCACGGCTCATGCTTACGTAATCATGTTCTCGTAGAAACAAGAAATGCAAGTATGAACCTGAAAAGGAGCAGGATATGGGACCTTTAACGTAAAACACATTCGGAATGTAGCCATTCAGCTTATGATGATCCAGCATTTGATGACATCCCTTCCTGTTCACACACTCAACCCAAAGACATCGGTTACTTCCACTATCATGGCATGTGGACTCCTTTGGCACAGCTAAACCGGGGACTAGCAGCCAATAGAAAAGAAACATGAAGGACCTTTAAGTATCATTCTTCACTGATTTAACAGCTGACTGATATGATTTTTCCAATTAATCAAATACTGTTTTGTTTTGGGTTTTTTTTATCTGAAGAAAGAGGTCCACTCCCTTTTCTATTCTGTCTGTGTCCCTGCAGCTCATACAGGAATGCCCTGAGGACCACTGTTGGTTTTCCCTGGGCTTGGTGCTGTTTCAGCATTCAGCCAGACGGCTAACTGGCCAACTATTTTGCTTTGGTTCATTGGCGTGTGAGTTATCCTACAGTGATTACACATGACAGGCTGTCAGAAATTGGACCGGGTCAAGCGGAAAGCAGGGATCAGCCACTCATCTGTCCTTCTCCGCCCATTTCCGAGCATGCACGCAACAATAAAAAGGGACAGGAAATACAGAGAACTCCCCCTCTGTCTTTTTACCATCTCTCACTTCTGTTTTTTCATGCTCAAAATGCCTGAGCATTTTTTTTTTCAGATAGCTTTGTTTTTTTTCCTGTGACAGAGGGAATGACGTGCATGGCCTACAATGCATGCAGAACTGTCTTCCCTTCTGAATGGTTTGTTTCTCTCCCTGTGATCAATTTATTTCACCACTAACACACCGTGGCCAAACGAGTAAGCACAAAGTAAGTCTCTTACAGCAAATATACACACATATATTCATAAAACAAATACAAATAGGTCAAAAACTGTTCAAAAAGCACTCTGTGTGCTTTTGGTATGCTAGGTGCATAGGGAACAAGATGAAAAACAGGCATGCTGCTGGCCTGAGGTCATGGCTCAACATTGCTATAAAAGCCTCTGTAAAGACAGTCCAGTCTTCAGCTACTCTGGACACCACATTGGAAGGATTGCATCTGGGCTTATAGGGAGCCTAACATGACATCTATTTGTTTACAAGCACTGGGTCATGTTTAAATGGGTACAACAGTCTCTGGATGTGTTTCTGTGCCAATGTCAAAGAAGGCTAAATTAAGCTAGAAAACAGGTGGCAACCTGCCTACACACCCTGAATAGTTTTTGTTACTGCCAAGTGTGCATGTGCATACAACTCTATTTGTGTGAGGTGTGAATGCACAAGAGTGAGGTTTGCCCTAAAATATGTGTCACACACTGCACAACATGAAGAGACTGTAGAGAGTGCTAAAGCAGGGTGCCCTTGACAGTAGTTGCACCTCAGTAAGGAGCAGTGCGTCTCTTTAGGACATTATGGACATTTAAGTACTGCACTTTACATTTCAGAAGCAATAGAGAGTTGTTCCGATACCGATACCAGTATCGGAAATGCATCCAATACTGCTCAAAATTAGGTATCGGCGGGTACGCCAGTCTATGCACCGATTCAATACCATAATTTATTAACCCATAAAAAAACTGAACTTGTTTAACCGGAAATCTATTTTCCTTCTTTGTTCCAAATCGATTGCCTCCACTGTGCTGTCGCCCTGGATGTATCATGGCTGCCACTGGCGACTACTGTTTAAGAGCAGCGAAGAAGAACTGATTGCAGGTAGTTTGTCACGTGACGAGCAAACAAAAACAGTGGAGAACTAATGGAGAGTGTAACGGTAGTCACAGCAAGGAAAATGTCAGTCATTTGGTAATATGTCACAGTGTAAAATCCAACAAGTAAAATGGTGATATGCACAGTATGTAAGGCTTCTGTTTCGAGGGGTGGTACTAGTGTTTCCAAATTCAACACCAGCAATCTTGTAAGACATTTGAAGATGCACCAAGGCAAAGGGGGAAAAAAAGGACGAACCGCAGCAGCAAACGTTGGAAACCGCATTCCAACGACGAGATAAATTCCATATAGATAGTCCAAAAGCGACAAAGATATTATATTTATCACGCTGGTATCTGATCGGTACTCGGTATCGGCAGATACTGCAAGTTCGGGTATCGGTATTGGGAAAGAAAAAGTGGTATTGGAACATTTCTAAGCAATACCTTCAGTCAGATAACATTAAACTACATTAAGAGGACCAAGAGAAAATGTAGCCACTAATCTAAAGTCTTTTCTTCTCACCTTGAGCTGAGGTTAGTGCCTGTGATCTATGAACAGGCGGCAATCCCAGATAGTTGAGCACAATGTACTTGGTTTCATAATGGAAACCCTCAGGCACAGCGGCAGTGATGGAGGCAGAAGAGGTGGGGCCTGAGGTGGCCATTGAACAGACTTGTGTCAGACTCTCAGGCACATGCGTTCTTACAGTCAAAGCTGGACGTCTCACCTGAGGAAAAATCAGAGCCACAGGAGGAAAAATTAACTTGTTAATCTGACAATTATGATCGCTGCAGCAGTAGTCAAATTTGGCCAAAAATACTCATTAACAAAACATGAGGGCATTCACATAAGAGTCCTGATGACATCTGTTGTTGAACTGTAAAACAGCTGTTAGGTGGATGCAATATATTGAAGTCCCACTCAGTGTCATCACAGGCATGATAGCACAATGGCCATTGTGCCAGGTGGACATGGTCACTTGCCCATCTGGCAAAGGGGTGAGTCTATAATTGATGACTAAATGTTTAATTTATGGTTGCCTTTTGGACTGCATGGCTGCTAACTTAAAAACACAGAGGGGAAATAAACCCCACAACATGTCTATATCTTAAATGGGTACGTTATGTACCTACATCATGTAACACAATTCAACTTACATAACACACGTGGTTGGACAGAGGGGCGTGAAAAGTCCTTGAATATAAGAGCCTTTACTGAACAAATGTTAAATGGAGTTTTTAAAC
This sequence comes from Sebastes umbrosus, assembly GCF_015220745.1. Taxonomy (NCBI): domain Eukaryota; kingdom Metazoa; phylum Chordata; class Actinopteri; order Perciformes; family Sebastidae; genus Sebastes; species Sebastes umbrosus. The sequence goes on along the minus strand of NC_051272.1, from coordinate 30,152,865 downwards.
GCTGCTGTACTGTTTATACTTCTCCTCTGGGTTTTCCTAGACATTAATGTACAAACTCACTGAAGTGCTGAGCTTCTTATCAGCTCACCTCGTCCTCCAGAGATGATATATGGGTGACACCATGCGGGGCGAAAGTGAGATTAATGTCAAGTTGGACAAATTAAAATAACTTTTCCGGCTTTGAACTGTCAAAATAAAACCCTCTTTGCTGGCTTATGGAGTCCCCCAAACCCGAGTAATACCAAAGTTTCTACTTCAGATAACAAAATTATAACTAGTATAGTAATTTATAATATAAAGGAACAGCCTCCTATTGTCAAAGTCACAGCATGGCTCCACAAGACTACGACATATCGCCACAGAGCACCTCAGCACACATGCAAGCTACAGCTAGCTTAATGTTACACGTTTTTAGGTTGCTATTTCAGAGGCGCACAACTTTAATTGTTTTACTTGAATTAAGCCAAACTGGAGTCGCTTTCTTACCGTCCTTGTCCAAAGGCAACCAGGTGCTGACAGACGACAGGTTGAAGGGGAATATGCGACAGAGTCCCCTGCAGCAGCAGCAGTGTAGCTGGAGAGGGCAGAGAGACCACCACTGGCAGGCAGCAGTAGCACACTGTGTGCTCTGGAAAGCTACACAAGCTAGTGGGAATACAGCAACAACCTTCCGGTCATAACTTTCAAAATAACTCTCGTAAATTAGCGGACACAAGTTTTTGAAATGATAAAACTTTAGGTTTTGAAGTGGTAACGCTATAAAGTCTGTGATTATTGTGTTGCATCCAACCTGATTAAACCTTCCAATGTATCCTAGCAACTGTATGTATCCTAGCAACCGCAACCTGAGGGATGTCAGTTGAGCACGGACGTTATAGGCCTTACATCTTCCAAATGGAAGTTATAAGTTTATAGCTACATCATAATTACAATTACCTTTCCATAAAGTGAAGTTTGACACTATAATATCAATAAAATTATAATAGCTCATCATCAAAGAAGGAAGATACCATCAAATATGACGTATGGACTATCAAAATTACACAAACACAGGCAGAAACAGCGTGATGTCCTCGCAACACTGTTATTAAATATAAGCACTATTGAAATAACCCAGCCAACATCTGTATGTGGGGCCCATATGGGTAGTAAATAGGCTGAAAAATGGGCCCTATATGGGATTGTCCATGGGTTCCATAATGGCCCAATGTCAATTGCCCACATGGATCCCATGCAGGATTACAATGGGTGTTATGTGGGCCCCAACTGGGCAACATACCCAAGACCCATCTTAGTCCCAGCTTTAAGTTCTATGTGGGAACTACATGGGGACTACATAGGCTTAAATATGGGTTGTAAGTGGGTTTGTCCACAGTTTCCATGTTGGCCCCATGCCAGTTACCCTTGTGGGTTTCATGCAGGAGTACACTGGTTGTTTTATGGGCCCAATCTGGGCAACATAAACCAAAACCCAATCTCTAATTTCCCAGTAGTGACCCACCTAGGAACCACATTGGTAGCCCACTTGGGGGAGCCCATGTGGGACCTATTTAGTTGACTCAACTGGGCCCCATTTGCGTTGCCCATTCTGAGCCCATACACTAATTTCCCATTAGTGACCCAACAAGAACCCACATTAGTTCACCCAAGTGGGCCCCAGATAAGATGCCCATTTTGGGCCCATACCCACTTGGTACCCAGGTACCCCCAGCATAACCCATGTGGGGCCCACATAACACACACAGGCCCGGCCAGTTAAGGAGTTTTTTTTTTGGTTTTTTTTCATATATATTTATAAATCTATATATATATATATGTATATATATATATATATATATATATATATTTTTTCCCTTTGCCTCATAACTAAATAAAATAAAATGAAATATGGATAAAACAAAATGGGGAGAAAAATAAATTAAAGAAAGAAAATAAAAAAAGAAAGAAAAAGAAATAAATAAACAAACAAACAAAGAAAACTTTAAAAAGCCAACATAACTGGGCAAGATCAATATCATGTGACTGTGTACAGTGTGTGCGTTTGAGAGGGGTGGAGGTGGCTGGCTGTCAGTCAGGGTGCAAATCAAATTAAGGCAAGATTAAAAAAGAATAAGATAAAATAAAGTAAAATAAATATAAATAGGTAGATAGATAGAAGTAAAAGAATGATGGCTAAAAAGATGGTGTTTAATAGGGTGAAGGATAAAAAGATTATGTTTTAAAAGAGAATGATGGATTAAAAAAGGATGATGTGGTTGTATGTGGTGTGTTGACTGTAACTTGAGTTAAATGTAATCATCATCATTTGAAAACATTGTAGCAGGTGTGTGCCTTTATCCTATAATGAGAGTGGAGATGATAGAAATGGGGAGGGATCGCCCTGAATTACCTCACTGGTTCCAAGGCTTGACCTAGTGAGAGGAATCTGTATCTTATTTTGAAAGTTATGACCGGATGTTGTGTGTCGCTAGCTCGACGTGAATGCAACCAGAAGAAGAAGTAGTAGTATATCTTCTCTAACTGTTTCTCTGCTGGACCGCACATACAAGTTGTCGGAAAGACTTCTTACTTTTACAGTCTTGCATTAAACAAAACATATTAAAGAGCAGACATGGCGCTCACCGACGCTGACGTACAGAAACAGGTAAAGTAGACAATGTTAGACTATATAAAGTTTAACCACTGACAGTTATAACTTTAGTTAGCTAAACACACACGTTGACGCTAGCTAACGGGCTAAAACATGAACTACAGTTGCGTTTAGCTGCTTAATTATTATTATTATGCTCGAGGTTGTTGCTAAACTCAATAACGTTACAGTGTATTTTATGTTTGGTTGGGTTGTTTTTGGTCATATGACAGAGAGTTGTGTTAGCTGTTAAGTCATCACACGTCTGGCTACAAGTTATAACCTGAACCTTCCCTGTCACAGCCTGGTTAGTCCTTTATGGGTAGTCCAAATCATTTAGACTTTCTAGAGTTAGAAAGTTAGCATGAACTTGAATCTGGATTTGAAGGAATTATTTTGTGTTGGTCTCTTAGTGCAACTCCCTTTTTTTTTTTTTACATTTTATTTATCACATCTACCCTACCTATTTTACAAGTGCAATTACCTCTGTTTACATTACATCTATTTTTATATTGTATACTTCTAGTGTAACACTTCTGTTTATATTTATTTATTACATCTACTTTACCTATTTTACAAGTGCAATTACCTCTTTACATTACATCTATTTTTACATTTTATTTATTACATCTACCCACCCTATTTTACAAGTGCAATTACCTCTTTACATTACATCTATTTTTACATTTTATTTATTACATCTACCCACCCTATTTTACAAGTGCAATTACCTCTGTTTATATTACATCTATTTTTACATTTTATTTATTACATCTACCCACCCTATTTTACAAGTGCAATTACCTCTGTTTACATTATATCTATTTTTATATTGTATACTTCTAGTGTAACACTTCTGTTTATATTTATTTATTACATCTACTTTACCTATTTTACAAGTGCAATTACCTCTTTACATTACATCTATTTTTACATTTTATTTATTACATCTACCCACCCTATTTTACAAGTGCAATTACCTCTGTTTATATTACATCTATTTTTATATTGTATACTTCTAGTGTAACTCTTCTGTTTATATTTATTTATTACATCTACTTTACCTGTTTTATTTGCTTTCCAACTGTGTGTGTGTTTTACCTGTTATATATGTTTTATCTTCCTCGTTTAGTCTTGTCAAGTATTTGTTTTAAAGCACTGACCAGAAGTGGCAACTGTGAATCTCGTTGTATTTAATGCAATGACAATAAAGCTTTCTATTCTATTCTATTGTATTCCTGTGGCAGATCAAGCACATGATGGGCTTCATTGAGCAGGAGGCCAGCGAGAAAGTTGAGGAAATTGACTCTAAGGTAATTGAAGTCTGTCAGTCAGTCTTGTGATTTGTCCTCCTTGCAGTGACCTGTTATAATACAATAGGTTCTTGTCAAACCCATGTGTGTTTACAGGCGGAGGAAGAATTCAACATTGAGAAAGGTCGTCTGGTGCAGACTCATAGGGTGAAAATCATGCAGTATTATGAAAAGAAGGACAAGCAGATTGAACAACATAAGAAAATGTGAGTTATTGTTCATGTGTTGCCAGTTCAGGAAAGAATAGCTATTGGTATGGAGGACGGAACCTGCCAAAATCAAAAATAAATGAATGATTAAATAAATGACTCAGTAAATAAATAGATATGTCATTAAATATAGCAAAATAATATTAAAATTAAATGCAGCCATTAATTAATAATTTGATAAAATGCGATCTAAATTGATATTTCTGTTTGCTTCTATATTTATTTATCTTTGTATTAATTTCCTTATGTATTTACTCTTCTGTTTAATTTTCCCTTGTATTTATTTTTTATTTATTTATTTTTGCATTCCTTTTTTTACTTATTTATTTATTATTATTTGTTTTATTTTTATTTTTAAATGCATGTTTTATACATTTATTTTTTTATTTATTTTTGTATTTAAGGTGAAAGAAATACATACACATACTTGTAAAGGGACATACAGACAGCAGCAACAACATAGATAAACAAAAAAAAGAAACATAAGAAAAAGAAAAGAAAAGAAAAAAAGTACTATCCGTTGTAATAGTGCAGTGCCAAGAGAAGTTCATATTCATATACATACAACCAACCTCATATATAGATATATATACATACAGTATATACATATGTCTATATCTACAATGTGCATTCATATACATATCCACTTAGACACATTCGCTTACACAATTATCTATTCTATTATACAGACAGAAATAGGACGTATTTACATCACTTTAGCTGACCTTTATTGACATTATTTATTTATTAATTTTGTTTAACTCCAATCCATGCATTTATTTATTTATTTCTGCATGATTTTCCCTTTGCATTTCACCCCTTATATATTTCCAGAAACTTATATATTTCTGTATTCTTTTCTTTACACATTTCTGTGTGTCCGATGGTCAGTTTGCCGTTGTCGCTGTGCGGCGTGTTTACTGATTAATGACTACATTTATTTTTAAAGTTATTTTCACTACATTTATTGACATATTTATTTATGGAGTCATTTATTTATTTATTTATTTATTCATTTATTTTTGGTTTTGGCAGGTTCCATCCTTGATTAAAAAAACTACATAATTTAAATAAATATGTATCTACAAAGGGATATTTATGGGGAAATTTAGGGAAATTATAATAAAATGATTGTTCCACCCCCTTTGAGTCATTATTTGGTAGAGGCAACGTCACTGTTTTGAAGTCTTACTAAATAAAGACAAACATTAGTAGCTTTCCCACATCATATATACAGGCACGTGGACTAGGATCCCACACTACACTATAATGAGGGTACTCATTGACCTCGAGATAATGCAACACCACAACAGGCTTGTTTTTATTGTTTGGAGCTCAGCTATTAAATGGGTTTGCCTGTTTGTGTAATTTTTGTCATTGTTGCTCTCACACTTCATCCAAATTCTTTGATTTGACTATTAACAATTTTACATTATATGAGAATTTGGCAGTCTTGGCTTGTCTTCAGATGGACTGAGAGAGGCGAGCGGGTGAACTAATATATGAGCAGTTCTTACCAGATATGTTTTTTTTACTCCCCAAAAGTCTTTCAGTCACTTCGTTGCTGTTACCTTGTTGTTCTGAGGTTTTCTTTGCTATCTCCATGTCCCCTCACTTATGAATGGTTGCCTTGGTAAAGTCTGTAACAACATCGCCTTTCTGGACATGAACGTTGCCATATCTGCCTCGTAAAATCCATTCGTGGTGGCAAAGGCGTCTTAAAATCAGTGCGTTGTGAGAACGGTGTATCACGCTGAGCGGCTGTTTTATATGCGTGCTGCATCACATATTCGTGTCTGCAGATCATTTACTCGTTGACTTTTCCCTCCACTCTCACAGCCAGATGTCCAACCTGCTGAACCAAGCAAGGCTAAAGGTGCTGAAGACACGTGACGACATGATCATGGTTAGAGATCAATGCTCATATTTTACACATATTCAGTTAATATTCGACACATAACTTACTCACGTTTGCATTCAGTATATTGATAGATGCCTACAATGTATCTTATTTACAGTATAGCTACAATTGGGTGCATTATATTCTGTCCTATACACCACTGAATTAACTTCCTACATTTCTGTCGGGTTCCACCACCCAAGTACAATGAAGGTGAACGGATATTCTTTTATGGTCCTCTGATTATTGAAAAATAATATTTACTTGTCAACACAGACAAGCATTAACACAGTACTGCTTGTCTGATTCCACAGTATCAGAGTGTTTATGAGCAACAAGTTTATGACTTTAAAGTCAAATGAGTCTGTAAAACCTCTACCTGTGTTCTCGTCTCAGGATTTGTTGAATGACGCTCGTCAAAGGCTTGCAGAGATTGCCAAGGACCCTGCCAGTTACGCTTCCTTATTGGAGGGCCTGGTTCTTCAGGTAAATTCTCCAACCGCTACCGAAGGTACAGGTAAATCTCTAGGTTTGTTTTCTGAGTTGGTGCTTTTCACTTTTCAGGGATTCTATCAACTGCTGGAACCTAAAGTTACCATTCGCTGCCGACAGCAGGACGTAGAAATGGTTCAGGTGAGATTGAGCTGACTACAGTATAGTGTTGTATGTTGTGATTATTGTAACAAGTTATTTAGGAAAGTGCAGGTAATTTTAAGAGCCTCTGCTTCTTTTGTTGAATTCATGGTAGTTGGTAGTGTTTTATAAGTCTTATTGCTTGACAGGTTGCAGTTAATAAGAACATCCCTATCTACAAAGACACAGTGAAGAGCAACATCGTCGTCAAAATCGACCAGCAGCGCTTTCTTCCGTCAGATATGTAAGATGATTTTAAGTACTTTAACACCAACTCATAGTATCTGATTCTAAACGTATTGTCAGATTATTTTTTTATGATAAAGGCGAAAAAAAAAAACATACTTAAGATGAGTTTGGTTCTCTCATACAGCTGCGGAGGGGTTGAAGTATACAATGATAATGGGAAGATCAAGGTTTCCAACACTTTGGAGAACAGGCTTGAACTTATGGCACAACAGGTAGGTACTCTTCCTCTGCTGATATAGCTCAAATCTTTATATACACACACCTTTACATTACTGTTAATGTAGTTTCTGCTCTTTGCCTGTTGAGGGCAGCACAGCCCACTTGGCTTTCCAATGAGGTAAAGTTAGGAGAGTCAGAAGTGAGAAATGATTTAGATAATTCAGACTGGACTGTCACGCTATGCACAAATTAACTGTACTTTAATTGGTCGTTACTTCATTGAGCAATCTTTTTAAGAATGGAGAAACACTGATTCTTCTTTTGGCTTGGATTTTAGATTCAGGTAAGACAGGATAATTCATTGTTTACTAGTTACAGTCATTGCTGTTTTGCTTTTGTAAATAATTAAACTTCATTCATCCATGCCATATGTTTAGAGTACCTGCTCTTGTCGCCGATAAACTATGAGAGGAATTAGTTTTTAGCACACTTCCCCAAATGTTTCTGCTTCCTACACGCAACTGCTGATGCAGAAAAGAGTCATGTCACTACATAGGCATCCTGTAAAAAAAATGAATTTTGAATAATAATAAACTTCCTTATGTCTGCACAAACACAGACAAACATCTTTGTCAAAATATATTCTCAGGAACTTTGATAAATCTTTTTTTCTTTTTGCAAGCAAGAAGCTTTCACTTGTCTTTAAGTTTTAGCTCTCAACTTTACTTTTACGTTACCAGCGTCATCCATGAAAATTGTAGGGAGGTTCAGATCAGAAGTCTCAGACCTGCAGGGTCTGAGCTGTACTCTGTTATTTCTCAAAGGTTCAGCACAATCCTTCATACTTAGAGACGTTTTGTGATGGTAGAAATAAGCTGAAGAACTTTATATAGAAGTTGGAAATATAAACAAGTAAACAGGACTCATGCCTCTCAGCAGTCATGTGTTCAACCAGTCACATGACAATGTAGGTGGCGGTGTTATTTTTCTTGTTTACTTCCATTAATCGCTATAATTAGATTCTGCATTCACATGTAGAATCTGTAGGCAACGGGACAAGATTTTGGCATCGGAAGCGTTTGTAGTCTGAGTAGTATTGACCAATCACGTTTGAGCAGGCTTTGGTTGAATACAGGTAAACAGTCCATGTGAAGAGTAAAAGAGGCAGAACGCCAAAATGCAATCTGGGAACCCACTGGCTATCATCTGACGATGATTTAGCTTTTTATTGGTTTAAAATTAGCTTGTAAACTGGCTACTTGTGAAACAATCCGGTCGTACACGTCGTCTCTCAACTCCAACTCCAGTCTTACGTCTCAAGTTGCTAATTGGACTGTAAACAATGAGCAGCGCACTGAAAAGGAAGTCTTTGCCCAGATATCTGCTGGCTACATCGGAACTCCAGAAATATAGCTCCTAGCCCCCAGAGGCTTATCCGTCGTCAGACCGCTGATGGGTGCCGAGATTGTACTTCCTTCAGCACAGCTCCCATAGAGAGACAATGTTTGAATCCACAAAAAAATTGTTTGTCTTTATATACTATTATGATATATATTATCAGTTAACCTCCCTTTATGTCCATTGAAGAAAAACAAAATTTAAGAATCTGTGTTCGTCATGTTTCTCCACTAATTTAACCAGGTTTTTCCTTTTAGTTTCTTGTGTGTACTTATTTGTGTCCTGACTTTACACCTGACAGATGATGCCTGAAATCAGAGTGAACTTGTTTGGTGCCAATCCCAACCGCAAGTTCAAGGACTAACAGTGGATGTGAGGAGAGCAGTGCGGACATGGGTGGAATATACTGTACAAGGTGACCACAGACCATCATCATAGTGACCAAGAGTCTGCACAATCACCTACTATTCATCAGGGTTAAAGAAACCCTGATTTGCTTAATGGGACGCTACTGATGTGTAATATATGTTTTTATTTTTGTACTGCGTAATAATTCAACAAGTGCACTTTTACTTATGTGTGAGTGCCTTCTATTTTACCTCTCGGGGGATGTCCAAAGGACTGCTTTAAATTGCAATGGCATTGCAAATATGTATTCCCTCAGTTGTTTTGGGAAATCTGTTGCTCTTTACTACTTAATTAATTAATGTAATCAAAGCTACATATTTAGGTCACCAAAGATTCACATTTTCCCTTCACATGCTTATTCTACATTTTTGTAAACTACAGCCTATAATGTGGTATGTTTGCCAAACATCTCTTTTTTTAAAGGTGCAGTGTGTAGGATTTGGCAACATCTAGTGGTGTAGTTGCAGATTGCAACCAACTGAGTCCCCCTACACTTACTCCTCCCTTTCCAAGACTGCTGTAATGTGAGCGCCGAGTGCAAAACCGTGGTAACGCTGTTCGCCTCGCTCAGTATGGAGGACAGAACCTGACAAAATACTGTAAATGACTCAATCAATAAATAAATAAATGTCATTAAATGTAGCAAAAATAATATTAAAAATAAATGTAGCCATTCATTAATTGATAAAATGTGACATGAATTTATTTTTCTGTTTTAATTGGCTTCTATATTTACTCTTCTGTTTGAAATGTAAAAATAAAAATAAAGAAATGTATAAAGAAAAGAATACAGAAATTAATAAGTTTGGGGAAATAAATAAGGGGTGAAATGCAAAGGGAAAAATCGTGCATAAATAAATACACACATTTATAAAATAAATAAATAATGAATAAATGCAAAATACTTAAATAAAAATAAATGTAAAAATTATTAAATAATTTAAACATTAATAAGAATGAATACATGAATAAACGGGAAAATAAGACAGAAGAGTAAATAAGGGAATTAATAAAAAGATAAATAAAGAGGCAAATTAAAACAAATATTAATTTATGTCACATTTGATCAATTTATTAATGGCTACATTTATTTTTTATATTTTTGCTGCATTTAATGACAAATTATTTATTTATCGAGTCATTTATTTATTCATTTATTTTAGATTTTGGCATGTTCCGGCCTCAATAGCTCAGAGGCCATCCTTAACATTATTACACTACTTAAGGAACACTGGAAGTCATACAGCGGCTGACAGTACCACAGTTTTGCACTCTGTGGCTCACATTCCTGCAGTATCACAAGCGTGCAGAGAACTACGGTGGCCTTGTGGTATCGTTGAAATGCAAAAAGCTCTCTCTAGAGCCAGTGTTTAGTTTGTCCGTTCTGGGCTCCTGTAGAAACATGGCGGAGCAACATGGTGGACTCTGTGAAGAGGACCCGCTCCCTGTGTAGATATGAAGGGCTCATTCTAAGCTAATGAAAACACGATTCTTAGATTCTGGTGATTATACACTAATGAAAACATAGATCTCCCGAAATGCTACACACTGTTCCTTTAAACAGTTTGACTGCGTGTGGATAGCGAAAGGATGTTTACGCATTGTTGTGATGCACTTAACATACGGAAACCAAAGAAATAAATGTGTGTGACACAGAAAAATGAGCACGTATGAGATATCTTTATTTACAGCTTGTAAACAAACCGTTTACTCAGGCTATGTTCACTCTACAATGAGGAAAATGTAGTAGCCTACTGTAGGTACACTAGCCACATCGAACTGTGTCTTGCATTAAAAATGTAAAAAAAAAGCAACAAAAAAAAAAGCTTTCTTTTAGTGTCACCCAGTGGACTTTAGTAATGGCAAACCATTGGCCAGACAAGGTGCCATAGTCCCTCCATGGGTCTAACAAATAGAATTGTCCTCGCTAAGGTGGACTCAAGTACCAAATACATTTTTCAATTCATTTAAGACTTTACAGTTTTTATGCTTTAGAAACTATCAGCAATTATAAGGCTTGAAATGCATTTTTTTGTAGTTATTGTGCGCACATAATTTGAAGCAATGTATTTTTACGTGTAGCTAAGCAGTAAAATCAGCTTCTCGCAGGTTTTATTGAAAACCCTTCCAAGCTGTGTGTGGAGAGGAGGAAGTCAAGGCTATGAGACAGTGGCCGAGCAGTCTAACCTGTGGCCTTTAGGCAGGAAGTGAGCTGTGTGTTAGGGTATATTGTACGGTAATGCCAGGATTAAAGCATTACCGTCAGATTAGCAAATGACCTTAGAGTTTCTGGCAGACAGCGCCTCCCTATCCACTGAAGGAATCCAAGATTACAACTCAGACCTCACGGATAGAGTGGGAGGAACGCATAACAGTAGGCAGAAGCAGATTAAGCTCCTTTTTCCAGAGAAATACATCAAACATTGAAATCCAAATGACATTTGAAGTCAAACGTTACGCAATCTTATCTTTTGATGGAGATCGAAAGGGGATTTGTCACTTACATAGGATGATGCGCAGTTCTTCGTCGTGACCACACAAATGGTCAGATTGGCATTTTAGTTAGCAGCCTCAAACAACATGCAGTAGCTCTCTTTTAACAACCAGACAGAATAATCTCTCTCGGGTGAAAGTCCCAGACATATTGCAGCATGCACACCGGGATAACCCAGACAACTTTGGGTCATATACCCTCAGATTAGTCACACACATACACAGGACCCTGTTTAACCTATGGGACCCTGTTGACAGCATGTAAAAACCTAGAGAAACATGATTAGTGTGAACCCGTTTAGTCCACATATTAGTAAATAGATCCTCTTCATATCTCAGACCATTCCTCTTCCTTTGGTTAGCAGATTGTGGCCTTATTTCCCTCTCTCAGTATTCACCGTTCACTCAGTTGTGTCATTCATTCACTGCAGATTAAAGCAGCGACACAGCCACCACCACCAATGCCAAGCACCGCTATCCCAGAAAACCTAGCACCGTCTCCCCTACCCCTAGAAAGTAGACACCCTGCGCAATGCCAAAAAGAGGAGCGATGACCAGAGCGCGACATGTTGCACCCTTCAGGAATGCTGATGGACCCTCTCGCGTCATGATACGCCTGCAAAAGTACACAGACAAGACAATGGGAGAAAAACAATGAAAGAAAGGCTCTTTACACAATATTTAGCCAACAAATGTCTTCTTAATAGACTGGAATCTTACCGTGTGCAGTCAACGATTCCTTTGTATGTGTCCTCCCCCTCACCTTTTTGCAAGGTCTGCAGACGAGTCTTAATGACTGTACAGGCATTGAAAACACAGAAGTGTACCTTCATTACATCAGCTCAAAGAACAGTTAAAGCAAACAGTAGCCACTGTGGCCACAAATGACAATCCCAGGATAATGGTAAATGCTAACATATATTGTGTAATAATAACACAAGAAGAGAAGTCAAAAACTCAGTGAACTGAATGAAATTAATGAATGAAAATCTAAGGAATCTATTGGTACCAACCATGTCATACTAGCTTGTCGCAGAGGAGGCTAAATAACGCTCAAGTCAGCACACTGACACACTGGGGGCTGTTGTTGCCTGTTGGGCTTGAGTTTACCATGTCTGTCATGATTTGAACATATCATTAATGCTAAATGCAGTACCTGTGAGGGTTTCTGGACAATATTTGTCATTGTTTTGCATACATATGCATAAAGCAAGCATATTTGCCCACTCCCATGTTGATAAGAGCATGTGTGACTGCAGCTGGCAGTGGTGATAAGTGTCTGAAATCCGAGTATCTATTATAAAGCGAGTAGAGAACGAGGGAGTGACTCTGGTAATACCAGAACAAGTGAGGCTGTAGCGCCAAAACCTCTGAGTGTATTGAACTGAGCAAGGTTGTATTTTTATTGCTTATGAATTCAACTTTTCATTTGTAAGAGGAAAATTGTGTTATTTCATCTTTCAAAAGTTGCATAGTTAGGCTTTAAAGTATTTTCATTAAACTGTTACGAATTGGAGCGAAGCATTGCAACACCGGGTGTGTGTATACATTTGCTATCTCTGTGAGTAACAGATGCTTAAATCCCCATTCCCACCTCACCTTCTGCTCTACCATCTCTCTGACTTGGTCTGTTTCTTTCTCCCACTCACCATCCAGTGGTGTTACAGCCACAGCTGCCACTGAGCCTGCGCCGCAGCCTGCCGCAAAGGACTGCCAGAATGGCGCCCGAGCCTGCGCATCGTCTCGGCCCAGCGCGTTTAGGTTGGCAAACAGCGGGAAGTAGATCATTGAAAAGGGGACATCCCTGAAAAATATGATTTTAAAAAAAAAGAGAGAAGCTGTATATGCATATAGAAAGAAATGGGATGGACTGAAAACAAAGTGGGAGAAGCTGAAGTCACGGGGTGGGAAGCAGGGAGAGAGAAAGAGACATGGCCCCATTCAACTGCAGTATATCAGCCAGACATAGCTGTAGGAATCTATTGATCAGTTTTGATTGGCAGAGGTGACAGGAAATACAACCGACGCAGTGTGAGTTATGCAACGTAAAATCAACTCATTAAAGCAGTGATGGCAGAGTTGAATGAAAGGAGAGACAGAGCCGGAGAACACAAGTAACACTGTGCATGGTCATGGACACGATATTTTTAAAGGTTTCCAAACATGAGAGCAAAGTAAAAAACATGCATAACGTTATGGACTGAGAGACATCAGTGAGATGAAGAAGACAATAAAGTATAATGGAGACATTATCCTTTTCTCCTGCTGCTGTATTTATGTTAACAGCATATCACTGTGGTTTGCCTCAGTCTCAGTCTGGCTTTTTAATTTAGTTGTAAAATAGTAGGCGTTAAAAGTAAAACAGAGACAAGTATAACAATTATCATGCATTGTGAGTATGTGTGTGTGTGTGTTTATGTCTTTGTGTGTATGACCTCACTAAGGTAGCTCCTGCCCCCCTGTAGAGGCCCGCCAGTCCTCGAGTCTTCAGCAGCTCCCTAGTGATGCTGGTGGCTGAGGGCCGAGGCGGAGGGTTCCGTCGTGCTGGTGGGGGGGCCACCAATGATGGAGCTGGACCAGGGGCAGCAGCCTGAGACGGAGTTGGAACAGGCTTCTGGGCAGCTGATAGTCAGACACAGAATGTCCCAGGTTAGAAAACACATGCAAGCGAATTTAATCCTGCAGCCATCACTGTTACTGGACAAAAGATGGGCTATCAACCTTTGGTTTTCCCATTTTTTACAAAAAAGGAAATGGGAAGTTTGCCAAAAGATGGATGCTTTCATCTTTCACATTTATAAACAATATGTGAGCGCTCACATTGGGTCTGATTTAATGAGAGGTATGGTACCTGTATGTGACTTAGGTTACATCAAATCAATCTTAGTATAAATATAAGATAAGATTGATTTTTCAGAGTTGATTTATTCCTGAATAGGATTTTCCAAGATGTCAGTGCATTGCATCCTTTTACACTGACTGCATCTTGATATTTGTACAAAGATCAAGACAAACATTGAAAAAAACAAAAAAAAAAACATTAAAGGGAAACTACAGCCATTTTCAAAATTAATACATGTTATTCCTTTGGTCTAAGGCAGTCCAAACAATATTAGTAAACATGAACGACTCTCTCCCTAATCAAAAAACTAGAGTGTTAAAACTCAAACTTGTGCTGTCATAAGGTATTAAGTGTGGAGCTGCTCCATAGACAATGAATGAGGAGAGATGTTCTAGATGGCACAGAGAGCACCCAGGGGAATGTTCTGAGTATATGGGAACATTTTCTGTTTCACAACTGATAACACTACAATAGAATAAAGCTCATTTGGGTATAAAAAAGAAAAATCTGTGAGTCCACAAAATCAGTCTCCCATTCATTATCTATGGAGCAGCTCCAGACTTTATACCCTATGACCCAATCACAAGTTTGAGACCTACTTCTCTGGTTTCTGGCTTCTGGCTTTGAGAGAGAGGAGCTCATGTTGTAAGTATTAATTGAACCATCCATGGCGGAAATGCCATGGAAATAACATATTGGAATTCTTAATTTGGGTGGTGTTCCCCTTTACATCCAGTGACTAACTCACCAAGCCTTCCTGCATCCTGCAACTGGATCTTTAGAAACTCCATGGGAGTGGTGACTACCACCTGACAGGTCCCGGCCCCACACCCTGCCAGTACCTCTCCCCACAGGGGCAAATGCCTGTACGCACAATAGAGTGTCAATAAGAGATATACAGAATTAACAAGCTTCTCTAATAACAGGTCATGATTGGATTAAGATTAGTTTGTTTTCTCGCCAGATTTTGCCAAAGCACTCTGCAAATCCAGCATATCAACAAATACTTATATTACTAATTGACCCTGGATGAGGTATTTGTAAGACTATGACAAATATTTGTTTATTAAAAAAACAGTACTGTAATGCAATGAATTTAAAGGTAGCTTCTAGGGCTGTCAAAGTTAACGCGATAATAACGCTTTAATGCAAATTTGTTCTTACATCACTAATTTCTTTAACGCAACTTGTGATTTTTAGGTTGTAGCAGGCTCAGCTTTAAAGCTAGTGTAAAGATACTGGCATCATGAAACTAGAAAACATCAGGAATCCATTGGTACCAACCATGTCATACTAGCTTGTTAGGAAGGAGGTTAAATAATGCTCCAAACTGGTATGGCAATTTTCAAGTCCTTTTTTCAGGTCCCTTGACCTCTGACCTCACAATATGTGAATGAAAATGGGTTCTATGGGTACCCCCGAGTCTCCCCTTTACAGACATGCCCACTTTATGATAATCACATGCAGTTCGGGGCAAGCATAAAAATGCATAACAAATGCACGATTAATATACGATTAATCGCGACTAACTATGGACAATCATGCGATTAATTGCGATTAAATAATTTAATTGATTGACAGCCCTAGTAGCTTCATTATGTGATGTATCATTGAAGGGTGAAAAATTAATTTACCCGTCCTTAGAAAGCTTCTGTCTAAAGACGTCATTGGCAGCCAGCTTGATGGCTTTTTCTGGTGTAACAAGAGTGAGATTCACCGCTGCACCTGGAAAAGACAAACAGGCTGATGACACGCAACACTCTCCACTGAGGTACACGAATAGAGCGAACCTATACAGCAGCTTATGGCTCACGTCTAATAGCAGTAGACACTGGTTATTAAGGCAAAAAGATTGAAGGCTCACAGGAGAAACAACAGCGTAGGTGGCCAGATTAAGCTTATAGTAAAGCACAGTTGTAGTGGTGTTTGTCACGGGGATTAGAAATGCAAAGAATACCTCTGTAGCATCCAAAATAGCCCTCCGAGCGTATCGTCTTTGCCAGGCAGTCCAGCCTTTGAAGACAAAAAAGAAGGCAATTTACATTAGTCTGTTTTTTCATTAGGGTCATAGAATACACCATAACAATGTTCATATGTCATATGTTCATATTTCACCATTAACTCTTTTGACATACATTTAGGTCAAGTCAATATTATTATGCTTCATTTTTAAGCATCATCGCTGGCCTGACCTTTACCCAAATACACCCTCTGTTCTGTCACAACAACAAACTGAACAGAGACCAGTGCTGTTAATGTACTGTAGCAGTTCTGTTGAAATTGTCTTTTTTTTTCTTTGCAAAGAACAGAAAACAAATCCAACCTTGTGATTGGGCCTGGAAGTGAAGTTATCCGAGCAATTTTTCCATGTATGACTCACAGTGGAAAACCGCAGTCTAAAAAGCGCTGGTTGGCCACACCCAATCAGACGGCAGTATTGATGCCCACCAGATGTGCGCAGTTAAAAAATTCAGGGTCAGCGAGTCTTTTAAGGACACAGAATCTATCTTTGTCTCTGCATCTCTTCAAGTGAATGAATATGAAATATGTTTAGTGCATTCGTTTGATCTTTTGTCTGGTTATGGTTACCACAGCGGTTCATCAAAACAGTACTGTGTCTACTGTATACAGCCATTCCCCTGATATAACCCCATGAGTGAGTTTTGTACAAACTCACAAAAACACTGGGCCTAATATGGGAAGTGTGTGTAAAGCTGCGCTGCTCCACCCTCTGAGATTCAGCGGAAAAGTATGTGAGTCGGCTTCAGCTAAATAATTCTGTCTCAGATAAGAGAGTGCTGTTAACCAGAGAGCACATTTAGGCAACATTCATCACCAGCAGATATTCTGAAATGGTTTTACAGTTCAGAGACTTTGACATTGGTTAGATTGGCATGCAGAAACAAAGATTTGTCTGTAGCCCTTCCCTAACTTAAAGGCTAACATTCCCATCAATCTCAGCCATTTCTCCCTTTTTTCCACACTAACTGACGCCCCAGAGATACCATGTGATACCAACGTTGCTTTACAATTGGCTCACGAGCCTTGTTAGAAATGGAAACCAAGCGTCAGATATCCGCCACAGAAATAAACAAAACATTAATTTTGGACCCGCCAAAGTTTTTATAATGATTAATTCATAATCAGTATTTCTTTCAGGAAAAGCCATACTTTTATTCGGCACCTTTCTAAAGGCTCGGTAGATGTTTTTGTTTTTTTCATCTGCATAAAAATTTTATCAATAAGACCTTTAAGATCGATAAAGATGAATTTAGAGGCTTTTTTTCCAATAACAACTATTAAAAAGTATTGTTCAGGGATGCTAAAACAAGAATAAAAGCGTATATGCATCGGGTTAACTCGGGCCAGGGGAGCACTACTCACATTCCTTTGTAGACTTGGACGCCCTGCTGGTTCTGTAGGCGGGTCTTGGCCAGGTCAATAGGAAATACACATGTCACACCAACCAGGCCTGCCACGCCCCCATTAATCAGCTTAGCAGGGAGGCTGCTGAGGGATCAACATAGACACACGCACACATGCATGCACAGCCCCATTTAAACGTGGTCACCAAGCAACAGGAGCCATGCAAATGACACATCCGTTCATGGACCAAAATACAAATAAAGCGGACGCATCAACCACACACACACACACACACACACACACACACACACACACACACACACACACACACACACACAAAGAGAGTGTAAAAGCCCAGCATTAACCCAGCTGCTGCTTCTTTAGTGAATACATTTCTACATTAAGCTAAACAGACATGGTACTTACCTAACTTTCTTCTCCGCCATCCTGCTTGTGTTTCGGCTCCAGGCCCACTACTCCTCTCCTCCTCCTCCTCCTCGAACTACCCCTCCTCTTCGTCTTCCTTTTCCTCTTCCTCTTCCCTCCCACACTTTGGCACGCAGCCCAAAGTAGTCACCACGGCTCAACCCTCACCTGCCCACCCACGCCACAAATGCAGCTCACTGCGTCTTTTGATTTGGCAGTAATAGACCGCCTTCTTCTTCTTCACCCTGGATGCCCTTTTTTTTTCTGTCGTGGCCAAAACCACCAATGTTGGATCTGTGTCTTCTGGCCAGCCTTTCTGCGTTGTTGTACCTCACACCGAAACCCAATCTCGACTGTCCCACTGCCTGGAAACACAAACCACATGCAGTTAATACGGATTAAATAATTCCAAAGAGTACAAGTGAGACCAATGCTTCTCTGTTCTATATGGCGCTTGTCTTTCTCAAAGCCCTGTTGAATAGACATTTGTGATGGCATTATAAGGCGGCCTTTGTGATGGAGGATTGACACACCTCACATTAACTATAAGAGTCTATCAAATCCAGATTTAGTCATTCATAAATGCGAATAGCTGCATATCCCAAGAGTCTACCTCACTGAGACAGAACATCTTGAGTCTCTCTAATCTGCCAGCTAAAAGGGATAAGAGTATT
This sequence comes from Sebastes umbrosus, assembly GCF_015220745.1. Lineage (NCBI taxonomy): Eukaryota > Metazoa > Chordata > Actinopteri > Perciformes > Sebastidae > Sebastes > Sebastes umbrosus. Next base: position 30,134,166 of record NC_051272.1, on the reverse strand, counting down.
TGATCTAGCAAGGAGGGCAGAACTGAAAATGAGGGGCTTACCGGTATTCTTTTACAGCAATTGGAAATCCAGCATTTAACAAAGGACTGAAAAGGAGATTTGAATGGAAGTTGGAAAATTAGTTAGACATGTTTTTTTTCTTCATTTGTCCTGGAAGTATAATAGTTTGCAGTCTAGCCCTGAGAAGATAATACAGATGCTGTTGAAACCTTATCTTGGGTTCACAGCTCTTGCTTTCTTTTACTGTTTCTTGCATTATTTTTCTGCCTTTTCCCCTCCTGACTTCCCCCTTCCCTCAGCTCCCTAATTAATCTCTCTCTTAATCTCTCCACCTCCATTCCGCCTCTATTTTTACCACTGTAAACCTTCAATCTATCCTCGCCTGCCTCTCGCCTGAGAGTAACGGAAACTATCAATTCTTGTTCTTCCTCTCATCTTGATTCGTACAATTTTCCATCACCTCAACTTTTTCCTCACCAATTTTTTTAATGTGCCCTTTATACTCTGTCTTTTCCATTGCTGGGTCCTAGTCACATTCTACACATGCCTTTCACTGAGCCTCTTTCTGTGAAACTTTCTTTCTGCTCAGCTCCATTCACACACAGTAGTGACCCTGCCAAAACACAGACAAGGGTGCCTCACCCCAAGCCAACCTCCAGCTCCCAGACCTCTGTTTCCCCCAAAACCTTGCACTGGAACACCTCTCCCTCGCACAGCTCACACAGCAAAAGCCCCCACGAGACAGCTTTCAAAAAACTTCCATTTTCGTGCAGCACAGAGAGATATAGCAGTGGGGAGTGGGGGTCTTACCTCTGTCGGTGCATCCCACAGACAGGATCAAGCTGTCCACTTTCCTTTCACTTCAACAATGCATGCAGCAATGGTAGTCAAGCGAGAGCGATCTGAGAGAGCCAGCCGCCACTCAGGGGCCGTTGCACAAACACCAGCATTGTCCTGTTGCCTAAGTCCCTCCCTCTCGTGGTGACTCCCTGTGTGACAGAGCCCCAGCAACACAGCTCTGCACTAACACAACTCGACATAAACTCATGCTGCTGCCACAACGCACGCAACTAATACTCACAGTTGTAACTCACTGTGTATTGAATCTAAGAATATATATATACAACATGAACAAAAAAGGCTGCCCATGATCAGTAATGAGCTCTCTATTCAACAGTTCCAGCATTACATAATACCTCTAGGCACATTGAATTACTCAAATGTTCACAGACTTACAATTACTACCAAGGTAACAGTGATATACACCAATATGATTATCACCGTTTGGGACATTTTATTTATTTATATTGGGAAAGATGTCAGATTAGGTAATTAAAGGGCAAGACAGTTATGTAAGGACATCAACAAAAAGAGCATGTGACTGCCACAGCAACCACTCACTGCCCCTAAACTATTTTTTTCATGAGCATTGATTGATGTATTGATTCCTGTTGATGGAAAAACAATTACTATCAGTGATCATTTCTCTCATCGGCAGGGAAAAGCTTTCGTTAAAGATGATATTTTCTAAGTTGGCTGTCACATTTTTAAAGCACTTGGTTGCACCATGTATGCACTGTTAACACATTTTTATTTGTTGTGAAAATAGAAAACTTCTTGTGCCCTATATATTAATATGTAGCATTTACCTCGGTGAAAGGATGCCTGTCTGTTCATGCCACTTTTAGTCTTTTAGAGAACTATTTAGACTGAGGATAAAAAAGGCTTTATTAGAGGATAAAATTATAAATGGTTTCGAAATGTCCACTGGAAAAATACAGAGGAATAAACTTGTAAAAATGTGTTTTAAAAAAATGCATGAAACAAAAGCAATCAGTCTTCTACACCAGTGGTTCTCAACCAGGGGTCCTTGAGGGAGTTCCATGTGGTCACCAGAAAAAAAAGGAATAGTTTATTATCACTATTTATTTCACTATAGAAGTGAACCCAGTGTTAGTAAGAGTCATAAGCGTGACTATTCTGATCGTAGGTTTCACTTCCTCCACGGTTATCTCCTCAGATGTCATTGACAACTATAGAATTCTGGTCTTAATCATATCTAACTACCAAAATCTCCTCATATGGAAGTCCCTGAAGCAAAATCTAATAATAAATAGGGGTCCATGACCTAATGTGTGTCAATTTAGGGGTCCTTGACACGAAAAAGGCTGAGAACCACTGTTCTACACTACATAAATTACTAATATGTGGATCAGAGATACCAGTTATCTCCTCTCATTATACAGAACCTTAGCACAGTGGTTTTCAAAGTGGGGTCCAGGGACCCCCAGGGGTCCATAAGGGGGGATCCAGGGGGTCCCCAGTAAAAAGGTGAATCGTTTATTTTCACTATCCATAAATGACACAATGACAGAATGTATGACTATTTTGGTCATGGGTTTCATACACTTTCTGTAACAAAACATCTAAAATCAAAAATGCTATCAGATGGAGGACCCTAGGACAAAATCTTATCAAATGGGGGTCCGTGGTCTAGTTTGTGTGAGTTGAGGGGTCCTTGATGTGAAAAAGTTTGGGAACCACTGCCCTAGCTTACTGAAACATCCCAAGTAAGGAAACAATTTTTTTTGTTTTTATTATTTTATTTTAACAGGCAAAATGTGGCCCCAATGTTAATATATAGTGAAAAGCATAATATGTAGGCAGACCAACATGCCCAGTCACATATGCACACACATTTGCTATTTTGTCGCTGAATATGTAACAAAACCACGACAGTACACTTTTGAAATTAAAAGCTCTGTTGGGAAGTAAAACCACAAACCTGACAATTGTAAAAATACAGAAATATTATCAGGAAAATATAAGTTAAGTATCAAAAGTAAGCTAAAAGTACACATTATACAGAGTGGAAGCTGCTTGTGATATATTTTTTGTATATTATCAATAAGTTACCACTAATGCATTTAAGAAGCATTTTAATATTGTAGCTGGTCGAGTGGGAGCAAATTCTAATGACTTATTACTACTATACTGTTAGATAGCTTAATCGATAATAGTGCATCATACTTTATAATGTGATTTTATATTTTATAAGTATAAGTACAAAATAGCATGTATAGTATGCCTAAATTGTACTTAAGTACAGCACATGAATATGTCCCTCTGGTGTCCTACCCTGGGGACAGAAAAACTAAATTATTGGGGGTTTATTTTGGATTATTGTTTTATTATGGATGTATGGATTTCTCCGAAACTCCAAAGTCTTGCAAGTCAGGTGTACTGGAGCCTCAATAAAGATCACCAGTGTAATTGTAACTGGGAATGACTGGCAATCTGACCAGGGTGGTTCCCTATATTCTGCCCAATCCACAAGATAGACAATTGTTTGCACTCACAGAAAATGTTAACCATTGCTTTATTTACCAGCCATGTTTGTGCTAATGATTTAACTTGGTGGCTCTTCTTTGGGGTTTTGTATTTCAATGGGCCACCATCATTGCCTGGGTAACAACACATAATAAGAAGATAAACTCCATGATCCTAAATCAGAATAAACAGCAGTGATGAAATGAATAAATTCCATACTGTAGGGAGACTTCTTGATAAATAAAGTTAATTTGGATTCAAGGACAAAACAAACTGAAGGCTAGTAGGCTAGTATTTAAAGATACAGTACACTCGCAATAGCATCCCAAATTTCCTCCCATCTACCAACATAACACACTGAATTTGAGTTGAGTTTGAACGTTAAGCTCGCCCATGTAACTCAGTTTTACACCAAGAATCGCTGGATTGCTCTGTTGCCTAGTGACATCACAACCTTACACGGGACTGATGTTCCATAGGGACCCAAAAATTGTGCTGTCATTATACTGACAGCACTGTGATGGCTGACCACTGTTGTCAACTACAGTTGAGGAGATAACCGTGGAGGAATTGAAACCTATGATCAGAATAGACTGATCATAGGTTTCACTTCCTCCACCTATGATCAGAATAGTCACTCTTAGGACTCTACTACTCACATTAGGCTCATTTCTATTAATTAAATAGTGAAAATAAACTATTCCCCATTTTTCTGGGGACCCCCTGGAACTCCCTCAAGGACCCTTGGGGGTCCCCGGACTCTTGATTGAGAACCACTGGACTAATGAATGAATAAAGTCACAACGAGTAGTCTTCAGTTTGAGTGAAAATCTGTGTACACTCTGCCCTCCATTGCACATGGGATGTATTGCAGCGGTAACCTAATTTCAATGTCAGTTTACCCACTCTATAGCCCTTTTAGCAGCAGGACCTGAGGTTGGTGATGATGGCTGCTGAGTCAGTCTGACCAAGACTTTGATCTAATATAATAATAATGAAAAATAAGTTCAGAGATTTGTAGAATATACATGTATGCCAAGATCATTTTAATTTGTCTGTATTACAACTGTGTAGATGTGATCGTAAATATCAAGAAACATGAAAGCTGCTGTTCATTGATTTTTTAATGTTGATCTTCTAAAGCTTTAAACTCTACACAACACACTTTGTCAGTGTTGTATGGAGGACCACAAGAGTAATAGTACATTTAATTGATTAATAACTTATTGTAACTAATTGCCTATTTTTTATTGTACAATTAATACATTAATTTGTAAACACATTTATTAATGCCTATTTTATAGTACAATTAGTTATTAATCAATTAAATGCTCTATTACTATTTACGTGACTCTTGTGGTCCTCCGTAGTGTTATAATACAAACCTACCATTACTTAAAAGGCGACAATGTTTTTTGGAATTGTGTTACGCTGGAAACAGCTTGGGTCCAGGTTTAATTGTTGCCATTTGTTGATAGCAAACACTGCTACAGCAACACACCTTTACAATGCTTCTCTATGAAACAGTGATGGGTCTGGACTAGTGGACTGACAGGAGAAGTGAATCAGAGTGTGCTTTGTGTGTGTGGCAGATTATTATCACTGAAGTTACCCAGCACATATTGTATAATATACATTATGTATAATTTATACATTATATATAATAATATAAAACATAAGGCTCCCTGTGAATCCTGCTCATGTTGGAGAAATCGTGAGCTATCCTCTAGCACCACCCTTAGGCCAAAATGTTAACTTGTACACAGGACATCTCATGAATCTAATAATTTAATGTAATACCATAAAAGAAACAACTACCTAACTGCCCAACTATTGGGTAAAATTGAACTAATATCACTGGATGTAAATAAAGCTGTAGCTTCTCTGGGGCCCTTAAATGGGTTTTAAGTTTTGAACTTAAACCTGCAGTAGGCAGATTACTTTTGGCATCATTGGGCAAAGTTTCCATAATAGCCTTTCAGCATATTGTAATTCAAGTGTTCTTACAGAAAACTAGACTTTTGCACCTCCTCTTGGCTCTGTTTTCAGGCTTTAAAAAATCTAGCCCGTGACGGTGACTTTGGCTGACCTCAGGTCATTTCAGAGAGAGCGTTCCTATTGGCTGTTCATTCAACAGAGGCAGCTGTCAATCACTCGCAAAGTCCGATCAAATGGTCAAATTAGGAAACGTTGATCAAATATGAATTAATATTCTGTTACTGTAATGCCTATTTCTCACCTCAAATGTTTTCAGAAACATCTTGTAGTGTACTGTTTCGCTTTTAAATGAGAAAGTTTGCTCTGGCTGGTGAGCGGTGCTTGGTATTTCCTGACCTTATCTCAACATGGCTGCAGGGTCACAAACGTTCTCATTTTACAGCTAAACAGTACACTACAAGATGTTTCTGAAAATATATTATGCTAGAAATAGGCATTACAGTAACAGAATATTGATTGACATTTGATCAGTGCTGTCTAGTTTAACCGTTTGATCGGAGTTCGCGAGTGAGTGACAGCTACTCAAAGACGGTAAGGCTCCAGCTCGGCTCTGATTGGTTGTTTTCCTCCGGTCTGTGAAATCTTGCAGATACCATTAGGAGCACCGGAGGACACCGGAGGACACCGGAGGACACCGGAGGACACCGAAGGACACCGAGGCACATGATTTTTTTCAGATTACCTGTCTCATGCACTACTGTCAGGATATAGCGACTAATTTTATAAAAATACGTTTTTTTAATCATATTTGCTCCAATTCTACCCACTGCTGCTTTAAGTCTTTGTTTATGCATAAGAAAGTTTGTCGACTTTTTAAAATATATTTATTTAGGTTAATGTGGTCATTTAAATGCATACATTATACTTTGAAGTTTACACATACTGTACTTTGAATCGATACAAGCTATATGAGGAAATGGTTATATAAAGAAAATTTAATCAGAACATAGAAGTCTTTTTTTTTTAATACTGATGGCTTTTTGCCTTATGTTTACACTACAGTGGTGTCTGCATTTTGTATTCTCATGGCAAACACCTGAGCAAGAAACATTCTGTGTAAGGTCTGATATGATATGCTCTTTAAAAAAAATCAATAGAATGAGATATAATAAGGATGCACACGTAGGCAAAATTGTTGGTACCCTTCCGTTAAAGAAAGAAAAACCCACAATGGTCACTGAAATAACTTGAAACTGACAAAAGTAATAATAAATAAAAATTTACTGAAAATTAACTAATGAAAATCAGACATTGTTTTTGAATTGTGGTTCAACAGAATCATTTTAAAAAACAAACTAATGAAACTGGCCTGGACAAAAATGATGGTACCCCTAGAAAAGATGTAAAATAATTTGACCATAGGGACATATTAAACTAAGGTGTGTCCTGTAATTAGCATCACAGGTGTCTTCAAACTTGTAATCAGTCAGTCTGCCTATTTAAAGGGTGAAAAGTAGTCACTGTGCTGTTTGGTATCATGGTATGTACCACACTGAACATGGACCACAGAAAGCTAAGGAGAGAGTTGTCTCAGGAGATCAGAAAGAACATTATAGACCTTCATGTTAAAGGTAAAGGCTATAAGACCATCTCCAAGCAGCTTGATGTTCCTGTGACTACAGTTGTACATATTATTCAGAAGTTTAAGGTCCATGAGACTGTAGCCAACCTCCCTGGACGTGGCCGCAAGAGGAAAATTGATGACAAATTGAAGAGACGGATAATACGAATGGTAACCAAAGAGCCCAGAACAACTTCCAAAGAGATTAGAGGTGAATTCCAGGGTCAAGGTACATCAGTGTCAGATCGCACCATCCGTCGCTGTTTGAGCCAAAGTGGACTTAATGGAAGACGACCCAGGAGGACATCAAATCATAAAAAAGTGAGACTGGAATTTGCCAAAATGCATATTGACAAGCCACAAAGCTTCTGGGAGAATGTCCTTTGGACAGATGAGACAAAACTGGAGCTTTTTGGCAAGTCACATCAGCTCTATGTTCACAGACGCAAAAATGAAGCATACAAAGAAAAGAACACTATACCTAATGTGAAACATGGAGGAGGCTCGGTTATGTTATGGGGCTGCTTTGCTGCATCTGGCACAGGGTGTCTTGAATCTGTGCAGGGTACAATGAAATCTGAACACAATCAAGGCATTCTGGAGCGAAATGTGCTGCCCAGTGTCAGAAAGCTTGGTCTCAGTTGCAGGTCATGGGTCCTCAAACAGGATAATGACCCAAAACACAGCTAAAAACACCCAAGAATGGCTAAGAACTAAACATTGGACTATTCTGAAGTGGCCTTCTATGAGCCCTGATCTAAATCTTATTGAACATCTGTGGAAGGAGCTGAAACATGCATTCTGAGAAGGCACCCTTCAAACCTGAGACAGCTGGAGCAGTTTGCTCACGAGGAGTGGGCCAAAATACCTGTCGACAGGTGCAGAAGTCTCATTGAGAGTTACAGAAATCGCTTGTTTGCAGTGATTGCCTCAAAAGGTTGTGCAACAAAATATTAAGTTATGGTACCATCATTTTTGTCTAGGCCAGTTTCATTAGTTTGTTTTTTAAAATGATTCTGTTGAACCACAATTCAAAAACAATATCTGATTTTCATTAGTTAATTTTCAGTGAATTTTTATTTATTATTACTTTTGTCAGTTTCAAGTTATTTCAGTGACCATTGTGGGTTTTTCTTTCTTTAACGGAAGGGTACCAACAATTTTGCCTACGTGTGTATGTGCACGACTCTGAAAACAGCCCTGCAGGGCAAAGTGGCCGCTTGTCACTCACCGTCACTTAGCACCACTCATAACATGCACTTTTCACATATTGCGATGGGGGGAGCCCTTCTCTAGTGTATATTGCCAAACTTCCACTGCGATGATGTTTACAAAATCTAAATGTAGCTGGCAATTTACTGAACACAACAATGATCAGCTGAACGAGCCTTTAGGATTGTTTGAAAACTGTTATTGTTGTTAGTAAATCAAACAGGGGTGGGAGGTTAAATACGTTGACAATAGGAAACATAGCTATTCCTTTAATAGTCCCACAGTGGGGAAATATGCAGTGTACAGCAGCAAAGGGGATAGTGCAAAAAACAAGATGCATCAGCTAACACAGCAAAAAAAGAGCTAAACAAAATATGAACCATTTAAATAGACGAAAGTATAAAAATAGGAGCAGTATATACAGTATTGACAATAAACAGACTATTAACAAAATTGTAATTTAAGTAAAGTACAAACAGGAAATGAACAAAAATATAGCAAAATATGCCAAGTAATGAGAACTAAAACCTTATCTCCGCACACATAAAAATCACTCTAAATTAAAACAAGTTACCTGGTTCATACCTGGTTCATCTTTTTAGTTTGTTTTTTTATTATTATTAATTTGCACAAGTAATTTAAATAAAGTACAAACAGGAAATGAACGAAAATATAGCAACAAATGCCAAGTAATGAGAACTAAAACATTATCTCCGCACACACACTAAAATCACTCTGACTTAAAACAAGTTACCTGGTTCATACCTGGCTCATCTTTTTAGTTTTCTTTTTTTTTTATTAATTCACCATTCAGAGGCATTCCCTTTAAACGGCGGCCGCATTATCGAGCCAATGGGGGGGTACTTTTGACTTGTGACTTTTGCTACTATAACGAACAAGCAAATCCAATTGCAAATTAAACAATTACAAGTTATAAGGGTTAAAAGATCAACACTCTCTACAATATAAACAGCACTTGTGTTCAAATATAGTATAAGATATAAAGCTAAGTAATCGCTCCCCCCCTCCCTCCTCCTCGCCGCTTGGTGGTATCGCCCATCCCATCTGTTCAGCTCCAGTGAGACTCTGATTGAAGCAGATTGTAGGACGCTCCACCGGGTCGCAATGGCAACCGTCGGAACAGGACAACAGCAGTAACTTTTTGTTTAGTGTTTGTAATGTTACAGAGGCACTATAAGTCGCTGAAGAAACTACTTTCTAATGTGAGAACAATTTCTCAAGTGCTAAAATGTCCCAGGGATGTAGAGTTTCTGTGGAAGAGCTCCAGTGTTGGTGGGAAGTCCCCGCCATAGCGCACTTCTGCTCGCTGTTCAGGACCGCGTTCAACCTGCCTGACTTTGAAATAGAGGTAAAATACAACTATACTTGCTTTCACTAACATGAATGTGTTTCATTGCGGAAATGAGAAGTTGTTTGTGTCAGCTTTTTTGTCTACTTGAGCGCATTTTGTGTGTGTGTGGTAAAACCAGCTTAGCTTAGTGTCCTCTGAACTTCTCCTTCGTTAACGTTACCAAGGCGATCCTGTTAGGTAACTCAGCTAGCACAGCTCGTTAGCACTGCTACAATATAGCTTTAATAATTGCTAATCGCTTGTCCTCAAAGTTGGAAAAAAATGTCACAAGAGACGTCAGCACAGTTTTATGGTCCGTAGTAACGTTATGAGTTGCTCTAAACGTTATATATCCACGGTGTAACTTTACATAAAAGGTGCTCTTGTAACAACCATGTGCCTCTCGTTTGTTTTCATTCAGCCAGAGGCGCATGTTTATGTTGAAGAGCGACCTTATTCTAGGTCATTCTCATAAAAAGTAAATATGAGAATATGCTTATGTGACAGAGACAAAACGATCTGAAACTTGTGACCATTTAAGTGGTAACCTTTTAGATAGATTTAGGCTAATATGTATGCGAGTACTAGACATTTGTTTTTGTGGAGCGAAAAGTCGCGCAATAACTTGACTTCTTGTCCTGCTTACCTGAGTGGACTGTGCTGCTGTGTTTTGTTTTGTTGCTTTTTTCCTTGTCATATAAAGTTAAGTTCATGGCGTGATGGGTTCGAGTTTATTGTCTTGCAGTTTGCAAGCCATCTGGTCTGGGTATAGCCATAGGGACGCAGATGCTGTTTCAGGGCATTGTTTGCTCGCCTAAGTCCTGTTTTGTCGTCAAGAAAGCGATGGTTTAAATGTTTGTTTCCGATATCAATAGAGTAAGTTATAGAGGTGAGATCGCCCACCCTGCTCTCTGTTCTATCCGAGAATAAACAACATTTATTACACCACGATTGGGCTACATAATACAACTTTATCTCTCGATTAGACCCCCCTCTTGTTCCTTCAGATGTATTCGGACTTCACAGAAACAGCTAATTCCAACATATATTCAATTCAATTAGCCTATTACATCACAGTTAATGTAGATTGTTTAATCCATCGAGGAATGATTGCACTTTAAAGAAACTGGTAAGGTCAACATCACGCATCAACAGTCTCCATCACTCATTCATCCCCACCCCCTCCGGCAGAGTAACACACGCAGGCATCGCTTTGTTATTAAACGAGGTGCAAGCCAGATGGGGGGGATCGCATTGCGCCTAGTTTACATGAAAGTTGAGTGTCTTGTGCTGTTGCATTGGGTCGGATTTACGCACAAAATTCATGAAGCTAACAATGAGTTATCTAGTTTGCAAAAGCACTGATCGGTTGAGCTTTTTGATTTTAACTTTGCACATGCTTTACACAGACCAAACATGGTTTGAGCCGTTCAGTTTAACACAAGGGTCCTTCTGCTGCTATCCAGTACAGATGATGTATTCGTCTTTAACCGCATCACTAAGCAGATCACATATGCGGATACACCTCCCCTCAGCTGGATTTCGAGGAAATATTGAGATTGATGTAGTAGTCTTATCCTTTGACATCTCAATCACACACACAAGTGTTCAAGGTCATAACTCCTTTGGTTCTCAGTGATATTATCTGCAGCTGCAGTTATAATTATAATAGCTAGATAGTAAATGGTAATAGAAGCTTATACTGCTTTACAGTAGGTGCTATGATTGAAAGCCAGCGGAAATGCATGTGTTCTTCTTTCTTTCTTTCTTTTTTAACAAAAAGGTAACATCTACAGACCGACTCAAACATACCATCCCCACATACAAAAAAAAATAAGAAATGCATGTCTTCTAAGAAATTGAGTAATATTGTGTCTGTGAAATTGAGTGTCAGTGCTGAAAACTCCACTCTAAACTGTTTTGGTTTGGAAGTAGAGCACATACTGAGTTTATCTCATCTTGCTGCATATTTGTGGTATCAGAACCCAGTCCAAATCACAGAGTGAATTTTGGCATTGGTCTACTGGGACATGGGATGATTCTGAATGATATCAAAATGGCTATGTGTGGCATTCTTGGATCCTGGATTCTTCTGTTTGTGAGTGTCAGATTCTCACTTCTAGGCTTGAAAAGTGACCATATTTTGATGAACATGTGTGTGAAACCTACTTAGCATTTTGGATGGAATACTTTTAAACAGTGAAAACACCATTGGAATCTATTATAACTGATGTGAATTCGAGCAGAAGCCCCACAATTTTGTGAGAAGGGCTGTCAATAAATTAAGGTAATTAATCGCGATTAATCGCACGATTGTCCATAGTCAATCGCAAATTAATCACACATATTCTTTATCTGTTCAAAATATACATTAAAGGGAGATTTGTCAAGTATTTAATACTCTTATCAACATGGGAGTGGACAAATATGCTGCTTTATTCAAATGTATGTATTTTATTAATTATTGGAAATCAATTAACAACACAAAACAAAACAATATGCTCAAATCATAACATGGCAAACTCAAGCCCAACAGTCAACAACAGCTGTCAGTGTGTCAGTGTGCTGACTTGATTATGACTTGCCCCAAAATTGCATGTGATTATCATGAAGTGGGCATGTCTATGAAGGGGAGACTTGTGGGTACTGATAAAACCCATTTTCATCCACATATCTTGAGGTCAGAGGTCAAAGGACCCCTTTGAAAATGGCCATGGCATTTTTTCCTTGTCAAAATTTAGCGTAAGTTTGGAGCGTTATTTAGCCTCCTTCCCGACAAGTTAGTATGAAATGGACGAGAATCCCTTAAGTTTTCTAGTTTAATATGTCTATATACTAATCCAGTGCCTTTAATGTTGTTATGCTTTGTGTTCTTGGTAAGTGAAAGACTTAATCTACTTAAGTAGCTGTGTTTATATAGAGACTTTTATTCCACTAATAGTTTTAACAAGAGCCATATCAGATCTGAAGTGCCTCGTGGAGCCACCTTGATCTGAATAAACTGGCCTTTCCTGAAATTTGTCATGTAAATGCTCTTTTTTTCTTGCTTTGAATTATTGAAATATCTACACCTGTGCTGTTTGCTCACTTGAGTTAAGTAATGTTTAGTAGTTTCTTTAACAGTATGCCCAATGCAGTCTTGCTTGTATTGTACTGCCATAGGGCTGTTATGCATCTGAATGTGGCCTTTATACAGTATGGCCTTTCAGGCAAGATTGTGCTTTGAGCTCTGCTTTTATACCCGCGTGCACCGTGCCATTTGGTGCGTAAAGTGGGCATTTGGTCAAGTGTTGCGTCAGGAAGTTATAAAAATTAGGCAATGCAGACCACCATAGTTTGACCTTCTGTCTTCTACACTGCAGATACCAGTAAGACTCTGCACAAATCTAGATATGAAGATATTAATATCAGCTCATGTAGTCCGGTCCTATTAGTCCAGATCTTGCTCCTCTGTGGCTTTGTAAGCTCAAGTATTCACACTGACTTTTGGCACTCAAGTAATGTAGAACAGTAGTCAGCAATGGATTGAGGACATTTGGATCCAACATGTTTACTTTCTGAGGACTTTGTGTTTGTAGAAATAAGAGGAGACTGTCAGTCAGTCATGTTTGTTTTGCTTAATGCCACATACCAGCAACAAGACAAGCTGGCCTGGGCACTGTCACAAGTGTAGCACTATGGGCTGTCCCTCTCTCTCTCTCTCTCTCTCTCTCTCTCTGTTACCTTTGCATTTGTCTGGACCTACAGTTAAGGTTGATGATAAGTGATGAGCCATTCATATTAAACACAAGCAATAACAATCAATATACCTTTGACACCTGACTGTCTTTCAACTTGAAGCTCATTTTCTTCCGTCTTCCTTTTGATTGCTCTTTGTGTAAGAATGGTCGGTTGGGTAATGTCAGTCAGCTCCAGTTGCAATCCCATCTCTGGATGAGTAGGTTGAATTACCCAAGAATAAGGGGTGGAAAAGGGGGCAGGGAAGGGGCAGGAAGTGGCTGTCATTGGTCATGACAGAGTGGGGGGTGTCGAGTGATTTCACTCTGTCCTGGTCTTCAGTGTCAACATTCTCTGACATACCACTAGTCCTTTCTTGTGGACATAGCTTCTTATATTGGCTGCTGTTGCGCTTTGTCAGTCTTTGCCATCCTCTCCTTATTTTATAGATAGCAGGAGTCAATGTTTTGGCTGTTGAGGGTTTCAACCAACTTGGCATGTCACAGCATTTCTATGTATTTCCTTGTTAGATGTCTGATCTGGTTTTTCTCTCTGGTGTCACCTACGGGTGATGAGTTATAAGGGTGTTTGAGTGCATACTTTCATTAGTCTGATGTCCTGTTGTCTATTTCATCACATTAAAGGTAGGGCTGTCAAAGTTAAGCAATAATAACGTGTTAACACAAATTCGTTTTAACGTAATTTCTTTCTTTAAAGCTAGAGTGAACATAATGGCATCATATGAAACTAGAAAACATAAAAAATCCATCTAAATAATGCTCCAAACTGGCATGGCCATTTTCAAAGGGGTCCCTTGACCTCTGACCACAAGATATGTGAATGAAAATGGGTTCTATGGATACCCACGAGTCTCCCCTTTACAGAGATGCCCACTTTAGTTCAGTTTCCCATGTTAGGATTTGAGCATATTATAATGTTAAATGCAGTACCTGTTAGGGTTTATGGACAATATTTGTCATTGTTTTGTGTTGTTAATTTATTTCCAATAATGAATATATACATTTGCATAAAGCAAGCACATTTGCCCACTCCCATGTTGATGAGAGTATTAAATACTTGACAAATCTCCCATTAAGGTACATTTTGAAGAGATAAAAAATGTGTGGTTAATTTGCGATTAATCGCGTTAACTATGGACAATCGTGCGATTAATCATGGTTCAATATTTTAATCGATTGATAGCCCTAATTAATAGCTTTTTAGGTTTTTCTGTCCCGTGCAAGCTAAGTGTAATAAGTATGGAGAACTCAGGATGGCTGAGGTAACGGACTAAATATCTAGTGCAGTGTCACTGAAACACCTGTTTCTTTTTCTCATAATGGAGCCTTTTGTTATAAATGGCCCATTTGAGACCACAATGTTTTGTACCCTGTGAAACTGCTACCAGGTTGGATATTGACAAACTCAGTGAGTGAGTCGGACAGTACTGCTGTGGTACTGTTTGGACAGCTCTTTTCTTTCTACGGTGCTGGTCAGTGATAATGGAGTCTCCCCCCGCAATTTCCTTGGCTAGCCTTACAAAACAGCCCCTTGCACATTGTTCCTTGGCTGATACACTTCACTGTCACTGGTTTCCACTTTCCTCCGGCTGCAGGCAGTGAGCTGGGAAAGCAGTGTGTGTGTGTGTGGATGAGAGAGTTGAGTGGGTGAGATGGAGAGGAAAGAAAGAATGAGTGGGAGGCAAGGGGAAAGAGGGGAAGTGGAGAAAAGTGTCCTCGAGATGGAGAGCGAGCGAGCTAGGAAGTGAAAGCACATTAGTATGAAAGAATGAGTGAGTGATCTGCAGGATGGAGGCCCAGGGTCAACATGCCTGTCCCCTTTGGCCTGGCTTTTTGTCTCTGTGGCGTATGCTTGATTTCTTGGCTATGTGTCTGTGAAATGATGCCTAAAATCCCACAGCCAACAGACGCTGCAGGCCACTGTTGCTGGATTCTCAATGATGTGCCCTTCATTGCCAGACATAGCCCTTCATGCCAAGGACCTCTGTCCCTGTCATCTTCCCACTACGTGCTCTGCTGGCAGCCTGTTTGGCACATCATCATGCATTTGTTCCATATATCTTCATCAGCTGCGTGTCATAATCTATGTTGTGAACTCTGACTTATATTGGGCTCCTCTTCGGAGATATACATTATGAAACTAGTGCTTAGCTAAGAGACATGGGACACTTCAGATTGGACTCGTAGTTTGTATTTATATATTTTCCAGTACAAATTACCAACATAGCTCTTTGCAGTCTGCCATAGTGCAGTTGTTTGTGTGAAAGCTATTTTAATACAATATTCTGAATGTTGTATTTGTTAGTTTATACTTTTTATTTGACAAGAATGATATAATAGGAAAAAGAGAAATTAAATCTCAAAGATGAGTTGGATTATTCCTTGTCCCATACCAAGATGTTGTCTGCTAGTGAGAGCTAGCATTGCCATCCTTGTTTAGGTCAAGAAATGAAAAGATTTCTAGCAAAACAAGTTAAACTTCTACAGTACACTGAAGTGACTCTCTTTGTTGTGGTTGGAGAAGAATCTTTGAGTATGGGCATAAAAATGGTACAGCTTATTAGACATGCTAGAGGCGTGACATGCTAGACATGCTAGCGACTCTATGGCCCTGTTCAGACTTGGCATTAACATGCGTCCTGAGTGATCCGAACACAAGTGGAAAGCTCTAAGTACGTCTCCACATGCGTCTTGAGTGACCACTTGTGATCGGATCTCACTTCTCCGCTCTATATGCAAATAAACCCGCAGTAAACACACGGCTAATACAACAGACTTTGTGATGTAATATTACGGGAATACCAGTAGCAATATCCTACATATTCGTGAATTTAGCTACATTTTATTAACATCAAAATATAAGTTTATTGTAGCAGCGGTCCCTGGGGACCTTCCGTCGGCACCGCAGCCTTTGCCAGGCAACAGTGGGGTACAGAGCTTCAGAGAGCCGAGGATGAGAGAGCGAGTGGGCGGGCGGGTGTTAGCTCCGTGCAAAGCCTCAGAACAAAACCACGGACAAATCTCGGACAGTTTGATAATAATGCAGAGACTGATAGTCTGTAGATATGTAGCCTATAGATAATATATAATTTAATAAAATACATTTGTACCGACAGGATACAATATAGCACCGAGGCCATTTCCATGCTGCGGGGCAGACAAGCACTCGCATCTGCCTGTCCATTCACATGAGGAGCACAGTGAGACCCCTCGGATCCCAGCGGGATGTCAGTTGAGTAGGCGGTCCTTCAACGTGGCCCAGGACACATTCATGTACACACTGCTAAAGAATGGTGCCATATGTGGCCCAGACCACCTCTGAATGTGGTCTGAGCGATCGGCTCTCAATGTGTCCTCAATGCGTCTTGAGTGCGTTCACACCTGTACTTAAAGCTGTCCACTTGTGATTCAATCACATCATCAGGACGCATGTTAATACCAATGCCTTTGGATTGGAACGTTTTACAAACTATCAGCAGAACTGGGCTCTGATAGTGGCCGATGGCTGCAAGCCTCCACCAGTCACGTGGGGACTGGTTTCGGATATATAACGCAACACTATCAGCTCTTTGTCCCATGATACAAGACAGGCAGACAGGGAGGAAAATAAATCATTCACTGTTACTTTAACTTGCTTACTGTACCAATTTCACTTCTCTCTTCCAAATAATCCAGCCATTTAACCATCCATTTATGAAATGAAATCACACACTTAAGGATCCTCCTTACCCCGGGAATATGCACGAACATTAATGGTTTGCAAGAGTGGCATATAACAATGTAACGGGACGCGCAGCAATTCCTGGCCAGTCATACTGTAAGCCACAATATAGCGCATCGCTCATTGCAAATAAATAGAAAATTTTCAATGATGTAATCGACCAAATCAGACTACAGAATATTCTCTTATGAATTATTAAATTTGGAGTGACAAAAAAATGATTTATTAAAAACGGCATATGCAAAAGTAGCCGACTAGGCTGCTGCAGAAGTAAATAAGATATCTGACAATTAATCAGCTATCGGCTTTTTCCTGCTCCAAACTATCCTTATTATATCGACCTTTAAAAATCCATTATCAGTCGACCTCTAATTTGCATTATAGCAGCCGTTCTTTTACAGTAGGTCTGGTTTGAATCATGTCCCAGTAGGTGTCATCACAGGCATTCATCGCCACCCTGGTGTGAAAAGAATGGCTGTCGCTGTTCTCACATGCTACAATTGAGCAAATTCAATCTTGCTGATTGTTTCACTCTGGTCAGTGAAATTGACTGACTGATCCTGAGAATTTTATATGCTGCTTTTTTATTTTATTAAGTAACCACAATGGCAAAGAAAACAAAGTTTCAGTTCAGCTTTCTTGATTGCTCTCTTGTACATGAACTCTTTCTGAAACCAGGAAACAGTATTTACTGAAATCACCGTAGCTCAAGTGGTGGTTCACTTCATCAACTTTGAAAATAAATGTTTCCTGTTTTAGCATAAAAAATAACTTCCAGATAAAGGTAACCGAACACACCTAATTGCAGGGCCACCTATGAAGAACTTCTTCTCAATGTGATTTGTAGATTTGTTAAGTTGTGTTGTTGTTAGGCAATATTAATGTTTCAAAGGTTGATTTTCTGATTGGCTGATTGGATTATTCATATCTTTATCTCCACCTGGTTGCCATTGTCAGTGACCTGATCAATGATGCCATGATTGATTAGTTGGAAACACTATTTATTTTGTGCAATTCTTGGCAAAGAGCTCAGCTATTAAAGTGCAGTATGCTGCAGTAGTATGTTTTTTTCTCCTTTTTACACCTGCTACAAACACTGCTTACAGAATCATTTTTCTCCGTCTGGCACCCAATTTCAATAGCCAGTTTGAGGTTTTTATTTTTTTATATATCCCTTTATTCTTATTCTCTGTTGTTTTGATTGTTCAATCGCAACCATACCTGGATTTCATTGGTCAGTGTGTTAACATTGTGGAAAGACTCGGTTCCACAGTATCTCCTGAACTTTTAAAATCATCACACAGCCATAGTCGTCCCACACAGATGTTTTCACTTATAATGCCTGATTAGACCTCCTCTCAAGACTGTGTTTGTGTACAGATTGACAGCTCCCTCTCTTTCCAGTTATGTTGCGCCTGTTGGGGTGGGGCAATTCACACCATTATTATTGTAGCTAGTTTATAGAGATGATGGCATCACAAAGCTGCACCCAATTTCAGCCAGATTAGTTGTCTAACCAGCCAGATTAACCAGAAACACCTGCTTGGGTGTGCAGAGCCTTGAAGATCTCAGTAAGCTTTTATTCTTGTTTCTGCTCCTGTAGATGGATTGTGAAATATCTTCTCGCTCACCATCAGCTGCCAAACGCCAAAAAA
Source organism: Sebastes umbrosus (assembly GCF_015220745.1). Classification (NCBI taxonomy): domain Eukaryota; kingdom Metazoa; phylum Chordata; class Actinopteri; order Perciformes; family Sebastidae; genus Sebastes; species Sebastes umbrosus. The sequence goes on along the minus strand of NC_051272.1, from coordinate 30,115,601 downwards.
CCCTGCTTCATATAGGCTACATCAACCCCTCTCCCCTCCAGTCAAGGACTAGCCTCTCTGTCTACCTCTCCCCAAGCCCCATCTTCACTGCCATCACTTGTCCCACTACCCCATACCCATTAGCAGTCCCTCTACCCCATCCCCTTCTCGAGCCCCAGCAGCCTCCCTGTCCCTGAGCCCCAGCCCCTGGCATCACCATGACTAAACCCCAGATGGTGGTTCTTTCTTTCCCTTCCCCCTGGAGGGTGGAGGCTCTCCACTCTGACTGGGTGCTAGCTGCTGCTGCTGCAGCCCTTCTGGGGAGGGGGCTCCTGTTTTCGTAAAGCCCCACAGTGTGATTGTAAAAGAAGATTTAGTCCTATTAGATCTGGTAAATAAGCAAGAGCAGGCAGCCTGTGAGCGCATCCTTGTTTCTGTTGTCTAGAAAGCAAATGGATTAACGGGGAATAGGATCAAGGCTTAAGTGTTGCTCCATCATGGCCCAACTTCAGACAGACACACACTCTTGCTGATTCACAGTTTTTGTGGATTATAAGTGCAGATAGCAGTCACTTAATATGTGTTGCCAGTCTGGCCTCAATTAGGGGGCTTTTGATGTGATGGCCAAGGATGGTTGTGTTGAAGATGTGCGGCAGGATATCACTAGCAAAAGCAAGCAGAGGTTGGAATTTTGAGATTTTTCTGGTGTATGCTGTGATATCTACACCATCATCATAATGATGATATGTTAACCTTCATTCTTGGGCTGCTTTATCTCCTTTGCCAATTCCAGGGAGGAGATTAGAACCCCTCACACAATGATCTATTCTCATCCCAGATCTGCACTGTTCACTCATCCCTCATCCTTTTCCCTTTCTTCCCTTCTGTCCCACCCACTGACACATCCCCAGCTCAGCCCTTGTTACAGCGTCACAGACACCAACCTCTGACACTTTTCCTTTCCAGATCAGGCTCCACATAAAGCCTTCAAAACTTTTTCACACTCTGTGAGTACCCCTCAAAGATCAAGAACCTTTTTGCACGTCTTCTTTAATACCCTCCCTTGCGTGCACTGTGAGGGGGGGGGGGGGGGGTGCTTTGTAAGAGGCTGCTGCCCCTCCCCCAGCCGTGATTGACAAGTGAGAGCAGCAGTACATGCATCAGATGGTTTCACATGGGGAGTGTGTGCTCAGAGGGGGAGGTAGAGGGGCACATACACCGGGGTTTGCTTCAGCCAGCTCCATTGTTGCAGCTCCCCATGGTTCCCTCTCTCTGTCTCCAGTCTGGGGCGGCATCCCTCCACTGATGCTTTCTCACTCTGTGCGGCTGGTTATGCTGCAGAGATGAGAAGACCGGGAAAAACCAAGTGATGAGAACTTCATCAATCCAGGTCTCATCCAGTGGGAGCCCTGGAAGACTAACAGGAGTCACTGGTTGATGCCTTTAGTGTGCCTAGAAACAGTATTTTGTGTTGCGTTGGTGTGTGTCTGTCTATTTCTGTGTGTGATGCAACACCACAGTTAGAGGAGGTAATGAAGAAAGAGATTTATTCTGCAACATGTTGCTGTTTGTTCCGATAGAAAACAGTGTTGGCAAAAAAAAGTACAATGTAAAGAGGGAATGTTATTCCAAAAAGTTTGAGGTGAAATTTTTTATAGCGATGCTGACTAGAGAGTTGTCTGAGAGCTGGCACAAGGGGACGCATAGGATGTGTGGATCTGTGAGGCTTTAGTGGGGTGCAGACTGGCACACACTTGGCTGACTACATGAACTGCAGGAGCCCACAGGCTGAAATAATAGATTTCTGTTTGACACACTTTGAGTGTTCTCAACCCCATTGTATCTCTTTACACAGTTTGTTTTCAAAATATGAAGTAGTGACCCATGACGCTGTAATTTGGAAATATTAGGTGGGCGTTCAGACCGAATACAGCCCTGCGTTAAAAATGCAACGGGCTGCATTGTTGTTGGCTTGTTGTTTCAGTTACTGGGGACACAATGACATGCAATCCAGCCTTACTGGATGATGTTGCATTGTAGCAAAAGTTGAGCCAGGTTCAACTTTTTTGACGGAGCCCTCGGCATTGGCACAATGGAGGGGCGTCATTCAAATCAATTAGTGGGGATTCAGACCGAAAACAGCCCTCTGTTGCGGGGGGCGTGTTGCTGAGACAATGAAATACGATCCTGTAGTAGAAGTACAGTTATAGGAATTATTTAAGGCTTATCAGACACCAAAACATTAGTTAATGGTTTGTAATACTCACACACAGGATTTTTCAGGACTGGAAATTTATCACAGTGGCAACTATTTTTTATTTTTTAAAAGGTAAACAGTGGAAATACAGGGTTCATGTTACAAAGCAATAGGGCTGACCCTATATGACCCTGCTTCAAAGCCTTGACCGTTACCATAGCAATCGACATCCCAAGCAGTATTTGAATGCTTCATTTTATATATATATATATATATATATATATATATTGTAAGTGTGTGTTTATATATATATATATATACTGTAATTATAATGTATAAATCCCAAAATAGCCCATGAAATAAGTAATAATCCCACAACATTATTCATTATTCATATTCAGCATGAATTATTATTAGTTATTCTCAGACGGATATCACTGTTTGTTATGTGTAGAGGTGCATGTGTGTACAGTCGTACGGTAGCGGTATTGTCCCAAAGCTTCGAATACCTTTGAATATTTCTCACCGAAGCTTTGAAGCCCAAAAAATTGGGATTTTGGGACAGCCCTGTAAAGCAATCTACTAGGAATGTGCGCCTGCACATATTTCATTAGCCAACACAGGGCCTTACCAGATAGTGTTGCATTGCGTTGCAGCAAAAGCTGCAGAGTTCTTTTTTGCTGGCTGACCCTGCAATCAATGGAGGGGTCTTATTCAAATGAATTAGAGGGCTGGGTTATTTCACCCCAGGTTCATGCCGTCTAAACGTGGCCTAAGTGCCTTTGGAGCTATTGCGCCGTTGTTTGGGAATGTCAGGACCTTGACACGCCAGGCTGAATTCAAAGAAGTAGAGCCGACAAAACCTAACACACTGTCATCTCACGTCTCCTGTTAAATGTGAAAACACAGTGCAAAGACTACAGTTAAAGTCTTGCACTTTTTACTAAGATCATAGGGAAAAAAGAACATCACCATCTTCAGTCTTTATTTGAAAAATCGGTGTTCAGGAATTCAAATCTGAACGACCCAACACACTTGAGGTGTTGCCTTCAGCTGACGGTTCAGAATGCCAAATTGCAGGCTAAACCGGTAAAAATATATTCATTCCGTCCTCCATCAAAATATTAGTTAACAAATAGTATATGATTTTATTTGGGGACTAAAATATAGCAATTTCATTATACTGTATATTATCTGGTTTGATTATACCTGGTTTTATTATTTGAAAGTATTGTTTTTATTAACTTTTTATTATTTTAAAGAACTACTGTCTCATACTCAACATGTGAATGTAAGCACATCTATGCATGAGCGTATGTATGTATGATCTACGTTCTATGCATGTATGTGCATTGTGACGTGGTTGGCAAGTGTGTTTTGTGATGCAGCGGCTTGGAGTTTATCTTATCTTAACTTCCTGTGATACACAAATTCACTAGTCACTTGTACAGGTTTCCCACCTGTAAACACAGCCATGCGTTCAGTCAGAGGTTGTTCGCCCAACATATTTAGGCGTCTTTCTTTACCCCTGACCAGTGTCTCCAAAGTTTCACTTACATTTTGTAAAGAGATGCACTTCTGTTCTCAGTGCGCCACTTAAACCTGCAGTAGGCAGAATATTGTTGGCATCATTTGGCAAAAAATCCATAATAGCCTTTCAGCATATTGTAATTCAAGGGTTCTGAGAGAAAACTAGACTTCTGCACCTCCTCATGGCTTAAAATGAGAAAGTTTGCTACGGCTGGTGAGCGGTGCATGGTATTTCCTCAACTGATCTCAACATGGCTGTCGGGTCACAAACTTTCTCATCTTACAGCTAAACAGTACACTACAAGATGTTTCTGAAAACACTTGAGGCAAGAAATAGGCATTAACGTAACAGAATATTGATTCATATTTGATCAGCGCTCCTAGTTTGACTGTTTGATCGGAGTTCGCGAGTAATTGACATCTGCTCAGAGACGGCAGGCACCAGCTCGGCTCTGATTGGTTGTTCTCCTCCAGTCTGTAAAATCTTGCAGATGCCATTAGGAGCACCGGAGGACACATGATTTTTTTCAGATTACCCGTCTCATGCACTACTTTCAGGATATAGTAACCGTTTTATAAAAATAACTTTTTTTAATCCTATTTGCTCCAATTCTACCCACTGCTGCTTTAACATGTCAGAATTAAACATTTTCTCTAAAGGCTACTTTTCCTCTCCTGTCAAGTAGCAGTTCCTCCTCATGTCTATGTGCTTTAACTCCAAGGCTGCAAACCATCTGCCTCATGTTGTTTTCTCCATTTCAAGACTCCTCCCTCCGCCGTCTTCAACCACACTGGTCAGGGACTATTTTTTTCTCCTCTGGGCCAGCAGGCTGAATTTTAACGATCTGGTTGTGTGTATATGTGCACGTATATGTGGGAGCATGTTTATGTAGTCAGCGAATGGGACCACTGGGATGTCAGCTGAAGCAGGAAGCTCCATTTTATATAAGGAAGTTGATGGTGTGGTTTCCTCAGAGCTGACAGTGGAAGTATGAGAGGCACTGGGCTGCACTGGGTGGCCTCCCATCTCCTGTGCTTAATGATCTTCACCCATATAGCAAGCGAGGTAGGCCAAGGCAAAGGGTTTCCGTCTGTCTCAGGAGGGATCTGTCCACCGTCCATTCCCTTCCTCACACAGCCTCTCCCCTTCATACAGCCCAGTCACCTGTCCCATCTGGCCCTGACATACTATAATAAAACTCAGTTGAAAGTTGAAGCTGACAGTTGTGTTGTGTATGAGCTATATTTAGTGTTTGTCACTGCTCCTACTTGGCAGTGCTGCTCCCTTAGATCAACCTGCAGTCGTTCTTCCTGTTCACATATTTTCATAAACAAATGGCGTCCTCGCCTGGAGGCTTTAGTTGTTTGAATGTGTCAAAATGCTAGTTAAGACAGGTGTGGAGGACACATTGTTTCACTCTGGCTCCAACAGACATGTTGTAAATCAAGACCGACAACGCAGGCAAATCAGCCAACAAGTTCTTGTTTTGATGCGTCAGTCAGATGCTTCTGGCAGCGACTCAAAGATGTCGATGCTTTCCTCTGATGATCAGATGAACGGCACATCCTGAGGATGCGAGGGCGTTTTCCTGTGGTGTTATGGCTGTGCGCGCATGTTTGTCATGTGGCAGGAGGTGGTTACGTGTGGGGGTGGAGGGTGTTGTCAGATGATGGCTCCTGGAGGAACCATGTGTGAGATGAAAGTGGGAGGGGAGTGGGGGAGGAAGAAATAAAGAAAGAAGCAAAGGAGAGGAAGAGAGGGGCCTTTACACAACAAACAGGCCTCCCTTCCCCCTTCCAGCTAGCTGTGCACACGTCCTCCAACTGTTGGTGATATAGACCCCGGAGGAGCTGTTAACGGCAGTGGCATGGAAAGTATCTGCTGTGAGGGGAGCCAGAGAGGCCACCCCCCTGATACTACAGGCTCTGTGATCTGCCACAACCTTGGAGCTGCTGATACATACGCTGCTCCACTGCTTATCACAACCCTGTCTCTCTCTCTTTCTCTCTCTCTCTTGCTGCATGCATTGGCCAAACACACATAGACACCTTTTATCTCAGTTTTTCTCTCTCTATAGATACGAATGGGACACATGATGGGGCCATTGGCGTCCACTGAGAAAAGCACATTTCACTATTATCTGCAAACGCAGATGGTGTGTGTTCTGCCTTGAAGTCAGTTTAGCCTCCTTTCTTTTGAAAAAGTCTGCTCCTCTCCTCTTCTCAGTTGATTTATGTCTCATGTCTCGTAACATTTACCATCATCATGTCAAACAGAGACCTAGAATTTTGTCCTCTTTTTAGCTTGGCACCATTAAACCCCTTTCATAGTGCAGATATGCATATGATGCAGTGTTTCTGAATGCGCGTTTGACCCATGTTGGACCCATTCTTATGAGACAGCTGTCACAGGTTAATCTCTGGTAGCAGAGACTGTAGTTAATGCCACACTGGTAAACCAAAGAAACACACAGAATTACACTGGATCTGTACTATATAAAAGCTGTTTCAGTTCTCGTCTGTTCTTTTGTCCATATGCACGCTCCTACTCTTGCTTGCTGTGCACTTTTTTGCTTCTCCCTTCTGTCTGTTTATCTTTCTCTCTTTGGGGAGTCAGTTAAATGAGGTTTAGTCGTCAATATCATTCAATTATTTCCATCCCTAATAGAGACACAGAGACGCAGAGACATCAAAGCCAGGTATCCAACGAAGCGTCTGACCCATGTTTAACCGTGGTTGGGAGGAGGGTTGTAATTGAGAATTGACTGACACGTGTCAACTCATTCAGAAAGAACCTAAGTCGCAGTGCTGGCCTGAATGAGGAGTTACCTACAAGAACATGACAAGTCTGTAATGTGCGAGGGTGATGGTTGGGCAAAGTATTTTCATCATGAGTATTTTGTGTTTTATATATGAAGGAGTGATGGACTCTGGAGAGGGCAAAGGCGTCTCAAACAGGTCAACCTGTGCCCTGTTTGAGAGTTGGTTGTTATTGGGTTCATATGCTGATTCTGACATCCTACAATAAAGTGAAACCTTTAGCCTCGTTTCTGAATCATTACATGTGTTCAAAGGCTACTTGAGATTTGTTAGGTTTGAGGAAATTGGAGGCAGACTACCACTATATTGTCAAGTTACTTTGACAGCTTCAAGCCTACCTGACTTTGACAAACTGCATGCATGTACTTTGTGGGCTGAATAGTGGGGGACACAGCACAACCCCGGCTTTTCATCATCTCTATTGGTTTGTTATGAACATCATGCTGTATTGAAGAAGACTTGAAACTACATTAGTGGTATGGATATGGATAACACAATAACTTGTGTGTTGGTGGCTGGCCACATAGTGTTAAAATCATAGGCGCAGTTTGAACTTTAACTTTTGTCAGATGCCCTGTTTATATTTATTCCCGTTGCTCGCTTTGAAAGCGCAGCAACGGATGAGGAACGGCTGATTCGTGAAGTTGAAATGAGGAGTTATCTATACTATACCTCCCCATTTCACTACAAAAACCTAAATAAGGTGACAGCTGGCTGGAGAGGGATTGCCAGGAGATCGCCTGAAAGTTTACTTAGGCTACTGTTGGCTGCATTGTATGTCATTTTCAGTAAATATTGCAGTATAAAACCTGTGTTTTCTGTTTAAAAAAACACAAACGTCTGAAGAGAGCAAGTAGCCTACTACTCACCCATCTTTTAAGTGGTTATGTCTCCGGTCTGATCTTGAGCTCACAGCTGATAGATACGTGGTTTGTTTGCATGGTATAACAGAAAGTGCATATTTAACGGTGTGTGGACAGAGTGTCTGATGTTATTAGGCTATAAGTAAATAAAAATACCACAAATCTATCTTCTTATCTTGTTGATTTCTTATTCTGTCAATATGAAGACACAAGAAGGTCGCTATTATTCATCATTACAATAAATTATTAGTTCTGCGTTATTACAAAAAAAATGTAGATGCATTTCTAAGGGTTTCAGTGAGCCCCCTGAACCAACGCAAACTGCGCCTGTGGTTAAAATGATATGAAGGCATTGCTTGTGTGAGTGACAGAAGCTGCTACCTTTACTTGGAAAATCAAGCGTTTTATTCTCTTAATGTGAAGGTACATTAGGTGTGACAGGTTCTTGTTAGAATGAGAACAGGACAAGCGGCAAGCTGCGTTGACACCACAGGTGTTACTTCTCACACTGTTTGTCATTCTGTTGAATAGATGGATAGGTGGGACGCTGCCTCAAACAATTGTTTTGAGTGGAGATTTTCTGTCTAGATGCTGCTTTGTTTTTCCCTACTGTGCCAATAAATAACTTTGGGAGAATCGCGCAGCCAATCACAAAAAGAAGAGTCTGCAATGTCCTCGGCTACAGCGGAGCCAGCAACTGGCTCTGGCTGGAGAGGGGGACAATGTGTGGAGGTTAGAGTAGAGATAAGGAATACAGAGAGAGGAAAAGAGTGGGGTGGAGAGCGGAGCATTGGGTGTTGTCAGGGGAATAATAGAATGCCTCAGAGGCCCTCGTAGACACTGTGCTGCAAGACAGGGGGAGGAAAATGGTGTGTGAGAGGAATAAGAGGTTAAGCCAGCGAGAGAAGCAGAGAGAGAAACAGCAGGGGAGTCGGGTGAGAGAAGTGGCAAATACCTTCAGGGTGAATTGCTGATTGCGAGCCAGGCCCTAAAGAGGGGCTGTGGTGATGACACACCTTTTGACTCACCCTCCAATCTTTGTCCGTGTGTGTGAATACGAATAGCCTGTTTTGTTCACCGCAGTAGCTTAGTGATAAATCTGACAGTTTAGCCTTATGATTTATACTCTTTATAGCTTATCACTTATTCAGCTCTCTTATCTTTGAGCCCCATTGATCATTAATGTGAAGCAACCAAAGTACTGCAAAGTGTTTATTCTGTTAAGGCACGTGTATGAACGAGTGTCGGTAAAAGTGTGCACTCTCTGTCTGTTGTTGACTGTGTTTGCCAAAGGTTGTGGGTCGTGTCCTTGTAGTGTATTAGTTTGGTCACTGCTTTTTGTGTGTATGTGCCGATAGAGGGGGAAAGGTTCCCACAGGACATGTCCAGCTGCAGCGGAGTGTCCTTGCTGTCTTGCAGCCCTTCATCAAGATGAGTGTTAGTTAGCACCAGGCCACAGAGGGATTGGACGGCAGGATGGACGGCTGAAGAAAGGGCATGCACACCACATTAATTCCCCTTCCCTCTGCCATCTGAGATTCAGTGTGGCACTTCAAAGGTGGAGCAGGGTGGTGTTAATCCAGGGGCTGTAGCGAGCCCTCCACTCTGCCGTGCTGTACTCCACTCTTCCCCCGGCCCCGGCCCCTCAGCTTTTGCTTGCAAAGTGTGATCAAAGTGCAGTCTGTCTCTGATGGATGGGCTCACTCTGGCCCAGAGGCTGCCTGACAGGGGACCAGGAAGTGGAAGGGAGCGTGACACAGGATCTCTCGGCATCCTATGCACATGCGCTTGTACACACAGAGATGCACACAGTCACTATCTTTCTATCCTTTAATGATCAGAGCTCACGGCTATGACATAGTTCTGCAGCTGGGTAGCATACATACACACGAGAACTTGCTTGAGCAACTGTTTAAACATTTAATCAGTCTCTTTGTTGTCAAAGCTATGCCTCCCTTGATGCTAGATACTGTTAGAGACTGTTTGTATTGACCACCCAATCGCCCCAAATTCTATGTTTCTTTACATTTTTGGTCTCTAAATGTACGAAGACACAAACATTTCAACCAGTTGCTGTGCCATTATTTGACAGGACATATGCAGGTCACATGCACTCACCAAGTCCTCCTGCTTATGTCTTGTTGTTGAATCAATAAAATCCACTAGAATCTGTCTCCTTTGCCACTGTGAGACTTTAAAATTGGTCATTAGGATGTACTCATAAAACCTGTACTGTACCATGTACTGTTCTTCTCTTGAGTCATGAGACGTAGCTGATTTTTATCTCCTGTCATCAGAGTTGCTCTCCTGGTATGTTTCTTTAGCTTCAGTCAGAAGCAGGAGCAGCCTGTTGAGTTTGCCTTCTTTTCCAACCTCAAGCAGCAACATTAATCTTATCCTGTTTTTCAACTTCTCTCTCAGCCTCCTTTCTGTCTCTTCCCTCCTCCTCCTCTGTTTTTCATCGTGCTGACTTGTCGGCTCCTGGCTTCCGTCGTTCTCCATGGCCGGGAGGTGTGTACGCTGACCTTTGGTGACCCCTGAGCTCAACCAGGTTCCTCTAGAGAGAGGCAGAGCGAGAAGAGACGAGTGAGTGCACAATAATTAAACGTGCCTCCTCGCCCTTGAGATAATTTTGGACCATTTTTTTTATAACCTGTTGAACCTGCAGTAGTACTTTTGTGAATGTTTATGAGAGAGAGGAAGAGTGAAACAGAGAAAGAATTTGAATCTGTTGCTAGTTTGAGAGCAAGGACTAAGGAGTGGTCAGCTGCGGGCAGTCATGTTCTTGTTCTGAAGAGCAACTGTTGGGCCTGAAGGGGCTCGTTTGCATCCTGCAAAAAGGGGGCTTTAAGTGAAATGGACACTTGGCTTACGGAGCACTTTGCATTTGCATTTCTGCCCTCTCAGCCTCCTGTTCTCTCTCTCTCTCTCTCTCTCTCTCTCTCTCTCTCTCTCTCTCTCTCTCTCTCTCTGTCTCTCTCTTTCGCTTTCTCTCCCCTCCTGTTCTACTCCAGAGCTTTTGGGTATCATTGGGGAGAGCGGTGCATGCTGGGAAGCCGTGTGGGGTGCTATGTCTTGGTTGGTCAGCAAAGGAGAGGAGGGGGCACGGCTGTGTTGCAGCTCCAAGCCCCTGCTGCCTCCCATCTCTCCTTGGTGCTTTCAGGTCTTTTAGAGTTTGCTCTGCCGGTTACTGCCGCTTCATAAAACCTCAATGGCGGAAACACAATGCCAGGCAGGAGAGGGGTCATGGCTGAACTTGAACCTCGGCTCCAGCCAAACAACCACTGGCAAACCAAGAAGCCCTAATAAGACAAATTCCAACCATCCCTCTTACTGTCTACCTCTGCCAGCTTACCTTACACTGATACCGACTCTGTCAGGCACGTATGCTGAGTGACTCACTAATATAATCTCTTTTGATGCATCATATCCTCTCACAACTGAGATATTGCTTTTTCTTTTCTAATATGATGACTAACAATTCTTTGACACATCAAAAATCACCTGCGTTTTGCTCATAATGCTTACTGAAAGAGATCCTTTTATACTCCTGGTCCCATCATAATGCGGCTGAGCTGTGGCAAACATTTACTAATTTGTTATATCTGTAAATTTGTATCGATAAGTGGTCTGTTTGGTGAAAGTACTTGCAGAGTTCTTCACGTGTGCATTGACCCTACTGTCTCCTTTGCTGTGTTTATACAGGAGCTGGAGAAAGCCCTGTCAGAGCAGGACTTTGACTTCCTCGGAGACCTCATTGCTTGTCTGTTGCAGGGATGCTACCAGCGCAATGACATCACGTAAGTATAGAATTAAGTAAAGAATCTGGTATATTGGAAAATGCTGTTGAAAGTAATGTCACTGCAGCTTAAGGTCTTTTTGTTTAATAGAGAGGCAAAGTCCCTCCCCTTCCGGTGGACCTGATGGGACCTTATTTCTGAAAAAATATGTACGAGAGTCAACGTCCAGAGACAAATGATTTTTTGATCCTGTTTGAATTGCACCATGAATCACACATATGATGTTTATCAATATAAAAGATAATTTTGCAAGTCAAGAAAGTCACAGTTTTTCGTAGGTCTGTTGTAGTATTGTTTAGTTTTGTGTGAAAGCACTCGGTGAACTACATCTCTCATTTCTCACAGTATACGTCACCAACACTAGCTAGCTAGTAGCTAACTTAGCTATGTTCCACGCACAAATGAAACGTTATTTTACCTGATGTGCTTTATCCAGCAATTCCTGGTCTTTTTATCAGCCGGGAAGCAAATGAACGATCAGACCTTATACATCACAGTACGAAACACACAGGTATCATAGCTTAAGCGAGAGAGACGTCATTTACGCTACTTTTGGGTGTGTAGTCTTTCTAATTACATATTTTCACAGTCCTATACTTCAACAGTTTTACAAAAAACTGTGACTTTCTTGACTTGCAAAATTATGTTTGAAATTGACAAACATTATATGTGCGATTCACGACACAAGTCAAACAAAAAATAATTGTCTCTCGTCCTTCACTCCCATACACATTTTTTTCTAAATAAGGCCCCATGGTGGTCCACCGGATGGGGCAGGACTTTGCCACTCTATGGCATCCACAACCGGTGGATGAGGTTTTGAGTCAGGGCCGAGGGAGAAGTCATAGTAAACTGGAAAACACAGGTGCAGATAATAAAAAAAAAATGCAACTGTGACAGTTGACCAGTTGCAAATGATACTGAAGTCTAGCGGTATAGAGGTATGCAAAGTTCACAGTTCAATCTAAACATACCTTAGTTTTGGGTCTAGGTGTGTTTTCAGTATAGTAAGGGAATTTGGTGCCTATCGTCATTAAGCTAAACAAAGCAGGATTCAAGCAATTAGCGTTCTCTCCAATAGGGCTGTGGGAATCATTCAAAAGTTTGTGATAAGATACCAATATCATTAGGGTTGTCGCAATAACCGCAATATTGCAATACCGCGCTATTGACAAGCCAAACGCAGGGGATGGCAAGCAACTGCCACAAACGCCATGTTCATGTTCTTTCTTGTTTTTTCTCCAGCAGCGTGACGAGGCACTGAATACTGAGCGTGTATTCTGCGCTGAGCGCTGCATCTTTGGAGTTTTTTTTTCTGGTCGCCGAGAGTTGAAACCACTTTGGGTCAAACGCTGCGCTCGTCACTGTCACTTTTTACCCGGCCGTCCAATCACAGTGGAGGAGAGGCGTGACAAATAGCCTACCACAAAGAACAACTGTCACATCCTACATGTAGGCTGCAAGTGCTGAACAACAGCAACAAGAGAGGAGAAATGAATACACATGGACCGGCAGGTCTGTCCTCTCTCCCTACGTGTTTCAGCCTTCCCTTCATCCAGAGCAAGTTCTCTACCCTGTGCCGTCATTTTCCCTTCCTCAGATATTCCGTATCATAGCAACACAACCAAGGGTAGGAACAATATACCTACTAATAGCGTAACAATAAAGCTTATTTATATAGCACTAAAATCAGGATTTGCAAAAACAAAACAATTACCGCTAATACCACATATCGTGCCATTGAGCCAATCATTATTCTGCAGGGGATATTTCTTCACCGTGACAACCCTAAATATGATATTGATGTGACACCTTTGTTTTTGTTGCTATACCAGAAACGTACTGTATAGATATCTTACTGAAATACCAGAAATGCAATGCTAGCTTTGGGTACTTAAAGGCCCAGACAGACCAACCCAACCTCAAAGAACTAGCGATGACGTAGGCTGAACATTGAGTCGCCTGACATTGCCTTTGTCTTGGCCAGAAAGTTGCACTCGAACACCGCAAAGTCTACAGCTAATGGCCAACTTCCACGTACGTTCTGCATGACATGAAATAACTCTCAAAACCAGCAGGTCACGGTAGTCTGTATTCGTCATTCAAAAAGGGAAACCGGAAGACCGAGGACTGCGAATATACAAGCCGTCATCATGATATGGACATGAAACAAAGCGTCATTTGCCGATCATTTTCACACCACTCTCACTCAAACTTAGCTTCTTTCCAGATGGCCATGTCGTTCTATTGAAACTATCCGTGTACTGAAGTCATCAGATGAGATGAAGATGAAAAATGAGAAGAGCCTTCTGTGTTTTCCCTCTTGACTTTACTCGTTGGCTTGCTTGCTTTCCTCCCTTCCGTTTCTCTTCTCGTGCACTGATTTGTTTAAGCTGAACCGCCAGTTGGAGTGATTTCTCTCGCCCACGAGCGCCGCCGCCAATTCAACACGCTGAATCGGCCGAAAAACCTTCGACATGGGCAGACTAGAACAAACGGTGCAGGACACACCGTAAAAACTAGGCTGACAGACGCTCACAGATGGCCCCAAACTGTCTGACGGCCGACCGTCGCTTTGGTGTGTCAGGGCCTTAATAGTTTACAATACTCTGCACTGTGGACACATTTCAGTCAGCTCAAAGAAGTATTGAGAAGGTCCAGTCCTACTCTCCAACACATCATTCTTGTCATTGTTGTTTCCCAAAGTGTTTTACTTGTATTTAGTTTCTTGCTGTAGCTTTTCATATTGTGCTCACCTCCTGTCATAAAAAAACTGACAACAATGGTCCGGCAGTGTTTTGGCTTTGTTCGAGTGCTTTCAGTAAAGAATGAATTTGGCAAGGAAGGGTTTATTGGTTACAATGGATGTGACGGTGAGGACATTTTCCCACCGGTTAATAAACTTGTAACAACACCGGTGTTACTGATTAAATCCGGACATTTTACAAGAAAAGATGACGCTCAATATCTGTAGCGCGCTTACTTTGATCTTTACCGTTGGTTGGCTGTTCTCCAGTCAAGCTTTCACTGAGGGGCCACAGGTTTCCACACGGTGCTTATCCGCCGTGCACGCCGGCTGTGACCACTCTGTTCTCCACACGGCGATTGCCTTATTAACGTTATGGTTCCCTTATAGCCTTGGGTTTAAATCAGAAATATTGCCAAACATGCGCTTTTGCTTTTCACTATGACACCAAATCCTCCGCCATCACCTTGCCTGTCAACTCTCTCTCATCCCGTGTGTGAGTGAAATCTGACTCCTGCTGCTCTGTGCTGAGACTTCGTATGGAGCAGCGTCTGGTGTCCGACTATGTGTTGATAACACGGCGCTGATACGTGAAAATGAACAAAATGGGTTTTATTTATATGAAAAAAAGCAAAACGACAGTGGGAGCAGTGGCCAAGTAATGTAATCGGTGTGTTCCTGAACACCGTGTAACACCGGGAACATCGACTACCACAGCAAGCTTATTGGTTAACATGCATTCTGATGGAGAAAGGGCAAGGGAATATGGTACAAGATGACCTGCATCCTACTGTTTGATGTTCTTCAAGCAGCTGTAAACCTGCACTGACTTGTATTGTTGAATTAGGTTTTACAAATGTAGGTTCAGCTCTAAACCTTGCCAGAACTAGAACAGTGGAAGCATCTCCTGCAATTTTTTAATAAAACATCATAGGCACAGTGGAAAATTATCAATGCACATTTTTTCCAGTTTGATATGTAGCTTCCAAGACAAAAGCAGTATTTCCATCTACTTCAAATTAGTCATAACACCCAAGAGCCTTCACAGGAAGTGAGTCATCGGCACAATGACTCGCTGAGTCAGAATTTACTCACCATATGGTGACTAAAGGTCTGTGGTGAAATAATGCTATACTACTACAGAAGTATATGAAAACAACACAACCACTGAAACTTCCTCTGTAATCAAATGATGGGAGAAAGTGAGTGTGTAGCAGAGGTTTTTATTCAAATCCACAAATATGTTTAATCTCTCATGGGGCTTCCCCCTCCACACACCTCCTATCGTAGCCCATCATTAAAGAGTAGCATAGTGGTACCAGTGAACCGATAAGCAGAGAGGCAGGAATGATCCAGTTTTTCCAGCCAGGCAACCGGTAACAGGAGGACAACCTGCTTTATTGGACTGGACAGGCGCTGGCATCCTGGGGGTGGCTGCTCAGCACTAGCCTTTCACAGAGCTGCCCTTTTCATCCGCACGTGTTAAACGCTCTGCCGGAGCGGGGGAAAGAAGGGAGGGAGCATGTTGGGGAGAACGAAGGGACAGAAAGTAGGAGAGAGATGGGGTAGTGAGGAGGGGAGAGGGGGGGAGGAGGGGGGCTGCAGCTGTGTGAAAAGTGCACACTGCTCTTTCAAGATAAGCCATTTTTTTTCTGTCCCTCTTTTCTCTTTGCCGTTGCATAGATGCTCACCCCTGCCCCAAGCCCTTGTTCTGTTCATGTGAGTTGGAGCTGAAAGGTACAGATTAATCGGCGAGACCTGAACCGGAACCAACATTTATTTACCAGCTTCCACTCATAGCAGAGAGACAACCCCACTCCCATTCAAAGAAACTAGTCAGAGTTTTTCTCTGTCTCAACAGGGCAGTTTGAACTAGGGTTGAACAATTAAAAAAAAAAAATCTAATTGTGATTATTTTGACTGATATTTCAATATGATTTGCGATATTAGAGGGAAGGATCATATAAACATCAATATTCTCCTTTTCACTGAAGAACATATTAAAATGATTATGGTGGTATTTTTGCTGGGATCTGTATGGTGTCAAAACAGTCTCATAAGTATTCAATAACAAATGTCAACTTATGTAACTGGTCTTGAGAAACATATAGCACCTTCCTCTCTCACTCTCTGTCTCTCATCCGTTCTGTTGTTCTGCCCTTTAGCCCCGAGGCATTCAGCGGTTACCTGGACGACATCATCAGCTACCGGTGGGAGCTGGAAGAAGGGAAGCCCAACCCACTTCGAGATGGTCCCTTTGAGAATCTGCCTCCTCGCACCCAGGTGGAACTGCTGCACCGGCTGTGCGACTACCGCCTAGATGCCGCTGATGTCTTTGACCTGCTTAAGGTAAAACGTCCATGAGGATCAGCTCAAACAATTTAGACACATTTGTTTTCATGCTTGCATGGTTTTATGCATGAAACTCAGGTTTGAGGTTTTATTTTTTGTGACTGGGTTGAAATCAAAGCCATGCGCTTATGTGCAATGATACTGGTGTTCAAGGTTTTGCAAAAACACCAGTGAAGCTACATGAGTTAATGTGTAAACCACAGAAATATGACTGACCTAGCCTGTAAGCATTGTATCCCATTAACACTTTATAGTTAGTGCATGAAACACCTGCTACTACTTTAATTAGTTTTTACCTTTAACAGTAGAAGTAGTTTAAATTGTGCCTGTGTGTGTGTGTGTGTGTGTGTGTGTGTGTGTGTGTGTATATAATGCATCAGGTGATTTTTTAAACTTGAGTTTTTGTACAGGGTGAAAGCACCTGAGCACACGAGTTGGTGAATTTCAAAGCACCATAAATTCTATTCTTTTAACTCATTTGTGCACAACTGACATTTTTAATTTCCTTTGTGAATTTTTCACAAATGTGAAGCAATTAAAAAAAATCGGTCAAACCGTGGCTGAAAAAGTGAGTTTTTCTTATCATACTATATCTAGTATTTGGGCACATATACCTACTGTTTTTCAATAGGCTCCATTATATTTTAGGAAAAAACAGTAGTCCCAAGTGCCCAAAGACTAGATATAGTATGATCAGAAAATGGCTGTATCTCAGAAACTACAAGGAGTACAATCAAATATTTGGTATCTATGAACTCATAACAAGTTAAATATTAAAGATATTCACACATATGCAGGGTAAAAAAATTCATATGGAAAACACAATGTTAGTGTTTTTCCTAATTTTTCAAAAATCCTGTCTTTTGATTATTAATAAAAGTGTGATTTTTTTTTTTTTTTTTTTCCAATATGATCTAAATCTTCAAAGATACGGTTAGCTACTTGCCCAAAGTGTGCCCGTACCAAATTTCAAGACTTTTGACCAATCAGAACAGATGTTTTCCTAATCATACTAAACATAGTCTTTGGGCACTAATGGGTTAATCAACACTGGATTTTTTTTTTTACTGTGGCCCAAAGAGAAGCTGTAAGATTTTAATTTACATCTACACCTACATTTGTAACAGAATGCTTCCAGTCCTGAATTTACAGGTCATTTTTTCTTACACCTGACAAAGATAACAGCAGCTCAACGTATATATCCTGGAATTAACTAGGGTGCAACAAATAATAACCTGACAGTTTTACCTCCATCCCGACTGTCAGTTTATAATTTTCCTCTAATACATTTTCCAGTTCCCTCATGAGATAAGATTTTTTGAAATCATTTATCAGATTAAATTTATGAATGCACTCGGAAAGAGAGTGAAAGTGCTTCATGTCTGTGTATGATTCACAGCTCTGTAGGCTCAAAGGACTGAATGACATCATCACTAATGACTGATGATTTAAAAAAAAAAACACAGTCCTACACATGATTTAAGAAATGTAATGTACCCACCCCCCACCCTCCATCCTCCATCAGGGACTGAATGCAGACAGCCTGAGAGTGGAATCGCTGGGGCAGGATGGAAACGGAGCCCTCTACTGGTACTTTTATGGCACTCGTATGTACAAAGAAGAGCCGGTCAAGAGGAAAGCAGGGAAGATCAGGTAAATATCGCTGGTCATTGTTTATCTTCTTTCTCTGTCCAGTACACCAAGAATGAAAGTCACTGGTCATGTTTTCTGTGGTTAACTAGTGCATGTGGTAAGTGTCTAACTGCAGCAGTAGTTTGACCCTCATTTACAGGCCTGTTAAGGGTTAATTATAGAGGACTCCCACTGCTAATTACCTTGGTTAAAAGGCTATAATTGTAAAGACTTTTCTACTTCATGTTTCCAACAGTGAAGCCACTGAGCTGACATTACCAGAGAAGAAGAAAAGGGGAAGACCACCAAAGAAGATAAAATTGGAAGACCCTCAGCTAAAGTGAGAAAAAGCATTTTTTGTTTGTTGTCAGTGCCAACAGCGTATAGCAGAGAAACGCTCACATGTGCAGTTGGGCATGTGTCGCACAGATGTACTGGTTATGTCAAAAGAAAAACCTGTATTTAACCGTCAGAGCAGATGCCATGGCTGTTTGCCATGTGGTCTCTGTGTACATAGATGATAGTGAGGGTTTGAACCATCCAGAAAATGACATGATGGGGTTTTTGAAGACTTGTTTGCATTCACTTTGCTCTCCGTCAGTTGGTGACAGACCTGTCGCCCACTGCTATATCTGAAATGTAATACATGAATATTTCTTGGCCACATACTCACACATACTAACTATATTCTGACCACAAATATTGACCCCTTGTATTTTAATTGGTTCTGTTGGAAAAAAAACATGTTGATCATGGGAAATGACATGGATATATAGAGCAGTCTTATAAATTGCAGCATGTGTTTTTGTATTCCTACGTTTATTTTAAATCATCGGGCTACTGTATACTGCACAGATTGGATTTGGCTTCAAGTGAAAGGAAACTGAAATGTTAGCACAAGGCTAAGGAAGGACTTGCAGAATATATCTCCAGGAGTAATCTAATGTCCGAAAAGCCTAATAGTCAAGGAAACATAAATTCTAGGGTTGTCAATTGATAAAATACTTAATTGCGATTAATCGCATGATTGTCCATTAATTGCAAATTAATCACACATTTCATATCTGTTCAAATGTATCTTAAAGAGAGATTTGTCAAGTATTTAATATTCTTATCAACATGGGAGTGGGCAAATATGCTTGCTTCATACAAATGTATGAGTTATATTTATTATTGGAAATCAATTAACAACACGAAACAATGATAAATATTTTCCAGAAAGCATTAAAAAATATGCTCAAATCATAAAATGGAAAAATTCAAGCCCAACAGGCAACAACAGCTGTCAGTGTGTCAGTGTGCTGACTTGACTATGACTTGCCCCAAACTGCATGTGATTATCATAAAGTGGGCATGTCTGTAAAGGGGAGACTCGTGGGTACCCATAGAATCCATTTTCATTAACATATCTTGAGGTCAGAGGTCAAGGGAGCCCTTTGAAAATGGCCATGCCTGTTTTTCCTCGACAAAATTTAGCGTAAGTTTGGAGCATTATTTAGCCTCCTTGTTGACAAGTTAGTGTGACATGGTTGGTACCAATGAATTCCTTAGCTTTTTTAGTTTCATATGATGTCAGTATCTTCACTCTAGCTTCAAAACTGAGCTACAACCTAAAAATCACATGTTGCGTTAATGCCTTAAAGAAATCAGTGCTTTGACAGACCTAATAAATTCATTCACAAAGTTTTGGACGGTTGTTCTTAAATTAAAACTAGCTGAAGATACTATAGTTTTAATCTCTCTGTTCTTTGTAGGAATGTTTTGTATCTATTATTCTGCAATGTTTCTTTTTACCTTTCAGTGAGGTGGAAAGTGAAGTGACAGAAGTGAAGACCGAAAATGGACTGGAAGATGTCCGCCCTAGCACAGGTGAAAGGATCTCATGAATATAAGCAACTTCATTTTAATGTTGACTACATCGAGGAATCTGTGTATTTGTGCTTTATTTTAGTTCTGACCAAAAGTTTCACTGCTTTAATTATCTCTATACATTTTCCTCAGAATCAATAAGCCAATGTCTCTCTTCTTTGCTTCTAGCAGGCCGTAAGCGAGGCACTTGGTCCCTCGTGTGTGATACAGAGGAACAATGGGTCGGTCTGGCTGAAAGCATCAAGGACAAAACCTCCCCACAGGACCGCCACCTCTACCGTGTCATCAGCCAGAACTTCCTACCTGAGATCAGCAGCATGATTGAGCACAAGGTCAGACACCATAGAGACACAGCTACTATTAATCCCCATTACAGCAGTATTTAATGTCTTCTTTTAGATAGTGTCTGGGTACAGTTTTTCAGCTACTACCCAGAGCAATATGAATGAATACCAGCTCATAAACGGCAATTCCAAGCATTGTAGATGTGCCAGTGTTCACACCTAAAAATGCAAATTCTATTTTTGCATCCTATTCTCGCAAATTTGACCACAATGTACTGACTGTAGGGGTGGTGGCAGTATCTAAACGCTCGTCTGGATAGAGATCCAGCCGTTTTAAAATACCTTTTTAAAACAAAAACGTATTAGTGTGGATGTAGCCTTAATCTTAAAGGTGCTATATACAGGATTGGGAGCATTTCTATTGCCTCTCAATGGCTCTCAACATGATGATGGCGAGCCGGCAGCTCGCTGCTAACAGTTCAAACAATGTGGAAAATGCTGACAGATAACAGTGTTCACCTGAGGGGAACTGGAGAGTGGCTGCTACACTTCCGCGATGATGCCGTTGGTCGGGAATGCAGCTGTAACTGCCGTATGAGAGCAGTGCAGAGCAGCAGCCATGATTTAGCCAGTGGGGCACGCTCACATGCACAAGCATGCACTAAAAGCATGCGTGATGACCCGGCGATGTCAACAAAGCATGGAGAAACTCGCATTACAACACACATAGAGTGAGAGGGACTTCATTCTCTGCTCAGGTAGACAATACTCCTCTATATCTTTACATAGCAAATACAGTAGTTGTTTGTTGCTATATTAATGCTCTGGATATCAAATTTAGCACCTTTAACGATTCTCATTTTAAATGAATCTTAACCTAATCTTATACTTGGAAGCCCTCCAGTGGTAGTACGGGAAAAAAAACATTGTAAATTGCTACCTACCATTTTTATTACTTAATTTTAAATTACTTTTAATTTTAGTCCCTATCCGTACGACTTTTTGACATTGGTGCCCCCAATGGAGCTGTAGTAATGGAGTTTGAAAGGTCGAGCAATCACAATCCTCCTTCAGGAGTGTCATTCATGATCCTGGACATGTTAGCTGGGCCAGCTGCAGGAGAGGTGAAGTGAAGGAAAGCCGGTCTGTGCTTGCCCTTAATTCTGCACACCAGCTTGGTTAATGAAGTTTGCCCCAGGCCTGACTGTGGATAGCTATGCTCTCATGCTAGTTTAGTAGCACATGGGCACAAGTTGTGTAGTGATCTTCATTGGGCTTGGCCATACCTTGGGTCATACTCATTTGTCTATCATATATTCCTTGGAATGTGTGTTAAGTACTTCAGGGGGAGATTATAGAGATAGTTTTTGCCCTGCTCGTAGCAAACATTAGTCAAAGACAACACTACCCACTCAACTTTCCGTATTTCTATGGTTTGCAATGGAATTAATTTTAGTCATTGGATGCTACTGCTAGTCAAAGCTAAAGTAGGTCTCTGTTTTTATCCCACCTGTTTGTATAAAGATGGTGGTTAGGCTTTTTCCACTTGCGTGATATATAACCAGCACTGACTGTTGCTATAGAAAGCTACGCAGCCTTTCTCCATCATCATCAGCAGTGAAGTAAAGAATCCTGCTGACAGCTTGATGTTGGCCAATCGGTCAGTGGATGACTGTATTCTTATCCTTCATCGACTGTACACTTAGCTGTACTACTCATACTCACATTATATAATTTATATATTGTATATGGCATTCAGAAGGACTCTTTCTATAGCTTTTCTCAATGTAGAATATTAGCGAAGCATTTTGGTAGTTTTGTAATGAAAGCAGCAGACCGCGTTTGTTTTTTGGTTTGGGCTGGTCAGTAGAGGAGCATCTTGGAGGCTTTTTGTCTTAGTTTGCTCTTGTGTTTAACTGGCATAAAGTTTTGAAAGCATGAAATTCCACTACACCGCGTTAAACTCAAAGAGATAGATTTATGTTAAACAGAACTTTTCATGGTTTCTATCTGGCTTGATCAGTGTGGAATAAAAAATTCTCTGAAATTACTGATTGATTCTACTTTGCTCAAAGAACAGTCTCAATTAAAGGGAAGAGAGCATTCCCCTGATGTTCGTCTTATGTGCAAATAAATTCCACTGATGTCACACAGCAGGAGATCACATTAAAAGATTCTGCGTAGTGCGTATTAATTAAATGTACATCACATCACCACATTTCACCATGGTACTGTACGTAGGGCGCCTTCAGATGAAACTCGTGAGCTTGTATTTACAAAATGGGAAGTCGTGTACACGATATGCTTGGCGTTCAATTGGTTAAATCGTGAGAACACCCCTGCCAAGCAACAGCAATATTAACGTTACTGTTGGCATCTAGAAGCCACAGAGACTAACAATTAACAGCTAACAGCTAGCAAGCAGGTAATATAATGCAGTAAATGCAAAGGCATAATGACAGAGGAAAAAGATTAGGCAGTTGAGAATATCAACATTTTCCCCAGACCTATCATAAAATTACAAAGAAAAACAATATACAACTAAAATTACAATATATTCACTTATTATGCACCTAAAAATTTATTTCCATGGCCTCCGCCATTTCAAACATGTCACAACTCGTAAAACTTCCCACTTACAATGTCATGAATACCACAAGAGGGGGGCATTCATATGGACTCTTCTCGTGAACACGGTAAACACGATCCCATTTGAAGGCACCAAGAGTCTGTCTACAAATGTATCTTATCAATTTACAAGAGGAGGTGCACCTGCTTATCAACAAGGATAGGACGAGCTCAAAGACTGTAACAAAAATGGAAGAACAGACAAGTATAAAAGTAATAAATAGGCACATTTATTTATAAAGTATTAATAAATAAAACATATTTGGAAGTCAGTAGTCAGTCATGCAAGCATGTGTGGGTGTGTGAAAATGTTACAAACAAAACAAAACAACAGCCGTGTCAGCCAGGGAAGAGAGGGGCTCTGGAAGGTGGCAAGCTTTTATCCCCAGAACTATACCAGCCCAGGTGTGGCTCAGTATGCTGATGGCGACCAGATCCTGTAACATAAAGACGAGCCAGCAAACGGAACACAGGGACACCTATGCTATGTTCACATTGCAGGGATTAAAGCTTCAGTAGGCAACACGTTTTTGGCATCATTGGGCAAAAACTCCATAATAACCTTCCAGCATATTGCAATTCAAGTGTTCTGAGAGAAAGCTAGACTTCTGCACCTCCTCTTGTCTCTGTTTTCAGGCTTTAGAAAGTCTAGCCCGTGATGGGAGACTTTGGCCAATCACAGGTCATTTCAGAGAGAGAGCGTTCCTATATGCTGTACTCCGGCTGGTGGGCAGGGCTTGGTATCTCCTCAAGACATCTCAACATGGTTGCCGGGTCATAAGCTTTCTCATTTCAAAGCTAAACAGTTCACTACAAGATGTTTCTGAAAACATTTGAGGAGAAAAATAGGCATTACAGTAACAGACTATTGATTCATATTTGATCAGCACTGCCTAGTTTGACCGTTTGGTTGGAGTTCGTGAGTGATTGACTCGTGGCTCTCATAGACACGAACTGGACGGCAGACTCCAGATCAGCTCTGACTGACTCTGACCTCTGGTCTGTGAAATCTTGCAGATGCCATGAGGAGCACCGGAGGACACCAGAGGACACAGATCACATGATTTATTTTTTAGACTACCGGCCTCACGCCTGACTACTGTCAGGATATAGTGACTGTTTAATAAAAATAACTTTTTTTTTTTAATTCATATTTGCTCCATTTCTACCCACTGCAGCTTTAACACTCAGTTACAATTTTTTACCCAGATCCAATCTTTCTCCTTAACTGTTCACATTCATATTTCGAGTGACCCATATCTGACATCAGTGTGAACGGATCTCTGCCCTAAAACACCTCACATGCTAACAATAACGCCACACACATGGGGGACTGCCGTCCGGCAGCACATTGATTCGAAAATACACACTGGAGTTGTTGGAGTCCAGTGACTGCCAGACTCTGTTAACATATTGCTCAATTTAACAGATCTGGGTTCCCCGTTACACATATGGCACTCTTCAATCATAACATATGACTCTGTATGACTCCTAAAGAAAGACATTTCGGCTGATATTCAACTTTAGAAGCTCTTCTGTGAACTAAGTTAAATAAACTAAAGTAAGATGTGTAACGTTACTGTTTGGCATCCAGAAACAACACCAATCAGCACCAGTTTTTATAACTTGTGATTTCATCAAATCGGAGTTCTGCTTTGTGAAATATAACAAATTTATCTGAAGAACTGAGTGGATATTGAAAAGTCTGTTTGATAAGTTAATTTACATTTTAAATGACTGACGAGGCAACTAATGTCTTCAACTGTTTCATAGTGTTGGAAAAAGTTTGTTGACATATTGTTAAATTTAACAGAGCCGAGCTTACCGGTAAACATCTACTCCTTCTAGTAGTTTATGATTTCTTAAGACTCATAAACAGACACTAACTCATTTGGCCTACATGTTTTAACATTTTCAGCTCCATGTTAAGTGAATAAATGTGATGTTTCCCAGATAAAGCTCATCTGCCTTAATGGCAGTTTACACATTTTTGTAACCGTTGATTTATTACATCGGAGTTTGACTGAGTGAAACATGACACTCGGTAGTATAGAAAAAGTATTTTTTGTCAAGTAACAAGTATTATCAGTGTCTGATTGACGCACTGCCTCTGGAGAGAGAGGTTCTTCTTCTGTAGTTTCAACGGACTGCTCGGACTCTGTATGTCGCATGGCAGGTGATCGGATATGTATCGGATTAAGGACATGTGAAAGTGGCCCAGATCTGATTGGAAAAAATCGGATTCCTGTGTCCACTCTAAAAAAATCTCATCTGTGTCACATGAGAGCAACATTTTTTCATTTGGGCCACATTTGCAGTGTGAACGTAGCCCTAGTTTGGAGGGGTCGTCACAGCCAAACATAGTTGTCTTTTTTTTGTCGTTACTGAGTGACGTAATTACTACAAAGACATTGTAATATTTATACATACTTTAAACCTCTTATAAGCCTCTAGTTTCCATGAAGGTGAAATTTGATGGAATTTCCCAGAGCCTCAAAGTAATGCCTTCAAATTGTTGGTTTTGTTTCACCAATAGTCCAAAATCCCAAACTATTCAATTTACGATACGGAAAAAAGAGAAAAGCAGCCATTCCCCACATTAAAGCAGATGGAACCAGCAAATGTTTGGCATTAATTGACACTAATATATCTGTCTTTATGTGGGTGTGTGCGTGCATACGAGCACACACAGTGTGTGTAGCCTCTTGAATCCTTCCCTCCGCGTGTCTCAGGCTGCTGTCACCAGCCATTTCATGGGGCACTGACAGCAGGCGGGAGCTCACCTTGAGGCAGGATGGAGCCTCTTGAATGACAGCTCTGCTGCGCTGCAGGATTGTCTCGACCTCTCCAAGTGTCGACACCAGAGGCACTCTGTCTTGTGTGTGTTGGGTGGAGGGGGATTTAGTGCTGGTGGTAATGTAGGGAGGAATTGTGGAGCCCCAGGATATGCCAGTGTTTCACACTAAGACGAGGCAGAGATGGAGTGGGGACAGAAGAGTTGTGGAGGGCACTATAGATCAGATCATGAACATCTGTCTTTTTCTCTCCTCTCCGCTCTCACTTCCCACCCACGTCTTTCTTCCTCTTTTGCCTCCTCACCTGCACAGACACGCACACACACACAGGCTTTATACAGCTGCTACTGCATTTTTAGGCCTCCCATGATTGTTTTATGGATGACCAGAAGCCTGACTGTGACACCTCTCGGTGCCGTTGGCCACCCCAGGCTGACAGTTATTCACAGTCCATCTTCCCTGACGAACTCTGACATGAGCTGCAAAGGCCAGTCCCTGATACCGAAAGGCTTTCAAGGGATCTGCTTAGAACTCTCTGTTGGCTGGCGTTTCTCTCCTTCCCTGTGTGTGCTATATCTGGATCACTGTTATGTCATTGATGTGGATTCAAATGTAGATTGTGGACCGTATTTTCAAGATTCATAGTGAAGGAGGTGCTCAAAAGTGGCAGGATCTGGTGTTATATCACTGCGTAGTGTATTTGTCAAACCCCCCAGGGAAAGGTGGGGGAATGCAGGCAGCAGGAGAGAGAGAGAGAGAGGGTGACTTGGGGGGAGGGGAGAGCAGAGCCAGTGACCTCTCAATACTCACTGCTCCTCCACAACTCCCCAGGGCCTGTCAGTTGGCTTGTGTGTGGCTGTCTCTCTTTCTGTCTTGAAGACTCAATCAGCATTTGTTGACCACATAAATTACAGGCAAATCCACACAAAAAATTTTAGAATTAAAAATGAGAATTACTGGAAATATATTTGTCATTATCAGAAAAACATAAATAACGTTAGTTGTCATCTACTGCTACTTGGCTTATTAACAGTTTGGGAGCAACAGGAGGTCCCAGTCCAGGATTACCCTTTTGTTTACATTTGGATTATACCTTTTAACGGCTATAAGGAGCACAGCTGATCTTAATCTCTTTTTTTTCTTCCTTTTTTCAGGAGCGGGAGCTGAAACAGAAGCTACTGGACCCAACCCCAGTTCGCATATCACAACGGTTCTCTGAAAAACACATTACCCTAGAGGAGGAGGTGTGTGTGCTTGTCTGTGTACATGTTTTTTTGGTAGTATTGCAGTACAGGTATACTACTGGAGTAGCTGTGTGTCTGAAAAGACACTCAGACATCATTAACTTATCCGATTTGCAGACAAAATCTGTACTGATTTCTTTTTTATTTAACAATTAGGACTGTCAAAGTTAACGCGATAATAACACGTTAACGCAAATTAGTTTTAACGCCACTAATTTCTTTAACGCATTAACGCAACTTGCGATTTTTAGGTAGTAGCGGGCTCAATTTTAAAGCTAAAAGATATTGGCATCATATGAAACTAGAAAACCTAAGGAATTTACTGGTACCAACCATGTCATACTAGCTTGGAAGGAGGCTAAATAACGCTGCAAACTAAATTTTTGTGAGGAAAAACTGGCATGGCCATTTTCAAAGGGGTGCCTTGACCTCTGACCTTAAGGTATGTGAATGAAAATGGGTTCTATGGGTACCCACGAGTCTCCCTTACAGACATGCCCATTTTATGAGAATAAAAATGAAAAAATAATTGACAGCCCTATTAACAATACTTTCCGCACAATGTTGTGCACTTTAGCAGTATGTCGGGGTTTGGGTGTACCAGTTGTTTAGGTTGCTTCTGTACGTTATTCCTGATGTTGTATACACTATATTGATATAGTTAAAGAAGAGCTGTCAATGGGTTAAAATATTGAATCACGATTAATCCCTATGATTGTCCATAGTTAATCGTAATTAATCGCAAATTAATCACACATTTTTTATCTGTTCAAAATTAACCTTAATGGGAGATTCTTCAAGTATTTAATACTCTTATCAACATGGGAGTGGGCAAATATGCTTGCTTTTGCAAATGCATGTATATATTTGTTATGATAAATCAATTAACAACAGAAAACACTGACAATATTGTCCAGAACTCTCACAGGTACTGCATTTAGCATAAAGAAATATAATCAAATTATAACATGGCAAACTCAAGCAAACTGGATTCCTTAGGTTTTCTAGTTTCATATGATGCCTGTATCTTCACTCTAGCTTTAAAACTGAGCCCGCTACAACCTAAAAATCGCAAGTTGCGTCAATGGATTAAAGTAATTAGTGGCGTTAAAACAAATTTGCGTTAATGCGTTACTATACGTTAACTTTGACAGTCCTAAGTTAAGGACATCTAACTTTCAGCTTCCACATATTTATTACAAGCTGTCTTTCCATGAGTCCACAGTAGACTAATGTGTGTGTGTGTGTGTGTGTGTATGTATTCAGGACAATCTGAAGGCCACAGCAGAAGAGGAGAAGAAGAAAGATGAAGAGCTGGACAGGCAGGTCCTGCTGGCCGAGCAGCGACGAGAAGAGGAAAGGCTTCAGCAGGAAGAACAACAAAGAGAAAAGATGGAGAGGATCAAAGCTGCGGAGGGTAAGATGGATGAAACACAAATGGGAAGATGTACGACTTCTGTTTGTGCAAAAAGTATCCTTATACTTTCAGATCTAAATAATATCCCTGAGGTGCTGCGGCAAGCCCACATACATAAAAAAAATAAAAATAAAAATGAATCTCCGTGCCAAAAGTCAAATATCAAAGGAGCATCAATAATTTCACATTCTTTCATCAGCGACCTGTCAGCAGCAGGTAGGGGGCTTTCGCACTCTTCTTGCAACTCCGGGATCAAGGGCAGGATGGAGCGTGAAGGGCACCCCACACATAGACTTTCACATCTCCATTGCTGCGGTTCAGCTCGTAACGGCTTAAAAATCTGCAGTAGCGTAGCGGCGCTGGAAGCCGTGTGATTTATGTATAGTACACAGAGACTGTGAGAGAGAATGCTCGGGGCCTTTAATCACAGGATCACTTCTCTTTTTCTCCCCCTCTCTGATGTCATCTGTCAAGGGTTAATGAACTGCTGATTGTGCTTCAGTGGAGGAGCCTCATTAATGTATTATAGATGAACAGCAGGACCCGGCCAGCTCTCTGTGTGGATTGCATATGTGGAATCCTCCCTCAAACCTCTTTAATTCACACGGCGGGTTGGGGGGTGGCCGGCCTCTCATGTTAAAAGATAAAGTAGGGATACATATGCACTCTCTCTTCTCTGTTCTGCTCTTTTGATCAACTGGGCCTGAGAAAAGATGGTTGATGAATCGCTCTCGTCTGAGCTACTGCTGTCTCTGGTGGCAAAGGCCTGCTTTTCATTGACTCCCCTGACAGCCTCAACGGACAGCAAGTGCAATTTAAACTGTAACTCAAGAGCCTGAAAAGGCAATTAAAACATTGTTTGCCTGCATCCTCCTGAGACTGGTGTTTTTTGTTTTTTTTAATTGTTTGTGCCTCTAATCGCCCCCTGTGTTCGTCTTTCTCTCTCAGAGCGTGCAAAGAGGCGAAAGATGCGCGAGGAAAGGGCCTGGCTACTGTCTCAAGGAAAAGACCTTCCACCTGAACTCTTGAATCTGGAGCCTTCTTCTCCCGTCCACAGAACACGCAGGAATAAAGCATTGTAAGAGGCTTTGTGCATTTGACTCCAGATTCTACTTTCGACCTTAGAGTCAAGGTTGATTATTCATAACATGTCGTATGTTTGACATTTCAGCTATGAAATTGATGACGACTACACTGCTCTATACAAAGGTATGCTTGCCAGTTACTCAAGACTGTTGCTTTATCTCAATCTACATATCTATTTGTTCTAATGTCTGATTTGATCTAATCTCTCTTCTACAGTGCTGGAGGTCTTGAAAGCCCATAAAGATGCCTGGCCTTTCTTGGAGCCCGTGGATGACTCCTATGCCCCCAATTACCACGAGATCATCCAGGTATTAAATACAAGACAATGATAGCTGGCATGTAGCGGTAGTTAGTGATGTTGTGTTTGTATGTGTTCAGATCCCAGCAAACATGTTCAACCACAAATATTGTATTACTTGATGCTTTTGTTTGAACTTTATTGTTCTTCCAATCCCCTCAGACTCCCATGGACATGTCCACCATTGAAAAGAAGCTCAATGACGGGGACTACGTTGCTAAGGAGGAGTTTGTTGCCGACGTGAAGCTCATGTTTGAGAACTGCATCGAGTACAATGGAGAAGACAGTGGTAAATGAACACAAACACAAACCAGGTCCACCCCCCAAAAAGTCCTGCTTCCTCCATTAAGAATTTGGCGTCAGTAGAAAGACTGCTGCGTCAAAACCCATTTCAGTTGGTGTGTGTTGTGAGAAAGACGTGCATATATGAATTTTTTGGGGTGAGAGTCAGGGGGTGACGGTGGGAGAGAGAGCAAAAGAAAGGGGGCCGGACTTAGTGCTGTGTTGGGGCCAGGGCCAGGGCAGCCCTGACAGTGATTAATGAGGAGTGATTGAGCTGTGCTCCAGTGCTCAGGGGGATCTGGGCCCTGCAGTGCCAGAGAAACATTCCAGCCCCTAAGCCCCCTGTCTGGAGCCATCCATCCAACTGAATACTCTCCCCGGGGACAGGGGGAGGTAAGGGGGCCCAGGGTGGAGCAGCAGGAGGAGGAGGAGGAGGAGGAAGGGACTGGAGGAGCAGGGGTCAGCCTACGCCCTCTGACCTGGTCAGTCGGCCAGCGCTGGGCTGAGAACAGAGGAGCGAGTGTGTGTCTATGGGGACACGAGTGTAAGGGAATGACTGAGAGATGGAGTGAGGTGTTGTTTGTGGGAGTGTGTCATGAGTGGATGTGCTTCAGGTATGTGTTTTCATGTGTGTGGCTGTGTTAATAGGGGTGCTGAACTTTTATGTGTTTTATCATTTAAAGCAGCAGTAGGCGAGATTGGAGCAAATATAATTTAAAAAAGTCATGTTTATAAAACGGCCGCTATATTCTGACAGTAGTGCAGTAGTCCTGCTGTTCAGCTGCCGTCTATGAGAGCCACAAGTCAATCTCGTGAACTCCGACCAAACGGTCAAACTAGGCAGCGCTGATCAAATATGAATCAATATTCTGTTACTGTAATGCCTATTTCTCGCCTCAACTGTTTTCAGAAACATCTTGTAGTGTACTGTTTAACTGTAAAATGAGAAAGTTTGTGACCCAATAGGAACGCTCTTTCTGAAATGACCTGTGATTGGCCAAAGTCTCCCATCATGGGCTAGATTTTTTTAAAGTCTGAAAACAGAGCCAAGAGGAGGTGCAAAAGTCTAGTTTTCTCTCAAAAACACTTGAATTAAGTATGCTGAAAGGTTATTATGGAATTTTTGCCCAATGATGCCCAAAAATGTCTGCCTACTGAAGCTTTAAAGCATAGCTAATATTTATGTCTTTCCCCAGAGTACACCATCATGGCGGAGTCTCTAGAGCGGTGTTTTAGCCGGGCCTTATTAAAACACTTTCCATCAGAGGATGGCGACACAGACGAGGAATTCCACATCAACAGTGAAGATAAAGAGCGCAAGGACAAAAAGCGCAGTCGTGGCAGCAGTAGACATTTGGGACCTGAAAGTCTGATCAGAGCCACCGAGCAAGTCCAGCGTAAGCGAAACTCCCAAGGGGGCAAGGGCAGCGCACTGTCAGAGGAAGAGGACAGCAAACCAACACGACCACCTCTTCCCCTTCACTGGGCCAACGGTCCCCCTCACCCCCACAGCCTGCCTCCTGGCCAGCAGCACATTCATGAAGGAGACATCAGGGGCATGTACCACCCAGGGCAACAGGTATCCACAGCATAACTTTGCTTGTTTTTTGAAGTTCCTCTACATTTCTAAAAACCTATGCATCTAATTTGTCACCTATTCTACACAATATTTCAACTAGTTATATGAACACCTCAAACTTTTGGTTGTTCTTCTCTTGATTTCTGTCTGAAATGTAGTAGGAAAACTTCAATAGTGAATTCTTTCTATTATCTTACCAGCTCCGTCGTCCACCCGGCCCCCCTGGTCCTCATGGCCCACACATGTATGGCCAAAGAATGCCCATGGATCCCCGCTTCTCTTACCCAGCTCACATTCCCAGGCATGGAGACCCCAGTTTGAACCGCTTACCCCACAACTTTAACATGCAGGTATACAGACCCAATACACCTTTCGAAACTTAATTATAAGAAAAAGTTACAGTTTTTAACTGAAGGAGCACCTTATTCTGTGCGGTCTACTTGATGCTGGTAAAACAAACTGATGTGCAGTTATACTGATCAAAACCCCTAACTCGATTTCTTTTTTCCTAGCATCGCATGGTTGAAGGACATCACATGGGTCCTAGGTATCAAATGGTGGCAGATCCTAACCAGCAGCAACCTTCACACCAGCAGCAGCACCCTTACATGGGTCCGACTCATGGCCCGTCTCTGGGCCCCCGTCCCCTGGGCCTCCAGCCTGGCCCTCCTCCTGAAGCCAGCATGTATCCGTCCCACCACCGTCCAGAGGGCCACACCATGCACTCCATGGGCAACAGATTCCCAGGGCCAGAGGGACCACCTCAGCACAATTACCCAGGCTTAAGGCCCTCTGGTATGGGCCTGTCCAACATGTGGACCGGTATGAATCACCAGGAGAGACCCAATGGGATGCGCATGCAGGATCCCAACATGGTGAACCAGCGCAACTTTAGTTACGGTGGAGTTCCCCCTCCAGTGGGGCATAAACCGTGGCCGGAAGCTGCTGGATACCCCAACCCTCCTCCCAATGCCCAGTATCAAATGTCTGCAGCGGTCAGCTCCCCGGGGCCCATGTCCTCACGCCCCCCTGTTCCCCACCCAGACTCCTCTGGCAGGACACGCTTGGCTTCCATGCTGGAAAGCCCAGAGATGCTGGCCCTGCAGCAGCTGTCAGCCTCTTCTGGACCCCCTGCTGGTGCCCCTCATCAGCACATGGGCAACTTTCAGCAGCCTGGGCCCCCATCAGGAATTGGCAGCATCCCAGCTCACCCCTCTCAGCAGCCTCCCCCTGCCCCTGAGGTTCAGCTGCTGCGTCCTGCTAGAGACAATGGGCCAGACAGCCAGCCTTCCCAACAGACAGACATGCAGCCCAAAGGTAGACCTGACCTTCTCTCTCTCAGTATTTCACCAGCCGTCTATATTCTGCATGAAGGAGCCCAAGCACAGTCTAACCTTTCCACACAAGGGTTTCTTTCTAGACTGTGGTGTCTCAATTTGTTAATCAGCACAGCCCCCATCCTTGCCCTTCCTCTGTGTGCTTTTTGCAATTTGATTTTAATTATTTTTCACAGTAAGTGGCAAATTGAATATTCATTGGTTTGGTGAAATTTCTTGCTGGTTGCTTTTGAGGGAACTAAAGAGATGGCATGACGTCAGTTAAGCTTCACAAGCAAGCTTACAGTGTGTTTCCATTCTCACATGAAAAGAATTGAACATGGGTACATTTTTACTTCGCTGGTTTTGTATTGTTCATTTGGTTGGTTTGAATAGATAGTATAAAGTGACACAAACATGTCTATTTGATCTTTTGTTTTATATTCTTTGACACTGTACACCGCATAATGCAATTCTACTGACTTACAATCCTTTCTTATAATAATAGTTGATGTTCAATGCTAACCTCCCTTCTGTTGTTTTTTTTAATGCTAACTTTGCTTTCATTATTCTGTATGTTAACAGACGCAACATCAGAGAACAAAATGGCTGCCAGCAACATTTCTGATGAAGCTTCATCGCACCAAATCACTGTTCCACTTAACCAAGAGCACCCATCCATCCGTAGCCCCACAGATCACCATGCTGGGCCAGCAGAGGGAATGCAGAGCCCCCCAGCCTCTATCTCGGGCAGATCACAGGAGAATCCGTCTGGACAAGGGCTCCCACAGAGTTCAACAGAGAGCCACAAGCAGGAGGTGGACGGCCTGAGACAATCTGCCAGCCACTGTCCCATTCAACACACCGGTGCCATTACTGTTTCACCCCATCTCAACCCAAGTAACGACAGCTCCACTGATCCCACACAGAGCAGTCCACAGCAAAAAGCTCAGAGCCCCGCACTTCTTCACCAGAACGCACCGCCACTGCATGTCGCAGCATCTCAGAATCAGCAAATGTCAGAGAGCAACTTGTCACACGTGCAGAACGCACATCAGCAAAGTGAACAGCTGAACATCCAAAAACAGCAGCAACCTCAGGCAACCCAGAGTACACCTCCCCAGTGCCACCCTCAGCGCTCCCCCCAGCAGATGACCCAGGGCACACAGCAACACAATTCTCTGCTTACCCCTCATCACGTCCCCCAAAACATCTCTCCGCAACGTCCTACACAGAGCAGCCCCATGCATGGGATGACACAGAGTGCTGCGCAAGGAGCCCAGCCTGGTCCTTCTCAGCCAGCTCCTCTCACCTTCTTGCCACCCAGTCATCCTCCCCCGCTATTACCTTCCCAGCCTAGCTCAGCAGACCACGGAGATCAAAGACCTAGTGAGCCTACAAGTAGACCGGACACAGACGGCACTGCCGTTCCCCCACAGCACATGGTGAAAGCCGGGCCTCCAAACGGTATCTATAAACACCAGGCTTTTAGCCCCAATCAGCATCAAACCCAGCTGGTGGCTAGTAACCCCGGTATGCTGGCTCAGAGAGGCCCAGCACCTTCTCACTCTCAAGGCCAGGTAAATGGAGCCATGGGACCATATGGCATGGGGAACCATCCACATCCACACTACAGCCAGACGAACATGACCAGGCCCATGCCGCCCTCTGCTCACCACCCTTATCACAACCAGGCTATTAACCCCCTCCACAATCCTGCTCAGCACCCCACCTATCACCAGCAGGGAGGGACTGCCTACTCCTACCACACGCCAGGCCAGCAGCACCCTCAGGCCCACCCCAACATGTACCCACCTCATCAGTACCAGCAGCAACACTACTTCCCACAACCCCACCCCCAAGCTCAGGCCCATAACCAGGCCAACAGTAGAGGGAGTTATCCTCCAGAAGAGTGGCACCGGTCTCATTATCAGTCTCGCCAACCGATGCCACCCAGTGCCTACCTACCTGTAGCTAGTGCCAGAGGCAATGGTCAGTTGAAGGAGAGCAGTGTGTCACCACTGGGCTCTGAGGGCTCCAGTGGTGCTAGTTTGGTGTCTCCTGGCCCCGTGCCTGAAGTAGGGCCGCCACACCCTGGAGGCCCAGAGGAGAGGAAGTGTGAAAGCAGGGAGCAGGCCAGTGGATGCAGCGGCAGCGGTGGCAGCCCAGCAAAGCAGGCTCATGCGGAGAGCTCAGAGCGACCTGAGAGCCCTAAAGAAATCCTGGACCTCGACAGCCATAATGCCGCCGCCCGCCGCCGTAGCGCCCAGCCACCTCAACAGCACCCTCCTGCCTCCGCTGCGCACATGGTGTCTGGCTTCATGTACGACCCTCGTGCCGTCCACCCCGGTATGCAGCGAGGTGGCGTTCCTCCACCCCACATGATGTTTCAGACTCACGGAAATGGCAACAGAGCTCCTTACCCCGGCCAGCCATACCCAGATCCAGGACGCTATGCCGCCCAAAGACCTCACCCACACCTGATGGAGGCTCTGCAGCGGCCCCAGCAGCTGCCTTACTCGCCGGGTCAGACACGCATGGCCATGTACGGACACCCCCGGCCTGCGGGGCACTTCCAGGGCATGATGATTCAGCAGAGAGGCCTGCCACCAGATCACTTCCTACACCCAGGGTAAAATGAACATGTGTATGATTGTGTAGTTTTTATATTATTATTATTATTCTCTCTGTATTTGTAGTCTCTTATGCGAGTCAGCATTTTTCTACTGAGCTATACACTTTTTATTAACTTACTTTTGTCTGTTTCACCTTCAAAATATCAATCCAGTTAATAATAATTCACAACTAGTATTTGTTTCTTTGAATGTGAAGGAGCTCAGGACATTGTAGTGAAAGTTATGCTTGCAGTAACCTTCAAACAGAATCCAATTTGAATGTGTTTTCAAAACTTTAGCTAGTTTAGCTAGCCACACGCGTCAAACCTTCTGAACTGCCTCGTTCATCGCCACCACCTTATGCACTGTGACTTGCATTATGTGATTGGTTGTATTTTTTTTATCATTTTATTTGGGCCACAAGTTTCTTCTTCAACCTATTGATGTTAACAATGTTCTTTTTTTCTTTTTTTTTTTCATGGTCACAGGCAACAGATGATGGCTGCTCCAGGCGGCCCTAGCAGTAAACAAGGAGTGTGACAAGTACCATATCAGAGTGAGTAAAAATAACTTTACACTATATGTTAAAACTTTCTCTCAAAGTTTCTAGCAATTTCCTATTTTATCATCCTCCCTTAAACATTTCTTTACAGTGCCTTAGGTATCTATCCCTAAGAACATGCTGCCAAAAGGCCTTCATACATTTCCGAAGGGACCAAAACACAGAAATGATATGATGACGCTGTGTTCGTGTTGTGTCAGTCCTAAATGTGCTCAATTTTGAGATGTTTAACTAATTGTTCTTTGTCTCCTTTCAGGCATGTTATCATCAAAGAACATCTGGACAAAGCAGTTAGCCAAAAGGAAGAACACGTGGGCATGCCGACCGAGCTGACAGAGACTTTAGATGGGACACTTTGCTCCACATACATCTCTTACTGATTTTCTTACACTGGACAAGAACTTTTGGCTCTGTTTTGCCCACCACTGAACTTGGAAGATCCAACTAGGCAGCTGGTATTACTGAGATGATAATAATGTGAAATGCTATTGAGCCCTGGAGAACAATTCTCTCTTTGCTTGCCCTTCTTCACATGGAGCTCCGTGGAACTGCAGAAGAAGGGCAGCCTTTTTTAACCACTAGGCCAACCTGCCCAACACAGAGGACCCTGCCTCCAGGAAACACTGGACAGCCCTCTCCTCTTTGAGCAATGGAAATATGAATGGATTAAAGGACGCTGAACACAGCCTGCCTGTCTTGGCTGTAGTGCTTTGATGGAGCTGTTAATCTACTGACCGAACTGTGATGAAGACGAGAGGGACTGTTGTTTTTACTGCTATTTTTTTCTGTTCCGACCCCTATCTTTTAAACTCAGGTGTAGAAAAGGAGGTACTATGAGACTGTCACCCTAGCCCAGTCAGCCCCCTTTGCAATTGCCTTGATCTCCTTTGTGAATGTATGAGTGAATGTGTAGACAATAAGGTGTGTACAGCAGATTAGCTGCATGTGAAGGGGCATAAACGCTGATCACTTGTCAGAAGCATAAAACCGTCCTGAAAAAGGCCCAGTTACTGTCCATTTCCACCCCCAAGTCTATGGTGTTTCTCTCTAGTTCTGGAGTAAACACACAGTATATGCATCTTTCAAAGCTGCCTTCATTGTCAAGAATGTCTGATTAGCAGAGAGGGACCGGCAAAGATGGCGCAATTTGTATCAGACTTTACCTAACTCTCTGTTATGCACTATGGATTTCGTTAGTCTAGACATCCTGGAATTGAGTGGCCTTGGATGGTCTTATTTTTTAGTCAAACACGTATATGTATGAAAATGTATCTCTTGTTCCAGATGAGGGAACTTCTAAAATGACATATCCTGCTAGCTGGTAAATGCACATACGCAGAACAAACACATCAAATCCTGCTGTTTTTTTTTTTTGTTTTTTTTTATTGTGACATTTGTTGCATTCCACTTAACAGTGTGTGCTTTCTTTTTTCATTCATGGCCCTTCCCTTTGCATGGTTGCTTCTTTGAGTGCTTCCTCTTCCCCATGTCAATGCTAAACGTATGCTCAGGGTGTACAGTTTCTATATACGGGTATTTTTCTGCATTATTTGAAGGAGAAGAAGGAAAACGGGACTGCAACCGTGGCAAATCAATCCACCTCATGCGAAGGACGCAACTTTTAAGGGTCTGTATTCATTATTCCATAACAATATTTAGCTTATCACACTGCCAACCTATTTGAAACCCTGTCGTTTTTCATTTTCGTCGAAGTTGATTTGAAGTGAGAAGGATCAAATTTGAGTGATTCTACATTCCTGTTGATCTGATATAATATCGTTTCTCCTCACAATTAATTGGGGCTCTCTTCTGACAAATTTTTAAGAGCAACCAATGTATTTTATCATAACTGATGTGGACTGTGGAGGTTTTGTCCTGCACCCTACTCCCTCATCACATCCATGTTGCACCTGTGAACCCCACTTGTGCAGTTTAGTGATGGCAGCAAATTAATCTACCTCATCTAGCCAGTCAATGGCATCTACTGAGTCCCTCCACTTCCTCTCCTGCTCTGCCAGACGCCCGTGGGTCGACATTTTGTGACCAGCTGACGTTTTTAGCACCACTTTTAGTTTGTAGGTTTACAAAACTGACAATGAAATGGCCTTACAGTACATGACCGTCTTGGTCACAGGTTGCTGTGAAAGTGTACACTATCTTTTTAATGGGACAGCACTTTCATTCTCAGTTTTTTTTAAATGGAGTATGGTGGACAATATTACATCACATGTCTAAAATGGTACTCTGTAAATTGGTCTCTAGTTGTACAGATTGCATGCCTTCCTGCCTAAAGGTTGTGGAAACTAGACAAAGTAGGCAGTATCTCAGTCTAGGGTCTGTAATAGACTGCATAGAGTTTGGCGGCATTATGGGGTTTACTATGTTCCTTAGTAATAGGTACCCAAGGCATTGTAAGGAAATATTTGAGGGAGGATGATGGAATAGGAAAGTGCTAGAAGCTGTGAGACAATTTTTTAAATGTGTCACACAAGACTTGCTATTTTGTTAAAATAGGGAATTGTCTCAATATTTAGTGGGCCTAATAGGGCCACTTTTGAGGTAGCGTGTTCACTTGAGCTGTCTAATGTATGAAGGACAGTGTTGATTTTAAAGGTCTGAGGTTGGTATACCGTCTTATGCTGTACAGATGTGTGTGTGTGCGTGTGTTTGTGTGTGTGTGTGTGTTTCTGGTGCATAGAATCGGCGCCAGACGATCGGAAGTGTGCATTCATCCCTCACTTTTACTCTGCTGTCATCTCTCTCTGCACTAGTGAAAACCATTTTAGATGTGATTAAATGTGAATCATATTTATTTTTTCCCTTTTAAGAATTTTTGTACATTTTTTGGACTTGTTTTAATATAAATGTGGTGTCTTTTTTTTTTTTTTCTTGATGTTTTTAAGCAGTCGTCTTTTACCTCAGTAGCATGGTGGCATTGGAAAAAAAAAAAGACCTGTGCGTTTTAATTTTTAAGTGACGTTTACAAGTTCTTATCTGACTGACATAGATTATTTTGGAAATGGAATCGAGTATTTTCTATACTGTACATTTCTTAGAAATAAATCACTTTTCTCGAACAAGAGTCAGTTTAATCATTGTCAATTAAAAAAAAAATCACATGTTTAGGGAAAAAAATTAACTTTTCATTTCCAGTCACATCACAAGAACAGCAGATCAGTGGTATTTTTGTTCTTAATTTAACACTGCTGTGAAAGAAATAGTCCTAAAACAAGGCCGTGACGTTCCATAGTAATGGAGCATGTATCTATAATCCGTTAAAGAAACTGAAAGGCCAAAAGTAATGAAATGCAAACAGACAAAACAAGAGGGCCAATGCAAGACAATGCATTAATCTATTGGAGCGCATCACGCCATCGCCTTCAATTAGTGCTTATCCTCTTGACGAACACCCTCCACAGATTGTATGCTGCTTTGTTTGATCCTTCTCGTGTCTGCAGGAGACGTGATGTGACGTCAAGAAGAAGCAGCATGGCTCCCGAGGCTTCCTTCAAGGGGCTCCTTGTAAGCAAACATGTAAATTATTTTCTTTAGGCCTAATGAAGACAAACTTGGCAGTGGAAAAAAGTTCAATTGGGGCATGTAATAAGATACTTAGTGAGCAGGAGGTATAACTACATTCTGAAAGTGGCAAAACAAGACAATGTACAACAGTAAACAAACAACTTAATAGTAAAACTTATGTAGTAAAGAATCTTACATATCAGTGGAAAGATGATAAAAGATGGATATAAGTGTGTGACTTTATCGTTCTGTCCCTAACAAAAATATGTTTGTATTTTATAAAGATATTAGAATGATTTCAGTAAAACAAAATCAAAACTAAGAGAAACTTTTTAAGGAAATGTTTATCAGGAGATGCCATTTCCAATACAACTCCTTAAACCTGCAGTAGGCAGAATGTTTTTGGCATCATTGTGCAAAAGTTCCATAATAATCTTTCATCGTATTGTAATTCAAGTGTTTTGAGAGAAAACTTCTGCACCTCCTCATGGCTCTGTTTTCAAGCTTTAGAAAATCTAGCCCATGACGGGAGACTTTGGCCAATCACAGGTCATTTCAGAGAGAGAGTTCCTATTGGCTGTTCATTCAACGGAGGCAACTGTCAATCACTCGCAAACTCGATCAAACGGTCAAACTAGGCAGCGCTGATCAAATACGAATCAATATTCTGTTACTGTAATGCCTATTTCTCTCCTCCAATGTTTTCAGCAACATCTTGTAGTGTACTGTTTAGCCATAAAATGAGAAAGTTTGCTCCGGCTTGTGGGCGGTGCTTGGTATTTCCTGAACACGTGATTTTAAAAACACAGATCATCTCTTTGCTTTGTACAACCGGCGAGTATTTTGTTTGACCTTTTACCTTAGATTTAACAGCAGTGATTTATAGTTAATCCCTTGCATCTTCTTGTCAACACAAAATGAGAAATACAAAGAAAAACAATATTGGGATGTTGTGCTTCTTTTCCTTTGTGTACAAAATAATCCCTTACTGTAAAAGTATACGATATATACTATTCTATTGTATAACATAGATAATTACACTAAATATTGTCTATTTGTCATATTATTATTGTTTAAAGATTGTTGAAAGAATCCCCGACAGGGTGATGCTGCACCCTGACGCAAAGCGATGGCGTCTCTCATCGCCCTAAAGGGGATTCTTTCACAATATTGACTAGCTGTACATTATTCCGCTTATTACACAGCTACTTACTGAAGAAATCAATATTTTGACACAAAAAGGTCCTTCCGACATCAGAACTGCGCCCATAGCAACGGTCTACTATACATAGCAACAGCCTGTTATACAGAAATAACAGACCGCAGAACACCGTGATTGACCAATCAGAATTGAGTATTCAACACAGCAGTGTAATAAATGTTAATAATAGTATTTGTATTTCTAATTTATACTTTCTTATAAAACAATATAAAGCCCTGCATTATGTAATGTGCTCAGAAATTGAACATTTCCCAGAAGTGTAAGTATGTTAACATGGCTGAGATGATGCTAACTTCACAGTGATCACCAGAGGGCAGTGAACACTCGTGATTTTAAATACACAGATCAATCTCTATGATTTGTACAACTGGCGAGCATTTTGTTTTACCTTTCATCTTAGATTTAATAGCAGTGATTTATTGTTAATCCCTTCCATCTTCATGTCAACACAGTATGAGAAATACAAAAGAAAAACACTATTGGGATGTTGTGCTTCTTTTCCTTTATGTGTACAAAATAATCCCTAAAAAAACACTCAGTATAACATTAAATAATTACACTAAATATCATGTATTTTTCATGTGATTATTGTTTATGGCCAATCATTGCCATGACTATACACTGCCCTGCCACAGTGACCACAAGTAACTACACCTCTGTGTACGTTGAAAGTTTTATTTTGAAAGAGTTTACCGGATGTGTCAGTATGCTATAAAGTCTGCATTGACGTTGCTTTTACTAATTTAGCAGTTCCTCGCTGGCACCACTAGAG
Source organism: Sebastes umbrosus (assembly GCF_015220745.1). Classification (NCBI taxonomy): domain Eukaryota; kingdom Metazoa; phylum Chordata; class Actinopteri; order Perciformes; family Sebastidae; genus Sebastes; species Sebastes umbrosus. The sequence goes on along the minus strand of NC_051272.1, from coordinate 30,074,191 downwards.
GGCAGCAAGCACTTGTGATTTTAAATACACAGATCATCATCTCCTAGCATCAACATAGAGGTAGACTCAGGAACTGCTAATGTTTAAAAATATATACATTATTCAGGTTAAACAACTGGTTAATAAAAATGGCCTGTTTAAAATTTAAAATCACGAGTTTTAATGTCCTCCAGTATTCACAGTTAGGAACTGAATCATATCATTTGTCAAGGTAGCGCCATTGCAGACTTTAGTAGGAATAACACAGTTATCAATACTAATTATATATTTTTTTAAAGTATCAGTAAGACATTTAAATGTCAATGATCTAAGTATCTGTATTTCTAATGTATACTTTGTTATAAAACAATACAAAGCCCTCCATCATGTAATGTGCTAAGACACTGTACTACATTTCCCAGAAGTTCAAATATGTTAACATGGCTGCATTGGTGCTAACTTCATGAACTTATATTACAGTTTTACACACAATTTGCAAAGTAATCTCGCGCGTTTACACAAGAGAGACTGTAGATAGTGCTCTGTGCATGCGTACAGTAGCACCACCGCGCCAGAGACGGTGAAAGAACACGACAGAGATTAACATCCTCAACAGATCTTAACATGCTGCTGGGTCACAAACTTTCTCATTTTACAGCTAAACAGTACACTACAAGATGTTTATGAAAACATTTGAGGCGAGGAATAGGCATTACAGTAACAGAATATTGATTCATATTTGATCAGCGCTGCCTAGTTTGACCGTTTGGTCGGAATTTGCGAGTGATTGACAGCTGCTGAGAGATGACAAGGCTCCAGATCAGCTCTGATTGGTTGTTTTCCTCCGGTCTGTGAAATCTTGCAGATGACGTTAGGAGCACCGGAGGACACAGAGGAACATGATTTTTTCAGATTACCTGTCTCATGCACTACTGTCAGGATTATTTTCCCCCCTATGCTCTACACATAAAAGGAAGGATATCTGTATGTGTATGTATAGATATGTGTGCATGTGTACAGTATATGTGTTTAAGAGTAGATATATGTTATATATGACCATCTAGCCTCATTCAATGCCAAACACACACCCATTATCCACATCACACACACACACACACACGCACACACACACACACACACACACACACACACACACACACACACACACGCATTCTTCAACGTGCTTTTATCCCCTTGTTGTTTTTGTTTTGTTTTGTTTTGTTTTTGTACTTTTTTTTGTCTTTCTCTGTATAATATATTTTGGTCTTTTTATATATGTCCCTGCACATGTCTTCATTTGTTTTGTAATCACTTTCTAACACAATAAAAAAAATATATATATTATTTTATAATCATATTTGTTCCATTTCTACCCACTGCTGCTTTAATTATCAGTAGTTTGATACATATAGTATGCCATGCAACAAAAAGTATTATATATTTTTCATTTTCATTTTTTTTTTTTAATTACTGCCAAAGCCCAGTATTTTTTACAGTTTTTTTTTTTTTTTTATATATAATAAACGCATAATTGTGATGCAAAGTGTCTGCCTAAAAAACAAAAACAACTCATAAACCAGTGTGTCCCAATTGTGCATCAGGGCATTACTTATACATCCACACCAGGGTGAATGTCAGCCAATCACAGAGGGGGGCGGGACTTAGAGGAAGAGGTTAGTCTGACTGACTGACAGGCGGAACACAGGAGGAAACAAAACAACCCCCCAAACTAGCTCTAGCAGTGTTTATCTGCTTGCTTGTTTATTTTTGTGACACTGCTGTAATAAAGTAAGATATTTCACCAAAGCATACACGTATAATCAGCTGACACCGTCGAGCAAGTGTCGCCGTGGTCCTCTGAGGAGACTGGACTGGACTGTTGACAGAACCGTCTATAAGCTACCAGCTAACGGTACCAACTCTCAATTACATCTATAACACTGTACGGCTAGGATTAAAGTCAGGTAATGTACCGGTAACCGGGTTTCTTGTGTCTTATGTCTGTTCAGCCTATTAAAAACAAATCAAAGTTGCTCCTTATAACACAGTAACCATAACCTGCACCAGTAAACCTAACTTGCTATTGTTAGTTCATTTTAGTGATGGGAATTCCGGCTCTTTTTAGTGAGCCAGATCATTTGGCTCAGCTCACCAAGAAGAGCCGGCTCTTTCGGCTCCCAAACGGCTCTTCGTTTTACCACTTCTGCCTTTTATAGTTCAGCCAAATTTAGTGCTGTTTTGACATATGATTAGTATGTGTGCACATATATATAACTTAAATTATTCAATATAATTATACTAAACCTTATAATTTCCAGAATATCATAATTTTACATGCTGCTTCATTTCCGACTGTCACTCATCTTTTCTGCTGTTCGCGCACCGCACTCCTCTCTCTTTCTCTCTCCTCTCCCTACTGCTCTGTACCTGTAGACCGTCAGCGCACCGCGCGCCCCCGCCCCTCCCTGGTTGATGGTATGATTCTTGTCTGTCATCACCTGATTGGTCGCGCAGACGTCATTAACACAACATTCAGTCACAGTCAGTGCATGGAGTGCCCGTGGCGCGGAGAAGATCGTCCTATAATTCTGCCTTGAATTAATTAAAAAAAAAAAGAATAAAGAAAACGGCTCTCGGACGGGAGCCGGCTCTTATCGTTCACTTAAAAGAGCCGGCTCAAAGACCCGACTCGTTCACAACCAACACATCATTAGTTCATTTCCCCTCTAATTGTGTATCGTTACACAAGTCATACACTTGAGGATGTTACTTTACATAATTGCTTCTCTTTTGACTCGGTAACGTTAGTATTAGTGTGTAAACGGGGGTGGAAAGAAACACCTGGTCATCTTTTTCGCTATTTCAGCTGATGTTAGGTGTTGAAGGTTTATTTACTAGAACAACTGTTTTCGGTTCTCGAAACAAGCATCCCTGACTTCTCTGTGAGGTTGGCTTTAACCCTGTTTATGTTTTATCTCACAGCTTCACACACTCTGTCCGGGACCATGGCAGGCTTTCTACAGCGCCACCACGCGGCTGTGGCCTGTCTCCTCTTGTGCTACTTGACCGGTGGCCTGTCCATGCCGGACCCCAGGCAGAGAGAGGCCCTCATACAGCTGGAGGCCTCCATGCAGACAGGTGGGCAGGTGGTGTTGACTGATGCTGAGCAGCGGCTTGATGCTCTTCTGTTTCAAATGAAGCAGAAGGAGGTAGTGAGAGCAGACTTTCCTCCCGCCATGCACTTCTTCAAGGCCAGGGACCTCATCAGGAACAGTCCCATCTTCAACCTGCTCCAGAAGATGCCTAAAGGTGTGTTCAGTCTCACCCCTCCAAATGTGTTCATAGCATGTTTATACACATCTCGCACTTTTGTCATTGCTTGTGATCTGTGTGTTATAATGGGTAGCTTTTTTGAATTTCCTCTGTCCCATGCGCGCTTACGTGTGGCTACGCTGTTCAGACTCCAACACAAACTACACGGAAGCACCAAAACCTCAAAGTTCTATCTAGTGAAGCCCGTCTGTTAAACAGTGGTGGCCACCTCTACACAGAACAAAACACAGAGCAAACAGCGATATCCGCTGAGAATAACTAATAATAATTCATGTTGAATATGAAGAATGAATACTATTGTGGGATTATTCCTTATTTCATGGGGTATTTGGGGATTTATACTTTATTATTACATATTTATATAAAAAGAAACAAAAAACGAAGCATTCAAATACTGATTTGGAGGTTGATTACCATGGCAACGTTGGAAATCACAAATGTTGGATTTCTCCACAGGGAATATTTAGCCTACAAGTTTTTAATAAATCCAATGTCCAAGTTCTGTATTTCTTTATAATTTTGTAATTCACTGTTTCAGGGGGAGCTCTCCATGTCCATGACTTTGCCATGGTAGACGTGGAGTGGCTGGTGATGAACGTAACCTATCGGCCCCACTGCTACATGTGCTTCACTGACAAACAGTCCATCAGATTCATCTTCTCGTCCCAATGGCCCAAAGCTCTGCCACTATGCTCCCCTTGGACCCTGCTGGAAAACCTCAGGGCCAAGATGGTCAATACCACGGATTTCGACAACAGGTGAGTTTCTTTTTCTTGATGAGCTTGGAGAGGATACATTTTTAATTCAAAGAATACCTCAGAATAATAATCAAGCCACAGAACAGTGTATATTTTAACTATATGTAATCCCATCCTGATGATTGGGCTCTTCTCTGAGTCTACATATTGGTTTGTCATGTCCATGTCCAACAACACAGACTAATTTATTGTACTGTGAAATGTACCAGTTTGCACTTTTCCACTGTGTGCGCCAGTGACCTCAAATGCACCTCTAATGACTTTTTGTTGTATATTGTTAACAACAACAACAACAACAACAACAACAGTCAGTTACCTCAAACCCACATGGAAAAGAGGAAGTATCTAACAGGAAATAAGTCCTTAAACACATGAATCCAAACAGACTTTATTGTTATATTAATCTCTGTTTAGAATATCTTTGTTAGTCAGGAAGTTTAACATGAGACAGTTTGTATTTAAAGGTCCAATAAAATAATTTAATTACTCTTTTAATTAAATGTATTTCCTTTTTGGAACAAGATGCATGGACAGGATATGAAAAGAGAGGTCTCTAAATATTAAATGTAAACAGATGGGTTATTAATACTGAAGAGAAACATTTTTTGATTACTTTATTGGTTGTACGTTTTGGTTAAAGTGCAGCGTGAGATCAGCACTGCAGATGCGCTGTTTTCCAAGTAAGCGGTGGTTTCCCGAAAGTGCCATGTCTTCTACATAGAAATGTTTAGCGTCATCAACAGCATTGGTAAATGACAGATCATCGGATCACAACCATCTCTTCATATTTACAGCATCATGGGCAACATGACGCTCTTCACTTATCAGGATCCAGAAACAGTGTACCCCAGTCAGGATGTGGTCTGGGATAAATTTGAACAGGCCTTCCTTGCAGTGTGGGGCCTGGTCACATACGCTCCTGTGTTCAGAGACTATTACTACCAAGGTCTCACCCAGTTCTACATGGACAACGTCATGTACCTGGAACTGCGAGCTTTACTCCCAGAGGTACACTAATGTCATGCCTCGTGTGTTCAGTGCATTCACTTGTCTGTCAATTTATTATTGTTATTAAGTGGCGTTTTTTTTGTTGGTATTCAGATATACGAGTTGGACGGCAGCACTCATGACACAGCCTGGACTCTGAAGACCTACCAGGAGGTCACCAGACAGTTCACGGCAGACCACCCAGACTTCTTTGGAGCAAGGGTCATCTTCACAATCAATAGGTGTCAACTCCCCTTAGAACAGATTCTACTTATTAGTGTGAATGGCGAACTGCTCATTGGCTCACTAGCAGACATAAGAGGATGTTGATGTATTCACTGATCACACACTGTACTGTATGCTTCAGGGGAGTAAATGCATCCGTGATGGCCAGAGCTGTGGAGGAGGCTATGAAGCTACAGAGAGACTTCCCAGATATCATGGCTGGTTTTGACCTGGTAAGAAGTTTGTCTGTTTGTACTGACTGATTTTTAGTTTCACTTATAATGCGGATGGTGAAAATGTAAGCGGCAGTATATTTTTGGCATCATTGGGCAAAGATTCCATCACAACCTTTCAGCATATTGTAATTCAAGTGTTCTGAGAGAAAACTTCTGCACCTCCTGGTGGGCGGTGATTGGTATTTCCTCAAGCCACAAACTTTCTCATTTTACAGCTAAACAGTACACTACAAGATGTTTCTGAAAACATTTGAGGCGAGAAATAGGCATTATATTTGGTCGGAGTTCGTGAGTGATTGACAGCCGGCTCATAGACAGCAGCACTTCTTTTTTTTTTATCATATTTGCTCCATTTCTACCCACTGCAATAAAAGTGGGTTCTAAGTCTCCCCTTTACAGACATGCCCTCTTTATGATAATCACATGCAGTTTCAAGCATAAACCATGCAGTTTTTGGCATGCAGTATAAATGTGTTATTTTCACCTATTCAAAAAATGGTGTATTTGAAAATGTCTGCATACTGGGGTCCATAAACAGTTTTGGAATTGCATAAATGGGGTATCACTGTAAAGCTGAGACTCTTGTGGATCCAATGAGCCTAATTGTATTCATGTGTGATAATGTTAGTCCCCATAGTAGCCATTTCATATAGTGAGACCATTTTTTGAAACTTGACCTCACTGTATAAAATGATCTGTGTTGACCTCTAGGATAATCACAGTCTCATGAATCTTTCCTAGTTATATTGACAACCAGGGGGACTTCTGAGCAGTTCTGAGCTGACCTGCTATCTCCCCTAAAGACCCCCTGTACCGCCCTAAAAAATACAAAAACTGGTCTATTGTGGGTCTCAGATGGTTAAATCTAACGCTTTTGAAACAGTGAAAGCAAACTTAAACATGTCTACTATAAAAGCACGACTTCTCTATTTGTTGAAAAAGGGTGTTTCACTTCTTCTCTACGTGCACAGGTGGGCCGTGAGGACAGAGGCAGACCCTTGTGGTACTTCAGAGATGCCTTGTCGCTGCCAGCAGAGAGAGGGGTGACGCTTCCTTTCTTTTTCCACGCTGGAGAGACCAGTGAGCTCACAACCTTTCAGTTTGTACAGCTACAGTATTACACATCGTATACTGCAGCATGTGGCTTCATCCGTACATGAGGTTTAGGGATAATCAACCTTATCCATATAAATGTGAAATAGTAGTAGCAGCTGTCTGCATGCCTTGCATGTAAAATACAATAAGATTCAAAGTGAAACAATAACATATTAATGTGTAACTAATGTGTAAGTTCTAAGCACAAACAGGGTACTATAGAGTGCTCCAGGGATGACGTATTATTGTAGGCCAACCAGGAAGTTAGCATCGCCCTGGGTTCCCTCAACAAAAAGCCAATGGGATTTTTCCATTGGGTTTTGGATTATTGCATAAAATAAGCTTTGTGGCAAACAAACGTTTATGATACTTGCGCGTTTTGTTCAGCAATATAATATTCACAAATGAGCACCACTTTTATGATTTTTGAAGTAAAAGTCAGAAGTAAAAAGCTAACGTTAAGCTATAAACGAACTACACCACGGTCGCATGAACGCGAGTAAACACGAGGCTGTAAAGGCGGATGAGTTGGCGTGATGACGTTAAGTAGTCTCATTTAGCCACTTATTGGTAACCCGCCTATTTAAGAAAGATAAAGGCTTCAAAATTCACAAGTGGGATATTTACTGACATATTTTATATCATAGAACAAGACATTAAAATCTCTTCAGCTTGTTTTAACCACAGACCTTATTTCAGGCATCTAACTAAAAATCCTTTCAAAAAACCAACTGACTTCCAGACGAGGGAACCCGGAAGTGCTAAAATGCTAACTCATTTCCGGGGTTTAGGACTCATTCTTGTAGCACTCTATAAATATGTTGGTTTTTTTTTCCGGTAAACTGACATGAAGGGGAAATATTAAACATATGCCATCAAAGCTAAATGTTTGTTTATAGACAAAAAGAGTTCTTAGCAAAGGACAATCAAAAAATCTAATCTTTACCAAGAGTGAAATTCAGGAAGAGGAAATATAAATCATTTAAGAACCATCACACTTTGTGTTATAAAAACATCCCAAAATAGCATGCATTTTGATTTCTCTCTGCTGCATGTAGATCTCGAGGGCACAGAAGTAGACCAGAACTTGCTGGATGCTCTTTTGTTGAACACTTCCCGTATTGGCCATGGATTTGCTCTGCTTCGCCACCCAGTGGCCAAAGATCTATCCAGAAAGAGAGGGGTGGCTCTGGAAGTGTGTCCCATCTCCAACCAGGTGCACTATCATCTTGTAAACCATACTGTACAATAATGATACTTACTTTTTGTGTAATACATAAAATCTTATTAAACAAGGATGTAATTAAATTGATTGTACATCTTTTAAACATATCCTTTCCTGTCCTCATTCAGGTGTTGAAGCTAGTAAATGATATGCGAAACCACCCGGCAGCTGCACTGATGTCAGAGAACCACCCAGTGGTCATCAGTTCTGATGACCCTGCCATGTTTGGTTCCTCTGGACTCTCTTATGACTTCTATGAAGCTTTTGTGGGCTTCGGTGGGATTAGATCCCATTTAGGCTCCCTCAAAGAGCTGGCCATAAACTCTATCAGGTGAGGTTCAGCTGAGATGACGAGAGATGCGATTTACAAATTACATGAATCGTGTGCGAGTGTTCACATGCCTCAGTGGACCGCTCACTGACATCTCCCTGTCTGTCTTTCAGGTACAGTTCTTTGACTCCAAAGCAACAGGAGAAAGCCCTGGCCCTGTGGCAGAGAAGATGGGATAAGTTTGTCTCTGAAAATGCTTTTTAGAAAGAAACTATGATTTTTTTTTTTTTTAAAACATCGTCTGTAGGGCAGTCTTCAAATGCCCTCATGCTTCCTTTGAGAAAGAAACGACCTTGTAGCACAGGTAAATCATAAATGGTAATGGGAAATGTGGAAAACAGTGTTGCACAGGTGAGCAGGTTTGTGGTAGCAACAAATTTGGGACAACAAAACTAGTTCAGTGTTAGATATCGTCCTTTTCGACAAAAGACAAAGTGACATGTTACAGTAGGAAAAGCACTGTGATAGATAAGTAAATTAATGATGACTGAATATGATAGAACAGAGCCATTCTTAATGCTATTAGTAACACCTGTGCTTTCCTACTATGACAGGTCACATCTGTGAAAAAGGCCTACTGTTCCCTGTTGCCACAAAGTGGAGTTGGCTTTATACAGTAAATAAACTGGCCAGTGTGAAACTGGTCCATAACATTTAGGGGGATTACTTGAACTGCACATATAAAATAGCTTCGATCAAAGGCATCTTGTTATGTCTAGTTTTATTAGGGATTATCAATATATTTGCACTTTAAAGAGGACCTATTATGCTTTTGTGCCTTTCCTTTAGTGTGTTATATAGTATTTCTGTGCATGTAAAATGTCTGCAAAGTTACAAAGCCCAAAGTCCATGCCAAAGTCCCCCACAGAAACACTGCTCCTGAAACGCCTTGCTTGAAGTCCCGCCTTTTCTTCCGTAACATGGTGATGTCACCAAGTAAACATTTGCATAATACCTGCCTAGCAGCTAGTTTGGCACGCCCTCAAACAAAGCTACTGTAGTTAGAGCGGAGCTGGAGCAGAGTCCCAAGAGTTTATTTCGGTTGACCAATCACAACAGAGAAGGCCAGCTGACCAATCAGAGCAGACTAGGCTATTCAGGAGGGGGCGGGGCAGGAGCTCAAACAGAGCGTTTTAGAGAGAGGGTGAAAAGAGGGGCTGCAGCACAGCTGGTATGAGAAAAGTAAAGCCTTTTTTTGAACATTTAAGTATGTTCACATGTTCTAGTAGAAACCCAAAATACAAGTATGCACCTGAAAGTAAGCATAATAGGTCCTCTTTATGATTCAGGTTTGCCTATGTTTGAAACGGTGCCAGACCACATTGTTAACCGGTTGAGGTGCAAAGTGTCATTTAATTCTTGTGGTTTTCTTGTGGTTTGCTTGTGCTTTGTAAGAGTGTAATAGATAGCTTGTTAAAATGGGTGTTAAATCCTGTGGGCTTTGAAACACTGTTCATGAAAGAGAGTATATTTTTACAAGTTTTTTACTTGAATGTATTTTTCTTCTAAGCTGTTGTGGATATATACTGGAAAAACAAAGTTCGGAAACTTGTGTTTGGTGTATTATTTCTCTATTGTTACAATGCTAATTGGCATTGTATTTTACATCGTTGGAAAACCTGTTTATTTACCTTCGCAATGATGTCCAACTTGTAAGGATCAAGCATTTGTGGGATGAGCAACACAGCTGATTATGTGAGTAGCGCCCAAGAAAAATTTGCCATAATGCTCTGTCAATGGTAAACAGTGTATTGTCATAAGGCTACAAGGAAGCCCGCAATGACTGCCCTTCACCGTCAAGCCCGTTTGCGCTGGTGTCAACAACACAGACAATGGAACCTGAACATGTGGGGCAATGTCATGTTCAGTGATTAGTCCAGGTTCTGTCTGCGAAAGTTGGATGGCAGGGTCAAAGTATGGAGACGACGAGGAGAACGCTATGCTGATTGTTGAACCGATGGAGTAACAGCTTTTGGTGGGGGCAGTGTCATGGTGTGAGACGGCATCTCCCGCACTGGCAAAACAAGGCTTGTCATCATTGAAGGCCATCTCAATGCAGGGAGATATCGGGATGAGATTCTGCAGCCAGTGGCGATCCCATATCTCCACAATCTGGGACCTAACTTCATCCTCCAAGATGACAACGCTCACCCCCACAGAGCCAGGGTTATCACAGACTACCTCCACAATGTGGGAGTAGAAAGAATGGAACGGCCTGCCAAGAGTCCAGACCTCAACCCAATTCAACACTTGTAGGATCAGCTTGTACGTGTTAGAGTGACCGACACAACCTCGTTGGCTGACCTGCAACGAATCCTGGTTGAGGAATGGAATGCCATCCCACTGCAACGTGTGACCAGGTTGGTGACCAGCATGAGGAGGAGGTGCCAGGCTGTTGTGGCTGCGTATGGATCTTCCACCACTACTGAGACTCCTGACATATTGTATTAAATGAATAGAGTGTAAAATTGCCAATATGTCTTGTTTGTTCCTTGTTACTGATAGAGAGTTCAAACATCCAATCCACCAAACAACTCAAAACAAGAGTCAATAGCAACAGGAGAATACACTGTTTACCATTGACGGAGCATTTTGGGAAATTTTTCTTGGGCGCTACCCACATAATCAGCTGTGCTGCTCATCCCACAAATGCATGATCCTTACAAGTTGGACATCATTGCGAAGTTAAATAAACAGGCTTTCCAACCATGTAAAGTAAAATGCCAATTAGCATTGTAACAACAGAGGAATAATCCACCAAACACAAGTTTCCGAACTTTGTTTTTCCAGTTTATAAAGGGGCATAACTGGCATTTTGCTCATGTAGGCACATTTTATGTAATCTATAAAAAAATGTCTGTCCTAAGGCACGGTGCAGTGTTTAGCACCGTCGCCTCACAGCAAGAGGGTTCGCAGGTTCAAACCCGGCTTGGGGCTCTTCTGTGTGGAGTTTGCATGTTCTCCCCGTGTTAGCGTGGGTTTTCTCCGGGTTCTCCGGTTTCCTCCCACAGTCCAAAGACATGCAAGTCAGGTTAATTGTTGACTTTAAATTACCTGTAGGCGCTACCCTGAATAGGATAAACGGTTATGGATGATGAATGAGTGAATGAAAGGATGAATGTCTGTCCTTGGCTATTTTTTTGCAGCAGTAGCCAAGATCCATTTAGACAACTGTCCGCATCATCCAGATATATTTAAATGTTGTGACCTGCTGAAAATAAATTGATAATAATAATTGAAAACAACTGTTGATTTACGGTATGCTTCAGTTTATTCAGTGTTTTTCTCATGTGGCACCATAATGAATACTTAGCCACTGTAATGAGCCAGACATCGGCGCAGCGTGCCGTCCATCATCTGCTGCAGGTGTTGAATTTGGAGAAGAAGCTGTCGTCAATGGATCCTCTTTCAATGTCCGGTTTCCTTAAAATGACACCAGTTTAGAAACAAAGACATTTTGTGCTTGAATATACTGTGTGTGTACAACGGAGTGAACAATGCTACTGACTGTTGTTTGTGTGTTTCGGCCAGCTTGACGTTGGTGCTGTCCAGGTGTCGTCTCAGCTGCTTGTTCAGTCTTGCCTGCTGCCTCTCTATTAACAGAGCTGTGCGAGCCGAGTCCAAACGGAAGCGATCATATTGCTCCTCTTCTTGCTTTTCCTGTAGTTCTACCCTCTGCAGATGCACAGATAACACAGACAAATGATCATTGAACAGCTGTTTACAGTAAATGATCAAAAAAGAGCATGTGTTTCACGTATCGTTTGTTCCTGTTTTACCTTTTTCTCCTCTATCTGATATTTCTGGAACTGGATGATCTCCTGCAGGCTCTCCGGAGGGGCTCTCCTATCGCTGCTGGGGCAAATACCAGGCCCTCCCACCATGCCCAGGGTGGGTTCGGCATCTGCTCCTGCCAGCTTGCCCTCGTCATTGCGGTCCCTTTCCTGGCGACGCTTCTCTGCAATCTTTCTCCGTCCAGACACGGCAAAATGGTAAGGGTTTTAGAAAGTGTGGTTACTGCACCTCCAATTCCATTTCAATGTCTAAAATGAATCAAAATATCTCTTAACTTTTTAATTGAATATATCAATGAGATACAAGCTGCACAGTTTTAACTTAAAAACTTAATACAAGACCACACCACAAGAGGTGTGTCAAGGTGTGTTTCCAAGCTTTATCACTCCTTTGTTGCTTAAACATAATGTTAGGCTATTAAAAGTTATACGCTCATGTTTTCAAAGTAGGTTCAACCACCTTTATCTGATGGCGATTACCAGAGTGACTTACCTTGGCCAGATTGTACTCTTTAGTGGCAATAGTTGCCTCTTTTCTCCTCTCCATCTCAGTGCTCTGAAGCTGCAGCACTTTGTTGTCCATGTCTACTCTGCTTTGGTCATAGCGCTGCTCTGAAGAACAGTAGAGAAGATGAAGTGAGGTTATGTTTAGTGCATGTGAACTGAGTATCTGTATCCTGTATGGGATCAGACAAACCTACCCTCCAGCTTTTCTTGATGTCTTTCTGCTGCTCGCTCACTTTGCTGCTGGATGAGCCACTCTCTGAGCTGCTCCCTCTGTCTCTGTCGCCTGCTCTCACTGTCGGGGTCCTCGCCCAGGAGGCCAGGGGGTATCATCTGTGCATCACCCGGGTCTGTGTTTCTAAAGCGGTCTGGGTCATTCAGGTCATACTCCCGCTGGCACCAAGGCTGCTGGTACTGATGCCGGTAGTCAACGATGGTCTTTTCCATCGCACGCTTCTCCTTTTCTTCTCTCCTTTGGAGGAGGCAAGCCAACTTGCTATTATGGAGCATATAAGCATCTGTATGGAGTAAAAACACCCACAATGCATTTAATTAGAGATTATGACTGTTGATTGATTGACTGTCCAAAACAAGGTTGGAAAAGGTTCACAATTATATATATTTTTTAGGAAAAGCCATACTTTTATTTGCCACCTTTCTAAAAGCTCTGTGGATGTATTTTTTTTTTTATTATTTGTCTACATAAAATTTGTTATCAATAACACCTTTAATTTCCAACTGCCAACTATCATAATAGACAACATAGTGGCAATAATGTGTGTACGGATGTTTATGATAAGATAAGATATTCATTTATTAGTCCCGCAGTGGGGAAATATGCAGTGTACAGCAGCAAAGGGGATAGTGCAAAAAAACAAGATGCATCAGCTAACACAGTAAAAAAAGAGCTAAACAAATTGTAACAAAATATGAACCATTTAAATAGGAAGGAAGTATCAAAATAGGAGCAGTATATACAGTATTGACAATAAACAGACTATTAACAAAATTGCACAAGTGGAAAATGATATTGCACAGTGAGAATGAAATGAAATTCCACCTGAAAATATCAGGTTATTGTCAGTTTTTGGTGTGTAAGTGTAAGTGGTCTACTGGGAGCAGTGCTGGTTGTGGTCTACTGGGAGCAGAGCTGGTTGTGATCTACTGGGAGCAGTGCGGGTTGTGGTCTACTGGGAGCAGAGCTGGTTGTGATCTACTGGGAGCAGTGCTGGTTGTGGAGTCTGACAGCTGTAGGAAGGAAGGACCTGTGATAGCGCTCCTTCACACACTTTGGGTGGAGCAGCCTGTCGCTGAAGGAGCTCTCCAGTGCTGAGATGGTGTCCTGCATGGGGTGGGAGTCATTCTCCATCATGGATGACAGCTTAGCCATCATCCTCCTCTCTCCCACCACGTCCACTGGGTCCAGGGGGCATCCCAGGACAGAGCTGGCCTTCCTGATTACTCAGTTTTTTTTATCAGTGAGTGATACTGTACTATATAGGCTATGTGTTGTAATACATTGTCCTCCCAGAACAAACACTGACACAATCCTTGAGGTCAGGCAGCATTAGTAAAAGACATTTATCTAGGTTAACTCACCGTGAGCCTTTTGTTCCTCTGTTGCTGCCTCTTCTAGTTTCTCTTTTTCTCTCACCTGCATGTTGAGGGCTTCCTTTACAACCTGTAAACAAACAGACCCCGGTCATCGTGACAGCAGTTTAGAAGCCTGTTTAGAGCAAAGTGAGGCTACGTTAGCTGTTAGCTTAGCTTACCCCAATGGTCCTCACTTTGTCATTAAAAACCCTCTCTTGTCTCTCAGTCTCTCTGTCGCGACGTCTCTGCAGACTTGCCCTAGCGACGCGGTCTGAGAGTAGATCCACGTTAAACATTATGACTTTAAATAGTATGTTTAGTATGTTAAAGTTGTAGCGGACTCCTGTAAGACACGACAAACTCAGCTACAGTCAACACACTGGTTGCTAGGAAACCAGAGTTCGTGAAGGTTCGTAGGATGTCGACTTTTTCCGGTGAAGGTTCGTAGGATGTCGGCTTTTTCCGGTGAAGGTTCGTAGGATGTCGGCTTTTTCCGGTGAAGGTTCGTAGGATGTCGGCTTTTTCCGGTGAAGGTTCGTAGGATGTCGGCTTTTTCCAGTGAAGCAAGTCTTTCATGAAAACACCTGCAACCACACATGGTAGCTAAAGAAGCTTATTGAAGCGCTTTACAAAAACAAACAAACTATAAATAAACATAATATATGATGCATAATATAAACATTGGCATGCGAATCCATAGTAGCCTACACTCACATAACATGGTTATGTGGGCCCCACATGGGTTATGCTGGGGGTACCTGGGTACCAAGTGGGTATGGGCCCAAAATGGGCATCTTATCTGGGGCCCACTTGGATCAACTAAGTAGGTCCCATGTGGGTTCTAGGTGGGTCACTAATGGGAAATTAGTGCATGGGCTCAGAATGGGCAACACAAAATGGGGCCCACTTGGGTCAACTAAATTTGTCCCACATGGGGAGCTACCTGTGTGGGTCCTAGTTGGGTCACTACTGGGAAATTAGTGCATGGGGCCAACATGGAAACTGTGGACAAACCCACTTACAACTCACATTTCAGCCCATGTAGTTCCCACATAGAACTTAAACCTGGGACTAAGATGGGTCTTGGGTATGTTGCCCAGTTGGGGCCCACATAACAACCAGTGTACTCCTGCATGGAATCCATGTGGGCAATTGACATTGGTCCATTATGGAACCTGCTGACAATCCCATATAGGGCCCATTTTTCAGCCCATTTACTACCCACATGGGCCCCACATACAAATGTTAGCTGGGAAGTGAGGCATATTTTGGCTCCACCTTAAACCTGAGCAGAGGTCTAATCAGATCAAATAATTATGTATATACTAGCCATTACATGAATACATAAGATAAACATTTTGGATTATTTATAAGATTTTTGGTAAGCATCCCTTAGATTTGGTTAATAAAGATTTGTACAACCTTATGAAAAAGACATGTCCCCTGTAAATTACACCCTTGCACGCGGGACTTTATAAGATCGTGCAGTATCTCACTCAATTTCACAGGACAGCTCACTGATTTAAAAGGTCAGTTTATTATAACCTGCTGATCTTCCTCAAACGCACATCTGAGCTGTATCAGCATGTTGAGCATCCGTGCAGCTTTTAGAGATGATAGACTCGAGCTTCATTTAAAAAAAGAATTCAAACATCAACTGGTTTAATAAATCATCTTTATTTCCAAATGAGAATAAAAGGCAATGATCAATATTTGAGAATATTTCAAACATCCGGCATTTGTCTCAGCACAACAACAACAACTTTGTTGGCCTCCACTGAGGTGTGCTGTAAATAAAAAGACTACCACCCTCCATGGTCTGTAAATCCATGAACTAAGTCCCAAATATGGCTATCCCCATTCTTGACACCAGGTGTCAAGGCTCTCGAGAGATTAAGGCTGTGGGTAATAATATAATTCATCAAGCCTTTAGAAAACACCAAGATCCTTTATACACTCAAAATAATTAAGAAATATACAGTATACACTCAAGTTCAAAATTCAGTACAGCCAAAACTTTATTTAAACAGCTCAACACGTCAAAGCGTAAACGCCCATCTTTTGATTTGACCCAGGGGTTAATCCAAATATTTGCATTAGCCTTTATGCTTGGATAGAATGTATTTGGTGTCCTTGAGTGGAAAGATTGAAGGGAGGAAAAAGGATTAACTTGCATTTCTAAGTTGCGTAAAGGTGGGTATGCCTTTAATAAGCAGCCTGAGGTAAGATGCCTTGTGTCAATGTGGTCCCTTTTCCACACCATATCTGTAATAAATACCTACTGGGAAACCGCTTGCATATCACCAACCATGAGTCATGCTCATTATTACAGCATCAACTCCACCAAACTTCCCTTTGTTTAAAAAACAGGACTGAGTTTGTATCCACGGTAACAGTCCGACAAGTCAAGCCCTTTTATACATTTTATCTGATCAGCACAGTAGGAACAACATAGTTAGATCTTAAAACATGAAAGGAATAGAACTAAACAATATGTTTTTCTCTTGTACATTGAAAACCATGGCATTTTTGACAGTCTTCTAGTCCAATAGGCAATGTTTACACTTCAGTTTAGTACAGTCAATAAAAAAAAAGCAGATTAATGAATAGTAGAAATAATAATTACTTGCAGACCTAACGTTCATTCATAAGATGTTGAGTGAATTTCCAAAATTCAGACTTTAGAGAGAAGTCACATAAGATTTACAAAATCCCTCAAATAGTGTACCTTTAAATTATTACAGGAGTCATAGCAGTTGTCAAATTTCATTGACTTTCTTTTATATTTTACACATTCAGGCAATAATACCCACTGACATATGAGCAGAAAAGTGCTCTTCTTTTTAAAAGGCCTTGATGATGTTTTGGATTTCCCATCTTTGGCCGGAGCATTCCTGTATTAGAAGTTGGCCTTTTATAATCTCCAGACATCTTTTTGTCTGTTTGTTCTTCACTTCTTTGCCCTAGAAAAGACGATAAGTGTCAAGATTGCGAATGCACAGTATGTCATCATAAAACATTCAGACAACCACAGTCAATATTTTGAGCTACGAGTCACCTTAAACTCATCCACCCTCTAATTTGAAAAGGGTGAGACGGTGACTTTTACTAACTATTTTCCTGACAACACCTCTTCCCTGACTTTCATATACTTTTCTATATATGTTAGTTTAACTTGTAGTACCTGAGTGAAGTCCCAGTAAATCCCCATTCCTTTCTGCATAGCCTCTTTGCAGTTGTGAAGGCCAGGCTCCGTTTCTTTTTTGCCGATGTCAGTTATACACCGGTTGTCATTGTACTTGTGGGACTTGAGGCCACCGATATAGAGCTCACCATTTGAGCGATAATAGGTGATCTAAAAATATATATTAAAGAAACGTTAAGCAGCAAGCAGATCGGACAGTTAAATAAGCCAACAGTGGCAAACAGACTGTATATTTCTTGCAACTCAGAGACTATAATCATTAACCATTTTTAGCTGCTTTACTTACTTGAGGTCCATAGTAGTAGCATGGGTAGGCAATGGGTGTGTGACCTGGCACTGGGCCTTGGTCTAAGCACATTTCAGCATCAAGATTCTTCATCTAGAGGTGGGTGAGTTCATCATTTTGTGAGTGACAATGTATTGAACACTATGGCATGTAGGAGTGAAGCAATAAAACACAATTTAATGTGGCAACGCATGTGGCTGTGCTCTGGCACACAACCTGCACA
The DNA here is from genome assembly GCF_015220745.1 of Sebastes umbrosus. Classification (NCBI taxonomy): domain Eukaryota; kingdom Metazoa; phylum Chordata; class Actinopteri; order Perciformes; family Sebastidae; genus Sebastes; species Sebastes umbrosus. Next base: position 30,056,417 of record NC_051272.1, on the reverse strand, counting down.
CCCCTGTACTGCCTCTACCACACGTACAAAGCATTACATTAAACTAAACTTACTCCTCCATAACCAAGAATGTTGTCCCAGGGATCCAACTTGGGATACACGTTTTCCAGGTACCATTTGAAAGGTTTGCACTTCAACCTTTCCCTGAGTTTTTTCCTCTCGGAGACATCCCCGATGTCAATTCCGTGATTCTGCAGAGAATATGGCGTGATTTGTTTGTCGTATTGTAACTGAAGAAATTCAAATGCACTCACAACCAATTATCTATGTACCCTTGGATGTTCATCATCCTATGTGTAGAAGCATGCAGTATGCCATAAAAAGGGCATCATCATTTTTGTTCTTCTTGATTACATATGAAGTACCTCAAATGGCAAGTTCCAAGCCAAGTTGATGTTGTGTTTGTATTCATCCATCCAGACTTCTGCTACTCTCAGGGCGTTTCTCTTCATGGCTGGGGCCAGGTCAGGCAGGTAGGGCTTGTGGGCCCTCTCGATGTGGGCGATCTTGGAGCATGGAACTACTTCAACACTGCCTCCACATGTCCACACCTATAGGCAAAAAACAAAAGCACACCTTTAACTTTATACTACTCAGTAAAACTGAATCATTATCAGTCACCAATAATAATTGTGAAAGTGCAAAGCATGAATAAAAACAAAAGTTAAAGACGGCCTATTAAGCTAATTTTTAGGTGCACGTTTACATGCTGTAAAGTAAAAAAACAAAACAAAAATGCTTTGCTTTTCTCACACCTGCCTCTGTCTGAAACACCCTCTGTCTGAAACACTATGTGTCGTCACCAAGTTACGGAAGAAAAGGCAAGACTTCAAGCAAGGCATTACAGGCAGTAAAGCCTGTATAAAACTCTCAAGGAAAGGGGAAAAGCACTAAAGCATAATAGGTCCTCTTTAAGAATAAATAAAAGCTACTTAGAAGTTTACAAACTGTGGGCAGCGCCGCCGCTTGATATATACACATTTAACACATAATGTTTGTAGGGCCCCAGCTCATTCTACCAAATTTGCCAGACAACCAGCGGAGACTCCAGGAAGTTACTGCCTCTAGCCAAGAAACAGTCCGGCACATAACAAACAAACAAACTAGATATAACGTGTTAAATAAATCAGACTTAGAGGTGCTGGTTGGTAGATTTTGTGACCTTTGGACAGAGCAAGGCAAGCCGTTTCCTCCTGTTGCCAGTCTTTATGCTAAGCAAAGTGAATGCTAGCTGTAGCGTCATATTTACCATACAGACACAAAAGTGGTATCAATCTTCTCATCCAACTGCCATCAAGAAAGTGAATGAAACATGAGGCAGGATTTTACGACTCCGGAAAGGTATTACGGCAGGGAATCATTTTATCCTCCGTCTCAACGATTGTGAGGTAAACAGCTCTGTTTATTTTACAAAGTGAGAGGGGTAATTGTGCTGATGCCAGAATCTGTACTCTATATTGCTGCAAGTTGGCCTGGGACTGCGTCATCAAGTGTAAGATTTGATGTTAGAGAGGTGATGCTTTACTTACGCGGATTCCCAGCTCAACGTTTTCTCCACCGTACACTTTCATTCCTTCATCGAGGAGTCCAATTTCTCCTAAAAACTTCCTCTCGGCCACTAGGATCCCCATGACCGATGGACTTCTGAAGTGAAAGAAGAGAACTGTTACTGCTATATAATTGAAACCATATTCTACAGAGTACAACAGTATTACCATAAAGGTAAAGTTTTTAGATAATCAAGAATGCCTCATCCAAGATATGATTAATAAGATCATGGCATTATATTTGTTTGACACGTGTGTAAATCGGAAACAAAACTGACTGTTTTCTCTTTAACTTACTTTCCAGGCAATGAGCCGTCTTTGAGTTCATAATAATCTGGCGTAAAACCCTCATACATGCACCATAAAGCCCAGTCGAAGGCATGTGCTGCTGGAGAGTATGGAATTACTTTGAGGTCATCAAAGTTGACTCTGTCAAATACAGGGGACGTCACCACCGTTCGGTCAGCTTTGATCTGTGTCAGCAGGGGTTCAATCCTACATGACGGGAAGGGAGGAGAGGTGATTCACACATCACTGTAACAATCTGAACTTTACTGACCAACCAGTTAGACTGCTTGTTCAATATACCTCTGTCTCATCCCATTTATGAATGGGAGCTGGCATGCGTTGTCAAGTACCAACCACTCCTTTAGTAAATCTCAATGGCCACCTTGTCAGAGGTCAAGGGACCAATTTATCCCTCGTGCACTTAGTTCCTTTTTTACACAACCCAAGTGCGCATTGGTGCAGTATTTGAAAGGTGGAGGGGGACTGAAAAATGTTCAATACGGATGTGTAGATTTAGCTGTTAATCAAATTTTTTTTTTTTTTTTTTATAAATTGCACAACAAATGAATCTGAAGGTTTCAAGTCTGAGCAGCACTTGCCCTTCCCTCATTGCCAGCCACCACTGCAATGCCCTTGTGCAAGCCCTGATTACCTCAAGGGAGCTGCTCAGTGGTCGGTATATCAGACAGTGGCTGTACTGGGATCAGAATGTGGTTGCACTAAGCTGTTGCAAATGTATGAAACTGCGTAAACAGGGCGTTCCTGAAGAAGTTATTCATAATTAAACTATTGTGGTTAAACAAAAGCTAAGACGTGAGCCAACTTTGGCATCAGTCAGTACCTTGTGGTGGAATAGACACTTCCCAGTATTGACATTTAATAACTGTGCAGAAAATATACTAAACATTGTTTAGCACAGCTGCAATTAATATATAATGTTAAAGACTACCACTGCAAATTTCCCCACTGTGGGACTAATAAAGGAATATCTTATCTCTTATCTTACAAATATTACACATATACCAGTGAAAATGTTCTACATTAACCATGGTATAAAAGGATTTCATTTTGCCACGTTCTTACCACATCTCATGGACTTCGATGTGTGCGTCCAGGATGGCCACCACGTCAGCAGTACAAGCCCTCCACCCAGCAGCCCTGGCGTATGAAAGGCCTCGCTGCTCATTGTGCCTCACTCTCGTAATACGGAGACTTGGGTTCTGCTGCTCGAGCGACTTCACGTACGCGTCGAGGTCCCCCTTCAGGTCCTCTGAATTGAGAGGAGAATGTGGGAATGTGTTTTGAGATAAGGGGAGAAGAGGCGTGATAGATATTGGTTTTATCATAGCAAGTTTAGACGAGATTGATTAGAGAATGACACGTTTCCACACCGACTACCCAGAATGCAAAGCGGACTTGAGAAGATTTTGAGAGGGAGCCACAGTCCCGACCATAGACATGCCTCACATGATCCCAAACATAAGTATGCAATTTAAATAATTGTTCTAACGTCAAGTAAGTTTATGTTGTGACTGATTGCATTATACTGAAAGGTGTGTCTAAAGTTAGGATGGACAAAAAAAAAGAGAAACATCATTTAGTATATTGCAATCCAGTGCCACACTACCACTATTTACAGCCTTGAAATGCGGGCCATTGTGTTACATCGTACAGGTCAACATTTTGGGAATGTGTTTATTTGCTTTGTTGCCGAGAGTTAGATAAGAAAATCGATACCACTATCATATCTATCTGGTAAATATAAGGTTACTGCCAGCACCTGATTAGCTTAGCTAGCATAAAAACAAGGGGAAACAAGGGGAAACTAGCTAGCTCGAAAGGTCACAAAGTCCACCTGTAGCAGAAACTGTAAAGCTCACTAATGAACACATTAAATCTTGTTTGTCTTTTTTACACTTCGGTTATTATAGGCATTTAACAATTTGTGGTTTTACCGGGGCTAATGTGCTGGAGCTTTAACATCCTGATTTTATGTTGTTACTGTATCCAACACATGAACAGCAAATTCTTTTTAAACTTCGTTTTTTGTACAGATTAAACAAACAAGGTATAACATGTTAAAGCCGCAATGGGTAGAAATGCAGCAAATATGATTAGGCAAATGGAGCCTGCCCTCCAGCTGCCATCTATGAGCCGGCTGTCAATCACTCGCGAAGTCCGATCAAACGATCAAACTAGGCAGCGCTGATCAAATATGAATCAATATTCTGTCACTGTAATGCCTATTTCTCTCCTCAAATGTTTTCAGAAACATCTTGTAGTGAACTGTTTAGCTGTAAAATTTGTGACCCGGCAGCCATGTTGAGATCAATTGAGGAAATACCAAGCACCGCCCACCAGCCGAAGCACAGCCAATAAAAACGTTCTCTCTGAAATGACCTCTGATTGACCTCACGGGCTAGATTTTTTTAAAGCCTGAAAACAGAGCCATGATGAGGTGCAGAAATCTCTCAGAACACCTGAATTACAATATGCTGAAAGGTTATTATGGAATTTTTGCCCAATGATGCCAAAAATATACTGCCATACTTTTACATATAAATGAACATCCTTTACATCCATCCCTTGCCGAAACAAGTTCACACAATGCTGATTAAGCCTATCGCTGATAAGCTCTCTGTATGTCGCAGTTGTGGTGTCTGGCGTCTATGGCGACTTCTCCTGCGTAGGCGCACGTATGCCTCGCCGCATCTCCCCCTCCCCTAGGACAGGAGCGCTCTCTTTAAGTCTTCCTCTGCAATTTTTTTTTACTTTAATCCTTTCTCTGAACGCCGGAGCTTCCACGGAGCATCCACATCCAGATAGTTGTTGCTCCGTCGCTATGGTCTCTCCCATATGGTACTTACTCTCAATGCCAGAGTGGGGACACAAAAGTTCCAGTCCAGTCTTTTCGCTAGATAAGCTAACCAGCTGCTGACTTCAGTTTCATATTTTACCATACAGAGATGAGAGTGGTGTCATTCTTCTTTTACAACTCTTAGCAAGAAAGCAAATACAGTAAGTGTATTTCCCCAATATATCATTCATTGTGCACTGGCATCTGCACAATGAAACATAATTTATAACATCACAAAACATGTTTGCCTAGTGATGCATTGCTACCAACGAACCATTGGAGCTATTGTCATCCACCATAATTATCTCCTTCAGCAGGTTTTTAGGGGTGCGGTCGATGATGCTACGCAGAGCTCTTTTGAGGATGGACAGGGCCTCATTTAGGTAGATCAACACCACTCCCACGTTTGGCAGGTCCTTTGGGTAAATCTTTTTAAGACACCTATTCAGAAACAGAAATCTTTTCATCAGTAAGCTGTGTAAATACTGGCAAAATCTGACAAACTGTATGAACAGAAAGGTGAAGGATAATCAGCAAACAGTGAAGTGGGTGCAACATTTGTGTATGAAGTAAAGTGACAGGTTTGGAATCACAGAACGTAACAATGACACAGTGTACCTTTTATCCCTGGTATCTGGGAGAACTCGATCTAGAGGAAGGCGGTCGCTGAGAAAAACGTTGTATCCGTACTTCTCAAACAAACCCTGTGCCTCTCTTTGGTCATCCTCAGACAGATTCTCCCCCCACTCCTTGAACAGGTAAGATTTGGGAAACAGTTTATTGGACTTTTTCTCTTTGGGGACCTCCTTTTGGTCCTGGATCTTTGCTGCAGGTTTCTCCTTCTCTGGCTCTGGCTGCTTTTTGACTGGTGGCTGTTCCACCTCTGGAGCTTTTCTCTGTCTGCCCCTTTCCTCTTCGAGCATTTTCTGCAGATTGTCCTGCTTCTTTTCAAAAGATTTGACGACATTGTCTGGAAAAAAGGATGACAGGGAGAGAGTCAAATGAGCTAGAGGCATGATCACTTTTTGCAGAAAATAGTAGACTAGATGTTTTCTAAATACAGATGAAGCATTTCCCTTAAGATGAATGTTCTGATGAAATAACATTTTATTGATACCCAGAGGGAAGCTAGGTAAGCGCACGAGAGAGACTAGGTAATGATATAAAAAAGGTTAGAAACAATAAAAAACACAATAAACAATATAAAATAGGTTAAAGTCTGACCTCATCTATCATTAAACCTGCAGTGATTCAAGTGTTCTGAGAGATAACTAGACTTCTGCTCCTCCTCATGGCTCTGTCATCAGGCTTTAAAAAAATCTAGCCCGTGACGGGAGACTTTGGCCAATCACAGGCCATTTTAGAGAGAGAGCGTCCCTGTTGGCTGTGCTCCAGCTGGTGGGCGGTGCTTGGTATTTCTTCAACTGATCTCAACAAGGCTGCCGGGTCACAAACTTTCTCTTTTTACAGCTAAACAGTACACTACAAGATGTTTATGAAAACATTTGAGGCATGAAATAGGCATTACAGTAACGCAATAGTGATTTATATTTGATCAGCGCTGCCTAGTTTGACAGTTTGATTGGAGTTTGTGAGTGATTAACATCTGAGGCGGCGAGGCTCCAGCTCTGGTCTGACTGGTTTTTTTCTTCCGTTCCGTGAATTCCTGCAGATGCTGTTCGGAGCAACAGAGAACACAGAGGAACCCGATTTTTTTCAGATTACCTGTCTCATGCACTACTGTCAGGATATAGCGACTATAACTTTTGATTTTAATCATATTTGCTCCATTTCTACCGACTGAAACTTTAATATCAGCAGCAAACTTTAAGAAAAGTTCCATTAGAAGCCATTCATCTAATATTCAAAACCACATTATGGAGCATGTTTTGCTCTCCAAACAAATACATTTGTGACATACATAGCCTACTACCATTCTTCTCATGGGTCATCGTTTTGTCTGCAAACAGGCATACAATACCTTAGAGGAATTAAAGGTGATGGGGACATAATGGGATAGTATAACTATGCTATACATAAAATGGTCATAGCTATTTTGCAGAAACCTGTTTATTTGTGCTAGTGAGCCATAACTATTCCATAAGCATCTTACAAATGTAAAAGATATAAGGCAACTCAAATAAATCTCAAATCAAATTCCGCTCAATATCTCATCAGCCTGTCTCAGGGAAAGAATGCATTTTTTTTTTGAACCTCAATTAAATATGTTCAATAGAATTTGTTGTGACAGCAAGGAAAGGCACTAGGCTTTATAGCATTTTTTTAACCCTCTGTAAAAAACGTTGAACATAAATTAACATTAATTCATAATGAGGAACAGAAAAAAGGTAAATGTGCATGTGAAATTATATCAAAGTATTAAATTGTGAAATAAATACCCTAGCCAGTGATAAGATGTGCTGTCCCAATAAATGTTCAAAAAGAAGGTTTGGGATCAGTTTACACAAAAGGGTAGGACAATGCTCACATTCAAAGGGGAATATGATATCAGCAAAACCTTTCCTTCTCAAAATGGATAGATAACATCTTCAGTAAATGTATTCTGTGTTGAGCTAATATTTTAACACAAGGAATCACCCTTAATTCATCTTTTTGTGCAGTGAACTGACATTTAATCCACTTCAATGTCAATGGAGTTAAATCAAACTGAACCTAGAACTTTCTTTCCATCTCCCCATCTTCATTTGTAGTGAAACATTTTTAATTAAACCCCCATGTGAAAGAAATAAATCAGAGTAACTTTTAGAAATAGGAGAGAAAGATTAATGAATCATCATTTGCCTTAACTCACAGAGATTGCTGATGCTTGACTCCAGGTCAGAAAACCTCCTGACTGAACGCATGTCCTCTTTGTCAGCCGCAGCTTGATCATATCCACTCATCACAAACATGACCCCGCAGAGGACGAGACCAAAGCCCCCCAGTACCACGACTGACCGCTTAAACCAGGCGGTTCTCATGCTGATAACACACCGACTGATGTTCCAGCAAAGAGAACAATGATGCCGTTGGATCAGAAGCGTGCACAGCAGTGACTTCACTGGACTGACGAGTCTACACACGCAGCTGATCCTTATTATGGGCTTGTCAATCTGTTATCTGTAGGCAGGAAACTCAACTCAACCACAGCTGAATGGATGATGTACTGATCCAAGTTCTTCTAGGATATAATTTAAAGGTCCCATATTATACAAAAGTGAGATTTTCATGTTTTTTTTTTTTTATTATAAAGCAGGCTTATGTCCTTTATAAATACTGTGAAAGTATAGAAACGCTCAATCCACAGGGAAATACACACAGCCCGTATTCAGAAACTGTGCATTTGAAACAAGCTGTCAGGATTTCTGCCCATTCGTGATGTTACGAATATACAATATTAAGATCCTTGACACAATTTTAAACTTAAACATTCTAAATGTGTCCCAGTTTATTTCCTGGTTGCAGTGTATGTGAATGTCATCAGCTGACAGGAAGTACAAATGGACCCAAGGTGTTGCCTAGCAACACAATTCTGTTGTAATTCCGTCAAAATGCACTAAAACGGAGCGTTTCAGACAGAGGGTAAATACAGGTATATTCAGGCTGACAGTATGAGGAAAATAAAGTTGTTTTTTTAACATTACAGCATGTAAACATGTTCTAGTAGAAACACAAAATACAAGTATGAACCTGAAAATGAGCACAATATGGGACCTTTAAAGCACACTTTTAGTGGAACTGTGAGACAAAAGGGAAGCTTTTATGGCCATTTATAAATAGCTTGCTGGCAATAGTGTGTTGGTATATGTTGGTATATGTTGGTATCTTCCTTGATATGAAATAAAGACTAATACCTGTAATTTGAATAGTAGTAGTTTCAGTCACAAAGACATGGACAACTATTTAGAAACTCACAATCTGTTAACAATGAAAGTTAAATGATAGACCAGTGGCAGCAGGTGGAAATGTTTCTAGGTAGGGCTGTGCAACATCCATTCAATTTCAGCAAACATCCCGGCCAGAAAAGCAGGCTGGCTTGTATACTGTAAAATGCTACTGGATGTAATAGGATACCCTGGTATTTGTGGCATGCTACATACAGTAGATATATGGCTGGGTAAAAAGGAATAAATCAAATATCACAATATTTTTGACCAAATACCTCTAACAATATTGCAATGATATTGTAAGGTTGACTATTGGTGCTTTCACAAAATATTTTGACAAAGAGGTTTTGATAAATAATCTTCAGTAATGTGGCTATAATGACTTAGTGGGTAAAAGCAAATAATAGAACAGCTAGAACAGTCTGATGTGTTCAAAAGATTACATCACTTTACTGTAATGCAGCATTTAAAACCAGGAATAGACAACACTTAAGCAATATTACAATATCAAAAATCTAAGACGATATTTATATCACAATAAATCTTTTTCTGGCATACTGAATAGTTTGGAAGAAGGAGTATTGGAATGCACAGACAATCCCCTCCATGGAGGCTGGAGGTGGTGTGTTATGCAGGAAAACTGCCACTTGAGAGAAGAATTATTTTCCATCAAGACAGCAGCAAACTTTGTTTGTTTGGGCGCAATTTACAGAATTTTGCCTTTGCCGACAAAAGAAGTACATTTAAGGGGAAAACAAAATGCATGTCACCATGCAATAGCATTGTGCTGAATTTGGAGTCCTTAAAGTTTATGTCCACAAGAAAAAAAGTTGTAATTTTTTTAAGTTAACTAACTCCAGAGCAGGTTATGTTCCAGATAAGATGTCAACTTGTATAAAAGCACCGACTACTGACCAATCAGAGCTGGGTGCGGGTGATTGTATGATAATATTACACAAATACGAAGAAGTTACAGTCATAATCCAGGCTATAAGCAACACAGTTTAAACTGATAAATGCAGGAAGGACAGCTGGCTGTATGCTGTGGGTGCTTACTGCTTTGAATTATAAACTGGAAAAACAAAGTTCGGAAACTTTGGTTTGGTGGATTATTATTTCTCTGTTGTTACAATGCTAATTGGCATTGTGTTTTACATGGTTGGAAAGCCTATTTATTTACCTTCGCAATGATGTCCAACTTGTAAGGATCATGCATTTGTGGGATGAGCAGCACAGCTGATTATGTGGATAACGCCCAAGAAAAAATTTCCAAAATGCTCCGTCAATGGTAAACAGTGTATTCTCCTGTTGGTATTGACTCTTGTTTTGAGTTGTTTGATGGATTGGAGGATTGAACTCTCTATCAGTAACAAGGAACAAACATAACATATTGGCAATTTTACACTCTATTCATTTAATACAACGTCAGGAGCCTCAGTAGTAGTGGAAGATCCTGAAGGAACTGGCCTTCTACCTCCAAGAGGTCAAGGCCCAGTTACGTGTTGGTTAATCTTGTGTGACAAAGAGATTTTCCAAACAGACGGGTTAAAGCATAATAATACAATTTATTCCGAACAATTAATGTTGCATAAGTAAAAATAAAAGAGTTTACAGATATCTGGATCCAATCAACATGTCCCTGACAACATACAGTGCATGGGTCAGTTCGCGAAGTCTGAACCCCGAGCTATCCCTGATCCAGCCTATTCATGGTTTACACAATATTAATATTCATGAGCTTATGGCACGTGATGTTTCTGCTGCATGTCTTCTTCTTCTGTTATCTCCTTCTGACTCCTTCCTCCCTTTGGCCTTGAAAAAGAAGAACAGCACCTCCCTCTCCTCTCTTTCCCCACAATTCACTCTATTCATAACAAATCCGACAGTCAGGTTATTGTAGATCATAGTAAGCACTTTTGTACATAATAAATCCAACAATCCATACGCAGCCACAACAGCCTGGCACCTCCTCCTCATGCTGGTCACCAACCTGGTCACACGTTGCTGTGGGATGGCGTTCCATTCCTCAACCAGGATTCGTTGCAGGTCAGCCAACGAGGTTGTGTCGGTCACTCTAACACGTACAAGCTGATCCTACAAGTGTTGAATTGGGTTGAGGTCTGGACTCTTGGCAGGGCGTTCCATTCTCTCTACTCCCACATTGTGGAGGTAGTCTGTGATAACCCTGGCTCTGTGGGGGTGAGCGTTGTTTCTTGGAGGATGAAGTTAGGGCCCAGATTGTGGAGACATGGGATCGCCACTGGCTGCAGAATCTCATCCCAATATCTCACTGCATTGAGAGGGCCTTCAATGATGACAAGCTTTGTTTTGCCAGTGAGGGAGATGCCGCCCCCCACCATGACACTGCCCCCACCAAAAGCTGTTACTCCATCGGTTCAACAATCAGCATAGCGTTCTCTGCGTCGCCTCCATACTTTGACCCTGCCATCCAACTTTCGCAGACAGAACCTGGACTCATCACTGAACATGACATTCCCCCGCATGTTCAGGTTCCATTGTCTGTGTTGTTGACACCAGCGCAAACGGGCCTGACGGTGAAGGGCAATCATTGCGGGCTTCCTGGTAGCCTTATGAGAATACACTGTTTACCATTGGCAGGACATTTTGGCAATTTTTTCTTGGGCGCTACCCACTAAATCAGCTGTGCTGCTCATCCCACAAATGCATGATCCTTACAAGTTGGACATCATTGCGAAGGTAAATAAACAGGCTTTCCAACGATGTAAAATACAATGACCATTAGCATTGTAACAACAGAGAAATAATCCACCAAACACAAGTTTCCGAACTTTGTTTTTCCAGTATATTTAGGGCCCGAGCACGAAAGTGCCAGGACCCCAACGGTGTCCTGGCACGAAGTGCGAGGAAACCTCTTGTTTTTCTAAGGATTATTATTTTTCTGCCGCGAGATCGCATTTTTGAGGCACTTAGGAGGCACGAAAACTCACGAAAAGTGGAATACGCATCAGAACTGGCCCGAAATTCAAAGTTCTGTAGTGATTGGGATCTGGTGTTGCCAGCAGGCTCGATAGCGCCCCCTAATGCAGGCAAGTTTTCAGAGAAAGTTACTTCGATCTTCACGAAATTCGAGTAGGTCATTGCTCACATCTTCAAAGGCGGATTAAATGCGTGATTTTAAAATTTACGAACACATGTTTGAGGACTTTAGGTTGCACAAAAACTCACGAAACTTTACACACATCCACACTTGCAATTACTTTGATTTGGTGGTGTAATTGGGCTTTGGCGTGGCATGTTGGCTCTTTAGCGCCCCCTTATGTCTTTTAGCCTTTGAACATACCTTGATGTACTCGAAGACTAATGAAAGTTGGTAAAAACATGGACATCTGTGAACTGTACGTGAATATACAGCGATTGGGTTCAGCGTCTTAAGCGGGCTCCATAGCGTCCCCTAACGCCTAAGGCCTAAGGCCTAAGGCCATAGTTTGGACAAAGTTGATCCTATATTCATGAAATTTGGTAGGTACATCCTGCTCATTATTTCAGACATATTCCTCATTAGGTTTCATTAGCTCCGCCCACCCGCAAGCCGGCCATCTCGAATTTTGTGTGTTTTTCATGTATTTTATGCATACTTTAACAAACTCCTCCTTGAGACTTCATTGGATTTTGCGTCAAATTTGGCTGGTATAATCCTCAAACTAAGATGACGCTAAATTGCGAAGGAATCTTTGATCGCTCGAACGGTGATGTTATAGGTTATGTGAGAAGACGCCATTTTGTCACTTTATAGGTATGGAGCTTTACGATACTCCTCCTAGAGGATTCAAGAGAGCCATCTCAAAGTCGAGCAGCAGAATCACAACACCTTCACGATGCTAAATTGCGAAGCTTTTGTGTTTTCGCAAAACGGCGTTGTTGGCGTGGCGCGGCGCATTTCGATGTTTCGAGATGACACGGAAGGCTGTTGTAACTTGGCTTTACATAATCAAATCTGCCCCAAATTTCACAAGCTAGATAAGAGTTCAGCCTGAAATCATATACGTTCCATTATTGAATTATGGTGATAGCGCCACCTACTGGCTACAAGAAATGGTTGTATAATGCCACCCACCCTCATAGAAGTGCCTTTTAAGGATGCCCCACAGGTTCTCATCATGTCATTTGCAGCGTCACGCACTCCACGCAGAAAATATCCTCTAACTGTTGCGTGCAGTGTCCGACTTTCATGATGTCATAGGTCATGTGAGAAGACGCCATTTTATCACTTTACAGGTATGGAACTTTACGATACTCCTCCTAGAGGATTCAAGAGAGCCATCTCAAAATCGGGCAGCAGAATCTCAACACCTTCACAATGCAAAATTGCGAAGCTTTTGTGTTTTCGCGAAACAGTGTTGTTGTGGAGGCGCGGCAAATTTCGATGTTTCTACATGACACCTGAGGCTATTTTAACTTGACTTTACATTGTCCAATCTGTCCCTAATTTCCCTAGCTGGATAAGAGTCCAGGCCTGAAGACATATATGTGCCATTATGAGTGATAGTCATAGCGCCACCTACAAGAAACAGGAAGTTGTTATAAATTGACTATACATTGTCCAGTCTGCACCAAACTTGACATGTTTTATAAGAGTCCCAGCATCAAGACGTATACGTTCAATTATGAGTGATAGTCATAGCGCCACCTAAAGGAAACAGGAAGTTGTTCGATTTACGAGCCCAATGTGGCATTATACTTGCATGTGAGCAATCCTTATTGTTGAGCCATGCCTGAGGAACCTGCTCAATAGAATCAGGTTTTAATCAAATCAAACCATGTCACTAATCTTTCTGACTTAATGAAGTCAACACCCCAGAGTGTGAATAATTCACATCAAAACCAATAAATAACACAGACAATAAGTTTGTCTTTACAGCATCTTTTCCCATGAGTGACAATGGGACACACCCAAACTCTGACGTTCACCCAGTAACGTTGTTGTTTTTCGCTCTTAACTTTGTCACCAGTAGCTGCAGTTTTGACTTCATGAATGTAACGGGGTACCAAATGACATACTGATATGCTTTTAGTCATGATTATAGATGATGACAGTACAATATCTGAAATTACAGGCACCAGAAGCTGATAAAAAAAGTGCAGTGCATTTCTTTTACCTGTAGTCTCTACACCACAAATGCCTACACCTCAGTGTGGGTGTAGGAATGACACTGACAACAGAGAGGTGACAGTGGAGGAGGTTCAGAGGGTTCTGCACCCTGTGTTAAAAGCTATGAACACCTATACAAGGGTTTTCAGTTTATTTGGCTGATTAGATCTCTGCTCTCTGTAATTTACTGACATCTTCCTGAGTCTCCTGTCAGCCTTCATTGCACCTGTTTTGGCATTCTTGTCATTCTTGTTGGTAGATAGAGATTTATGATAAGACCTGAGCAGAGGTCTAACCAGCCAGAATAACTGAAAAACACCTGTGTGGGTGTTCAGAGGACAAACAGGTTCAGCTTATACAGAGTTTGAACAATGTGTTCAGATGTACAACAAAAAACAACAAATAAGTAAAGATCTTCCAGTCCCTTCGAGTTGGTACTAAATGTGATTACTACATTATGAAAATGCCCAGTGATTGGCAGTTTGGTTATAGCAAGTTCACTCTACTCGACTTTAGCCCTGATTTTCAGCCTGCAGACTGGCGACCAGAAGGGAGCCTGTAAATTGCGAAATTTGATCTGAGATCTGCAAAAACTCTCGTGAGACTCGCTGCCAGACAACCTATCCTAACCTCGACCATTCGAGGCATACGACATGACACAGGAAGCTGTTGTAACTTGACTCTACATATTCCAATCTACCCCAAACTTCACAAGCTGGATAAGAGTCCCGGTCTGAAGACATATACGTTCCATTATTGAGTTATGGTGATAGCGCCACCTACTGGCAACAAGAAATGGTTGTATACTGCCACCCACCCTCGTAGAAGTGCCTTTTAAGGATGCCCCACAGGTAGTCATGTGTATACCTCCACTAACTAAATGATATGGCGTGTGTGACTATTTCAGCCTTCTTTCAGCTGCGTCCCTGTCTCTGGCGGTGTGAAACAGACTTGAGAGCAAGTAAAAAAATAAATATTTTTACGGGGGTACCCGCTGCCGTGCATTTCCATGAAAGTCGGACACTGCACGCAACAGTTAGAGGGTATTTTCTGCGTGGAGCGCGTGGCACTGTAAATGACCTGTTGAGATGTAATTTTTTAAGTTAACTTACACAAAAGGTCAACTGTTTTGTCTTTGGTTTAGAGTTAAAAAAAGCATGACCAGGGCCTGAATGGCAGCAGTGCACTAAAAAGACATGCACATTTTGGAGTAATTTTCATTAGTACAAGTTATTGAGAGGAAAGAGAATGTCCTGCAAGTCCCATAAATCACAAAAACAAATAAGGTAGGTAAGAAACAATACAAGTAAACAGCCAAATTATATCCAACAACTAAAATAGAAACAAAACGGAGACTACAGCCAGGACCATGATCTTAAGTGTAATATGTATTTAATGTATGTTTTGTACAATAATAGTTCTAATAATATACTGTACTCAAGTATTGCAAGTAACAAAGAAGCACATAGAATCAATGTTGTCATTGATGCCAAAGATACTCAGTGTACAATAAAACAATAAAAAACATGCTTAAATCAAAGGAGAGTGAATGTGCTTTGTAGGCACAGTAAATACTGAAGTGTACTTTGAAACCTTCATTATATTTATGGCTTGATAGTGTTAGTCCACCTCTCCACCCCCAAGTCAGCAAGGTACTATTAGGCTACTTCTAGGTATTGTATTTTCCCCTCAAAGCAATGTGTTGACTCAGTGTTCTTATGTCCGCCTCCTTAAGCCATGCTCTTTTGTTGATTTTGTTGAAGTGTAAACTGAAAGTTGTTTAAGATAAGATGTGCTTTATTGAACAACTTGAGCTGTAAAGTGGCCGGCGTAGAGGGACAGAATTACATTGATGTGATATTTCGTGAGAAACTACAATGAAGATGTATGTGCGAAGAACCGGAATGATTGGAGCCTTTTTGCTGTTAATATACTTCATCATTTACATGATCGCGAGTTGGAGGACAGGCAAATCTTTCCCAGAGGGAGTCACAGATCAAGAGGTTGTGAGGAGGAAACTGGACATGATTGAAAAGACCCTGAACAAGCTGGGTGAGTACCAATTCAGAAGCAACCTCAAAAAGACTTAAAAGGTCTAGTGTAAAGTTCTTGCTTAGTAAACCTGTATTATATTACAGTTTTTATCAACTGTTTACACACTAACACTGGAACTTGAGACACAATGTCCACAACCTGTAACTCATGTACTAAACCTCCTGAACCCATTCTGCTAAAATACAAGCACATTTACTGCTCTACACTCAGATTGCCGTTCTAAACCACGCTTTTTTCAAAACACTGCACACATTTCTCTACATTTGGCACAATCTTCAAGGATAAAATCTCCTGTGTTCACATGGAACACACTGACAATCAAAATGCTGAACTTTAATTTCCTACTATCCACTCTGACTTCTCACATGGGCAAACTCATGTTGCACAATTGTTCCATTAGCGATCAGAGTTTTAGCAATAAAAGGGCCACTAGTGAGCTTTTGTGTTGTGGAGCAATGGATGCCAACACAGCAGAGAGAGGCATAGCAAGAGGAGGAACAGGAGAGCCATAATCTCTGATGAGATTCAGATCACTTTGGTTGACCATGGTCTAACAATGAGGGAGGCTGGGCAGAGAGTACAACCACATTTACTGTAAGCAGGTTCACAGTAGGTAAGGTAAGAAATCTACTCTCATTACAGTATTACAGTACTGCATCAATACAGCACTCAATGATTAGTATTGCAAATGGGGCGTAGTACTGTAAACAGAAAGTAGCCTATGTTTCAGTTACAGTATGTATGAGATTTGGAACTATATTCCAACTGCACCTATAAAGTATTTACAGTGTTGGCCAGGGAGAACATTGCCTGTGATGTTGATGAGGTGCTGTGGCCAAACTCAAACAGAAGACACGATGCAGCCTCATTTAAACACACACACAATGGGCAAAACCCCTCAATTCTCCTGCAAAATGAAACTTTACATTCAAAACAATGTTATTTCTTCTCAAAATGGTATTTTGTTTTCAAATGACACACACAAACCATCATATGAATAGACATTTATAAGAACCAGTTGAACACTGATGTGCTCAATGTAAAACACTATGATGAATGGAAAACACTTCTTCTCCATTCATCATAATGACTTAGGCCTTTTTTTTTGTTCAGTGTTACACTTACTACAGACAGTACATACATAAGTGTGTTGTAAAATATTTTAGAATATTGTTTTTATACTCAGAACACACAAATACACGGTAACAAATATATTTTATTTTCCCCACAAAAACAATGTACACAGTGTACATCCCAACCAACACAAAGTTGCACATACAGTGGTCTACATACAAAACAACAGAAGAATTTACTGTATACAGTTACAGTAAAAAAAACGGAAAAAAAAACTATGCTGCATCCTCTCTTCTGTTTCGGTCTGGCCACAGCACCTCATCCACATCGCAAGCAATGTTTGCCCTTTTATGCTAAAGCTCTGATTGCTAATTGTAACACTGTGTGACAGGTGTTTGCCCATGTGATGAGTCAGTGTGCATAGTAGGGCAATTGACTTTAGAATTTTGAATGACAGTGTGTTCCTTGTGAAAACCAAATGCAGAGAATTGTGTGTAGTGTTTTGAAAAAAGTGTGTTTTAGAACTGCAATTTGAGTGTAAAGCAGGAATTGTGCTTGTAGTTTAGCAGAATTGGTTCAGGGGGTTGGTGCATGAGTTACATGTTGTGGTCATTGTGTGTCAAGTACCAGTATTTGTGTGTAAACAATTGAGAAAAACTGTAATTGTATTTACTGTACACAGTCAATTTTTTTATTGTTTGTTCTACACTTTAAACATCCAACTAAAACATGTTTGTATTTATGTTACAGTATATTTGTCGTTTAAAATTTTAGTATGAAAACATTATGCCAAAATATTTCACAACATTACATCATTTATTTTACAGGAGTAACACTTGACATGCAAAAGTCTCCTGAGAACAAATTCATACTAGTGTTTTCCTTTAATAATTTATATGGCGTCAAATCATAACAGAAGTTATCTCGAGACACTTTTCATATAGAGCAGGTCTAGACCGTACCCTATCAGACAGCAATGTGGCGTCATAGCCACCTTCCAAAGGCACTTCCATTGGAAAAGGATGGACAGACAGAACACAGATCCATGAGGCCACAGAAACCAGCTGCTCCACAAAAGCTCAGAAACATCACACACCTATACAGCAGTGATGGGACCTGTAGCGACTGCAGAAAATTCCAGTGCCTTTCAATGGGATTGATGTGTACTGAGTTTTGCTCATGTCCCTTTCCTGAGTGCCCAAACATGACATGTTTTGTCAGCGAGGATAATGTGAATGGACATGCTGCATTCAAAAGATGGAAAAAGCAAGAAAAAAATAGACCAGGGGACATTTTGTGTTTGTATTGGAGTTATATATTCATACTTTAAGTGAAAATTATTACTTTTACATCAAGAACATGTATTTACTCCCTAGATTAAAGTTGATACAAAACTTTCAACAAGTGGTGTGTTATAATTTCTGACCTGTGATTGGCCAAAGTATCCCGTCAAGGGCTAGATTTTTAAAGCCTGAAAACAGAACCATGAGAAGGTGCTGAAGTCTAATTTCCTCTCAGAAAACTTGAGTTACAATATGCTGAAAGGTTATTATTGAATTTTTGCCCAACGATGCCAAAAACATTCTGCCTACTGAAGCTTTAATGTTCATAACATATTGTTTTTATCATACTATCTGTCTGAATGTATATACCTATAGCCACCCTCTGTCTGAAACTCTGAGTTTTAGCGCCCGTCTCTTTAAGCCCCCACCTGAAAAAGCCCAGTCCGCTCTGATTGGTTTGCAAGAAAAATATGGCACACATTTGCCTTTCCGTGGGTGGAGATACTCAGATCGGAGTGGTATATTCTGTGACATAGAAAGGGGAACAAAATCTGAATGGATTATTGAATCACATGTTTTCTGATCTAAGCAGCCACAAAAAAACTGACTGGGTTGTCTTATTACACTGTTTGTGGATTGGTAGGTACTCCAGATACCCAAATGTATGTGCACAACATGGATGTATAAAGAGAACTGGATACAGAGTTGTAGGGTGGCTCCCATTCATTCCTATGAAAGTTGCTCAGTGGCGTATGAAGCCAAAATGGTTCGACTGCTGTGTGCTAAAGTACCCGGATCATCCGGCGATCTTCCGCATCCATTGGGCTCAGAGCAGGCGCAGCAGCCTTTCCTTTAACTCTGCCTCCCAGCCCTCGCTCCAGTGCCAGTTTGGGTCTCATTCACATGAACGGAGGAAGCGAAATAACTCTGGATTCGACTATTAGTGCATTTTACAACTTTTAGGACCTAATGATTTAAATGAGGGCTATTCAAGTGATTGTACTGGGAAGTTGATTCACCTCAAAAAAAAATGATCCGCCGATTTACAGACATCTTTTCCCCAATGTAAGTCTATGGGAAAAAGTATTTTTGGGCCTAATGGCATCATGTGACTGACATGGAAGTTGCAGTACCGCCGTTTGGCCACTACGAAAATTTGCTTCATAGGACAGTGCTCTTCCTGGGCGTTTGGTGTACAAGCAGTTAAAAAGTGAGTTTCTCCATCATATGTCTGCCTTTAAAGTGGCAGTAGGCAATATATTTTTGGCACCATTGGGTAAAAATTCCATAATAACCTTTCAGCATACGTAACATAATATTGATTAATATTTGATCAGCGCGGCCTAGTTTGACCGTTTGGTCGGAGTTCGCGAGTGATTGACAGCCGGCTCTCGTAGACGACAGCTGGACAGCGGAACTCGGATCAGCTCTTACTGCATGTTTTCTTCCGGTATGTGAAATCTTGCAGATGCCGTTAGGAGCACCGGAGGACACAGAGGCACATGATTTTTTTCAGGTTACCTGTTTCATGTACTACTGTCACGATATAGCGACAGCTTTATAAAAATAACTTTTTTTAATCATATTTGCTCCAATCTCGCCTACTTCAGCTTTAAGTAAAAGGAGCAGTAATACAAAATCTTCTTGTCAAGTTAAAGTCCTGCATTCAAAACTCCCAGTTATACAGTCCATTACAGATATTAATGGACACATTCCAGCCATCAGAATGGTGAGAAAAGGGGACACAAATAAGTAAGTCAATAATTAAAATCACACGTTGCATCACATGCGTCGGCATGTGTCGACCATGTTTCAACTTGAGTGAAAAATGTGTGTGTATCCCGAGGGTTTACGATTACACTGCAAAAACATACATAAACAAGAAAAGAAAGAGAGGAACTTAGGGAAAACACAAAGAACTGGAGTTCCTGGTAAGTTTTGAGATTGAACTGTCACACAAACAGAAGAGACGGTCGTATGTAGGATACATTAGTAGCTAGCTAGCTACCATTAATGTCTATCTGTATATAGTTGGATGTATTGTGTCTAATGTTTGAAGATTGCCACAGCAATCAAATTGGTGCGGAAAAACACCAGGAGCAAATTTGGTTCACATTCGAACACACCTTGAGAATGTACTGTAGGTCTTTAATGGACAAGGAGAGAAAACAAGTTGGTAAGATGTTTTGTACTACATATGTGTATTAGAAGAGCTTGCAGCAATCCTTCCAGCTAAATTTCTTAACAGATTTATACTTCTATTGAAAGACTATTGTCATTCCATTTTACTGACACTGTTTATGATTTCTGTCTTTTTTTTAACACAATCCACCATAGCAAAGCTGATAGAAGTATCTGGTCAAAAGAGCTCCACCAATGAACATTTTCCAAATGTGGACCAAGAAAAAGAGAAGCTGGTGATGCCAAAGTTATATCCAAACTCCATCCTGTTTTCCCACTGGGGTGATGACCTATCAGAAAAAGAACAGAAGGAGGCTGAAGGTCTGTTTCAGATATATGGATACAATGCCTTCCTGAGTAACCGGTTGCCACTAGACCGAAAGCTTCCGGATACAAGAGACAGCAGGTAACTTTTGTTCATACTATTTTGAAAGGGGGTTTGATTATTTTGTTTCCTGACCTTTGCCGGAACTTGCTATGTAATATAATCAAATGTCTTCTCCGTCTTATGGGTGTTACTACCAGTGTTTTATATGCAGCGAATCTAATAAACCTTATAAAAATAGTGATAATTGGAATTTAGTTGCATTTTGAATATGTAAATAATTGTGCCAAAGCAATATTTAGCCAGAAATACATGCACTGGGGTGCAGGTAGCTCACCTGGTAGAGCAGGCGGCCCATGTGCCAAGGCTGAGTCCTTAACCGCAGTGGCCCAGGTTTGAATGCGACCCATGGCCCTTTGCTGCATGTCGTCCCCTCTCTCTCCCCCCTTTCCACTCAATCTATCCTGTATATCAAAAAAAGCCAACACCAAAAGAATAAGAAAATAGAAAGAAATACATGCATTCAACATGACATGACAAGATAACTATTACATAATGGCACCCTTTATCTAGAATAAGACCCAGAACCACCAACCTACTGCACACAGTAGGACGAAAAAAAGATCTAACATCTATTTCCTCCTAAGCTTACTTGTGTTTACGCTTTCACACTTATTTTCAGTCTCTTCATACTCTCTTTTTTCTTCTGTCAAGCCAGCTCAAAAAATTGCTTTTGATACTCTACACTCCATGACAAGGACGTAACTTTGGTTTGAGAATTGGGGGGGAAGTAATGAAACAATTTTTTTACTGATAAATTCTGCTGACAATACTCATGTAAGTCTACTATTACTTTTTGAATGCAGGACTTTTACTTGTAGTGGGGTATTTTCACCGTACTTTTACGTAAGTAAAGGATCTGAATACTTCTTCCACCACTGGTTTTGAACTGCCCGTGGTTACCTCCTAGAAATTAGCATGTAATTCAAGGCATTTCTTTATATGCTGTTAAGTTTAAACAAATGACTAATGATAATTGGTCGTGTTTAGAAGGTAACCCTCAAATTGCGAAAACTTGCAAAAACTCTTCCGAGACTCGCTGCCCGACGACCTATCCTAACCTTAACCATTTGTGGTCAATGCCTAACCTTAACCTTTCAAGGTCAATGCCAAACCTTAGAAGAAAGCTTTATTTGTCATATACATACAGGTACATATATGAAATTTGACCTCTGCATTTAACCCATCCTAAATATTTTAGGGGCAGAGGGCTGCTGCAAGCGCCGGGGAGCAACTTGGGGTTTAGTGTCTCAAGGACACTTCGACATGCAGTCTGTAGGAGCCAGGGCTCGAACCGCCAACCTTGTGGTTAAAGGACGACCCGCTCTACCCACTGAGCTTCAGCCGCCCCAACCTTAACGATTCAAGGTCAATGCCTAACCCTAACCACGACTGTGACTCAGAGGGTAGAGCAGGTCGTCCACCAATCGGAAGGTCGGTGATTCGTTCCCCAGCTGCTCCGGTCACATGTCGATGTGTCCTTGAGCAAGACACTTAACCCCAAATTGCTCCCGAAGGAATAGCCATCGGTGTGTGAATGAGTATTTAGATTAGATCCTGATGGGCAAAGTTGGCACCTTGCATGGCAGCCTCTGCCATCAGTGTATGAATGTGTGTGTGAATGGGTGAATGCTAACATCTAGTGTAAAGTGCTTTGAGTGGTCGGAAGACTAGAAAAGCGCTATATCAGTGAAAGTCCATTTACCATTAATCATTCAAGGTCAATACCTAACCTTAACCATCTCGTGAGGGTTTCGCAATTTGTGTGTTACCGTTTAGACACAACCATTATAACTGGAGCTCTGCTCTCATGCAAACATTAAGCAATGTGAATGTGAAAGAGAGCAGTCAGTTAAACCAGTTTTTTATTAGTATAGTATGTCCTTGACGTCATGTCACATGGCCACACCTTGGCATACACACTGTATGCACTCGATCTGTCCCGCACGTACACACACACACACACACACGCACACACACACACACACACACACATACCGCCAGCCTCTGATCTCAGTACAGCTGCAGCGTCAGTGGGAAATTATTCCCAAGTCAATGAGGTCAACTTTCTAGTATTAACGTTACCAGTTAGCTAACGTTAGACTGTTTGATGTTAATGCCAAAAAATGAATTTTGTCCGTACCAACATGCTGCGTCTCTCCTCGTGACAGGAGCATCTCTAGCAGCTCCTCCAACTTTAGGACGCACAGCTAGTGGAGCCGGATCTACGTTTTTGGGGGCCCTATGCAAAATCTTGTTTTTCGACCAAATGCTATTTTTTTTCACAGCAGTATAAAATAGATAATAGAAAGGGAATTATTACCTAATTATAAATATCATATTTAAATAATCATAATCTTTTGAATTGTGTGTTTTTATGCAAATAACCACTATGGATGGCAATATGAAAGTACAGTATAGTACAGTACTGTGTAGGCTACAATACCCTCCCATCCCCCAGAAACAGTGGTTGGACACTAATTGTAAGTGTAAGTGTAATTTCAACACTGTAATTTACCATGTATATAATGTTTTTTCATGTAAAATATATAGAACATTTTATTACATCAGAGCTAAAATTATTCCTTCATGTAGCGCATAGATTTCAAAAGTGGCAGATAAAATTTCAGACAAAAAAAAAATACTTACCTGCCATAGTGGCAGGCAGTGAAAAAAGTTCATTTCAGACCCTGCCTGCAACTCAGTGCCTATTTCCCTGCCTTGCATGGGAACCTTCATTAACCAAATTGTTACACCTGTCACTACATCTCACACCATTTAGATGTCTGACGAAGAATTATCCCAGGGTCCTGCCAACCATCAGCGTGGTACTGATCTACATAAACGAAGCTCTTTCGATCATTAAAAGGGCAGTACGAAGCATCATCACCCACACTCCACAGCACCTGCTGAGGGAAATCATTCTAGTGGATGACTATAGCACTTACAGTAAGTTTAACTGTGCATGATGCTGTTTCTCTCAAACGTCTCAGTATCCTGATCTACATCAACCATGCCACTTATTAGTCTCATTACCCCTACTAAGGACATTTAGAGTAAATTACGTTAGCACTCACTGCTACATAATTTTTTTGTATATCATTTATATAGCTTTTTGTAGTCATCTGTACTCGTTTTATAGATTTGACTGTGGACTACTACATTTTCAGATGACCTTGGAAAACCATTACAAGACTACATAGTTCAGATTCACAAAGAGAGGCCTGGACTCATAAAGAAAGTGCGGCATACGCGACAAATGGGGCTGTCCCAGTCTCGGATCTCAGGTTGGGAGCATGCCACAGCTGATGTTGTGGCCATTTTGGATGCCCATATTGAAGCCACAGAGGGATGGTATGTACATGTTTCAGATTAAGGGGTACAGTTCAGGGAAAAACTAGTGAATGAACCCTGTTATAATCCTACATCAATACTGTTAGAATGATTTACTTCACCTGCTCCTCTTGATGTTATTGTATTGTATAATCTTGGTGTCCTTACCAGGGCAGAACCTTTGCTGGCCAGGATCAAAGCCGACAGGACGGTGGTGGTGTCCCCAGTGTTCAATAAGGTGCATTTTGATGACCTGCATGTGGAAAGATATTACTCATTTGCTCATGGCTTTGACTGGGCTTTGTGGTGCATCTACGAATCCTTTATGCCAGAGTGGTTGAAGATGGAGGATGAATCGCAGCCTGGAAAGTATGTGGAACACACACTATTTTACTTAGCCAGATTACTTTGAGTGGGATGATTACATTAGACCCTCGCCTAAATTTTAGAGTTTTGGAGCGTTCTCCTCAGGGATCGGTTGGTTGCTTTGACTTTGATGCGAAAATGTGACTTTAGACACCTATACAAAAGAGCAATCAGCTATTTTTGAGCTCATGATCTTATTTGCAGTAGGGCTAGTGAAAAGCCAAATGTTTTACCACAGTGAAATATTGCTTCCGGTTCTGTGTCTGATGTTATGTTCTTTAAAGGTGCTAAATACGGGATTGGTATCATTTCTATTGCCTCTCAACGGCTCTCAACATGGCCGGCGGTGGCGAGCCTGCGGTGAGCAGCTAATGATGCTAAAGATGCTAAACAGTACAAACAACAGCAAAAGTGCTAACAGAGTGCAAACAGTGTTTACCTGAGGGGGAACCGGAGGGTGGGTGCTACGCCTCTGCGATGACGCCATTGATCGGGACAGCGTGATCAGCTGTAACCGCTGTATGAGAGCAGTGCAGAGCCGCAGCCATGAGCTAGCTACTCTCACATGCACGAACATGCACTAAAAGCACGCGCGGCCGGCCCGGCTATGTCAACAACGCAAGGAGAAGTTCGGATAACAACACGCACAGAAGGAGAGTGACTTCATTCTCTGCTCAGGTAGACATTACTCTTCTATTGTAATGGGTGTGGTATGGACCCAAATGCAGCACAAACACTGGCAGGTAACGTTGATAATAACTTTTATTCACAGCGTACACAGGAACCAGGACAAGCAGGTAAGTAAACTCACTGCACTGATTTAGATGAAGGCTGGGAGCCTTGATAGTCTTTTGGGGGTTACGGGGGCTCGACCCGGGTTGCCGAACAAGAGTACCGGTGAGTCCGGAACTAGCGTGAGCCACGTGTGTCCACCAAACAATTCAGCACCAATTTGCAGCTGTGAGCTCAGGTGAGGTGGGGTGAGGTGAGGGCAGAGTTGTGGAAAAACACTGAGTGCAGGTATGAAGAGGAGCAGACTACGACATCTATATCTTTACATACCAAATAGTTGTTTGCTGCTATATTAATGCTCTGGATATCAAATTTAGCACCTTTAATAGCTTTTATTAATTGCCAGAGTTTAGATTTATTTCACAGTAAAGTTTGTGCCTTTGTCGTCTTTCTATTTAAGGGGAATGTTTGTGTTTTTCATATCACTGAATCACTTTTTAAACAATAAAAAGTTTTAGCTGTTTCACAATATAACAGACAGTAAAAGTGGCTCTGTTTGTTTGTTTTGCAGGAGTCCCTCTGTTATGGGAATCTTTGCAGCAGACAGAGGCTTCCTGGGAGAAATCGGTGGGCTTGATGGTGGAATGAGAATTTACGGAGGAGAAAATGTTGAACTTGCGATTCGTGTGAGTAGCCAAAACTGACAAGTAATGAGAATTTAACATGGCACAGATTTGAAATCATTTAAAGTTGAACTTTGGGGTTATCATCACCAATGACTACAGTGTCTGATCTGTGTGTTGACTGCTCAGGTGTGGCTGTGTGGAGGGAGTGTGGAGGTTGTGCCTTGTTCCAGGGTTGCTCACATTGAGAGGGCACATAAACCGTATGCGCTTGATCTCAACCCTTCCATGAGAAGAAATGCATTGAGGGTTGCAGATATCTGGTTGGACGAGTACAAGCGGAACGTGTTTATTGCCTGGAACATTCCCCTTGAGGTTAGCGCAATTATTTATGTTGTTAGAGATTAAGTTTAGTATATGTACGGTATAGTATTTTATACAGTAGCTCAATTAGTAATACATTACATTCATAAAATGCTGATGAATGTCTAGAAACATGGATCATAAAATGTAAACAAGTTAACGATAAGGATTAGTCTAGGTGGGTTGTATGCCTCCTTAGCATTGGCATACAGCAGGTCCCGTATCTTATTTCCCCTGGTTGGGCAGTCCATAAACTGCTTGAATGTGAGTCGCAGCCAAACTCTCTTGACAAATAATATGGACGTAGGCTTATTTCAATTATCTGTTTGGATATACTGTATAATGACACACTAGCTGCTGCTAGAAATGTGCTTGTTGAGACAGACCTTGAACCAAAGGTGTTTCACAATTTGCTTAAGGTGTCTAACCTTAACCATTCAAGGTCAATGCCTAACCTTAACTATTTGAGGTCAATACCTAACCTTAACTATTTGAGGTCAATGCCTAACCTTAACTATTTGAGGTCAATGCCTAAACTTTACCATCTAGCGAGAGTTTCCCAACTCGTGGGTTACCTTCTAGACACGACAAAGATTACGTCTTGTCAGCTACTGCATTAACAAACATTGCAACAAGAAAAGCAAAGGGACCCATTTACAATGTTTATGTTGTAAAGTTTGAAAGGTCTATTGTGCATGCTGACTCACTGTCACTGCTAACTAGGATACTTAAATAGAACAGATCCATCATTCATGTTTTTTCAGAATAAGACTCAATGTTTTGTAACTTAGCAACACCTGTGTTTTTTTAAGAGCCAGCATTTCCACATGTATTTGCTTTCTCTCTTATAAATAAGAGACTTATTTGTTTAGAAGAGTATAGATTTTACCAAGATTTTGCTTTGTTCATACACAGAATCATGGAATCGATACTGGTGACGTGTCAGAGAGGAAGAAGCTCAAAGAAAAGCTGAAATGTAAACCTTTCAAGTGGTACCTGGGCAACGTTTATCCAAGTCTGGAAACATGGGATAACCTCTTGGGGTATGGTGTGGTAAGGGACATTTTAAGTCATTAATTTGTAACAGGTCATATTTTAATGTGAGTACTATATTAGTCAGCCTGAAATACCTACACTTTGAATTCAAGATCAAAAATCTGTATTTAATGAGTACTATCTTCAATGAATACACTAAATAAAATCACATTTTAAAAGATATAAAACACAAATAATGAATGTTCACATAGTGGTCAAACACAAAGCAAATAAATAGCTCTCTTGACCTGTACAGCTGCAGAACACGCTTCTCATTAGCCATTGTGTGGACCAGGGCGCTGTTCCAGGAAACATCCCCATCCTGTATGAATGCCACTTCCAGCAGCCACAGGTAGTCAAAGAAAACAGGCAGAAAAAACTGACACTGAAATGATAATAATAAATCATAAATATTAAATCAGAACTCATCCTTTTCACCAGCATTGCTTCTACAACTCAGACGGTGAAATCTTCATTGGGGGGATTAAATCTCACAAATATAGCAGTAACCGCTGCCTGGTTGATCCTGGCTCTGGCAGCACTCCCACTCTGCAGGACTGTCAGCTGGCAAAACTAAACCAACTACACATGCACTGGGACTTCAAACAAGTAAGACCTCAATCACGGTAGTATGTTCTGACCCCTGTGCAGTGACGTTTTGAACAATCCAGCACAGTCTTTTACCAGTAGGAGGTGCCAAAGTCATAAATGTCCGATCCTACACATACAGTATATCGCTTGAAAATATCATTGCGTTAGATGCATTTATGCTACCATCTCATAAATTCTCTCTCTTGATCAAACTTTTACAGGGCCAAGCGATCATAAACAAAGCAACAAAGAGATGTCTAGAGATCGTCCAGGGACAAAGCACGGACTATGAGGTCATCATTCAACAGTGCAGTGGACAGAGCTGGAAGATTGAGCATCTTATCACAAGTTTTTAGTTTGGGCTTAAACTGAATTCATAATAAAGAATAATGACAAACTGGATCTTATTTCATTTTTTTTACTGATTAATACAAAATGAAAAACGAAAGTTTGACTGACTGACTGTTTTTGTGTCATTCTCGTAACATGACCTGTGTGTGTGCAATTATCCAGACTTTCTTGAAGAACCCAAATGCAACATCTACCAATCAGGGTCGATGAATTCTACAGGTGTGATCAATTTTTTTTTTTTTTTTCTTTTTTACAATTTCCTATGTACAAACATCATGACTTAAATATCTTTACATTAGACCAATAGGATCAGGTGCATACAAAATAAATAAACAAACAAACAAACAAACAAACAAACAAACAAAAGGCAACACTGAAAAATAAATGAATTAAATTTAATGGCTAGGGTTTTTGGTAAATTATATTCTTCCATTATGCATTGCATTCTTATTTTTTCGTTACTTTAATGGCATTCAATTAAGAAAGAAACCCATTATGAAACACAGTAAACCTAGGTTTCACTTTCATATACTTGGATTTCTGTAAATAAAATTTCCCAAGAATAAGAATGTTATTAACCAGAAAGTCACCTTTGCTATTGTCAACGACGAGTCCAAGGTGTCCTTTTGAGAAAAGTTTCAATTCGTAACAATTCACTGGACGGATACACTCCATTTAGAATTTTAAAAAATCGATTTCTTTTGCTTTGGGACTTGTGGGGAATTTTAAATATTTAGTTCATGTGAATGGTTCTTTTCGAATAGATTAGTGAAACTGAGTTTCTATACAACACTATAGGGTATGAGATTTTATTAAACATATTTCTCAATGTTTTGTTTGGGATATTGATTGGAGTCACAGAGCCTCCAACAAAAACTTGTGGGAGACAAGTAGCAACAAGTTGTTAAGATTCCTCTAATTAAGCATATAATAGAATTTGGGATGGATTTAGTTATGGATTTAAATGTGATACGACTGCCATTAAATCATATAAGGCAGAAATTCTCATATGACATGATTGCAACACGTTCTCATCTAACATCACACACTGAGGCTTTGTCCCACCCGAAGGGTGCCACAGTAAACAACCACTCTCAATAAGCCTATTGTGAATCACAGATCAAATAACTTTCTCCAACCAGTCATACTTCAACGATTAGTTTTTTGAATTGCACCTATTAAGGAATTATTCCTTAGGTTATCTTGCCAGTTTGCGACCAGCAAAAGAGGTTCTCTGTGTAGAGGCCCCTCAGAATTGGGTTAGCGGCACACTTGTTGACTTGTATTTGCTGACTGAATTCTCCTTGAATTCAAGACATAAATAAACCTCCAGTGTAAGTCATTCCTGGTCTCTGGTCCACTTTTTCAGTCTCCAATTAATTGCTCTCAAAATTTCTCCACAATTAGGCGTTGTCGTGCAGTCTTCCAACATAACTACAGAATAAGTGCAATTTTAAGTTTTTATTCGCCATTGCCTTACCAGAACTGGGTTTGACGGAATCATAAAAGAATCTAGTTTTATACATAATATTTTTAGATTTATACGTGTAAAAAGTTACAAACAGTCCCTTTAACTTAAAAAATTACAACTTTTTTTCTTGTGGACATAAACTTTAAGGACTGCAAATTCAGCACAATGTTATTGCATGGTGACATGCATTTTGTTTCCCCTTCAATGTACTTCTTTTGTCGGCAAAGGCAAAATTCTGTAAATTGCGCATAACTGCATAACACACCACCTCCAGCCTCCACGGAGGGGATTGACATTTATTGTGATATAAATATCGTCTTAGATTTTTGATATCGTAATATGGCTTAAGTGTTGTCTATTCCTGGTTTTAAATGCTGCATTACAGTAAAGTGATGTAATCTTTTGAACACATCAGACTGTTCTAGCTGTTCTATTATTTGCTTTTACCCACTAAGTCATTATAGCCACATTACTGAAGATTATTTATCAAAACCTCTTTGTCAAAATATTTTGTGAAAGCACCAATAGTCAACCTTACAATATCATTGCAATATTGTTAAAGGTATTTGGTCAAAAATATTGTGATATTTGATTTATTCCTTATTACCCAGCCATATATCTACTGTATGTAGCATGCCACAAATACCAGGGTATCCTATTACATCCAGTAGCATTTTACAGTATACAAGCCAGCCTGCTTTTCTGGTTATTCTGACCCACAATCCTCTGCACAGCAGATATATGAGCAAGAGGGTCAAAGTACAAGGCGCAATGTTATGACGAAGTAGTAAGTCCCAATTGTATTCATATTGCAAGCAACAGTACGTACTTTGTAAGGGCAGCTGCAATACGGTACCAAAAGTAAAAACAAAAAGTATGTGATTTAGAACGTAGCCTGTGTTTCTGCGTTTTCTGTTGTACAACAATAAAATGTAAAAGTCCAATGGGGTAAACATGAAGAACGGGTGAATACTCTTTAGAGGCACTGTAATGGTAAAGTCATATTAAATAAAAACATTCAAAACAAGACAACCTTTAGAGGATCATTTTTTTAATGTATTTACAGAACATAGTTAAAGACCAAACAATCAGAGAAACTGACGTCCTCTGGCTGCCCTGGTTGGTGTTGTTGGTAGTTTAATAGTTGACAGTCTTGGCTGGTTTTGTCTCATCCAGGTCAGCTTCCAGGTAACGGAATCGGCGATGGCGTCGCAGAATCTCAATTGCCCTTTGCTCTACAGTGGAGGGAGTGATACCAAGATCTTCCAGACCAGGAAGTCCTGGGTACTTCATGTCTGTTGTGTGAAACTGGAGAATAAAAGCGCAGGACAGAATTAGTGTTGGAGGCTCTGAAGTTGGTGACACAATTCTCAAAACTTCAAGTTATTCCAAGATCCTGGTTGTCTTACCCTGTCGACTTTGTCTGCGGTTGTCCAGGGCTCAAATGGGTTCATTGCGAAAAACTGCGCAGCAAGGCTGAAATAAAAAAAACAGAAACTATCACATGATTGTACAGCATATAACAACTGCACCCAAGAATCCCCTGTAGAGGTTTTGGTTACAAGTGGCACTATAAGGGAATTTTTTGATGAAGGGGTTGCTGTTTTGTTTGTATAATGTGTTCAATCAGCGCAGGTACACCACAAACATGGGGCAACGTGTTAAACATTTCACCAGAATGTGAAATATGATCTGTGAGAAACACCTCTAGAAACTGCTCGTGTGTTGATATTGTAGCACACAAGGATGTACACTTTGCAATCAACAATTAACCACTCCTTTTTGTTGTGTGTTTTTTTTAAACAACAAACACCTTGAGTGTGGTTGAATGCTTGAGTCATTTACAGTCAAGAGATGCGTTTTGGCAGGAAAATATTGAACAACCTGTACGAAGCACTTACTGATAGAGTGGGCGGGGTAGGGGGTAGGGCACAAAAGGTCTGTGTGCCAGGGCGTAGATGTACTCCACCAGGTCATGAAGGAGGTAACGGTTGGGACTAGATGACAGGAGGGAACAAGACAAAAATAATGCATGAATGTAAATCTGTGCTCAGGTGATACAAATACAGGGCATGAACCACAGTCCAACATATGTTGACACACAAGGTTTCCTATCCTTCAGTAGGCCGTTTCTGTGCAGACAAGGTAGTCTGTAAAGCTAAGTTCACACCATAGTCATCATATCGCTGTACTGTTCACACTACACAACTTGCTGTCTTGTAATTGGGAGTCTTGAAGTCGTTGTGGTTTTCACACTACGTGACTGACTGGCAACGGGGCCCCACACAACGAGATCTTTCACTGGGAGGAATCCCCGATGAGGTCTCCAAACTGTTTTTATCACGAAAACATTTGAGAAATACACGGTAAATGACGTGATACTAGGGCTGGGACGATACATCTATCTCCCAATTCGATATGTATTGCAATTTTGAAGTATTGTGATTTTACAAGTATTACGATTCAATATTACGATTTATTGCGTTTTTTGGTAACTTTTTTAACACTGGACTGTGGAAAAAATTTAATCATACACTTCTAGAGACTTTTACTTTGGAAAATATCTAAATTGTTACAGTTAAAATGTTTGATTTGCAGCATGTATGTAGTCAGAGATGTCCTGAAGTCAAATACATCAGTCATTTATTACATTTTTTTCCAGCAACCCAAAAATCAAAGAATAAAGAATTTCCTCACAATTTAATGGTATTTTCTATTTAATTATAAACACCATGGAATGTTTTATGTTTCTGGTGAATATAATCCCGTCAATCTTATTTCCATTTATGTATACAGTTCCCTTTGTTAACACCTTATTTTGAAAACCGGAGGTAGTCACACATGTATACTTCCATTAACTTCGCCAAGTACATCGCTAGCTCTCCCCGTCAGCTCCGTTCTCTTTATACATCCATGGTCAGCTCCATTGGGGCTGTTTGAATTCATTTAACATAAATGTCAGTATATGGGTGCTCTACAGTTGTAGCGTCGGCTGATTTGACCACGGAGATGCAAGTGACGGCTGGCTTGACCGCACGTTACCGCAAGACGATAACGTTTCCTGTCCATCACAGAGTTAGCATGCAGCTTCAGCCAAGATGACTAGCTCTGCTTTACCTGGCAATGTGTGAAACCCAAAGTGTTTCCACACTTTGCTGTATGTGTAGTGTTTACCACTTTGGATTTATAATGTGAGGGTGCAGGTCGTATCCACGCCGACCCTACACCGGTCGTATCTGCTGGTTTCTGCTCGCTAAGGCTGGCTGACTACAAATACTGTTGCACATAAAACACATACAGTAAGTTCCTGTTGTTACAGGCGACCTCTCCTGTCAACCCGTGTCTCGCGCTCTCGTTGGCTGTAGCTCGTGGCCGGAGTCGCCGACAGGTCCAGATATTTAGCATGCTAGATATCTGGCATGTGTCTGCGAGCTCTCTGCTCACGTCTTTGAGCAGTTCACACATGACGCGTGAGTGCCGATGTGCAGGTGAGCCAACGCCAATTTGCCTCTGATATGGGGCTTTCCACGGGGAGCTCCAAAAACTGTCAGGGAGCGGAAAATCAGGGCTAACGTTGTGTAGCGCGAATTAGCTATAACTTTCACTAAAATGCATCCTTGTCTGTCACCTCTCTATATGCAGGACATTCTCTTTCCTCTCAATAACTTGTACTAATGAAAATTACTCCAACATTTGTTTTGTAAAATTCAGATTGTACTATATATAAATATATATATATACACAGTACGCATTTCTGAACATGTCTTTTTAGTGCACTGCTGCCATTCAGGCCCTGGTCATGCTTTTTTAAACTCTAAACCAAAGACAAAACAGTTGACATTTTGTGTAAGTTAACTAAAAGAAATTACAACTTTTTTTCTTGTGGACATAAACTTTAAGGACTGCAAATTCAGCACAATGCTATTGCATGGTGACATGCATTTTGTTTTCCCCTTAAATGTACTTCTTTTGTGGGCAAAGGCAAAATTCTGTAAATTGCGCCCATGACTTCACCAGAGTACTCTTTCTTGCTCAGTACAGATTATGGTCATTACTGTTGATTGTTCTTGCCACAAATTTAAGTCTATAAATTATTTGTGCTTTATGTCGTCTCTGTTATCAAATATCAGTAGTTGCTCTATTCCTAGGCACAGGTTTTCGAAACAACAAAGTTATTTGAGTGCTGACCACCTACCCAACTAATGCAAATGTCTTCCCATTAGCATCAGGGTCTCTGACAGCATTGATAATAGCCTTGGCCACATCCACCACCTGAGGGAGAAAAGAGACGGTTTAGTTGGGTTCATTTGATAAGCACATTCAGTGAGTAGAGTTACTCAGTGTGTATTGTCTCCGTTAGACAAAATGGGACAAGCATGAATATTGGAAACCCAAGTTAATGAGACAAATTGTTTCAAAGTACATTGTCATCTGACACATTTAGCAGTAGGAATGCTTATAACAACAAAACTTGGGTGTTGTCACAAAACTGAACTATGACTAAACTAGTTTTAGGATGGGCAACAGGACTTTTTTGCACACAGTCCAAAAATAGAATTATTTTAGAAGTTATTTCTGGAAGTTTACATTTATTATAAGGGGAAATATTTGAATAGCTGCTTCCTTTCTATAAACTTACATGAACAGGCTGCTTCACAGTCTTTTTCCCCAGAGATATGAGTGGAACAGCATTGCCAAACCAGCGCATGTCTGAAAAAGGATTAAAGCCGCACATACACACACATACATTTTCATTGGTTAGCTGTTAACTGCAACATTTTCAATAGCTCCTCTGGTGCTTGTAGAAGTTGATGAAGAGACGACAATACAATTAATATACAGCACAAGTTAAATTGGAGCGTCAATGACAGAGCACTAAATGCGCAGCAACCAAATCACTGAAAAGGAGCTCAACAACATTCACAAACATGACGTGGCACATCATATGTCTTGGTATCACTTAGAGACTGAACTGTTCTCATTGTCTCTTTCACTCCCACAAACAACTGTCTTACTTGCATAGTAGTTGAAGAATCTGTCCTCCCTCCCAAAGATCTCAGAGGGCTTCATGATGATCGCTTCAGGAAATTCATCTCTCACTGCTGTCTCTCCTACAGCCTATGGTAAAGGAACATTATACACAATGATCAACTACATTTTAGGGATGTGCATTAGAAGCAAAAATACTATTAAAAAAATCCCCATCATCAACCCATCCCTACTACATTTACACAGGTTAAAGGTTGATATCATTTTTATGTAGACACATTTTGTTTTTAGAAATAATACATCCACAGAGCTTTTAGAAAGGTGCCAAATAAAAGTATGGCTTTTCCAACAAAAAAAACAGGTCCAAAATGACTGTTGAATGTTTTGTTTATCTCTGTGGAAGTTATCTGAAGTTCAGTTCCCACTTCTAAGCACTGTGTGAAGTAAATGCAATGGAACGGGCAGGGAGAGTGCGACATCTGGTGGCTGAATGTTATCAATAGCACCTTTAACCTTCACTGGCTTAAACATGCATATACTGTATGTTACTCTATGTCCCAAAACAGCCCTCTACCTTGTTCCTCAGGTATTTGGACTGGCTGCGTATGTCAGCGTTGAGGTGAGACATGTGGACGAACTTTGTGATGCCGGCCTCTCTGGTTGCCTTGGCAATCTGCTGAGGGATGGTCACGAAGGCATCCTCATAGCGATAGTTCCTTTACACAAAAAGAGGAGAAATACTTGCATGTGAATGCTTACCTACAATAAACACACCCATTCAGCAATGTCCTCCAACATTCACCTATACCTACATCGCCATGCCAGCTTAAAATTCTACTTCATGTGAAAAACATAATACATACTGTACATTACATGCTTTAAGACATTACCTTGTCTCCCACTCTCTGCCCACTAGGTTGATGACAACATTAGAGTGCTCCAAAGCCCGTTTGATGGAGTCTTTGTTCCTGGCATCCCACTCCTGCAACAAGACAGATCAGAGACAACACATTTGCATTTAATTAAAAGGTATAATATGCAAGAATTAACTAAAAAACATTGTATAGACTGATACAAAAATATTCTGCAGCGACCCTCTGCCTGTATTTTCTCCTTTGTTTTTATTTTGCTTTACTCATGACTTTTCTGGGCATCAGCAAACAGCCTTTCGGTCCCACGTAGGGGTGTAACCCCCAGCCAAGAACACAGCGCAGGTTGTGCAATCTGTTCAGGTGGTCAAATATCGGCACTTTGTCACGCCCCTCGACTTCTGATACCGACTCTCAAGTCCCCCTTTACTCTGTTAGATGCAAAGCGGGCGTATTTCACAGATGAAAACCGACTGTGTTATGTGCATGTGCCCAGTGATCCCCCTGATCCTCTCTGTGCTGTGAGTGCAGCTATGATCAGTGTGTGTCTGTAGTTTAACGAGAGCAGCCCTGAGCCACAGCCAGCAGACAGGAAGCGTGCATTCATTCAAAATCCGACAATCGGCACCTTCCCGTAGAGTTGTGCGGAGTTGGTTGTGTGTTTATTTGTGTTTTAGAACGTAACCACCGTGAAACAATCAGAATATAACGTTTTATTTCTCTGATTCGCTGCTTTGTTCTCACTAACGCCGCCCTCTCTTGAGCCGAGGAGGTGTGGACAACTTTGAATGCGGTGTGTTAACAAACAGCAACTGACAACGGTTACATATTATACCTTTAAGGCTCTAAATGTATTATTTATAATAAGTGCATGCAGATCAAAGATTACATCATCCATGAGTGTTGCAAGATTTCTGCAGGATGCCTGTGTGTCTGTATACAGCTTACCATGAAAATGATCTGTCCAAGATCACCCATGGGCCTCAAGTACATGAGGTCATACTGATCACAGCGGTGAGGGATGACAATCTGAGAGCCAATCCGACCTGCAAATCATCAGTTAAGAAACACAGACAATCACATCTTTGGGTCATGATCTCTTAGAATTTGATAGCAATAATACGATAAAAATATAAAATAGTTCAAATGCCATAACTCCAACATATAAATGAACTGCAGTGATGGGCCCCCAGAACACGTTTATGTGTCTTGTTAGAGGTTATCTTTTTGTTTAGATTTTTGGCTGGTTAGCAGTAATTAAAATAAAATCTTGGGAGGAAATAAATAACCAAACAGCTCATGTCAGTCATCAAGTTTCAAAACCACATACTGTTAACATACTGTACCATGCACCACGTTCTGAATACTGTCTTTTACATCAGTTACCGTCTTGGTTGAACAGGCTATTCAGATTCCCCTGTAATATCCTGCTGTCAAATATTGTATCTGTGTAACCATAAATAACCATAATATACTGAATGCATGTCAATGTAAGCTATTGACAACACAGTATGACAACTTCACTGCCACTTGACTTGTCCAACAACCTGTAGAAATTTAGTTTCTCACAATTTTGGGTTCCATAAATCCCTGCTGTGATGCTGACTAGTGACTACAATTCAAATAAATTTAGGAGTAGTATCTCCTTAATGGGAAAACATGTTGGCATCTCAGACAACATTATAGTATTATTGTTCTCATGAGATGAGGGATATTGGACACAGGATGTGATGTTCACAAGCACAAACTCATAAAGACAATACACAAGTTTACTGAATATAGAGTAAATATTAGTGTGTGAATATTACATCAGTATTTACGCTATATTTTTAACTCACCCAGCCTGTTGACCACGTATCGACCCAGAAAACCTGTGGCACCAAACACCGTTGCCGCTATTCCACTGGAGGAGGAGCGTCCTCCTTTCCCTTTGGGGATGACAGCATGGTGGAGCTTCCTCTGCTGGACTGTGGTGACCGAGGCAGCCGACAATACAGCAGGGGAGCAGCTACCTATTGAGAAGAGAGGAACAAAGGCAGTGTTTGATCCATATGAAGTGGTAAGATTACAACTTGCCAATTTATTGATACACTTTGCTAAAACTAATTAAGCGATAAAACCTTTTGTTGAAACTGTTTTATAGAGGTTTGTGATGCTCTGCTTGCTAATGCTTACTGTTATATATATATATATATATATATATATATATATATATATATATATATATACACTGTATATACACTGTATATATATTAAGGATGCATCGATCCGACTTTTTCAGTCCTGTTATAGATAACGATACCTGGGCTTTGGGTATCGGTCGAAACAGAGTACTGATCCGATACCAGTGTATAATTAATAAGCTGTATGTCTCACTGTGTGGAAGTGACTGGGATCATTCTTTTATGTGTAAGGCAACATCAGGCTTGACTTAACTATTGCTTTCTTTACTTTGCAAACAATGTGACCAATACATACATAGATATAAATTGATTTAATTGTTCTTTATCATTAAAATAACAAATCGTACACCAGCAACTTGGTAAAAAAATCACCGAACTGAAATTACAATTCAAGTGTAAACTTTTTTAATGC